>NC_080087.1:82284087-82948531 GCF_950005125.1 Chionomys nivalis
TCTTCACCAGTTAGATTTTAGGTAAGTTATCGTAAGATGATCCTCCCTGCATACAGCATGACCCAACTTAAGGTGTCAGACTCGCCTGCAAGTGCATTTACCAATTCAGTCACCTGCCAGCCCATTTTGGTTAATTTAACACACCACACAAAAACAATATGGAATACTTCATAAATTTGAGTATCATCACTGCATTGTTCCAATTTTAGCATATGTTAAAAGCGAGCTTCAAATTCCACACCTTTCCCCACTCCCTTTAAGACAGAGTCTCACTAGGAAGCTCAGACTGGCCCCAAATCCTAAATCCTCTTGCCTCAGCTTCCTGAGTGTTCCACTGTGCCCAGTCTCCGCTCTACTGTATCTGTAAAGGAAACTCAGAATCATTCCTACTTAGCATAGCTGCTAGAACCAAGTAAGACAGATCACAACTTAAGGTTAGTTAAAACAGGAAACTGTTTTTACTTTTTATTACTATTTAGTATATTCTACTGTTTTTTTTTTTTTTTCCTTTTCAACAGTATACAAAGATTCCAAAGGAAACAGAATGGAATTTGGTCTCAGAAACCTAGATATAGCCAGGCCTGAGAGTGTGGGCCTATAATCCCTGTTTAAGGCCTGGTAAATTCAAGGTCAGCCTTAGCAAGATCCTATCTCCAAAAGAGAGAGAGAGAGAGACAGAGAGACAGAGACACGGAGGGAGGATGAGAGGGAGCATGCACTGGGGATATGGCCCAGCAGTAAAGAGCACATACCTAGCATATAAGAGGCCTCAGATTCAAGATGGAAAAAAGTCATGTGTCCTCTAGTCACAAGGCAGAATGGATACACAGAAACTTGCCAAGGCCTCTTCTGCACCTTTTGTCCTAATTCTGTAGCCTGGAATTCACATTAGTTTCTAATTCTACTTAAACCTGTAGCTCTTGGAACGAATCATGAAACTCCCAACTCCTGGGGCCTGGCCCGGCTTGCAGGTCTCTGCTCCATGCTTTCTTAGAGAGCTCCTGTTAAAAGTGCTTGGGAATTAATCCACTCAAAGCCATCAACTTCAGCACCAGCCCAAGAGTAGCAGAACTAGCATTACAGCAAGCACTCCTCCTAAGGTCAGCAGTGATGGCTGACACTTACTGAGCCCATGCTAAGAACATTGACTGCTGTCCATCCTTACCTTAACCATTTTACTATTTTTTTTCTTTTTTCTTTCTTTCTTTTTTTTTTGTTTTTTTTTTTGAGACAGGGTTTCTCTGTAGCTTCGATGTCTGTCCTGGAACTCGCTCTTGTAGACCAGACTGGCCTCGAACTCACAGTGATCCGCCTGCCTCTGCCTCCCGAGTGCTGGGATTAAAGGCGTGCGCCACCATCGCCCGACTCATTTTACTATTTCTATACACACATAAGATTTGGGAAGCTGGCAAGTAAGAAAGCTGAGAACTATGCCTTGACAAAATGCAAAGAAACTTTCACAATTTTTTTTTCCTGGTTTTTTGAGACAGGGTTTCTCAGTAGCTATCAAGCCAGTCCTGGAATTCACTCTGTAGAGCAGGCTGGCCTCAAACTCACAGAAATCTACCTGCCTCTGCCTCCCGAGAGCTGGGCTAAAGGCGTGCGCTCAGCCTAATTTTCACAACTTTAAAAACCTTTTTCCTTCATTTTATGTGTATGCGTGTTTTGTCTGTGTGTCTGTGCACCATTCGCATGCAATACCAGTGGAGGCCAGAGGAGGATGCCAGATCCCCAGATACTGGAGTTAAGACAGTTGAGAGCTGCCATGCGAATGCTGGGAATGGACCTGGGTCTGTGAAGAGTAGTCAGTGATAACACTGAGTCATCCTCCACGCTTTATGGTAACTTTCTATCGTCCAGAACCTACGCTTTCAGTTTTCACTGTTCTCACACAGTATCTGCCACTCAAGGCCAGGAAACTGCCTCCCTCATCTATCTTCATCTCAATCATCTCTCCAGGACCATTAAACTCTTCCTCCAACCACTGCAATATTTAAAGGTCCTTCTGAAGTGGGGCAAGTCCTTCCTCAAGTCAGGAAGCTGCTTCTTCCCTATTCTCCCACCTCCATCTGGCACTGTGTCACATAACTCTTGGATGTCCCTTTTTTGGATTTATTTCCTAAACTTTTTAAAAATTATTTTATTGGGTCGGGCGGTGGTGGCGCACGCCTTTAATCCCAGCACTTGGGAGGCAGAGGCAGGCGGATCTCTGTGAGTTCGAGACCAGCCTGGTCTACAAGAGCTAGTTCCAGGACAGGAACCAAAACCACAGAGAAACCCTGTCTCAAAAAACCAAAAAAAATTATTTTATTGGTGTTTTTAGCCTGTATGTATATCTGTGTGAGGGTGCTGGATCTCGGAGTTACAGACAGTTGTGAGCTGCCATATGAGTGCTGGGAATTGAACCCAGGTCCTCTAGAAGAGCAGTCAGTGCTCTTAACACTGAGCCATCTCTCCAGCCCCCTATTTCTTAAACTTTTAATTCTTGATAAGCAATACAGCATGAAGAAATACAGTAATATTAAGGACAAAGTCAAAAGTCTTGCTGTCTAGCTGTCAGAGCAATATGCTTTCTCTTCTGTAAAAGGAGTACAGGGTTCCTGAGATCTTGGCTGCTCAGATTTAGGGAATGGTGTCCATGAAAGATTAACAGTCTGCATGTAGTAAATGTGCAGGATGTGGCTCAGTGACGGGTGTTTCTCTCCATGCTCCTCTTGTAATCAGCCAGCCCCTTCATCCCTACCCTGACTTCTCAATTGCTGTTGTTGAGGCCTTACAGTGTAGCCAGAGGCATCTAGGACACAGAAAAGCCTTGTCTAAACCTTCCCCCACTCCCAGAGTACTGCCAGGACCCCAGGGCTACGGGATGCAGCTTCTCCTCTGGTACTGCCAGGGACGTGACAGAATAGTCTCAAGGGTTGGGCTCAAAGAAGGACCTTGTTCTACTGCCCAGAAAGGAGAGTAGTTTTGGACCAATGAAGGCTAACCCTGGGGAAATGTGTGTTCATGTATCTGAGTGGTGGTGGTGGTGGGAAGGGCGGGCCTCCCAGGACTGGGAAGCATCAATGAGCACTGGAATGAATCCAAGGAATGTGCACAGCCTCAGGCCCCTTGGGGGGAGCACAGCTGGGGCTACAGATGACGGGTGGAGATGAACTTCTAGTTTCCAGCCCAGATCAAAAAACTTTGGCCCAGAATTAAGGTAGAGCAGGGGCCCAATGAATACCTGCACAATTGAACCCAGATGGTCTGTTGGTAGGTAGTAGTGTCTGTGGATAGTGTGCCCTCTCTTGGATCTCACAAATTCAGTCATTTGCCTTAAGTTCTGGCAGAGCATATTCTGCAAGTTCAAAAGGAAAAACCTGCCTGGGTAAAAAATCTGAGCTGGGCAGTGGTACCTTTAATCTCAGCTCAGATCTTTAATCCCAGGTGGATCTCTGTGAGTTCGGGGCCAGTCTAGTCTACAAAGCAAGTTCCAGGACAGCCAGAGCTACACAGAGAAGCCCTGTTTCAAAAACGACAAAATATAAAAACAAAAAAACAAACAAAAAAATTTCTGTTTCCATGACTTAGTACACTGTAACCATGAGCCAGTTCTCTACATTCTCCGAATCTTGGTCATTTGTCTATATAATGCTGGCTGTTAAAGTCCTGAGGTGACAGGGTTGCAGAGAGTCAACAGAAGGGCGCAAAACACCTGGCATGAGCACGTTCTCAGCACACAAACCCTCACCTCCACTGCTCCTGAGTAGAAATCTTCCAGGTTGTCTCAGAGGTGCTGAGCTAGTGGTTCACTTAGCAGAGAACATCTGGGACTCCCCCTTAAGATTCCCCACAGGGGTGGGGAATTTTACAAAATTATTTACCAAAACCAGACACATGTCTGGCCTTAGAGTTAGAAGCATAAATTTGTAGTGATGAAATTCTGGAGATGGGTGGACTGGGGTTGAGGGACCAAGCAATGCTGGGATGCCAGCAGTTGCTTCTCTCCTAACTGCAGATTTGGACTCTGAGGACATAGAGTAAAGGAGATTGTGTGAGTGCCCTCCTTAGCACAGCGGTTACAGGGCAGACTGGTCAGACAACCCAAGCTAAGTAGGTCATGACCTTGGATTCTGGCAAATCATAGGAGCCAAATATATCTTTGAGACGATCATAAGAGCAAACCCATTTTTATGTGCTTAGCTATTGCAACAATCATGCTGGCCTCTGGCACTAGTCAGAGGGGCTGGGGTTTGGTTCCAGACATACCCTTCTCTGGCTTACCCCAGTTAACACAGACATCAGGGAGAACCAGAGGTTCATATTTTTGTTTGATGAACTATGCCAGTAGAGCCTGAAAGGGAAGGGTGGGGGCATCAGAGGATGAGCTCTGATGACTCACTTGCCATGGTCCCTTCTGACCTCAGTTTCCCCACCCAAATTCACAGAGCCAGAGAGGGAGAAGCTTAAACTTGCTAGATATGGGGACTGACTCAGAAGACTGGACATGAGGAGTGCAGGAAATGTAGCCCAGGAAGCCACAGGATAAGGGAGAAGAGATTTTAGCTGCCTAGGCTCAATCTCCTCCTACCACAGGACTCCATGGGAACACCCTTATGGCCCAAGGCATACTCAGTAAGAAAGAGAGCCACGATTGCTAGTAGAGCTCCAAACGGCAGAGAAGAACCAGGAGAAGTAGGGATGATAACAAGTGGGAATCCTAGACCTCTCAGTCCTGGTTGGTGGTTGTTGTTTTGTCAACCTAATACAAACTAGAACTTTTCTAGAAAAAGGATTCTCAGAAGACTGGCCTGTAGGCAAGCCTGTAAGACATTTTCTTGATTTATTTTCTGTGGGCGAGCCCAGACCACTGTAGGCAGGTATAAGAAGGCAGGTCAAACAAGCTACTGAGGAAAAGGCCAGTAAGCAGTGTTCTTCAGTGGTATCTGCTTCAGTTCCTGCCTTGATATCCTTTTAGGATGGACCATAAGATGAATAAACCCTTCCCTCCCCAAGGTGCTTTTGATCAATGTTTTATCACAGCAATAGAAGGCAAACTAATATACTCTTCTCCCCTGCTCAGGGACCTGGAGTCCCGCTTTTCTTTTCTGGTCTTGGATGTTACCTCAGATTCTGTTTCCTTAAAACCTACATGGCAACCTGACCAGGGATGGGGAATATCCGCATGCCCTCCCAGATGCTTAAGTGGAAGAGCAGACCTGGGCTGGAGTCCTTTTCCACAGCAGTAAACCCATTTCCCTTCTTCTCTAAGTCGTTCACATGACTGCTCACTCACCACCTTCCTGGACAGATCCAGAATCAGTAGCAGCACCAGCACCTAGGCCGGTGCTTCACCACTGGGTGAATATCAGAACCAATTCTGGAGTGTTAGATCTAAGAGAACACTAAGTCTATTATTTTTGAAAAGTTCCTAGGGGACTGTAGCATGAAGTCAAGACTAGGACATACTAAGGTCAATTTCTCTCAGCCCCCTGGATTATCTATGAATCCAGGGAGATGGACAGCCAAGACTCAACCCAGAGGTCGTACTGGAGAAGGCAGCAGGGCCTCTCTTACTTCCTAGGCATCCTGATCTCAGGGGATCTTAAGAGATTCAGAGAAACTTCCACTGGAATAGGTGCCTCTTAATTAAGGACTATTAGGACAAATGAACTCAAGATTTGGCTAGTTGGATAAGTATGACTCTTTCTGGGGAGGGCAGAAAAGGGGCAGATACCATGAGGAGGGCACTTATTATATTTTAATTTATTTTTGTTAGTGCCGAGGAAAGAACTCACAGCTTCACATTTGCTAAGCAATCTCTCTACACTCAACTATATCCTACTATGTGTTAGATACTAAGAGCTATTGCTCTAGAATGTGCTGGAACCTCCTCCACAAAGAAAGTAGTATGCTCAGAATGGCTAAGCCCACTATGGCACATGTACTCATAGCCAAGGCTGCAGACCTAGATCTAGAACCCTCATGTGCCTGCCATTCCAAGACAAGTATAGATGGACCAAAGGACATGGATCACCTTGGTCATTACAAGAACCTGGATCCCAGTTGGTGCAGGTGGCAGTGGTTCACGCCTTTAATCCCAGCACCGAGGAGACAGAGACTGGCGGATCTGTGAATTCAAGGCCAACCTGGTCTCGTTCCAAAACGGCAAGTTCCAGAATAGCCAGAGCCACACAGAGAAACACTGTCTCGTCCCCCTCTCTTGCCCCCTCCCCCCAAAGAACCTAGTTCCCAGATCCCTCTCTTAGGCCCATTCCCTCGGGAGCCTCACTTACTGTGTCTGGGGAGGTGAGAATTGAGAATCTGGATTTTAGTCATTCCACTCCCCCTCCTAAGACTCCGATGACACATGTGTGGGAAACACAAAGCCATGAAGAACCACAATGAGTAGAACAAGAGAAATATCAGAGAGAGCTCCTCCCAAGAGCCAGATTCCAGTTCTAAGAGGTAGAAACAAGCAGGAGAGTGGAGGAGTCTACCTAAGGGTGTAACTGACAGGAGATGCCACCTCTTTAGTCTTAAAGATCTCACATTCATTAGGAAGAAGCATTCAAGGCCTCACAGACTTACCCATGAACACTTCCCTACAAGTGATGTTTTGCTATAATCCTGGCAGGCACCCTTCCTGCCCACTATGAGATATGCAAAGGCCTCCCCCTCTTCCCTCATTCTGTTTTCCTTATCTCTCTACACATCAAGTGCCAGCTTCATTGAAAACATGACAGGCACGTAAGACCTTGATTCATATATTCACCATCATGCAATTCATTCCTCCAGCCCTGGCTGAGCTCTCCCCAAAATGCCAATGCAACTGTTTAGAAAGGGGCCTTCACAGCCAGGCATGATGGCACACACTTTTAATTCCAGCTTTTTGAGGACAGAGGCAGGCAGATCTCTGTGCGTTCATGGCCAGCCTAGTCTACAAAGTGAGTTTCAGGATAGCCAGGGCCACACAGAGAAGTCCTGCTTGGAAAACAAACAACAACAACAACAACAACAAAAAAAAAACCCAAAACAAAAAACAAACAAAAGAAAGCAAGGGCCTCCACTATTTTTATAGAATATTGTTCACTGGCAATGTGGTAAGAGCAAATACTTTAGAAATACTTCCAGAGTAGGCATTCCAGAGTCACCTAGGGATTCATCCTAGAGCTGCTTAAAAGGTCCTTACTACAGCCTGGAGGAGCAAAACCAAGTAGCAGACAGAGCTAGCAGCAACTGTTCCCAAGTCAAATTTGATTCCTACCCTCCATCCCTGCAGGTTTCAATCTGTGGGTTGTGAACCCTCTGGGGGTCGCATAGCAGACATCCTCCTGCATATCAGGTATTTACACTATGATTCATAATAGCAGCAAAATTATAATTATGAAGTAGTAACAAAATAATTTTATGCTGCCAGGCAGTGGTGGCGCACCTTTAATCCCAGCACTTGGGGAGGGGGAGGCAGGCGGATCTCTGTGAGTTCAAGGCCAGCCTGGTCTATAAGAGCTACTTCCAGGACAGGCTTCAAAGCTACAGAGAATAATAATTTTCTTCTTGGAAGGCATCACAACATGAGTTATGTGTGTATCAAAACTGTATTAAAGGGTCGTAGCATTAGGAAGGTTGAGAATCACTGCTCTAGCCTATTCTGTATCTCAGGGCAAACACTTAGCTTCCCCATTCATAAAACAGACTTTCCTTACAGGTGCCGTGAGGGTTAGACAACAATAAAGACAAGGTCACTGGAAGCATGAGTGCCCAGGCCTGTAACTCCAGATTAAATAGGCAGAGTCACTGCACTGCAAGCCCAATGGCCTATTGGCTGAGATCCTGTCTCAAAAAAAAAAAAAAAAAAACCAAAAAAAAAAAAACTATGAGGTTGGAAAGATGGTTCAGTGGTTAACAGCAGTGGGTGCTCTTCCAGAGGTACTGAGTTCAATTCCCAGCAACCACATGGTAGCTCATAACCATCTGTAATGAGAGCTGGCACCCTCTTCTGGCTACAAGCATGCATGCAGATATAACATCATACTTAAGAAATAAATATTTATTTATTTATTTTGGTTTTTCGAGACAGGGTTTCTCTGTGGCTTTGGAGCCTGTCCTGGAACTAGCTCTGTAGACCAGGCTGGTCTCGAACTCACAGAGATCCGCCTGCCTCTGCCTCCCAAGTGCTGGGATTAAAGGCGTGCGCCACCATCGCCCGGATATTTAAAAAAAAAAAAAACTATCAGCCAATGTAGTGGTGGTAGCGGTGGCGCATGCCTTTAATCCCAGCACTCAGGAAGCAGAGGTAGGCGATCTCTAAGTTTGAAGCCAGCCTGGTCTACAAAGAGTTGCAGGATATCCAGGGCTGTTACACAGAGAAACTCTGTCTCAAAAACAAACAACAACTATTTAAAAAAAAAAAAAAAAGAAAAGAAAAAAGGTCAAGAGTTGGGGTACACACCTTTAATTCCAGCACCCAGGAAGCAGAAGCAAGTGGATCTCTGAGTTTGAGGCCAGCCTGGTTTATATAGAGTGTTCCAGGCCATGCAGGGCTGCAAAATGGGAGACCTTGTTTCAAAACACACAAATAACCACCCCACCCGTAACATGGCAAAATTAAGAGGAAATGTCTTTACTCGTATTGCACAAATCATGAGAATAGGGCAAGGAGACCCCACCTTTAATCTTCTGCAACAACTGGTTTTACTTGGAAGTTCTGAAAAGGATGAAAACCCTGAAAGTGCTCTCAAATCAACAGCAGCAGGGCTGGAGAGATGGCTCAGTGGTTAAGAGCATTGCCTGCTCTTCCAAAGGTTCTGAGTTCAATTCCCAGCAACCACATGGTGGCTCATAACCATCTGTAATGAGGTCTGGTGCCCGCTTTTGGCCTGCAGACATACACACAGACAGAATCTTGTATACATAATAAATAAACAAACAAACAAACAAATAAAATGGCCCCTCATTTAAAAAAAAAATCAACAGCAGCAAAGTACACAGCTGACCTGATAAACAGATAAGGCTGGTGCTCAGGACAGGGTAGTAGGGTGGGATGAAACTGCATAAAACACAGGCTTATTCCAAAAGAACACCACCTCATCTCTCCAGTGTGGGAGCCTTTTTTCCTGGTGGAGAGGCTGGCAAGGGTGGGAGACTGCTGAGCTCTAAGTCTGCTATGGCTAAGCTGGGCTCTGACTGCTCTTTATCTGCCTGATGAGCATCAGGCCAACATGACTCCTAATCTATGTAACTATCTTATGTTGTGCCATGATGCTTCTGTAGCTTGTATATCCAATTCAGTAAGAAATAACGGTATTTCTATGACGACTGGGCCTGGGGAGTTAACAGAGGCCAAGCAGCTCTGTGGTTCCCTAAATCCCAATCTTAGAAACATATGCTGGAGTCCTCACATGTAAAATAGGGATAACAGTACTAATCTCATAGGGTAGTTCTGAGGAGTATAAGTGTGACTGACAATAAAGACAATTGACAGTTACTAAGCATTTACTGCTTACCAGGCACTCCACCTGCATGAACTCACTGGCTCCTCAGAAGCACCCTAAACATAGGTGGAATTACCACCTTTAAAGATGAGGAAATTGAGGCACTATTATGGCAAATAATAACTATGACTTCAGCCTAGACAATGTGACTCAAGAGCCATCAGATGACCTGATACAAGTTAAGGGGCACTTGGCTTGCAAAGGTTCCATGGGAACTGCTGTTATGAGGCTGAAGGTAGAAAGAATATGGGTAACTCTGCAAGGGGTCCCTCAGTTCCCGTCCCAGCTAAATTTTGTTATCCACAACTCTCCCCTTCTCTGACCTCCATCTCCCACCTGTGTCACTGAGATCAGCAGTGTTGCACCCAGCTAGATGTCAAGGCTCAGAAGGACCTATGTTTTAGCAGTAGCCCTTGAGATGGTTCTCTGGACTGACTGACTGTTCCTGAATTCTAGGGACGGGTTCTAGGACGTCTGGCTCACCCATCCCAGTGCCAGCTTCAGTGGACAGAGTGCCTCTCCACTGGGTACTTAGGGAACTCTTGGAGCTGTCGTACCTGTGGCCAATCTACTTTAGGAGGTGAATCTAGCACAGACAGCCTCTTCTACGAGTTCTGAGATCCTTTCCTAGCTCTGGTGTCCTAGAGCCAGGAAAACACACCACCACTCACCTTCCACCATGTTACTTCATGACTTGCCTGTTCCTTTTGGCAGCTCATACAAGTTACCCAACACCACCCTTCCTCTATATGGGCAGTTCCAGTTTGTAATGCCCTCCTGGGAATCCCCGTTCTACATCTGAGGAAAGCTGACAACAACACAGCCCCAGGAGAGCAGACAAGCACAGAACAGACATTTCTCAGCACCACTGTTGTTGGTCTCCATAGCATCTGGCACCTGCTCTTGCTCTCCCCACTGTACTCCCATCTCTAGGGGCAGACACTCACCAGCACTGTTGGCCTCTGACTCCAGCAGGTGGATATCATTGCAGTCTGCCAGCGAGTGCTCCAGGCAGAGCTGCAGAAAGCGGGCTTGGGTACGGGTGACCCGCTTCAGAAGCGACAGCAGAGCCACTGTCTGCTCACATTCATTCCAGCCCTTGAACCAGCTAGCGAGGATGCCTACTTGGTCTCGGAACATCATGGTGCCAGGCCTGGGGCCAGGGTTGGGGGACGGCGGTGGCAAGGGCCAGCGCCGTCACATGGTCTCGGCTCTGGGCTCCTGTTACCTCTCCCCTAAGGGCCAGGGCTTGAGGATGTCCCCTGGCGTGGTGGCAACGGGTGGTGGGGGGAGGAGGGAGCCTGCTTACATCAGGGGAGGTCTTGGTCCAGCCACACCTCTCTCCAGGCTCCTGGAAAAGAAAGCAAAGGGATCAGAGGAAGTGCAGGGCTTAAACTGTTATGATGAATATGGGCTGAGGATACTTCATGTTTCATGGAGTTTCTTCTGAGTTTTTGGGAGAAAGATGAAGCCAGTAGCAGACACTGAACCAGCTCCTCTCCAACTGTGGACCCAGGGAACAGGCATGACTGGCACCCCAAGACCAGACCCTCAGACAATGAACCAGCTCCTCTCTAACTGTGGACTCAGGAAACAGGTATGACCGGCATTTCAAGACCAGACCCTCAGAGACTAAGGGGAAGAATTGTCTCACAACTGGACAGCACAGAACCAAAGGAGGTTGACCCAAATCAAAGATTAAGTCAGAAGGGTATACAGAAAGGAAGAGATGCTGTGCATTTGGGAAAAGATCTGAAGGAAGGAAGGTCTGGCTCAAGGTGACGTGACAAAACAGACACATGACCTTGTTAGTCTACAGCTGACTCCTCTCAGAGTTAGACAGTGATTGCTCATTAGCAAGCTCCCTAATTAACCAAAACCATCAATTCTGACTCAAGGGTGGAAGGTGGGATGGTGAATGCAGGAAATACCCCAGGTATGCAGATAGTACATGTTGACAGCAGATAACAATCTGGTCACAAACTAGCTGATAAATATGAGACCCGGGGCACAAACATGAACAGACCTGTTTAAAGATCACCACCATGAAGGGATCTCACGCCCTTCAACACAGCTCTTCTACTCTGGAACAGACTTGGCTCTGAACTCTAAGACTCCACCTTTCTACTACAAGGTCCCCCCACCACCCGAAGCCCTCCTCTTCAGTCCTTGAAGTCAACCTCAGCCCCAGACTCCAACGTGGAAGTCCCTTGATTTTCAGAACACCAGAATGTTATCCAAGAGACAACAGAGTACCAACTTGAAGGGAATGAGGCAGAATAAAAAGCAAAGACACTTGGTTGGGCGATGGTGGCATATACTTTTAATCCTAGGGAGGCAGAAGCAGGCAGGTCTCTCTGAGTTTGAGGCCACTCTGGTCTACAGAGTGAGTTCCAGGACTGTCAGGACTAGACAGAGGAACTGGCGGTGGCAGCAGCGGCAGCAGCAGCAGCAGCAGCAGCAGCAAAGACACTCAAATAAGAAAGAAAATGTCCAAATTCTTAAGCAGGGACTAAATAGAAGTTGTTTGAAGTGGGCAAACAGCAGGTCTAATTTTCGGCTAACTTGTTTCTAGAGGCCTTTCTCAAGTGTCTGGAGCTTAAAGTAACCACCCAACATTTCCCCCATCTGTCTCTTGCAAACAGTGCCCTAAGTTCCATTCCCCTAGGGCTGCCCAAGAACTAAGAACTATACACAGACCTACAGTGTATAGAACCTGCAGGGCCCAGGCTTTAGGAGATGGCTCCCATTATGCTGGCCTTACACACCCTGTTGGGGATAGCTGTATATGGCTAAGTTGCCTTGAAAAGCCTGGCTGGATCTCAAAAGAGAACAAACTAGTATAGCTATCAGTTCTTTTTGATGGAAGCAGTGGGGAAAAGGATGAGAGAAAGTGAACTTTGTTCCAAGTTACACAGGTCTCCCATCAATAATTTTAAAGGAGAAATCACAAGTCATCTCCTGGCTTAAAGTCTCCAATGACTTCCAATTGCACTTAAAGAATCTAAATAAATCAAATTTACCTTGGCCAAAAGTACCCTGCATGACTCCTATTGTTTCTCCAACCTCATGACACAGTGCCTTCTTGTTCACTGGTCTCCCTTCCCCTGCAGGCTAGCTCCTAAGTTGCTTGGGTCTCAGCACAATATCACTTCCTCAAAGACAGTCTCCCTGACTCTCTTCCAGAGTCACTCAAATGTATTAGTGCTCTCATTTCTTATAATATGACACTATGAAATATTGTCTTATGTTGATTTTTCTTCTCACCAAAATGCAAGCTATGCAGTCAGCCAGAGCCTAAAATAGTATTTTATTCATTAAAAAAATCATTACAGGCCGGGCGGTGGTGGCGCACGCCTTTAATCCCAGCACTTGGGAGGCAGAGGCAGGCGGATCTCTGTGAGTTCGAGGCCAGCCTGGTCTACAAAGGGAGTTCCAGGACAGGCTCCAAAGCTACAGAGAAACCCTGTCCCGAAAAACCAAAAAAAAAAAAAAAAAAAAAAAAATCATTACATTTTATTTACTTTGTGTGTAAATGCCTGTATATGCACATGACACAGAGCACATGTGGAGGTCAGAGGACAACTTGTGGGAGTTGGTTCTCCTTTTCGATCATGTGGGTACCAGAAAATTAAGGTTTGGTGGTAAGTGCCTTTACCTGCTGAGTCATTTCGCTGGTCCAGAGTGTACTTTAGAAACCAACCCAGACAGTTGTGGTAACACATGCCTTTAATTTCAGCACCAAGGAAGCAGAAACAGGTGGATCTCTGAGTTTGAAGTCACCCTGTCTACATATTGAGTTCTAGGATATCCAGGACTACATAGTGAGGCTATCTCAGAGCAAAACAAGGCAAAACCCAAAACACTGGGGTGGAATGAGGCCAAACAAGATTTTTAAAAACAAATACAAAAACCTGCCTTGTTATCTTCTGGCCGATTCCTTTTAACTTGTGTGTGTGTGTGTGTGTGTGTGAGAGAGAGAGAGAGAGAGAGAGAGAGAGAGAGAGAGAGAGAGAGAGAGAGAGAGAACACATCATAGTTGCTTGCATGCAAGCATTTATGTACATGTACACATTGCATGACAAGTAGGTATCTGAAGTGCCCAAAGGCTTTAGTTCCCCTGAAGCTGGCAGGTGTAAGCCACATGATATGAGTGCTGGGAACTGAACTCAGGTTCTCTGAATGTGTAGTTAGTATGCACGCTTAACCACTGAGCCATCTCTTCAGACAAAACAAAGGGTCTAATTTATGTGGCCCCAGGCTGGCCTGAACTCACAATCTTCCTTGCCTTAAACTAGAGACCTGAGATTGCAGGCGTGTATCACAATACCTGGTTCAATGGGTATAACTAATAAACTGAGGCAGATTCTATGCAAGGGGAGGTAAAAGCAAATCTAATGAAGAGGGACAGCATGAGATACACAAGAGGTGGCTGTCTGTAATCCTAGCCTCCAGGAAGCTAAGGCTGGAGAATTAAGCTATGAGTTCCAGGTCAATCCAAGATACAAAGTTAAGATTCTGTAAAGAGCCGGGCGGTGGTGGCGCACGCCTTTAATCCCAGCACTTGGGAGGCAGAGGCAGGCGGATCTCTGTGAGTTCGAGATCAGCCTGGTCTACAAGAGCTAGTTCCAGGACAGGCTCCAAAACCACAGAGAAACCCTGTCTCGAAAAACCAAAAAAAAAAAAAAAAAAAAAAAAGAAAAAAGATTCTGTAAAGAAAGTTATATAGAAGTACGTATTTTGCACCACTAGTGTTTCACATGTAAAAGCATGAACTCTTAAGCTGCTGAGAAGGGTTACTTTGGGGAGATGGGAATTACTAATAAATTGTTATACCATTTCACAAGTTACACATTTTTTTTTGACATTTTTAAAAAGAATTTTCAGCTTTTAATTCTAGTATTCAAGAGGCAGAAGGTGGATTTCCGAGTTCAAGGACAGTCAGGTCTATACAGCCTACAGCTGTTCTAGAACAGCCAGGGCTACACAGAGAAGACCTATCTTGAAAAACAAAGCAAAACAAAAGTTGTTCCCTAACTCCACACCCCAAATTGAGGCTTCTTTCTACTTACAGCAAGAAAGCACTGTGCTGTCCTGGACACAGGGTGGGTGAACGGAAGCTCTGCACCTCCCTTGCCCTCCCTGCTCCAACATTGTATAGCTGCAGGTTCCAAAGAGGAGCCAGTTGGCTCAACATAAAAAATACTTTCTATATAATGGATCTGTCCAAGAATGGAGCTGGCCACCAAGTGAGAGGTGGTAAATGCCTGGTTGTTGGCAATGGTCAAGCAGAGGATGAGTGGACACCTCTTGGGAGTGGGAGCAATTCCTCCACTAGGTAACAGCTCATGCAATACGAGACCATGTTACTGTTTCGATGGAACATTTGTGATGGGAGGTTTAATATGCCAAGAGCATTTACAATAAAAAGAATGGCCAAATTCTCAGGCAAAAACTGTGCACAATACTTTTTTTTTGGGGGGGGGGGGACAGGATTTCTCTGTGTATCTTTGCCTGTCCTGAAACTCACTTTGTAGACCAGGCTGACCTCGAACTCACAGAGATCCAATCCACCTCTGCCTCTGAGTGCTGAGATTAAATGTGTGTACTACCACACTCAGTCAACTGTACACATTTCTGGGTTGTTAATTTTCCTAAGCAACAGGCTATATCCCCAATAGATGCTGACATCAATCTAGCTTCTTCCAGCAAAGCTTTGGGACAGAATAATGAGGTCTCAAATGAGATGCTCACCAGGCTAGGCTTTGAACAGAGCTGGCCACTGGGGACTACAATGAGCTACGAGGTACACAGCCTGTTTAAAGGCAGAATACACCATTCTACTCTAATCAACTGTTGCCATGTGGGAATAGATTCATATTATTAGGTCTTCAGAGTTTTGTTTTTAATAGAACAGAGGAAATCTGGCTCTGAAAAAAATTCCCTATTTTTAAACCTTGGAAGCTAACTCACATTAAAACAGCAACTATGAACTACTACACAGCACAACAAAACCACAAAACACTGTGGCCATGGTTCTTGAAACCAACTAGAAATAGACCAGAAGCTGACTAATCACCACTCCCAACTCCATGGCTCTGATGGTTTGCAGTGGGCACTAGGGTTTCCACAAATCCACCTGTAAAGACCAAACTGGAAAATCATCCCTTAGCTAAACCCAAGGACCTGAGTTTGATCCACAGAACTCATGTGATGCGAACAAGTCCAAATTTTCTTTCTGACCTACACACACACTATAGCACACATGCTTGTGTGCGCGCGCACGAGAGCCACACAGGCTAAGTAAAATATAATCCAATAAAGTTTTGCTTTGTTTAAAAAAAATCTCTGAATTAGAGACCAGCCTGATCTATGTAGTAAGTTCTACCTGGAACTTAATTCAGTCAGGGCTACATAGTCAGACTGTCTCAAAAATAAAATGAAATAAAAATAAAAAAGCCATCCCTAATGGGGCTGGAGAGATTACTCAGTGGTTAAGAGTACTTGGTGCTTTTGCAGAGGACTCAGGTTTGGTTCCCATCACCCACACAGCAACTCACAAACATCTGGAACTCCAGTTCCAGAAGTTCAATGCCTTCTTTTGGTCTCTGCAAATACTTGTGCATGTGGTGCACATATATTAAGGAGACAAAAACATTCTTATACATAAATCTTTAAAAAAAAAAACTGGAAAAGAATGACAAGAGGACTGCCATGAGTTTACAGTCAACTTGGGCTACACAGCAAAGTTCGAGGCCAGTCAGGGCTATATAGTAAGATTCTATCTCAAAAAACAAAACAAGAAACAAACAAAAAACCTAACCTGAAAGTAGTGACCTTGGGGTAGGAGATAGCTCGGGGGTATGGCACTTGCCACACAAGCTTGAGGATTTGAGTTCATATTGCTAGAATCCAGGTAAAGTCAGAAGTGACAATCCCTGTCTGTAATCCTAGTGCTCCTACAGTGGTGTGAGAGATGAGACAGGAGAATCCCCAGAAGCTCAAATGCCATTCAATGGTGAACACGAAGCAACCCTTTCTCATCAAGGGAGAGAGCAAGGGCCAATATTCAAAGTTGTTCTCAGACCTCTTAATTCCTGCCATAGCACATGTGCACAACACACAAAGAGACAAAACAAAAAAGAAAAAAAGAGTGATCCCTCTATCTTCAAGACAGAAGGGTACTTACTGAATGTTGGGTATAGATGGTAACTCATGAGACTAAATGGATGGCCCCTTTTCACTAAGGGCAGAGGACCTCAGCCCCTCTATATTAGCTGCTTGTTTGCAGCAAGCAAGTACCTGGACAAGGCATCATCAACTCTCCCATGGCACCTCTTGGCAGTACCATCCATCTTACTATGATGGGGTCATCTGTCAGTCATTCCATCTTCTAGTTCTAACAGTGAGTTCCCCTTGAACAATCAGCTGTCTTTCTTGGCTGCAGAAGTGGACATGGGATAGAGCCTGAACAAGTTCTCTTGGACTTTCAACGTTAACTACCGAGGAAAGTAGCTCTAGGTTATTAGTCATTACCTCTGCTATCAGGCGGCTAGCGGCTACTTCTGAATGAAGCGAATACAGATGGAGCATTCTCAAGAGGTGAGGGGAGAAGACCTAGGTCCACAGAGCCTGAAGCCTCTTTACTGGCTAGACTTTTCAGTTCCAGAGGCCAATAAATATACTCCTTAGGCCTATCTAAACTGGTTTTTTACTACTTAAAACAGTCTTGGCTACTTAAATGTAAAACTGCATCCACTGCTGCTCTGGTCTCTGTCTTCACATGGTCAAACCTGACTCTATTTTTGAGGAAAGCCAGAAGAGATAGCCTACTATAGCAAGCTTCTAGACAACCAGCAACACTGTTGGCATCTGACCAGATTTAGAATGTGTAACTTTCTTGGGAAGTACCTACCAACCCCAGAGGTGAAAACTGGAACCAAGCAAACAGCTGAGATGTTCCAGGGAACACTTTCCCAGGCTTTTTCCCTGAGCCCAAAAGTAAGACGGGGTCCACAGATAAGTGTTCAGCCAGCTCTCTTCATTTAGAAACAGACCTGGGTAGTCAGGGAACCTGGCTCAAACCCTAGTTCTCCCACTGACACTTGCTACTATGACTTTTGGCAAATAATTCAGCTTCTTCAGTGAAGCTGTAAGAAGACTGAGACTAAACAATGTATAGGAAGACAGCTAGCCCAAAGACTTTGCTCCTCCATCACATCCTGTCCCTCACAAGTCCTATTCTAACAGCTCATCACAGGTAAGTTAGCCTGAATCCCCAGACATCTATTTTTATTGTTTGTTTGAGACAGGTTCTCCAGCTGACCTTGAACTTGAGATAACCCTCCTTCAGCTTCTCAAGTGCTTGGGATCTAATTTAAAAGATATATGTAAGGCTTGAGGGAAGAGGGGTGTAACTCAATAGCACTGTATTTGTCGAAGCATGTGAAAAGTCTGTGATTTCATCCTTATCATCACACACATACATAACACATAAATGGCACATACATTTATGAGACATAAATAGCCTTTTACAAATGGGAAAAATAAGTTAGACAGAAGGGAAGGCACTACTTACAACTGTGTAAGATCTGCAGGGCACAAACACTATGCCTTCAGATCTCCTGTTCTTTTTTCTTTTCAAGATTTATTTATTATGTATATAGTGTTCTGCACCAGACTTCATTACAGATGATTGTGAGCCACCATGTGGTTGCTGGGAATTGAATTCAGGTCCTCTAGAAGATCAGTCAGTGCTCTAAACCGCTGAGTCATCTCTCCAGCCCCAGACCTCCTGCTCTCAATAAAGATGCTGAAGCTTCCCGGAAGTCCCCATTGATGCCCAGAAGTTGGGCTTACGGGTTATCCTTTAACACCAGACCTCTGGTGCCTAGATCTTCTATAGTTCTTGACCCAGGCCTTTGAGAAACACATATTTTATCAACAAATAGGCTAGTTACCAAACCAGAGTGGGTCAAAAGACAAAAGAATCCAAAGTATTTTTTGTAATAACTATTGTTTTTAGAAATTTCAAAAATATGTACACACAAAAAAGTATACACTGTCTCAGCAAAAAAGAAGTTAATGAATTCTCCCAGGGAAACAGAGAGGAGAGAAGTCAAGCAGGGCCACTGGACGCTAAGTGCATCATAGGCACTCTGGGAAACCCTAGAGTACAAGGAAGTTGCTATTCCTTTTCCTATCCCAAAATCTCTTGACTCTCTATCTCCCACAGAACATTCCCTACTCCCTTACCCTCCTGTAAGTAAATCGTCACCTCTGTGGACATCTCAGACTCTTCTGTCATCTTAGTTTCTTTACTGTCCTAAACATGTAGTCCCATCGTTCCCCCGCCCCCAGTCCCAGAACCACACAGTCTTGTTATGAAGCTGACTTAGAACTGGAGATCTCCCTGCCTTCTGAGTGCTGAGATGACAGGCATGTGCCCCCACAATCTCATGTTTTTCATGGGGTGGGTGGGGTGAAATGGATAGGGTCTGGCTATTTAGCCCTGGAAGACTTGGGACTCATGTAGGCCAATGTTGTTCCTAAACTCATGATGTTGAACTTCCTGCCTCTGCCTCCCAAGACGTGGAATGTTGGGATTTCAGGTATGAACACCCACCCGTCTTTTTGTTTTATTTTAAAGAGAAAGAAAGGGGCTGGAGAGATGGCTCAGTGGTTAAGAGCATTGCCTGCCCTTCCAAAGGTCCTGAGTTCAATTCCCAGCAACCACATGGTGGCTCACAACCATCTGTAATGAGGTCTTGTGCCCTCTTCTGGCCTGCAGGCATACAGACAGAATATTGTATACATAATAAATAAATAAATAAATAAATATTTTAAAAAATAAAGAAAAACAAATAATAATAATAATAATAATAATAATAATAATAATAATAATAATAAATAAAACCCCAAAACCAAGTTCACTGCGCATACAAGTATATAGCAGGTATGGCAGCAACAGGAGGACTATCTGTCTAGCTGTATTTTTCTTAAAGATTTATTTTATTTTCATTCTATGTGTGTGAGTGTTTTTGCCTGCAAGTGTGCAATAGCTGAAAAGGTCAGAAGAAGGTGTCAGATCCCCTGGAACCAGAATTTTAGATGGTTGTGACCGGTCATGTGGGTGCTAGGAACCAAAACAAGGTCCTCTGAAGAACAGCCAGTAACTGCTAACCCATCTCTCCAGCCCCTAGATATTTTTTCTTAGTGGCAGCTACATATGTTCTTATTTGTGCCAGCAACATGGCTAAGCAGATTAAGATGCTTGTTACCAGCCAGGACACTCTTTTAATCCCAGCAGTCAGGAGGCAGAGGCAGGTGGATGTCTGTGAGTTCAAGGCCAGCCTGGTCTACAAGAGCTAGTTCCAGAATAGGTTCCAAAGCTACAGAGAAAGCCTGACAGCCTGAGTTGGATCCTTAAAATCCACATGGTAGAAGAAGAACCAATTCCCACAAGCTGTGCTGACTTTCACATGAGTACATTATCATTTTTGCTCATAAACACATAAATGTTCCCAATCCTCCTCATCAGACTTCAGATCAGACCTGTCCCAATTTCCCTCACTTTCCTCAAAAGGAGTCTGATACATTCACAGGTGGTGTTTCTTCAAAGGCTGTAGCTCCTTCAAGAGGCATGAGGGAAGGGAAAGTTGTGGTTGTATGATCCACTGCTACACCATAGCATCTGACAAAGAGCAGGTTCTCAAGAAACAGCTGTGATATATTTCTCCACCTTACAGCAGTCCTTCCTCTGCATGCAGCAATGCTAGGTCTACAACGTCTCTCTTCCCACAACCGGTGCACTCCTCTTTCCTTCTTATCAGGCTCAATTGTCACCTCTTCAACAAGGCCATTTCTGGCCACTCCGTCTATAGTGATCACCTTTACACCCGTTCATTTCCTTCATAGTACATATCACACTCATATTTCTTTTTAAAATGTTGGTGTTTTGTGTCTGTGTGAACACACATTGCCATGACATGCATGTGGAAGTCAGAAGACAACTTGTGGTGTCAGTACTCTCTCCTTTCACCTTTACATGGGTTCTGGGAATCAAACTCAGGTTGCCAGGCAACTGCCTTTACCTAATGAGCCACCTTTTAATGCAGTACTTGCTCTTTTCCATCAAAATAAGAACTTTGTGAGTTTCAAGTCTTTGTTTCATTCTCAGCTATATCTCCAATATCTAATAGATTACTTAACGATCACTCACTGATAGGGATATTTAAGACTTGCATAGTTCTAGTTTGCTGAGCAGTGGTGGTGCTCACCATTAGTCCCAGCACTTGGGAGGCAGAGGAAGGAGGATTTCTGAGTTCAAGTCCAGTCTGATCTATAGAGTGAGTTCCAGGGCTACACAGAAAAAATCCTTACACACACACACAAAAAAAAAAAAAAAAAAAAAAAAAAAGAAAAGAAAAACCCTTGCAGGGGCTGGAGAGATGGCTCAGCGGTTAAGAACACTGCCTGCTGTTCCAGAGGTCCTGAGTTCAATTCCCAGCAACCACATGGTGGTTCACAACCATCTGTAGTAAGATCTGGTGCCCTCTTCTGACCTGCAGAACACTGTATACATAATGAATAAATAAATCTTTAAAAAAAAAAAAAAAAAGAAAAACCCTTGCATAGTTCATATATTGCTGTTTTATAACCTACTTTCAACCACAATCTATTTGACCAGTTTCCACTAAAACAAACAAAACCTCTCCAAAGTTCTAGGCCCTAGAAATCCAGACTATTATATTCTATGTTCTGAAGCCAGCAAATCAAGCCACTCATCTCCTTCCTGCCTCTCCTAATGAGAGCCAGAAACAAAGTCTGTAGGATCATATTGGCCATTATATTTCTTTGGACCCAAATAATCACAGAGCAGAGGATTAGTGGAGGTGGGGACAGAGAAAAGAAGAACCACGAGTACTCATAAAGCTCATGGGACAGACTCACAATCCTATATGGTTCAGTAAGAGAGCCAGTTGCAGAGAACAGAACCCCAAACACAGCCAAGTATCATCAACTGTCTCATAACTACTAGGGAGAAAAACTGTTCCAAACTGGGACTTTTAAGAGTTTTTTTTTTTTTTTTCCCACTGTGGCTGCTAAAGAGGTAGAGTTTAAAGCTGGGGTTGCTGAGGGTAGTATCTGTCACCACAAGCAGAAACCTGTTAAGGAAGAAGCGACTTAGTGGAGAAATGTGAAGGTCAGGATTATTATCTGAACCTCTGGATGCAGCTATAAGCAGTCTGGATTTTTCAGTAATATGGGCCAATTAACCCTCACCCCACTCCCCTGTACACCTCCCTCCCATGCCTGCTGGTGTTCAAAATCTCTTTTAAACTACTTTGTGCTAAGATTCTACCTTGGCTAGCATTAACTACTTTCTGCTCACAGCCCTCAAGCATGTGTAAGACATTGTTCTAAGTACTTTACATCATTAACTTAGTCCATAAAGTAAGATATCATTATCACCTTCATTTTTTTTCAGCTGTGGAAACGTAAGGGTCACGCCCAACCCCTATCCGAATAGAAAATCCAACTCTCTGACCCAAGGCACTATCATTTTGGAATGGGCAGGTTCCCACAGACCTTCTATTAGTCCCACCTGTCCTTTACTTCATCATATGTAAAATGAAGATAATCGTAGTTTATCTACCTCAGGGTCCCGTGGGTATGAGGCCACACAGACAAGGCACTTGAACAGTACCTAGCAAACATAAGTAGTCAGTAAACAGCAATCCCTGTTACATCTGTGGGTCACTCCAGTGCAGCTATAAAATACCATGCAAATGAAAGAGTGCTTCCTTCAACTCTGCTCATATACAGAAGAAACTATGGGTGAGAGTGATGCTTTCTTGAGGCTTCAGATGTAGCTCAGTCATTAACCAGTTGTCTTTTGTACCCCAGGTCCTGAGTTCAATTCCCAGCACCATAAAAACAAAAGCATAGTGTTTATTATACTGTGTTCCTTGCTTAGGAGCCCCTCATTGTGGTCCTGATACCCATGAAACACTACCTCACCTAAATACTTTTTCCATGAAGTCTTTCCAAATAGCTGAATCCCCACAGCATATAATCTGCATCTCATGTGCTCTGTGGTGCACCTGCCCAAGCCCTCTACTAGACAGTGAGCCCCCTAAAGACAGAGTTTATCTTGGGCTTTTCTATTTCTTTTTCTTGGCCCTACAGAGGAATGGATTCTCTTGGAAAAAGTTGAGAGTACTATAGAGATCTGAAACTTAGGGAGACTAAGCAAAGCTAACCAAGAAGAGAACACAGGACAGCTCAGAATCAGCGCCAAGAAAAGTTCCATGAACAGAAGCAGTGGGCAGGAGGATAGACAAGGGGACTGAACAGAGTGATGGATGAAAGGGAGAAAGGGGCAGGGACAGTGTACCGCTCGCTAATTCCCTGGAACACCTGGCACATTCAGATACAGCCTGTCCTTCTAGCTTCCTGTCCAGTGAGGGTTAAGTCAATATAAACTACAAGCAGGAAAGTGATTGGTACTCTATGAAGTGCACGGAGGGCCCTTGGCAGTTAAGACACAGAAGACCTGAAGTTGCCCACATGGAGAGAGAGAAATGAGATGAGTGGGACATGTGTGTTCAAGGAGGTAGCAATTTAAAGCAAAAGCAGCAAAAGCTCTAGGGTGGGCCAGAGGGGCAGGTAGAAGGAGAAAGTGCTGAGGAAGAGCTGAAAGGGAACCATTCAAAGGCAGAATCTGAAGTAATTACTCAGAGGGTGGGGTAACCTTGTGGAGAAGCCAAGATCCTTCAAAGTGGGTAAGAAGTCTTTCTGGAGGATGGGTACTTCACACAGTAGATTCCCAGGAAAATAGGGATGCATAGCAGCGCTTAGAGGCATATCTTTAGGGCTCTTATAGGACTTTTTACAGACAAAGAGAGAACCTCTTAGAAGCAGTGGTTCTCAAACTTGAGCATACATTGGAAACAACAGGATCATTTATTAAAAACTCAGATTGCTGGGCTCTCCTCCGAAGTTTTCTGATTCTGTCTGAGTAAGACCCAAGAATTCACATTTTCCAACCAGTGCTGCTGCAGTTCTAACCATACTTTGAGAGCCACTGACAGAAGGGAAAGGGAATTCTTCAGTAAGGGGTCTTCAAAAATGAAAGGAATGAAATCAAAGTCCTCAACAAGTCTCTGAGTGTTAAAGATCTTTCCATGTCTGAAAGGAGAGAGACCTATGAGGATGAGGGAGGGAGGGAGGGAGGGAGGGAGGGAGGGAGGGAGGAAGGAAGGAAGGAAGGAAGGAAGGAAGGAAGGAAGGAAGGAAGGAAGGAAGGAAGGTCAGTCAATCTGACAGAAGAGTCTCCAAGCATTGGAATTTCCAGAAGTAGAGGAATTGGGGAGCTGGGAATCTGAAGGATGCTGGGGTCTCTGAAGAAATAGTGGGGGAAGTAGGCTGAGACTCGATGAGTCTATGATTCCAAAGGAATGAGAATGGGGGGATAAGAGAAAGTGAGAACAGATTTATCCTCATTGGGATAAACCTAACTGAGCCCTGAAATAAGACTGGGAATGTCAGAGGGAAAAACTGAGGGAGGGTTCCCAGAAAGTATCAGAGATTACTGACACAGAGTTTGGGAGGAAAGTTCTCTAAAGAGTGTCTTGGGGAAAGGAGTGGTCTTCTGAGAGAGGTCCTGACAGAGGGATCCTTAAACACACATACACACACTCACACACCCCACATGGGGGGGTGGCTTTGATGAGAAACCTCAAGTAAAGTTAAAAAGAGCACACAGGGGATAGGGTGGGACAGGACTCCTAGAGAAGACCTGGTGTTATCAGAGTAGGCTTTTCACAAAATATTCTGGACGTTCATTCATAGTGAAGGAAGATTAGGTAGGTGTGGAAGGCTTTCTAAAGATGGTTATGGAGAGTGGGGGGGTGGGGGCTCTGAGGAAGAGACAGCTAGGAGAAAGTCTTTTAGTAAGACAGTCAAAGAAATAGATCCAAAGGTCCTAGGGATGTCAGGGTCTCTGAGTAGTATTTTAAGGGCCGTTTCAGGGTTACTGGGGTTTCTGATGCTAGGGCATCCTGAAGGCTGTATCTCAGAGGGATATTTCAGGGTTGTACAGAGGAGCTTGAGAAAGCTATCTAAGGCTACAAGGGGGCAGTTTCAGACTTTCGGGTTATCCAAGAAGAGTTCTAGAGAATACAGAGGCTGTGAGGGAACTTCCTGGAGTCCTTAGACAATTTTTTTAAATATGTGGTGTGTGTTACTGGAAAGGAACTGGGATACATAAGAGGGGATTTGGAACAGGTTTTTGGAATATGAGAGGAGCTCTCTGAAGACTTTCAAGATTAGTAGGTGTGAGGGTTCAGGAGAAAATAGTTGGGGTACATAGAGGTGATCTAGTCTAGAGCATTCCAAGGTGGGAAAGATTTGCAGAACATGAGGTCTCTGGGTCGGATTTTGGAAATCTATAGTAGGGTCCAAGAGATATGACAAGGGGGTGGGATGCATATGAGAGATGGAAGCAATGAGAGGAGTGGTCCTCCAGGTGAGTTTTGGGATCGATGAGCATTTCAGTAGTATCTGAAGAAGATTGCTCTGGGATACGCAAGCTTCTCAAGGAAGATGTAGGGTTCACCGGGGCATTCTGAAGGATTTGAGGGATAAGAGTGAAAATCTCTAAGATTTCTAGAATGAGGAAAGGTGAGAGGGTAAAATCCTGGGGTATGTGAAGAGGAAGTATGAGGGAGATGGATGGAATATGTGATGAGATTGGGGAGGGGTCTAAATGCCGAAGGGGTGTCTGGGGGCTGTTTGGGGGCTTCAGGGAGGTTCCTGAGGGAGATGCCTGAGATCTGTGCTGCGGAGACTGACGAGGAGTAGCCATCAAGGAATGTGTTGCGATACGGGAGGAGGATGGGGGGGGGGAGCAGGGACGAAAGGGCGGGGATCCATAGGGAAGGTCCCCGGAGGAGGCAGTTGAAAGCTGAGGGTGGTCTCCGGGGAGGCCGCAGGAGCCGTGCGGGAGGACCAGGCAGATGCGTGCCGGATCAAGACAGAGATCCCCGCCCGGCCCCTGGACTATCCCCGGGGCGTGAGGACTTGGGGGAGAAGCTGAGGAAGGGGCCCGGGTGGGGAGAAGTGGGCTGAGCGCGGGGTCCTAAAGGGTCCTCCGGGCTCCCCCGGCCTCCCGAGGCCCGAGTTCGCCGCCCGCCGCAGCCAGCGACGCCGGTCCCTGAGGGGGCGGGGCCGGCCGCGCGGCCTGGGTCGCCCTAAGGGGAGCGCCGCGCGCCTCGACCGCCGCCGCCCCGCGCCCGCCGGCCCGGCCCTGCCCGAGACTCACCAACTCGGCCTCCGCCGCCGCCGCCGCCGCCACCCGCGCCTCCTCAGGCAGCCGCCGCCACCCGCGCCACTGCCGCCGCCTCGCCGCCGTCGCCCCCTCTCCGGCCCGAGAGCTCCCCTCCCTCCTCCCGCACCGACCACCACCGCCGCCGCCGCCGCCGCCGTCGCGCTGCGTCACCGCGCCGTGCGTCACCGCCCCTGGCCCCGCCCCGGAGGGACACTGAGCGCCAGCATTAGCTCACACCCGATTGACGGACGGCGAACCCAGCCAACTGGCGGCGAGGACAGCCCGAAGGGTGGGAGGTGTGCGGCGAGAAAGGCGGGGTTCTGGCCGGGAAGGGAGAGATGGGGCTGGAACGAGGCCTGGAGGCCCGCCCTCTCCTCACTGCGATTGGTCGCACTTGGGGGTGACGGGCAGAAGGCCAGGCCCCAGGCGGAGGGCAGAGGGCCGGGAAGGGGAGGGGCGCGCGCCGCGTTGCCCCGGGCAACAGGCTGGCGGAGCCCGCGATTGGGCCTCCGGGCCCGCAGGGGGCAGGCTCGCGGCCATCTAACTCAGCGGTGGCGAACCGAGTCACAATTCCTCATTCTGGCGTTCAAGGCCCCCCTCCTCCCCACCTCTCGGTCACGCCCGGCCCAAGGTCTGTACCGTGTAGTGCCTTCGCCATTTGGGGTGACAATGCTGCTTTCCGGCTCCTGGTGAGGATCGGCCGCGCCTAAAGTGACACAGATGAGCGAGGTGGGCCCTTTAAGAGTGGAAAGAAGAGAAGACCCCCCCCCCCCCCCGCACAAAAGAGACCGTCAATAAATGGAGATCGCTCCCGTCACTTTTGTCATGATCTTAGTCCGTCCACAAATTGTCCTGCATCGGGGTGAACTGAGAAAAGAGCCGGCGCTCCAGAAGAATGACAGCAATGTGGCTTGTTCTGAGAACCCAAGAAATACAGTCAGGGTGGAGTGTCTAGTTTACGACAGGCAGTACTAGGAAGAGCAGCGACCAGATGTTTGGCCACTGGAGGGAGTTTGCACTTGTGCTGAAAGTGACTTGGGGGATGCGGAAGGGATTCAAGATCGGGGAGGTCTTGAGTTTGGAGTTTAGAAGCGACGCCTCTGGCTTACACAGGGAGGTGGGATGGGAAGGAACGGGACGCCAGGGAGCTACCTGGGTAGTTGGGGCGGGGTTGCATCTGGGAGGGACCCTGGGGAGGGGAGGAGATGGGAGAGACGCCTAGGTGGCCCTCTGAACTAACCTTTTGCCACTGGCTGGCCCCACGGCGGAAGAGAAAGGTCCAGGACAAAGCTCTCTGGGAGATCGGGTCCCAGAGAAGAAGCTCAGTGTCGGACGCCCAACAGCGAAGTCAAGACCATTGCCCCACCCAGCCACAAACTCAGGCTGAAGACCAGGATTTAAGGATCATTAGAGATGGTAATTGAAGCTTTGGGAGTGGGTGACCATTCCCAAAGAGTGTATGGGGGATGAATGAAGACTAGGATCAGACGGAGCTCTGAAAATGAGGACACTTGGTTTGAAAAAAGAAATGGAGCCGGGCGGTGGTGGCGCACGCCTTTAATCCCAGCACTTGGGAGGCTGAGGCAGGTGGATCTCTGTGAGTTCGAGACCAGCCTGGTCTACAAGAGCTAGTTCCAGGACAGGCTCCAAAACCACAGAGAAACCCTGTCTCGAAAAACAAAAAAACAAAAAAACAAAAAACAAAAAAGAAAGAAAGAAAGAAAAGAAATGGACACTAAACGAAGACTGTGAAGTGGCAGCAAGGAGTAGAAGGAACTGGGTGTAGTGGCGCAAGCCTTTAATCCCAACAAGACAGAGGGGTAGGGGCGACTTCTCTGTAAATTAGAAGCCAGCCTGGTCTATGTATATAATGAGACCCTGTCTCAAAAATAGGAGAGGAGAGGAGGGGAGGGGAGGGGAGGGAAAGAGGGAGAAAGAGAGAGAGAGAGAGAGTGTGAAAAGGGTAAGGAAAGTCCATTTCATACCAGGGGCATCAAAAGTCCCGTCTGTTGACTTGATTTGGAGTTTTTGAATTAGGATCTCTCATACCGGGGGCATCACAAGTCCCGTCTGTTGACTTGATTTGGAGTTTTTGAATTAGGATCTCTCATACCAGGGGGCATCACAAGTCCCGTCTGTTGACTTGATTTGGAGTTTTTGAATTAGGATCTCATTCTAGTCATGACTGGCCTAGACTTTTTTTTTTTTAAATATTTATTTATTTATTATGTATACAATATTCTGTCTGTGTGTATGCCTGCAGGCCAGAAGAGGGCACCAGACCCCATACAGATGGTTGTGAGCCACCATGTGGTTGCCGGGAATTGAACTCAGGACCTTTGGAAGAGCAGGCAATGCTCTCAACCTCTGAGCCATCTCTCCAGCCCCTAGACTTTTTCTTATACTATACAAGTTGCACTTCTCCTTTCAAATGTAAGCTAACCACACACACCCCCTACTTTTAACTTTGCTTTGTTTAAAGACATTTTTCTGAGGTGAGCAGTTAAGAGCATTCACTGCTAGGCCAAAGGACCTGGCTTCAATTCCTAGCACCCGCATGGAGACTAACAACTGTAATTTCAGTTCCAGGGGAATCTGTCATCCTCTTCTGACTTCTTCAGGAAAACACACACACATAAAAAGTTTAAAAATTGTTTAAGAGCCAGGTGTGGTGGTGCATAATCTTAATCCCAGCACTCAGGAAGTGGAGGTGGGTGGACCTCTGAGTTGGAGGCCAGCCTGGTTCACAAAAGTGAGCTTCAGGACAGTCAGGGTTACTTAGAAAAAAAACCCTGTCTCGGGCTGGAGAGATGGCTCAGTGGTTAAGAGCACCAACTGCTCTTCCAGAGGTCCTGAGTTCAATTCCCAGCAACCACATGGTGGCTCACAGCCATCTATAATGAGACCTGACGCTCCCTTCTGGCTTGAGGGCACACATGGAAGGAATGCTGTACACATAATAAATAAATAAATATTAAAAAAAAAACTGTCTCAAATAAATAAATAAATAAATAAGCTAGCATTGTGGCATGGAGTTTAAGAGAAAATTGGAAAGCAGTAAGTATAGACAATTGTTTTGGGAAAGTTTGGAAGAAAATCAGCAGCAGGTGTGGCTGCCAAGCCATACAAGTGACAGAGAACAAGAAGAATCAGTTCTGTTTTACCGTGTGGGTTCAAACTTACGTGGTCGGGCTTTGCACCACACACCTTAATCTGCTGAGCAAACTCCGTGACCCTGTTTGTTTTGAGACAGGGTCTCACTGTGTAGCCCTAGCTGTCCTGGAACTTGGCTATGTAAACCAGGCTGCCTTCAGATTCATAGAGGATCCATCTGCCTTTGGCTCCTGAGTAGCTGGATGAAAGGTATGCACCACCAAACCCAGCTATTTATTTTTGAGACACCTCAGCCCAGTTGGGCCTCTTAACTCACCAGGTAAGGAAGAATGACCTTGAACTGTAGACCCTCCTGCCTGCTCCTCTTGAGTGCTAAATGTGCTACTTTATATAGTTTATATGGTGCTGGGGATTGTGCCCAGGGCATGCATGCTAGACAAGTACTCCACCAACTGAGCTATGGTGTTAGCTAGATTAATGTTTGTTTATAGATCAGTTTTTATTGTATGTGTATAGGTCTTTGCCTGCATGTTTTTCTGTGTGTCACATGCATGCTTGGTGCCCATGGAGACCAGAAGAGGGCATTGGATCCCCTGGAAGTAAAGTTATAGACAGTTCTTAGGCATCACGTGTGTTTTGGAAATGGAACGTGAGATCTCTGGACGAGCAGCCGGTGCTCTTAACTATTGCTCTATACCCCCCTCCCCCTTATTTTTGGACTTTGGAGACGTGTCTTGTTATATACCCCTAGCTGGCCAATACTCCTGCCTCAGCCTCTTGAGAATTACACGTGTCTCACCACACATGGCTGAGACGAAGCTGTTCATTTTGAAAGTGGAAGAACTAACACTTCACGAGACCTCAGAGGAAGAGTAGTCATCAAGGGACAGGGACAGATTATGGGAAGGGTTGGAGAGTAGCTGTAGAGGTGGCCTGGCAGGTGGAGTGGGGACCAGTGGTGGAGTCTGTCCATTGTTAGAAAGGAGAGCCCGCACAGAAAGCCAAGCGGAGCTAGGGATTAGGGATATTTTTTCTTGCCTGTATTTCTTCACTAAAATACATATGATTTTCTCATAAAGTACTTTGTTTGTATAGCTTCTTTATAGAACACTTGGATTTATTAATTGATTTTTTAAAATTTATGCATTTAAGTAGGTCATATTACCCACTATTCCATTTCAAGAAGGGGATGGGAATATGAGTACTTCGTGTGTATGTATGTGTGTGTGTGTTTACATGAGAACAAAAAGCCAAGCCTTGTGTGTGTTAACACATGCCTTTGCTGAGCTACACACAACCCCTCAACACTCCTTTGTTTGTTTTATCAGATTTTTCTGAAGTTTTTGCTTGTTCTTCCTTTTTATTCTTTAAGATTTATTTTATTTTGTGTGTGAGTGTTTTACCTGCATGTGTGTATGTATATGACATGTGTGTCTGGTACCCACAGAGGTCCGAAAATGGTGTTGGATGCCCTGGAACTGGAGTTGACTACTGTGTAGGTGCTGGGAATCAAGCCCTGATCCTCTCCAAGGGTAACTCTTTTGTTTTGTTGGTGTTGGTTTCTCGAGACAGGGTCTCTCTGTGTTGCTCTGGCTGTCCTGGAACTTGCTCTCTAGACCAGGCTGTGTTCAACTCACAGAGATCCTCCTGCCTCTGCCCTTAGTGCTGAGATTAAAGGTGTGCACCAACACCTCCAGGCTGCCAATGTTTTTAACTGCTCTTAGCTGGTGAGCCATCTCTGGAACCTTGTTGTTTTCGGTTTGTTTGTTTTGTTTGTTTTTTTAATTCTCTCTCTCTCTCTCTCTCTCTCTCTCTCTCTCTCTCTCTCTAGACAGGATCTGGGTCCAGGCTGGGTTCACTGTGGTCCTTGTTGGCCTCAGACTTGGTATGTAGCCACAAGTGACCTTAACTCTTGATCTCCTGTCTTTATCTTCCAAAGGCTAGAGTGGGAGGACTGGCTCTGTTTTGGTGTATTTGACAAAAAGCTGAACTATGTAGCCCAGGATGGCCTGCAATTCTCCACTCTCCTGCTTCTACCTCCCAAGTGTTGGAATTATAGGCATGCATCACTATGCCCTACTAGTATCTACTCTTTCGTTTTTAAGTTTTTTCAAAAGATTTATTTATTTTATGTATATGAGTGCATGTACAACTTTATGCCAGAGAGCGCATCAGATCCCCCTATAAATGGTAGTGAACCACCATGTGGGTGCTGGGAATTGAACTCAGGACCTCCAGAAGAGCAGCCAGTGCTCTGAACCTCTGAACCATTCCTTCAGCCCTCATTTTAAAATTTTTTATTAGATTATATTTTATTTGTTTATATTTGTATATACATGAAAATGCCATATCCCACTTGTGGAGGTCAGAGAATAATTTGTGGGAATTGGTTCTCGCCTTCCCCACGTGGGTCGCAGGGACTGAACCTAGTTCCTCAGGCTTGGTAGCAAGCACCCTTACCCACTGAGCCATCTCACAGGTCCTATTTCAGCCTTTTGGTATCTATGTGTAACTCTACCTATCCTGGAGTTCACTCTTGTCAAACAGATGGCCTCAGACTTGCAGCCATCCTGAGTGCTGGAATAAATACATTATATACCACTTTTATTTATTTTTGAGACAGGGTCTCTCTTTGTAGTCAGTCACCACTCTAGAAACTGAGACCTTGGAGAGTGAAGTTGATAAAAGAGGCAGAGATCTAGCCAGTCATGGTGGCACAGGCCTTTCATCCCAGTGCCAGGGAGGCAGAGGTAGGAGGCTCTCTGAGTCTGAGGCTAGCCTGGTTTAAAGAGCGAGTTCCAGGACAGCCAGGGCTACACAGAGAAACCCTATCTCAAAAGAAAAAAAAAAAAAAAAGCAGACTAAGACCTAGTGTAATACCCACTTTATTCAGAGCCCAAGCCAATTTATACTCTGGGGGTTAAAATGGTCACACGGATATAGTTCTTATGAATTCAAACTGTATACAATCACAAGGACAAGCCACATGTGCCCAAAACATGTTTTTCCATAGAGGTATATAATTGAGTACAAGCAGAAAGCAGTAATCTGAAGCAAACTCACTCCTAGCCCCTACACCTGGGAGGAGCATGAAAACACTTTCTAAGAACAATTCTGACCAGGCTTGGTGGCACACACCTTTAATCCCAGCACTCAGGATGCAGAGGCAGGGGAATCTCTGTGAGTTCAAGGCCAGTTTAGTCTACCTTGCGAGTACCAGGACAGCCAGGGCTACGCAGAAAACTTTGTCTCGAGAAACCAAAAAACAAACAAGCAAACAAACAAAAACCATGTTTTGAAGAAACGGAGGTCACAAGATGCCTGTCTAGTTTTCTTGGAGTTTGTCATAAGCACTCAGAATCCTCACGCAGCTCCATCCCTGGACTATGTTCTAACAGTAGCCCTGGAAGATCTGTCCTAGAACTCACTATATTGACCAGGCTGACCTCAATCTCACAAAGATCCTCCTGCTTCTGCCTGCTAAGTGCAGGAACTGAAGGTGTATTCTACAACACCGGACTTGCTAACTATTGGGCACGTCTATCAACCTGGGGGATAGCTGAAGCTATTATCTTCACAGCGATCCCAGACCAGAGTGGTGGGTTTCCTTAGCTAGGGCCGGACAGTGGGGCAAGCCTCAGTGAGTATTTGAACCTCCACCTCAGTGGCCACAAGGCCTCCTGGGTTCTGGCAGATGCAGGGAAGGAAGGAAGGGGAGGAGCCCTTTGTGACAGTTGTCCCAGGCTGGGCATAAACAGGATGTGGTCTTAGGTGAAACCTCCCCTTCCCAGTCCGCCCCTCAGCCTGGGTCCCCACCCATAGAAGACAGCGGAACTGAGAGGAGGCCTGAGGACAGAAAAGCCATGGTCAGAGGGCCTGGGTGGCAAGGAAGGGCTTGGGCCTGCTGTTTAGGGTGGACTGGGGCAAGGAGGGTGCCTGGATGAAGGTCAGCTGAGGATGAAGGTCACTGGCAGGGAAGGAAGGTACCCAGCTGAGGCAAAGGATCTAGCTAGGGCAGAGAGGTGGTGGTTCTATTTTGGCCCCAAGCAAGCGATCCTTGGGTTTTCTGGACTAATCCACGAGAACCTAGCAGGAAGGCAGAACCTGCCCTCTGTGTATACCCCGGAGCTGAGTCGTGTGTCCCAGTGACTGGCACCCACTGAGGTGTTTGCCAAAGTCCTCTCACATGGGCTAGCTTCAGCTTCTTCCATGGTTTATGAGGAAACTGAGTCAGGAAAGGAGCCAGGCTAGAGGCCAAACCAATTCAACTCCTCCCTGTCCCATTGGCAGTCGGACTCCCTGGTGGTGTGTGAAGTGGACCCGGAGTTAAAAGAAAAGCTGAGGAAATTCCGCTTCCGAAAAGAGACCGACAATGCAGCCATCATAAGTCAGTGACTTCTGCCCTATGGAAGGGTGGGGCAGGGGTGACAGGGAGGGAGGGCTGGGCTAGTGCCCCCTGGGATGGGAGGGACCTGTAACCTGTGTTCTATCCCTCTCCAGTGAAAGTGGACAAAGACCGGCAGATGGTGGTGCTGGAGGAAGAATTCCAGGTTAGGGCCGGGATGTGGGACCCCTGAAACAGTGAGAGGTCTGGGGACAGAGCTGGTAGACTGCTCCCTGGGTACCTCATAACAAGGTACAATGACACATGCTTGTAATGCCTGTGCTCTAGAGATGGAGATGGGAGGGCCACAACATTAACTGGAGGCTAGCCTGGGCGGCAAGAGGCCCTGTATCAAAAGGTCAAACAAAGGTTGGGCACAGTGGCTCTGTTTTTTAATCCCAGAACTCAAAAGGCAGAGACAGGCAGATCTCTCTGTGTTGGAAGTCAACCTGATCCTTCATAGTGAGTTCAAGCCTTACCCCTGCCTTAAAAAAAAAAAAATAGCCGGGTATTTCAGCTATGGTTAACTATTGCTGTGCCGCCATGACCCACATGAACTGGGGAGAAAGGGGTTATTTGGCTTGCATATCCTGAATCACAGTCCGACTGATGAAAGTCAGGGCAAGAACTCAAAGCAGACAGGAACCTGGAGGCAGGAGCTGAGGTGGAGGCCATGGAGGGAGCTGTTTGTTTCCCATGGCTTGCTCAGCCTGCTTTATTATAGAACCCAGGACCAGCAGCCCAGGGAGTGGCCCAACCCACAATGGTCTGAGTCTTCCTGTATCACTAAAGAAAGTGTCTTACAGGCTTGTCTACAGCCCTTCTAATAGACACAATTTCTCAATTGCGTTTTCTCCCCTCAGATGTCAAGGTGGCATAAAACTAGCCAGCACCTAGGGCTTCCGTTCTAGATAAGGTAGCTAAAAGCCACCAACAACCCTGTATAACTGGATAAGCCTTCCATTTTGTGGCCTCGCTGTCCGCATTAGCCTTCCTTCCTTCCTTCTTTCTGGGGTTGAGGCTCTTGGCAAGGGAGGGTATTGACCAGGAGGAGCTGGGCTTCCTTGGGCCCCCTGAAGGGAAGTAGAGTGGAGTGGTTACCATGGGAACACTGATTCAAATCGGAACTCTGGCATTTACTGTCTTGTGCAATGTGGAGCAAGTCCCTTGACATTGGTGTGCCTCAGTTTCTGTAGCTGGCAAGTGGGTATAATAAGACCTCCCCATATGGTTCTGAGAAAACTCAATGAATCTACACATGCTTCGCTTCTTAGAACAATGATCACACATTTCAAGTGCTCATTTAATGAACTGAATGATGGTTATTTGTTCCCTCCCTCCCTCCCTCCCTCTCTCCCTTTCTCTCTTTCTCTAACTGAACGATGGTCATTTGTTCTCTCTCTCAGAACATTTCTCCAGAGGAACTTAGATCTGAGTTGCCAGAGAGACAACCCAGGTAGGAATCCTGGGGGAAGGGGTGGTGTGGAGGACTATGGGTAGGGAGTGATAAAAGACCTACAGATTGGGGAGCCATGGGGCTCCAGTTCTGTCTATGTGCTCAGGATCTCTGAGTTTGAAGCCAAAAAGTCATAGTCTAGAAATTTTTGTTGGTTTGGTAATATTTTATTACAGAATTTTACGCTAGTATGATAAGGATCTATTTATTTTGTTTTATGTACATGAGTATTTTGACTGTAGTTATGTCTATGTACAATATGTGTGCCTGGTGCCCATAGATATCAGAAGACAACATAGGATCTCCTGGACTTAGTTGTGAGCCACCGTGTGGGTACTGGGAATGGAACCTAGGTCTTTGAAAGAGCAGCAAGTGCTCTTAACTTCTGAGCCATCTTTCCAGTCCTTATGCTAATAGATTTTAAAGGGTAAACAAACCAGGAGGACATTTTAAAAATTAAAAAATATTTAAGGCGAGGTTTGGTGGCACAGCACATGTAATCCCACACTTGAGAGGCAGAGGCAGGAGGATATCTGTGAGTCAGAGGCCAGCCTGGTCTACAGAGCAAGTTCCAGGACAGTCAGAGCTAGATAGTGACTCTTGTCTCAGAAATATTTTTGTATTTATGTGTATGGGCGTTCTGCATGCATGTGTGTCTGTGCACTACATGTACTCAGAGACCAGAAAAGGGCTTTGGATGCCCTAGAACAGAGTGTCGGGAGCCACCTTGTGGGTGCTGGGAACTGAACCTAGTCCTCTGTAAGGGCAAAAATTGTTAACTGCTGGGACATATCTCCAGCAATTTGCCAGGTGCTGATGGTGCCCACTTTTAACCCCAGCACTCAGGAGGCAGAGGCAGGTGGATCTCAGTGAATCTGAGGCCAGCCTGACCTACATACAGAGTGAGTTCCAGCACAGTCAGGATTGTTACACAGAGAAAGACTGTCTCAAGAAACAAAAAAAATTTTTTTAAAATTTATTATTTATGTATATGTGTGTATGTGAACCACTTGGTATGGGTCCTGGGAACTCATCTTCTGTCCTGTGCAAGGACAAAAAAAGTACTCAACCATAGAGTCATTTCTCCAGCCCCTCTTGCTGTTCCTTTGAAAAATGGTCTCAGGTATCCCAGGTTGGCCTTGAACTCATTATATAGTCAAGGACAGCTTTAAATTCCAGGTCTGGGCTGGAGAGATGGCTCTGAGGTTAAGAGCACTGGCTACCCTTCCAGAGGTCCTGAGTTCAATTCCCAGCTACCACATGATGGCTCACAGCCCACTTTAATGAGATCTGGTGCCCTCTTCAGGTACACAGGCATGCATACAGGCAGAAAATGGTATACATAATAAATAAATGAATTCCAGGTCTTGAGTCCACCTCCCAAATGCACCCTGCCCTCTCTGATTTCCATCTATTTCTTACTCAGCCTCCTGAGTGCTGGTACTACAGGCAATGGCCAGGTTCAGCCTCCTGAGTGCTGGTACCACAGGCCTACGCCAGGTTCAGCCTCCTGAGTGCTGGTACCACAGGCCTATGCCACTGTGCCTGACTCAAACTGGTCTGTCCATATCTTTCATCTCGACTCAATTCTATTTTGGTCTCTCCAGTTTTGGACCTCATTCCCAGACTCAGGGACCTTTGATAACTGCAAAGACCCAGGGCCCAGAACTGGGCCTCACCCCTGGGAGGTTCAATGCTGATGTTCTTCCGAGTTTTAGCTTAGACTTTGTCTTTTGTGTGAAATCTGACCCGTTGGACGGTGGTGCTTAGCATCTTGACTCACATCCAGTTCCACCTCCTGGGTCAGGCATCAGCTCTCAGCATCTCCTTGTGATTGCTGTGCCCTCAGGTCCCATTGCTGGGATAGGGAAGCATGGGACCCAACACGAGTCTCACATCACACGCATGTTCCAGGGCATCTCTCTGAGCATCCGCGTTCCAAGTGAATATCCCCGTGGCTGAGAATGCTCAACATTAATTTACGTTTTTTTTTTTCTTTTTGTTTTTTCGAAACAGGGTTTCTCTGTAGCTTTGGAGCCAGTCCTAGAACTCACTCTGTAGACCAGGTTGGCCTTGAAATAACAGAGATCCGTCTGCCTCTGCTCCCGAGTGCTGGGATTAAAGGCATGTACCACCACTGCCCAGCTAAATTACATTTTTTAAAGTAGTTGAGACAGGAACTGATGAAGTCCAGGCTGGCCTCAAACTCACTGTGTAGCTGAGGTTAACTCAGCTTCAGCTCCTCCTGTATCCCTTGCAAGTGCTGGGATTACAGTGGGTGCTGCCATGACCAGCTCTGGATCCAAGGACATGAACTCAAAGAGCAGCGATTGGACTGCTTCCTGGGTCCTAGCGTGCCTTTCCTTTCTCTGCCGTAGGTTCGTGGTTTACAGCTACAAGTACGTGCATGCCGATGGCAGGGTGTCTTACCCTCTGTGCTTCATCTTCTCCAGCCCCGTGGGTGAGACACGGCTCTAACTGTCCTGAGGAAAGGGTCTTAGATGCCGAGGAGCAGTGCGTGCGTGTGTGCATGCGGGTGTGTGTATGGCTATGGAGGTGTATGTAAGCGGGTATAGGCACCTATGAGTATGGATATGGGTAGAACACCAGCCCAGTATGCTGCAAGCCCTGAGTTCTATTCCCAGCACCATCAAAAAAAAAAAAAAAAATGAACACAAGGGTATAATTGTAGCCAGGTATGTTGGTGCATGCCTTTAATGCTAGCACACAGACTGTGAATTTGAGACCAGCCTGGTATGCATAGTAAGTTCCAGGACAGTCAGGGCTATAGAGAGAGACCCTGTTTCAAACAAACAAACACAAAACAACCCCCTTCCAAAAAAAGTACCCTGAAGGTACTGTAGCCAGACATAGCTGTGTTCTGCCCATAGTCTCAGCCCTTGGGAGGCTGAGGCTTGAAGGAGCGTGAGTCCCAGGCTAGCCTGGGCTACAGAGTGAAACCTTATCTGAACAACAGACGGGGCAGGCACGGTGACTCAATGACTCAAGCCCTTAGCTCTGGCACCCAGGAAGCAGGGGCAAGCAGATCTTTGTGAATTCAAGGCCAGTCCTGTCTATACAGTGAGTTCAAGGCCAGTCTGGGCTAGAGAGACCCTGTCTAAGAAAAAAACGTGTAATCATGTATATGTGTGGGGTACGTTGTATGTAGGAGCCGTGAAGTGGAGGTAGGTACTTAGGTTCGTCAAGAGTGCACACGTTCTTGTTCATGTTACCAGGAAGTCCCCACCAGAGACCTGAATCTTCCTTCTCCCAGACACCTTCTCTGTAACCTGAAGCTCCTAAACAAATCTAGAAACCCTGAGTACAGCCTTCAGGGTCCTGCTACAATCCTCCTTAAACTGCAGTGTCTACATGACCGCTAGAGTTCTACCAACCCGGAGTCGTGCCCCCAGCCACACCCGTTCTTCTCTTCTCCACACAGGCTGCAAGCCTGAACAACAGATGATGTACGCGGGCAGCAAAAACAGACTGGTGCAGACGGCGGAGCTTACGAAGGTCCAGAGGGAGCCCCAGCTCTGGAGAGGCTGGGTGACCCTGGGGTGTGGGGAAGGAAGCCAGGAGTTGAACCCCTGGGACTGTGGAGCAGACCCCTGGATCTGAGAGAGGAGGGTTGGGCCTGGATCCTCAGATCTGAGGGAAGAGCTGGGCTTGGACTCCAGGGTCTGAGGGAGGAGGCACATGGAGGTCTGGACGCCTGGGATTGAAGGAGGAGGGCTTGGATCTGGGCTCCTTAGTCCGAGGGGTCAGGAAGCCTCACTGGATCATAATGCTGAGACCTCTTTCTCTCTACCCAGGTGTTTGAAATCCGCACCACAGACGACCTCACGGAGTCCTGGCTTCAAGAAAAGTTAGCTTTCTTTCGTTGACCTTTGAGCCAGGGATATGGAATCTTTACGCTTGAATACTCAGACTCCTAGGCTGATGAACATCCAAGAGCTAAATAAACGTTAAAAAATCAGGAATTTAGCAACCCTTAACTCGGCTCTGATGCGGTTCTGATGCCTCTTTGTCGGTGCGGGCCGACAGTCCCTGCAGTTCCGCCGTGTGGCCGGCAGGGGGCGAACGTTTCCAGTGGAACAAAACTGGCCCCGGGAGGAAAAGACACCTGTTTCTTAGACACCAAGGGAGGGGACTGTAGAGCCTCCTGGGATGGAAGGGGAAACTGGGGTGACCGGGATTCCCTTAGGGAATTTTGGGGGAATGTTAGAATTTGTGAAGGGGTCACTCCTAAGAGGGAAAAGGCCCCTGAGAGGAGAAAGAGCAGTACCCCCTCTCTTCACCTCTTCTTCCACTCTGGGATTAGAAGGCATCTCTTGGTACTAAATGCTATTGTCTCAGATGAGCCCTCAGGTAGGAAGAATTTAAAGCCCAATATATATATCAAAATATCAAACTGTAATTGCTTTTGGCACCAGGAAGAAGCTAGCTTCAAGGTTGGACAAGCCTGAAGGCCCAGGACTGTGGGCAGTGAAGAGGATTCAGGGCTCAGTGAACCCCAGAGCGCTTGAAGACTCAGGGAAGGGGAGACTCCCTACGCTCTTGTCTTTTCTCTTTCTTTTCTTCCAGGACCTCTGGGCACTGAAGTCTCTCAGACCTTTCTCTCTGAAGGCCATGTATTCAGTACCCCGGTATTCAGGCTCTGAGCCTGGCCGTCACGAGAGAGGAGGATCTACTTCCCGTGCCACACTCACTATCACCCATATTTTCTCAGTCCTCACACCGGGGGCCCTGGAACTCCCTCCCTCCACTTTTTTCCAGGTTCCCTGTTGAGAGGTGGCCGTCGCCATGGTAACAGTGACACAGTGACCTTGGTCCTGGGCTGTCCCTCCCCCACCAACCCTGGTGTTTCTAGGGGCGGGCCTAGAAGGGAATTCAAGTCCTGCCTCCCCTCCCGCACCCTCAGGTTCTCCGCCCCACCCTGCCCCTTCTTTCCCTGTCTCCAGTCAAGACAAGCCCTTCCCAGAGAAATTCTGGATAACATATCTCTAAACTGGGCCATGGAGAAATGTCTTTAGCCTTCCATGTTCTGGGGGCTTTTGGATCAAGCTTGTCTCCTCCTTGCTAGAGGCCCCACTCCCCTAAATTTTGAGACAGGGTTTCTCTGGGTAACGTTGGTTGTCCTGGAACTCTCTGTGGACCAGGCTGGCCTCAAACTCAGAGATCCACCTGCCTCTGCCTCCCTCCCCGGGTTCTGGGATCAAAGGTGTGCCACCACTACCTGGCCCCAAGTTACTTCTGATCACAATCTCAGTCCCCAATGGCTGGGGGTGGGGTGGGAAAGAGAGGTCTGGGGATTACAGGGACATCTAATGAAGAGGTCATGGAACCCCTGGCTTCCCAAGATTAGAGAGGCAATGAGACTTGTCCGAGGTTACACACTCATGACCACAAATGCTTGGCAAGTACAGGCACCATACAGGCGTCCGCTTAATTCCTACAGTGCGCGATGAAGAGGTAGGTGGCCATGATGAAGAAACCGAGGCACAGAAGCTGAAACCACAGACTATCACGTCCAAGGGCCACACTGCACTGTTTTAGGAAAGAATCTCAGTAGCTGTTGCCTTCCTTCCCTTCTCCCTCCTCCCTACCCTACCCTTCAGAATTGAACTTGCTTTTAGGTTGTAATGTATGGGACTTGCCCAATCAAGAACAAGTTTGGAAAGCAAGAACCAATCAGAGGGTCCAGAACAGATTATCTGATGAAGAGTCAGTATAACGGGGGCTTTTTATTGATGTAATGCATTTTGTTAATGTATGTATGCATGTATGTATGTATGTATGCGTGCACAGGTGTGTGTATGTTTGTGCATGTGTACATGCGGGACAGCCAGAGGACAACTTTCAGGAGTTGGTTCTTTCCTTCCGCCTTGTGGGCTCCAGGAATTGAATTCAGATCTTCAGTCTTGGACAGAGGTGCCAGTGGGTACTGAGCCATCTAGCCAGCCCAAGCTCTCTTCGTTTTGAATCTGCACTTTATGTTTTCCCAGGGCAACTTCTTTCTATTCTTGGACATGGGGCAGGGCTTGTGTTTGAGAAGCTCAGAAGGGATTTAGCACAGAATAAAGACTTCCAGGCTAGGTGGAAAGTCAGGATTCTAAAGGGCAAGAAGGCAAAGATGGAGGGTGTGGTTTACTCAGAAGAGGTTGGGCTTGTATTTGTGGGCGGAGCCTAGGATATTATTTACTTACTCCCTAAGAATCTAGAGTTTCAGGCGGGGCATGGTAGCACACGCCTTTAGTCCAAACACTGAGAGGCAGAGGCAACCTGGTTTACAAAACAAATTTGGGGCCAGCCCATTACATAGAGTGGGATTTATGCTTTGGGGCGGGGCCTAAGAGGCAGCAGGTAGGACCAGAACTGGTGAAGAATTTTTGGCTTGGTTATCAGTCTGTATTGAAAGTCTGCTGCAAGAATTGGGGATCTAGTTAGGAACTGCAGTGTGTACTTTCAGTGGTCCATACCTCTGCCTGCTTCATAGATTCTTCACTTAGCCGTCGTGTCTCCGTTATCCTCCCTCTTCCCCTCACCTCCAGCCCGGACCTGACTTCACCCCTCTTTCCCTTTCATTTTTATGCTATGCTGCCCCTTATTATTGACCTGTGTGACCCTGGGCAGGGGACTAAGCCTCTGTCTGCCTCAATGATTCTCATCTGTGAAATGGGGATAGTCAGGGCAGCTCCTCCTTACCCGAAGGCCCCGGAACCACTGCCACCTGCAGTGTGGCTGTGTCTATGCTAGCATTTGCTGCTGTGATTCTCCTGCTCCCTTAAGTGTGGTACGTGCATGTACATCTGTGAGTGTGTGTGTTGGCCAGAGGTCAACTTAGGTGTTCTTTCTTAGGAGTGGTCCATCTTTTTTTTTTTTTAATTGTAAAAAGTCATATGCTGGGCTGGAGAGATGGCTCAGTGGTTAGGAGCATTGCCTGTTCTTCCAAAGGTCCTGAGTTCAATTCCCAGCAACCACATGGTAGCTCACAACCATCTGTAATGAGGTCTGGTGCCCTCTTCTGGCCTGCAGGCATACACACAGACAGAATAATGTATACATAAGAAAAATAAATAAATATAAAAAAAGAAAATTAGAATGAGTATTTTTTTAAAAAGTAATATGCCTGGCAATGGTGATACCTGTAATCCCAGAACAAAAAAAAATATGTGTATGGGTACAACGTCTGTGTAGCACTTGCCTATCTGGTGCCTGTGGAGGTCAGAAGAGGGAGCTGGATCCCCTGAAACTGGAATTACAGAGAGTTGTGAGCTGCCATGTAGGTAGGTGGTAGGAATTGAACCTGGGTCCATTTGAAGTCAGTGTTCTTAAGAGATGAGCCATCTCTCCAGCACAGGTTTTACTTTGTTCATGGGACAGATTCTCTCACTGGGACCTAGGGCTGGCAGGTTAGGCTACACTGGGTGGCCAAAAAGCCCCAGGGATCTGCCTGTCTCAGCCACCATCCTCCCTGCTGCATGGCAAGGACTTCACAGGCTGAGTGATCCCCCAGTCCCTCTTTCTACTCTGTTTCTTCAAAGCTGTGCCTCCTTGCTCTGGCTAAGGTGGATGGCAGTTGGTGTTTGGAGGGTGTGGACAGATGGAGTCTAGAGAGGGGCGACTAGGAGCTCCCCTGGGGCTCCTGTTGGTTTTGACTTGAACCATCATTCACCGAAGAGATCTGTGGTGGTGAGTTGGTTCTGGGAGTGTGCCTAGGAAGAATTTACAGGGTTTGGGGGAGGAGTTCCATGGCGGGGGTGCCTAATGGGAAGTGTTTGGGACACTGACGCTGCAAAAAGATAGATTAGATTTTGAGGGAAGGCTTTGCTGAGTTTGGGGTTCCTATGTGTATCTCAAAAGGAGACACAACATGGTCTGAGATACCCATGGACTCTAAGGAAAGGAGGTGGAGGTCAGCTCTGCGCAGGGCAGGAGCTGGACGCTAAGAGTGGAAAGAAGGAAGAAACAAGGTATTCTGGGATCCATGGGAGTCACAGAGGTCGCAAGGGCTGAAGGTAGCAGGACTGATTGCTGGGGATGGGTGGGAAATGGGGGCAGATAAACCAAGGGGGAGCCTGAAAGGAACCGTGACAGTTCCAAGGTCCCCCAGGGTGTTGGATGATGACCTGAGGTATAGTTGGGGGAATGAGAAGCATTTAAGGGTCTTCCATGAGCAGAAGAGAAGTTTGGGGTCCCTTAGACATTAGCCATCACTACAATTCCTCCTGGTGGGCAGGGAAATGAAGGTCCGTGATGGAGGAAGGACATTGTTGGGGTTGGACCTAGTTTTTTTCTCTGAATGGCTATGAAACACGGTCTGGTTTCCCAGAGTTCCCCAAAGAGTCAAGCTATGATGGGCTCTTTCTGGACACTGACATATAGTCTGAGTCCTATGTGGATTTTGGGGTGTGGTCTGAGGGCCATCTGAGTGTTGGGTATGGGCGTGGGGGTGGGATCTGGATCCCCTGGGATGCTGTGATATGATCTGAGGTCCCTCTGGAATTAGAGGTGTATGGTCTAGGTTTCCTGACAGGGTGTGCCCACCCCCACCCCCATCTGAGGTCACGAAACAGAGTAGAACACAGTCTTGCTTCCAGGTGGCTTACCAACATGGTCTGGGGTCTCAAAGGAGGTAAGACCCGCCACTCCGAGGGTGTGATGGAGAGAGCTGGTGTGTGTGTGTGTGTTGGGGGGGGGCTGTCAAGAAGCCGCTGGGGCGTGGTCTGGAGGGACAGAGGTGGGGCCGGGACCCAAGCTGGACCCCGGCTCTCCGCAGTGGAGAGGGGGTCTGCGGCGACCTGGGCGTGCGTGTGGCCGCCCCACCTAGGACCGGCGCCCCCTCCCCCCCTTGCGGCGGCGACGCGGAGGGCGGAGCGCGGCGGCGCGCGGGAGGGCGGGCGGGAGGCGGGAGGCGGGCGGGAGGCGGCCCCGCGGCACCGCGCCCCCTCCCCCGGCCCTCCCCCCACCATGGCGCGGCGCGAGGCGGCGGCGGCGGGGCCGGGCCCCGGGCCCCCTCCCCCGGGCTGGGTGAGCGCGGCCCGGGGCGGTCCCCGGGGCTCTTTGGAAGCGGCGGGCGGGGGCGCAGGGACGAGCGTGCCCGTGTGTCCGCGGCGCTGCGGCGGGGCCCGGCGTGCGCCCGCCCGCGGCCCTGTGTGTGCCCGGCGCCCCGCCGGTGTGGCCATCCGGGCGTGTGCGGGGCCGCGGTCGGCCGTGCGTGTGCATGTGTGCATGTGTGCGTGTGTGCGCGCGTGTGTCTCACACACTCCGGGGCGCCGGATCTGGGGGGCTGTGGCGCGCCCGTCCGAGGGGCTGTGTGCAGGTGTGTGCGGGGGCTGTGCGCCCAGGTGTGCGGAGCTCCCAGTGGGCCTGTGCGCGCGTGCGGCTGGCTGCGTTGGGGGTCTGTGTCCGGCGGGGTTGGATGTCCATCCGAGGGGCTGCGGAGCCGGGTGTGTTCGCTCGGGTGTCCATCCGTGGTGTGTGTGTGTGTGTGTGTGTGTGTGTGTGTGTGTGTGTGTTGGATGCGGGTTGGATGTCTCCGAGGGCGTGTGTGTGTGTGTGTCTGTATGTGTGTGTCAGGTACCCTGCTGGGGTAGGGGCTGAGGCTCAGCACATAGTGGGGCCAGGCCTCTGTATGGATGGGGGGGGCTTGGCTGCTCCCGCGGTCCATGTCAACTGGGGGGGTCCTCAGTGATCCTTGGGGGAGACGGCCATGTCTTCCTCCTCTTCTCCGTGGCTGGTTGGGGAGGGGGATGGGAGGCCGGGAGGTGGACAGATGGAGGGATGAGAGGCCGAGGGGATGGACAGATGGGCCCTGGGGTGGGGGGTGAGGGTTGGAGAGTGGAGGTTGGGGGTGAAGGCCTGGCCCTTTCCACCCCACTCCACCCTAACTCCCCCACCTGCCGGGTATCTGCAGATAGGGCCTCAGTTGTCTATATCTTGATGACAAGGCTGGGGAAACTCTAGGGGTTGCTGGTGGCAGACTCTTTTGGGAACCGGGCTTTGGGACTCAACCCCTTCCCCTCCCTATGAAGTCCCACCTACTGAACTGTGAACTTTGACCCTGGCTTGTATCTGGTTCTTTTGGGGGCGGGGTGTAAAGGGTGTTAGAATGTGTTTGGCCTGGGAAGTAGGTGGGGCAGGAGTTTAGGGCCATGAGGACTGGGTCCGGGGCAGCAGTGAGTGTGGAGCTGTTTGGGCTGTTGACTGTGCTTGTGCTTTGGTATTTTGTGTGCATTTACAAGTGTGCTGGTTCCTCACGGGACTGTGGTGTGAGTGTATCTGTGATGCGTGAGCCTCTCAGAGTGGCTGCAAAGTGCCTGTGTGCTTGTTCACGGCTCTCAGCTTTGTCAGTGTGTGCTGGTGCTAAGGATTTTGTGTGCATGTGTGAAGTGTGTGTCTGCTGTACCTGTGTGTGTCTGGTGGTGCTTTTGCAGCTTCATGGCTGCACAGTGGGAACATGTGAAGTTGCATGAATGTGTGTAGGTGTGTAAGAGTGTGCACCTATGTATCTTTCATTGTGCAGGTGAGTCTTGTATGTGTGAGCCACTGTGTGCTGACAAGGGTGCAAGAGCTATATAGATGCAGATGCCTGGCTCTCTGTTAAGGGGCATATAGGTCTCTCTGTATCTGTACATTTGTGAATGTGTAAGGGAGACTCTCTCTCTCTTTCTGTATGTGTGTGTATGCAGTCCTTGAGGGTATGTGTCTCTCTTGGGAGTCCGCTTCTACTCTAGTCTCTGGGGATCAGGTGCTGTATGTTTAGGCATGTACCTTGCACCTGTGCCTTGGGCACAAGATTGACCCTATTTCTGGGTCTTAAGTGTGGCCTGTATATAGCATGCAAGGCATAGTCTGTAGTCCTGGAACTCAAATGTGACTGTATCCTGGGCTCCGTGCCCTGGAGGGTAGGGAGCAGCCAGACTGAGGTGATGCCCTGTAGCTTGGGTTGGGGTTCCCATGCATTTGGTATAGGCTCACCAATGTTGATGTGGATTCAGATGTGACGGCATGATAGAAACCCCTGACCTCTGCGCTCTGGGTGCCACTCAGGTCTTTGAAAATGGGGAGCCCATTTGAGAACTCTTGAGTTCTAAAGGATAAGATGTCTAGTCCAGGCTCCTGGGGCTCAAAAAGAGAAGCCTGGGAATTTAGAATTCTTGGGCTGCTAAGAGCGGTGGGTAGATTCCATACTCCAGAAAACTGATGCAAGTGGGGAGGGGATAAGGGTCCAGCGCTTCTGAGATACCAGAGGGCAAAGCTTAACATCTTGGACTCCTGGGGTTTGGCTCAGTCTCCAAAGGTTTGGACATGACTTTTGGGTCCCTCTAGGAGTCTGAAGCTCCTATATCAGGGAGCCTGAGAAAGTGATCACTGTAGAGATTCCCTTGACTCAGATGCTCTCCAAGCTAGGCCTCAGCAACTAGAAAGAAGCTGGAAGATGCTGACAGTGGTTTTGTTCCTTTGCAGGTACCGGCCCAGGCCCTGACTTCTTGAAGAGAGGTAAGTATAGTGCCTTGGGCTGGGCAAGGGATGTGGGGTGATAGCACCCATTGCAAGCCAGCGCAGGCCCAGAGCTCTACCTAAGTGTATTTAAGTGCAGAATGCCATAGTGTCCAGGGAGGCAGGTGCACACTCCACTCAGGTCATTGAACATTGTAGTTGGATAAGAATTCATCTCATGCTGGTTAGGAGGTTCAGAGGGGCCCTATATGTCAGGATATGACATCTCTCAAGATAGGTAAGGGGGTCATGAAAATGGGGTCCCACTTTATCAGTAAGGGTTCATAATGTTTCTAGGTATGGATTAACCCCTGCCAGTATGGTGATACAAGCCTATCATCCCATTACTCAATGGGCTGAGGCAGGAGAATTGTGAGTTTGAGGCCAGCCTAGGCTACACAGTGAAACCCAGTTTCAGAAAAAGAAAGAGGAGGAGGGAAAAAGGCAGGAGGAGGAGAAGGAGAAGAGGAAAAGAAGGAGGAGGGAATAGCATACTTGTAGAGTACTTGCTTAGCATCCATTAGTGAGGGACTAGGGGTGTGGCTTAGCCCATAGCACATTTGCTAAACATGCACAAGGCCCCGGGTTTCCATCCCCAGCATCTCACACATACACACAATGTTTGTGTTATCTAACATTTATGTAGCGTGTATATAGTCTAAGGATAGGCTAAGCATGATATTATGTGTGTGTGTGTGTGTGTGTGTGTGTATGCTGTTCTGGAACTCACTTTGTAGACCAGGGCTGGCCTCAAACTCACTGAGATCTGCCTGCCTCTGCTTCCTGAGTGCTGAGATTAAAGGCGTGAGTGCATTACCACTGCCCAGCTACTAAATACTTTTACTGAACCCTCTCCAAGGCCATGTGAGGTAGCCAGGTGTCATCATTGTCACAAATGAGTACAGGGGGCCACAGAGGGTGATATTGTTTCATCCAAGTAACACACAGCTGGGCGTTGGGGTGTGAACCCTCACAGAGGGATGGGATTCTGACCCCAGGTGCTACAGTGCCTTCGGGTAACAGATGGCTGTCTTCACTGCAGCTGTCCTACCTCTGAGTCTGCTGCAGCTGTACAAGGAGAAACTCTATGCTTGTTTCAGAGAACAGGGTTCTGGGCCTACAGACCCAAATCAAGCAGGTGCCTGCAGGGCTGCCAATGGTGGAGGCTCGCGTTCCAGACCTGGGCCTCTCATCAGTACAGAACTGCAGCCTAGAGGGAGAGGAAAGTAGAATGGGGGTGGGGTGCTCAGAGATGTTGGGCTGCCCTGGCCCTGCCTCAGTCTGTTTCTTTCCTCCCCTGTTTTGTCTCTCCAGCTCTTTCCTCCACTTGTCTCTCCCTTCCTCCTTCTTCTATCTCTGGTTCAATCTCTTTGCTGTGTTTTCTTCTTCACTGAGATTTTTTTTTTTATTCTTTGTTCCACTGTTACCTGCCTTTTCGTCTCTTCCTTGGTTTCTTGAGACTGGCTCTCCATATGTAACCCAGGCTAGCCTACATCTTTGAACCTCTTGAGTGTTGGGATTAAAGGTGTCTGCTACCATACCTGGCTGTCCCCTTTTTGCAGTGCTGGGGAGGGAACCCAGAACCTCAAGTATGTTAGGCAAACATGCCACCACTGAGCCACACCCCTAGTCTCTCTTGGCTGAATTCTAGGCAAGTGCTCTCCCACTGAGCCACGCCCCCAGCTCCTCATTGGGGGATTCCAGGCACATGTTCTGCTGAGCCACACCTGGAGCCTACTTCACTTGGGATGCTGCTTTGTCTTTTTGACCTGCTCCCTTTCAGTGACTCTCTCTGTCAGTCCATTCCTCCCCACTTGGGCCCTTCTGACTCTCTCAGCCTTTCTCCAACTTTCTTGGTCCCAGTCTTCTTCCCTTGGGCTAAAAGATCAAGGTCACACATGGCCCACAGATTCCTTGGAGGTTGGTCAGCAGGGGCTGGGGCATAGGGCAGGGTCGGAGGAAAATAGCTTCAAGGACGCCCCCTTCCCATCCTTTCCTCTTTGCCCCCCTCCTCTACCGCCCACCCTGTGTTGTGATGGGAGCTGACACATCGTGGGTTGCAGCTGCTGGAGGGGGAATCCCCGCCGGAAGGTTTTGCCTGAAGCAGAGGCATAGTGTGTGTGCACGCATGCGCCTCTGGGCATGTATGGGCCTCCTGTGTACTTACTGTTGGTACCAGTCACCTCCTGCTCAGGAGCTCAGCTGAACCTAGAAAGAAACTGTACTCAGAGGAGGTCTTCCCCAGACTGATGCTGATGCTTTTTTCTTAACCTTTCCCACCTTTTCTGTTCTGTTTTGTTTTTTTGTCCACCGACTTAGGTGGAGGACCTTAACATTCATGGAGTGCTTACTGCTTGCTGGGCTCCATCTGTACTCAGTGGTTCCCATGCATACACTCAGTGAAGATGTTATTGTCTTAGCATATAAAGTCCTGAAATTTTAGCCTGTCCCGGTGTGATAGCATGCTCCTGTGATCCCAGTACTTGGAAGGCTGAAGCAGGAGGATCAAGACTTCAAAACCAGCCTCAACTGTATAGCAAGTTGTAAAAACAGGGTGTACTACATACTATCCTGTCTTAAAGAACAAGACAGATGTGGTGAATAGACCCTTAATCAGGCCGGTGGCTCTCTGAATTCAAGGCCAGCCTGATGTACATAATGAGACCTTGTCTCAGTAACAACAAAACTTACTACTGGGGAGATTTGTGAATTCAAAACCAGCCTGGGCTACATAGTAACACCACCACGCCGCAAACAAGTGAAAAATAATGAAAACTTAAAAAGGGGGAGAAAAATAAAGAAATTATGGCTTAGGTATGGGAATCATTACTGCAGTCTCCTAGAGTTAGTAAATGAGAACCAGAATTTGTGCTCAGATGTCTTTGATTGTAAAGCACCTGTCAGCCAGCAAGATGGCCCATCAGAGAAGGAGCTTGCTGCACAAGCTTAGCAACCTGTGTTTGCTTCCTGGGAGCCGCAGGAAGGTGGAGTGGAAGAACCAGTTCCACAAAGTTGTCCTCTGACCCTGCCACACATACGCAGTATTAATAATATTTAAGATGATAGCACCCACTCTTCGCATCACACACAGCTCTGTGTTTGTATGTGTTAGGCACTCAGTGTTGTTGCAGGGAATAATTTTTAGTATGTGTTAAACGCATTGTACATGGCAGGCGCTGTTCTGACAGCTGCACTCGTGAGTGTACATAATTCTCACCAAAGTAAGGCCTGTTTCTTCTCTCCATTTTACAGATGAAGAAACCGAGATTCAGAAAGGTTCAGACACGTGCCCGAGGTCGCACAGCTAGTAAGTGTCACGGTTGGAACTCGAACTAAGAGTATCTGTTTGACATCCTTGGTCCTAAGTTTCGGCCAACAGTGATTTGAGAATATTTGGTGGGCTGGGAGGTTGTGGGCAATTGGGGAACTCTTAGAAGCATGGCAGGTGGAGGGTAGATGACTTCAGAGTAACGCAGTGGTGATTTGCCAATTACTGTGGAAATTTTGTAATCAGATCTGGGTGTATTGGCCCAGATCTGTGATCCTAGCACTTAGAAGGCAGACACAGGAGGATCATGAATTCAAAGCCAACCTGTGATGTAGTGATACTTTGTCTCAGAAAAAGAAAGGCTAGGTGATGGCCTAGTGCTTAATCCTAGCTCTTGGAAGGCAGAGGCAGGCTGAACTCTGGAGGCAGAAGCAGGCTGATCTTAGTGAGTTTGAGGTCAGCCTGACCTACAATGGGTGTTCAGGCCAGTCCAGGCTACACAGTGAGACCCTGCCTCATAAATGAATGAATGAATAATTTTTTTTAAAAAAGGTGGCCATGTATGCCAGCTGCTTTGAAGTCTGTTGTTCAGAACTCATTCATTGGAAGTTAAAGGATCCAGTTTGACTTTCAGCAGCACATCCCAGGGTTTCAGGGGTATTGAACCAGGTAGCCTGGTTGACTATCTTCCTCCCCTCCAGGTATCACCTCCCACTTCTCCTGCCTCCCCCCTGCACCATGGCTCCAGGGCTCTTCTCACCAACACCTGCTGCTCTCCCCTTTCTGCTGCTGCTCTGGGTAGGGGCATCTCGCGGCCAACCCTGCCCTGGTCGCTGCATCTGCCAGAACGTGGCACCTACGCTGACCATGCTGTGTGCCAAGACTGGCCTGCTGTTTGTGCCACCCGCCATTGACAGGCGCGTGGTAGAGCTGCGGCTCACTGACAATTTCATTGCGGCTGTGCGTCGTCGAGACTTTGCCAACATGACCAGCCTGGTTCACCTCACCCTGTCTCGCAACACTATTGGTCAGGTGGCAGCCGGCGCCTTTGCTGACCTTCGTGCTCTCAGGGCCCTGCACCTCGACAGCAACCGCCTGGCAGAGGTACGTGGAGACCAGCTCCGGGGCTTGGGTAACCTCCGCCACTTGATCCTCGGCAACAATCAGATCCGTAAGGTGGAGTCGGCAGCTTTTGACGCCTTCCTGTCCACTGTGGAGGATCTGGATCTGTCCTACAACAACCTGGAGGCACTGCCGTGGGAGGCGGTGGGTCAGATGGTGAACTTGAACACCCTCACGCTGGACCACAACCTCATTGATCATATTGCGGAGGGTACCTTCGTACAGTTGCACAAACTCGTACGCTTAGACATGACCTCAAACCGTCTGCATAAACTGCCCCCCGACGGACTTTTCCTGAGGTCCCAGGGTGGTGGGCCCAAGCCACCCACCCCACTGACCGTCAGCTTTGGTGGCAACCCGCTGCACTGCAACTGTGAACTGCTCTGGCTGCGGCGCTTGACCAGGGAGGATGACTTGGAGACATGTGCCACGCCCGAGCATCTCACTGACCGCTACTTCTGGTCCATCCCGGAGGAGGAATTTCTGTGTGAGCCCCCGCTCATCACGCGGCAGGCAGGGGGCAAGGCCCTGGTAGTAGAGGGCCAGGCTGTCAGTCTGCGCTGTCGGGCCGTAGGTGACCCTGAGCCCGTGGTGCATTGGGTGGCACCTGATGGGCGGCTGCTGGGGAACTCCAGCCGGACCCGGGTCCGTGGGGATGGAACGCTGGATGTGACCATCACCACCTTGAGGGACAGCGGTACCTTCACTTGCATAGCCTCCAATGCTGCGGGGGAAGCCACTGCGCCGGTGGAGGTATGTGTGGTACCTCTGCCACTGATGGCGCCCCCGCCTGCTGCCCCTCCGCCTCTCACTGAGCCTGGTTCTTCTGACATCGCCACACCAGGCCGACCTGGTGCCAATGATTCAGCCACTGAACGCCGGCTTGTGGCTGCTGAACTCACATCCAGCTCCGTGCTCATCCGCTGGCCGGCCCAGAGACCAGTGCCTGGCATCCGCATGTACCAAGTGCAATACAACAGCTCTGCGGATGACTCTCTGGTCTACAGGTGAGTGGGGTGCTGCTGCCCCGGGAACTCCTCTCCATCCTGCCCCCGACCCATCTGCTCATCCACCTCATTAACCTTGCTTAGACGGGGCTTTGGATAGACCTGTAGTTGCCTCCTTTTCTGCTGTGCTGTCTTTGTGTTTCTTGAACTTAGGAGATGTTTGTGGAAAACAATGTGAGCCAGTGTAGGGCTGGGCTGAGTTATAAAAGTGACCAGGGCCTGGTGCTTCAGGCTTCTGATCCTAGCCTTTGGGAAGCTGAGGCAGGAGGATTGCAAGGACAAGGCTGGCCTGGACAACTTGGAGACATTCAGTCTCAAAATTTTAAAAGTAGAAAAAAGAGGACCGGAGTTGGAGCTCAGTTATAGGGAGATAGAGCCCCTGCCTAGAATCCCCCAGTGAGGGCTGGGGCGTGGCTCAGGGGTAGAATACCTGCTAAGCTGGGGAGGCACTGAATTCCATTCCCAGTACTATACAACAAATATCTCATGGGGTTCATGGACAGCATCACTTGCTCTCCAGAGGCCTCTCATCATGAATTCCATCAGTTAAACATTATGGCACATAAAGCACACGTGTTTATGGTTATGTTTCTATTTATGTCACTAGTACTATTCCAATCAGATACATTATAGAAACAGAAAGCAAAAAGCATGAGAAAAATAGAAAGTAATGTTCTAGTTTGGTTTCTATTACTGCAGTAAACACTGTGACCAAGGCAGGCGGTGGTGGTGCAGGCCTTTAATCCCAGTACTTAGGAGGCAGAGGCAGGCGGATCCCTGAGTTTGAGTCTGGTCTACAGAGTGAGTTCCAGGACAGCCAGGGCTACACAGAGAAACCTTGTCTCAAAGCAACAACAAAACAAAATAAAAAACACTATGGCCATCAAAAACCAAACCAAACCAAACAAACAAACAAACCCCACCCTGACCAAAAACAACTAGAGAAGGAAAGGGTTTATTTTTTGTCTTACAGCTCTAAGGCCACAGTCCATCACTGAGGGAAGTCAGGGCTGGAACTCAAGGCAGGAACCGGGAAGCTAGAACTGAAGCAGAGGCCATGGAGGAGTGCTGCTTACTAGCTTGCACCCTATGCTTTCTTATACAGTTCAGGACCTCCTGCCCATGGGTGACCCTACCCACACTGAGCTGGGCCCTCCCATTCTATGTCAATCATTAGTCAAGAACATGCCCCCCAGCCTTCCCTACAGACCATTTGATGGGAACATTTTCTCTGTTGAGGTTCCCAGGTGACCCTAGCTTGTGTCAAGTTGCCAAAAGTCTAATGAGTACTCCCAAGTTACTTCCGCATTGTCTGAGGTAGAACAGGCCTGCAGCATGGATAGCTGTCAGCTGCTTTCCTCCATCGCTCATTTAGGCTCAGCCCTGCACAGGGCCCTGACTTGGGTGCGGCTGTGGGTTATAGAGGAGAAAAGAGAAGGGTAAGCTGGAAATGCACAGAGATTAGTTTATATATTATTTATTATTGTCTGAGACAGGGTTTCTCTGTGTACTCCTGACTGTTCTGGAGCTCACTCTGTAGACCAGGCTAGCCTCGAACTCACAGAGATCTGCCTGCTTCTGCCTCCCGAGTGCTGAGATTAAAGGCGTGCGCCACCACTGCCCGGCCCTGAAAATAGAACTTATAAAGAAATAATTACCTACCTCGCTTCCATCCTTACCTGGGAGACAGTAGGTGTTCAATATATGTGTTTTCTGAATACAAAGGTCAGCTCTGAGGCAGACATGGTGGCACATGCCTGTGATCCAAGCACTTGAGGGGCTGAAGCAAGAGAATCTTCCGCTCTAGGTCAGTCCATAGTATGTAGTGGCTGAGGTCAGTCCAAGAGCTACACAGCAAGATCTTGTCTCAATAAACAAAACAATTTAAAAAAAGGCAGCTTAGCTGCTTCCAATGTGACCATTGGTACCTGGGTGCCAAGGAGTCCAGTGGGGCCTGAGCCCTGTGGTCTGTCCATCTTGGTAGTGTGTCAGCGTGGCTCTCAGCCACAGACCCTGGCACACAGCAGGAGTGACACACAGAGGGCACTTGGTAAAGGGCTGCTGGCTGCATAGACACATCTTGTTTGCCTTCCTTGTGCACTGTAGATGGCTGCTGAGTGCCTAGCCCCATGCTTCTCTTCCTTTGGGTTATTAGAGGGTCTAGAACTATTTCCCCATCTGTGGTCGTCCCAACAACTTGAGTGTGCTCAGCCCTTTACAAAAAAGCCTGTCTCTTGGCCGCCACCTCTGCTTGCCAGGGGCCTCTCTTTCCTCTTGGCTCTGCTTGTCTTTTGGTTTTTTTTTTGTTTTTTTTTTTTTTTGGTTTTTTGAGACAGGGTTTCTCTGTGGTTTTGGAGCCTGTCCTGGAACTAGCTCTTGTAGACCAGGCTGGTCTCGAACTCACAGAGATTCGCCTGTCTCTGCCTCCCGAGTGCTGGGATTAAAGGCGTGCGCCACCACCACCCGGCTGTCTTTTGGTTTTGAGACAGGCTTTCACCCTGGTAGTCTAGACTAGTCTTTGACGGTGTAGTCCCAGGCTAGCACAGAATTCTGGATGCTGACATTTCAGGGACTATACCAAGTGCACAATTTCTCTTTTTGCTTCTGACTGTCAAGCACTGATGACATTGTTGACTCTCTCATATGCCCTCCCTAGACAGATTAGACTGACCCATTCTTACAAGCAGTTAGCAAGCCAAGACACCAAAGAGAAGCCTTCATAAACTATGTCCAAGACTGTGGCCATATTCTACTTCCAACTTTGTTATGAAGCAGTTGCCATCACTCCGTTTATTTCATTTGAAGAATTTAAAGTTACTTTTTCTTTTTGTGCGTGTGGCTCACTTAACATTCTTTAACTTAGGTTTATTTGTGGCGGGGGGGCATTCATGTCATAGCGTGCATGCAACGGTCAGAGAACAGCCTGTGGGAATCAGTTCTCTCCTGCCACCATGTGACTCTTGGGGATTAAACTGGTTGGTAGGTATGGTGGCAAGTTTCCTTACCCATGGAGCCATCTTGCCAGCCTCTATTTTATTTTATTATTTTATTTTTATTCATTTATTTCTTTGTAGTATTGTTGATTGAAACCAGGCCCTCACACGTGCTGGGCAATCTGTAATTCTCCTAGCCCTTTACTTGGGAATTCTAGGCAGGGGCTCTACCACTGAGCCACACCCCCAGCCCCTCACTAGGGGATTCTAGGCAGGGGCTCTACCATTGAGACACCCCCAGCCCCTCACTAGGGGATTCTAGGCAGGGGCTCTACCATTGAGACACACCCCAGCCCCTCACTGGGGAATTCTAGGCAGGGGCTCTACCACTGAGCCACACCCCCAGCCCCTCACTAGGGGATTCTAGGCAGGGGCTCTACCATTGAGACACCTCCAGCCCCTCACTAGGGGATTCTAGGCAGGGGCTCTACCATTGAGACACACCCCAGACCCTCACTGGGGAATTCTAGGCAGGGGCTCTACCACTGAGCCACACCCCAGCCCCTCACTGGGGGATTCTAAGCAGGGGCTCTACCACTGAGCCACACCCCAGCCCCTCACTGGGGGATTCTAAGCAGGGGCTCTACCACTGAGCCACGCCCCAGCCCCTCACTGGGGGATTCTAAGCAGGGGCTCTACTACACCCTCCATTTTCAGACACAGAACTTGAGGTGCTGTGGGAGAGATCATTTGCTCTCAGATGCAGAAAGCGGCAGAGCTATTTTTCATGTGCTTGAACGCACACTATTGAATACCTAGTGTTTGCCAGGCAGGGATGGAGGGGAATGGATGATGTGTATCTGTCAGTCATTTCAGATTGTGTGTGTGTGTGTGTGTGTGTGTGTGTGTGTGTGTTTCCCCATCTCTCTTCTCTGCTCCCCTCTGATCCACAGTCACCATGTGACAGGGTGGGAAAATGTTTAAAACTCAGCCTGTTAGCAGCTCTTGATGACCCCAACCTGGGCAAGATCCCAGGACTCCTCTTCTCTCCAGAGGGCCTCAGTTCTGCCCTGCATCCTCCATTGCAGATGCTTGTACATAGACCAGCACTGCAGGAGTTAACTTCCTCTCTGCAGCTATGGGCTGAGGTGACATCCAACGAGAAGCCTGCTTGGCTGCTTGCTCTGGTCTGGCAGCCAATGAGAAGCTCGTGGGCTCTGGCTTTCTTAAGGAGCCAGTGACTGTCCTTGAGAAGGGGGAAGCCCCTAGCAACTGGTTATTTGGGGAGAAGAAACAAGGGAAGCTAAGCCTCTGGCAGAGAAAAAGGGAAAGTTAATTCAAGAAGGAGGTCAGGGCAGCTGGAGGTGGGTGGCCTATAACAAGCAAGGAGCCTAAGGAGAAAATCAAGTGCCTTTTTGATACAGTGGGGCTTATGCTTGAAGTCATGGAGTGAAGGGTGGTGGCTGGTGACAGGGACCTTCATGGTGGGGGTCTCAGGACCAAGGCTGGCAGGCCTGTGGAGCTCTGACAGGTAAGCCAGGGCAGGGATGAGGCAGGACTTTTTAGAAGGGGCGGGACTTGTTCTCCGGGGTCTCAAACAGATGAAGAGGCCGAGCTCATCCCCGGTTAGCCACTCAGGTCCTTGGCAGGAGAGAAGAGTTTGTGGGTTTGGGTGCTGGGTGTGCCACTCTGGGTGCACTTCACACTCCTGTGTTCCCCAAGGCTGGAAGTTGCCAAACAGACTGTGCCGAGATACGCGCATCAACAAAAGAGAACAAAGTCTGGGAGGGAGTGCCCTAAAGTGGATCATAGAGGAATATAGAGGATGCAGCTGGTGAGATGGCTTAGGGGGTCAAGATGCTTTCTACCAAGCCTAATGACCTGAGTCACACATGTCCCAATCCCTGGGACACACATGGTGGAAGGAGAGAGCATACTCCTGCAAGTTGTCCTCTGACCTCCTCCTTACACACACGCACACACATGCACACATTAATAAATGTGATTTAGATGAGGTCAGACCTGCTAAGGATGGTATTGCTGTAGACTAAATGTAATTTATAAAGAGAGAGAGAGAGAGATGTAGAAGAGGGCAGGTACCCTTAGAATGGGAGCCCACAAGAGCTGCTAGCAACATGATGGGATATTAGCTCGGAGTGAGGTCCTTAGCTTTAGATAATCAGGTTTTAGATGTTAACTCATCCATTCCCCATGCTATCACTAGGATGTGGGGATTCTTACTGTCCCTATTAGAAATGTTAAATGATGTACAGAGAAGTTAAGACACTTGTGTATGGTGGGGGGGGGCAGAGAAGAGATCCTATCTAAGAGTTGTGACTCCCAGATGTTTAACTGAAGAACAGTGTACTTCATTTCAGGAGACTGGTCCCTAGAAAAAGGAAAGAAAGAAAGAAAGAAAGAAAGAAAGAAAGAAAGAAAGAAAGAAAGAAAGAAAGAAAGAAAGAAAGACAGGAAGGAAGGAAGGAAGGAAGGAAGGAAGGAAGGAAGGAAGGAAGGAAAGAAACCCATGCTTCTTAGTCAATTGTAGATGAGATTTGGGGAGTATGAACTGATTTCTGGAATTCTGGTGGTACGGTGATTGTCATACATATAACAGCTGGTTGCCTCTAGAGGAGCTGTCTCAAGGTGACTCGAAGGGACATGACTTGTAAGCCAGAGTGCAATTAGAAGGGGAATGAATGGAAAGTGTCGTTGAGGTGCTTGGGAAACTGAGCTAGGAGCCAGAGCTTTTACCCAGAGCTGGAGCATATTCTGCAGCATGCCTTCTCCCGCAAAGGCAAGAATGTATATCAAGGTGGAATTACGGCTGGAAATGGAGCTAAACTGGTAGAATGCTTAAAGGAAGACCAGGGTCTGATCCCTACCTCACAAAACGAAACCATACAAACTAAGAGGACGTGGAAGTGTATGTCTGTAAGCCTGAGATCTCAGCATTCAGGAGGTGAAACAGGATGAAAACCAGGGATTGAAAGTTCAGCCATTGCCCTCGCAGGGATAAACCAATTATTGACGTCAGTATTCATCTGAAGGAAGGAAGGACATGTAGATTTAGAGGGAGTGGCCACAACACTGAGCCCCTTAAATGGTAGATATATGCAGATGACAATTGTCCACAGTGCGAGTAGAGAGTCCCAGTAGGCGATGCTCAAGGTAAGTCAGTCTGAAGGCGGAGCATGTAGATACGGGGCGTGGTCCTGAGTCGCGATCCAGAAAGGCTGACTATTGATGGAGGAGGGCCTCAAATGGCTGCTGTAGATACCAGTAGCATTGTTTCCCTTGGTCGGGGCATAAAGTGATGGGGTGTGGTTAAGATCCGTCCTGATCCCACCCCTTTCCGCAGGATGATTCCATCTACCAGCCAGACCTTCCTGGTGAATGATCTGGCGGCTGGCCGCGCTTATGACTTGTGTGTGCTGGCAGTCTACGACGATGGGGCCACCGCTCTGCCGGCTACCAGAGTGGTGGGCTGTGTGCAGTTCACCACGGCGGGAGATCCCGCACCGTGCCGCCCGCTGAGGGCCCACTTCTTGGGTGGCACCATGATCATCGCCATCGGAGGCGTCATCGTAGCCTCGGTCCTCGTTTTCATCGTTCTACTCATGATTCGCTACAAGGTGTACGGCGATGGGGACAGCCGTCGTATCAAGGGCACGTCCAGGTCGCCCCCTCGGGTCAGCCACGTGTGCTCTCAGACCAACGGAGCCGGCTCGGGCTCGCAGCAGCCCTCAGCCCCACCGGCTCCAGACCGCTATGAGGCGCTGCGGGAGGTGGCGGTCCCTGCAGCCATTGAGGCAAAGGCAACCGAGGCGGAGGCGACTTCCACTGAGCTAGAGGTGGTGCTTGGACGCTCTCTGGGTGGCTCGGCCACCTCGCTGTGCTTGCTGCCCTCCGAGGAAACTTCTGGGGAGGAATCTAGAGCCGTAACTGGTCCTCGAAGGAGCTGTTCGGGGGCCTTGGGGCCCCCAACTTCAGCGCCCCCGACGCTAGCTCTGGTTCCTGGGGGAGCCCCGGCCCGACCGAGACCACAACAACGCTATTCCTTTGACGGGGACTACGGAGCGCTGTTCCAGAGCCACAGTTACCCGCGCCGCGCCCGCCGGACAAAGCGCCACCGGTCCACGCCACACCTGGACGGGGCCGGAGGGGGCGCGGCCGGGGAAGATGGAGACCTGGGGCTGGGCTCCGCCCGGGCACGCCTGGCCTTCACCAGCACCGAATGGATGCTGGAGAGTACCGTGTGAGCGGCGGGCGCACGGGCACCGGGACGCCTGTGGGGCCGCACTTAGTTGCCCAGCCCGGCTGGATGCAGGGAAGGTTGGAGAGAAGGGATGCGCGAGGGGCGGGGCCAGCCGCAGTCAGGGCCAAGCCCACTCGAGTCCGTGATTGGAGGTGGGCCGCCGGCCTCTCCGACTCCACTCCTCCGCCCCGCCCCCCCGCGCGCTCGCGGACCTTGCCGGAGCCGGTGCCTTACACAGCGAAGCGCGGGGAGGGGCGGGGCCCCCCCACACTGCAGCACTGAGACACGAGTCCCCTCCCCCACCTGGGACCCTGGGGCAGGGGCGAGGGGCCCATTCCTTGTATCTGGCTGGACTAGATCTCATTCTGCCCCGCGGCGGCCTCCAAAGCCTCCAGTCCCCTCGACCCCAGTCCCCTCCCTGGTCCCACCTACTCTGGTTTGGAGGGAGGGGCTCCTCCTTTCTCCTCTGTGTGTCCTCGTTTTTCCTGCCCACTGTCGTCGATCTTTCCGTACTTGTCTCCCTTTTTTCTGTTCCATGGTCGTCTCTTCCTCCGACCGCCGTTGATTTTTTAGTTTATTTTTTGTCCTGTGTCCTTGTCTCTCCTGATTCCCTCTGCTCACCATCTCCCGGGCAGGTCCCACAAAGGACCAGACTCTTCCCTCTGCCTTCCTCGTCCCCACAACAAATCCCCACACAGACAAAACCCAAAAACCAAATCCCTCTATCGGAGCCGGGACCCTCCGCCGCAGCAGAATTAAACTTTTTTCTGTGTCTGAGGTGGCTCTGCTGACCAGTGTGTGGTGTGCGCACGCGCCTATCTCGGGGGAGGAGGACTCTGAATCAGACTGAAGAGAACATGACAGTGAGGATGGAGAAACTGGCAGGCAGACTCGGAGGCGGGAAGTAGCAAAAAATGACTGACAGGTGGCCACTGTGTGGGTAACCTTTAAACCAATCCTCACAGTAACCCTAGGAAGTCGGTACTGTTAGCTCACTCTGCAGGTGAGGACCCTGAGGCCAGGTGGGTTAGACAACATGTCCCGGCATAACCAGAAAGGTGGAAAATTGAGATGAGTTTATTTAATAGTAATTTCAGCTGGGCATAATGACCCTCACCTTTAATCCTACAACTTGCAGGGCAGAGGCAGGCGGATCGCTGTGATCTCGAGTCCAGCCTGGTCGACATAATGAATTCCAGACCAGCTAGGGCTACATAGTAAGTCTATCTCAAAACAACAAGAAAGTAATTCCAAATAGTATTTACTTATTTGGTGTGTGTGTGTAAAACATGTATGTGCTGGTACACTCATCCATATGTGTGAATGGGGAGGTCAGAGGTACATGTTGGCTATCTTCCTCCGTCATTCCCCACCTTATTTATTTATTTATTTATTTTTTGGTTTTTCGGGACAGGGTTTCTCTGTGGTTTTGGAGCCTGTCCTGGACTAGCTCTTGTAGACCAGGCTGGTCTCAAACTCACAGAGATCCACCTGCCTCTGCCTCCCAAGTGCTGGGATTAAAGGCGTGCGCCACCACCGCCCGGCTCCCCACCTTATTTTTTGAGGCAGTCTCTCACAGGAGCGCATCAATTTGACTAGACTGGCTGGCCAATGAACTCCTGGGTTCTCCGATGTTCACTTCTGCCTCCAGCACTGGAGTTATAGATGTGTTATTTATGTGGGTTCTCGGGGTCTTAACTGAGGTCCCCATGTTTGCATGACAAACATTTTACCAACCGAGACATCTCAGGCACATACACACACCTATATATACACACGGGAGTTTGTGTATGCTTATATGTGTGTATATAGTTTTTGACAGAGTCTCCTATGTAGCACTGAGTTTCTCTGAAAACCCCCTATAGAGGGTGGGTTAACTTCCCAACTTTGTGATTTTCTTGCCTCTATCAAATGCTGGGATTGTGGATTTGCACTGCCATGCCTGATCTCAGACTGGCTTCAAATGTGTGGTAGTCCTCCTCTGTCTCTGCCTCCTGAGTGTAGGTTTTTTTGTTGCTGTTGTTGTTGTTTTTTTGGTTTTTTTGGTTTTTTTTTTTTTTGACAGGATCTTGATATATGTAGCCCAGGCTGGCCTTGAACTTTCAGCTGTCCTCCCTTAAACCTCTGAAGGGTGTATGGGTATATATCTTGGGAAAACAGATTTAACAGTGTGGGTAGAAATTGGGCATGGGGGAGTATGCCCATAATCTTGGGTGGTAGAAACAGGAGAGTTAGGAGTTCAAGACTGTGCTGGCAAGTTGGCTCAGTGAGTAAAGACACTTGCACCAAGCCTGACAATCTAAATTTGACCCCTGGGATCCACGTGCCATAGCAAATGTACACCCCCAACAAACAAGTAAACATAAAATGTTTTTAAAGTTTAAGACTAGGGGCTCCGTGTTAAGAGCACTTGCTAATCTTATGGAGAGCTCAGGTTTGATTCCCAGCACCCACATGGCAGCTCTCCAGTTCCAGGGGATCCCATGTCCTCTTCTGGCTTCCGTGGACACATGTGTGATGCACGGGCACACACATGTAAATCAAAAAAATTTTAAAGAATAGAAAGTTCAAGACTATCATCTACATGCAGAGTTTGAGACCAGCATGTGGCTACATGAGACCCTGATTTTGTCATTGTTTTGGTTTTTTTGCTTGCTTTTGCCAAAATAAGTAAAGAATAAAAAGGCAGGTGGATTTGGGCAAGACGACACAATTGGACTCCCAGCTACTCAGGAGGCTACGGCAGGATGATTTCTTGAGCCCAGGAGTTTGAGGCCAGCCTGGGCAACATAGCTAGACACTGTCTCAAAACTGCAAACATCAATAATAGTAAAAGGCAGACGGACCAATTTCTGACCCATCCTCAACTTGAAGCCCTTCCTGGCAGTTACCACCCCTCCTGGCTGCCCACATTGTGGAGGATAGATATCCATGGTCCTTTTTACAGACAGAAGGCAGAACCAGAAGAAAGGGAAGTCTCTTGTCAGAGGGCTCCACCCTGGTCTGCTTCCCATGAAGAAAGTGGAATTGGCAGTTTGCCCCCGGATTTGTGTCTGGAGGCTGGGGGATGGCTTCAGTGACCCTAGCTGAACTTGAGTCTCCAAAGCCAGCTGTTAAGGGAGTAGAACTCTGCTTACCTGTGTGAGCAAGAAGGAAGGTAAGTGAAGCAGGGTCTGCTGGAGCAGTGGAGGGTGATGGAGGAGGGGCTCACTAAAGACTGAGAACTTTCCTGGGGAGGCCAAAGTGGTTTGGGGTATGGTAGGGGCTCTGGGCATCTCAGTCTTTGCAGATACCTTGCTATAAAAACTTGTTCCTAATTCTGGGGAAAAATGAAGAAGGCTTCAAGCCAGCCAGGGGCCCCCTGAGGCCTGGGGAGGAGGAAAGCAAGACAGAAATAGAAACAGAGCCAGAGGGAGGAAGCTGGTCTGGGCAGAGAGGGTGGGAGGCAGCAAGGACAGAAGCTCTGGAGAATTCCAGGCCAGGTGGATCCCTCACCCACTGGCCCAATATACATATCAGTCACAATGATACCTAGGTATGGCGTGCTCCCACCAGCTGGGCCCTGTGCTCACATATCCTGCCTAATGTGTGAGTCAATACAGCGTGAGGAAAGGTGGTTACTCCTGTAAGAAGCAGGCTCACGACATGTAGCTCTGGTTGCCCTGCAACTCATGGGTGGATAAGCTTTACTGAGCATGTACCTTATGCCTGACCCAAGGTAGGAGCCTTAGCGATGAATAAAATAGATGAGCTGCTAGGCATGGTGGCATATGTCTGCAGTTTAGCACTTGGGAGGCAGAGGCAGGAGGATCTCTGTGAGTTTGAGGCCAGAGAGTTCCAGGACAGCCAGGATTGTTACACAGAGAAACCCTATCTTGAAAAACAACAGAATAAAATGAAATAAAATAAGCCACAAAGAAAGAAATGGTCCTGGAGGAACAGGTCTATGATCCCAGCACTCAGGAGGCTGAGGCAGGGGGATCAGAAGTTTGTCATCATTTGCTACATAGTAACTTTGAGGCCAGCCTGGAGTAATTGTTTTCTTCTTCAATATACAAAAAAGAGAGACATTTTTCATTTGTTTTTCTCCTTTCTGCTTAATTTATTGGTTATGAAGATATGAGACTTGCAATTTCCGCAGTCATTTTGTAGCCATGCCGCGCTGAGAATAGAATGTAAGACTATCATTAGTTTTTAAAGGAAGGTAGAGAAAAACACAGGAAAACAGGTCTATGACAAACCCCTAGACTCCAAATAGTCAGATGACACCAGAATGTACTGATATTTTATTTATTTTTATTTTATGTGTATGGGTGTTTTGCCTACATGCCTATCTGTGTACAGTGTCTGTGCTTCGTGCCAGGGGAGGCCAGAAAAGGAACTGCAGTTACGGATGGTTGTAAACTGTTGCCATGTGTGTACTGGGACTCAAACCTGGATCCTCTGGAAGAGCAGCCACTGCTCTAAAATATGAAGCTACCTGTCCAGCCCCAAAACAGGATGTTTCAGATATTTAAAACATATTACCTGGATTATCCTGTCATCTACCCCCAGCCCCAGTTCTTTATCTATATATAGTTCTATCACTATAGAACCCTGACTGACCTAGAATTTCCTACTTGAACTCACACACTGAAATCCACCTGCCTCTGCCTCGAAAGTGCTGGGATTAAAGGTGTCCACTAACCATGCCAGGTTTTTGGACAAGATCTTATGTAGCCAAGGATGGCCTTAAATTCATGATCCTTCTGCCTCTACCTCCAAAGTGCTGGGATTATGAACCACTGTACTTGGCTTTTCTTTCTTAAACTACATCCACCCATCCATCCATCCACCCATCCATCCATCCATCCATCCATCCATCCATCCATCCATCCATCCATCCATCCATCCATTCATTGTGTATGCATGTGGTACATGTGGAAGACAAAGAACAATTTGCATGGTTAGTTTTCTCCTTTCCACCTCATAGTCCCTGGGATTGAATTTAGGTCATCAAACCATCAAACTTAGTGATAAGTGCCTTAACTCACTGAATCATCCCACCAGCTCTTTATCATCTATCTATCTATCTATCTATCTATCTGTCTGTCTGTCTGTCTGTCTGTCTGTCTGTCTGTCTATCTATCTATCTATCTATCTGTCTATATCATCTATCTTCTATCTATATATATCATCTATCTATCTATCAATCTATCTAATCTATCTTCTATCTATATATATCATCTATCTATATATCTATCATATATATATCTATCATATATCTATATATCATCTCTATATATCTTCTATCTATCTATCTATCTATCTATCTATCATCTATCTATATATCATCTCTATATATCTTCTATCTATATATCATCTATCTATCATCTATATATCATCTCTATATATCTTCTATCTATCTATCATCTATCTATCTATCTACCTATTTACCTTTATATCAAATTTTATTTCTATTTGTTGATTTTGTTTTGAGACAGGGTCTTTCAACATGGCCATGGCTGTCCTGGAACTCACTATGTAGACCAACCTGAGCTACAACTCACAGAGACCTGCCTGCCTCTGCTTCCTGAGTGCTAGGATTAAAGGAGTGCACCACCACCACCCAGCTTCAACTTTTTTTATGTGTGTGTGAGGTGGGTGTGCACAGGAGTGTAGTGCCCACAGAGGCCAGAGATGCTGGATCCCCTGCAGATTCCGTTCCAGACAGATGTGGGTCCTGGAACTGAACTTGGGTCCTCTGCAAAAACAGCAGGGCTCTTAACAGCTAAGTTATCTCTCCAGCTGCACCCCAGCCCCTCAACTCCCCACATCATCATGCCCCACAGTTCCACAGAATCTTGGGAGAAATTGTGATTTTATCAACTACCAACAAAGTAGTCCTATCTATCTATCTATCTATCTATCTATCTATCTATCTATCTATCTATCTATCTATCTATCTATCTGAGTTTCACTATGTAGTCCTGGCTGAGTTCAAACTTACGTATTTCCATATTTTTATCATAGAAGTGATACACTCTTGGGGCTGGAGAGATGGCTGGCTCAGGTGGTAAAGTGCTAGCCCCACAAGTATGAGGACCCAAGTTCGATTCTCCAGAGTGGAGGGAAGTCAGGCATGGCAGCATGTGCTTGTAATCCACCGCCAGAGATGCAGAAATGGGAGGGTCTGTGGTGCTCACTGTACAGCTAGCATAGCCTAATTGACAAGCCACAGGACAACTAGGAAGTAAAGCAAAGCGAGGTGGACAGTTATTGAGGGGTGGCAGCTGAGGTCCTTTGTCCTCCCTCCAGGTGCACTCACACAAAAGCACATCTACATGCACATGAACACACACAAGCACACATATATAAGCAAGCATGAAGTTGCAAGGTCCGTGTTCAATAGAATGTTCCTGACCACCTCACCGTCTCTCTGCTTTGGGTCTAATAGCATCCATCTTTCTAGGGACAGATTGTTGGGAATAGAGGTTTCTCTCTAGTCTCTCACATCTGTTTTGCTTTTTTTTTTTTTTTTTTTTTTTGAGATATGACATCAAGTCGCCCAGGCTGTGTCGCTTCGGATGACGTGAACTGCTGATTCTGATGCCTCCACTTTCTCAGGGCTGAGGTTGCAGTCATGTAGCACCATTACACCCAGAATAATACACATGTTCTTTTATTTATGTATTTATTTAATTACATTTGGGGGACTGGAGAGATGGCTCAGTGGTTAAGAGCACTGTCTTCTCTTCCAGGGGACCTGGGTTTGAGTCCCTGCACCCACCGGGTGGCTCACAATCCTTTGTAACCACAGTTATGGGGATCAGATGTCCTCTTCTGGCCGCTGTGGGTACTGCATGTACATGGTGCACAGGCACACCAGAACACCCATGCACAAAAGGTAACAATAATTTTAAAATGTACACAGTCTAGGGTGGCTGTGGGGATCAAAGTATGAGTTGGAGGGTAAGTTCTTTCCTTCCACTGTGTGGTTCCTGGATACCAAGCTCATGTCCACAGTGTTAGTGCTGAACAGTCTTGTGGAGTGCAATACATTTGTTTTTGTTTTTGTTTGTTTGTTTTTTGAGACAGGGTTTCTCTGTGTAGTCCTGGCTGTCCTGGAACTCACTCTGTAGATCAGGCTGGCCTTGAACCCAGAGATCCTCCTGCCTCTGCCTCCCAAGTGCTGGGATTAAAGGTGTGTGCCATCACTGCCCAGTAATACACATGTTCTCATGTGTTATGACAAATTCCTTTTTATTTCTGCCATATGAGTTGGGTTTTCTTTAGATGTATGTGTGTCTGTGCTTTGCATGCGTGTGTATGAGCTTATATGTGCATGCGGAGGTCAAGGGTCAACACCAGTTGTCTTCTGAATTGATCTCCATTTTTTTAAGCATGTGATTATTTTTATGTTATGCACACACGAGTGCCAGCATATATGTATATACACTAAGGGTATGTCTGATGCCCATAGAAACCAGAAGAGAGCATCATATCCCTGGGACTAGAATTATGTATGTAAGGTTGTGAGCCACCATGTGGGTGCTGGGATTTCAGATCAGGTCCTCTGCAAGAGCAGCCAGTGCTCCTAACTGCTGAGCAGTCTCTCCAAACCTTAGTCCGCATGTTTTAATGTGTGTGTACTTGCTCGGACAGGTACCAGTGCATGGAGGCCTGACATGTGTGTTATGTGTCTTCTCGATTGTTTTCCACTTTATTTTTCAGCCAAGGTCTATAACTAAATCTGAAGCTTACCAACTGCTAGACTGGGTGGACAGCTAGCCCCAGGGATCCTTGTCCTGTGTATATTTCCAAAGTTGGCTGTATCTTTTTTTTCCTTTTTACATGGGTGCTGGGGATCAAACCTAAAGTTCTCACCCTTGTCCAACCTCTGCAGCTTGTGTTGGGTTTTCCAGTTTCTAATTATCAGATGACAGCTTCCTGAATGAGCGAGACCCCCCTCATCTGTTCCAGAGACGTTTAAAAGAGAGATAAACGGTACATACAGACTAGAGAAAGACTTATTAGCATGTTTGTAAACATGTGTGAATGTGGACAGGCCACAGTGACACATCTTTGGTTAGTTGCTGGTTTGGAGAGGTGGTCCCTTGGATACACATCACAGAAGACAGACACACAAACGCACAGTCTTGAGTGTCCTCTGCACCAGTCATCCACACTCAGCTGCATGCCACAACCACACACGAACACACACCCAAGGATCACAGAAGGGTCCAACTCCTCGCTGTTTATTTGCATATGTTGTATAAAAATAGGAAAAATAAACCCAGCTTGGACCGCAGCTTCATAAATAAAGAGTGAGAGGAAATAAGGGAGGGGTGGGACCGAGTGTGGAGTCCAGAGCCTTGAATGCACAGTGCCGGGCCACTGCACTCACACACCCTGATCTCCCTCGGCCACACACTCCGGGTCCCGGATGAGCAGGCCCATGAGGTTGAAAGTGACAGAGGCCTCCAGGCAGCCGGGGGTCTCCTGAAAGGACAGGACTTGCTCAGGGGCTGCCGGGACTCAGGGCTCCCAGGCTCTGCAGATCCAGGTCCCCTCTCCAGACTCACCTTCTTCTGGGCCCCCTGGAGCCTGTGCAGCCAGCGGGAGAGGCGGTGACTCGGGGACCCGGGCTCTACTGTGGGCTGAGACTGTGTCTGTGGACAGAGGAGGGGACTGTGAGCCTGCTGCTGGGACATAGGAGACGTCCCGTGGATGGAGGCACAATGTGGAGGAGCCAGGGACCTAGGACTCACACAGGCCTGCAGCTGGGACTGGATGTGGCGCAGCGTGTGAAGAGGCTGGTGCAGGATGGGGCCCAGGGCTGGGTCAGTCAGTTCTCCAGGACCTCCAGTGTCAGGGCCAGATCAGCCTGCAGGGCCTTGGGGCGCTCCTGGACCTGAGAAGAGGCGAGAAATAACAGGTAATCAGGAGAAACAGGTAAGAGAGCTGAGGTAAAAGGCTGAGAGTGTGGCTCAGAGTGCTTGACCAGAATCTTCCAAGGATGGCCTGGGGATGTGACTCAGTGGTAGAGCCCCTGCCTAGAACCCCCAGTGAGGGGCTGAGGTGTGGATCAGTGGTAGAGCCCCTGCCTAGAATCCCCCAGTGAGGGGCTGGGTTGTGGCTCAGTGGTAGAGCCCCTGTCTAGAATCCCCCAGTGAGGAGCTGGGATGTGGCTCAGTGGTAGAGGACTTACCTAGCCTGTGTGAGACCTGAATTGAGTCCCTATAACCACATACACAACTGCCCCAAACCCCAAAAGGCAGAGGTAAGTTGGGTTGTGTAAGGAATACAATACAGGGGGAAGGTGGTTCAGGACACTTGGTGGAGACAGATGTGGACAAGAGGGATCCAGAGATCAGGAGTGTTTGAGGAGGAATACAGATGAGGAAGGTTCAGGTGAGGGAAAAAGGAAGGGAGGAGACAGGTGAAGGCAAAGAGAAGGCAACTCGCAAACAGGACTCTGGGCTCCCAGAGCTTTAGGAGATCGGGGAGAAGAGAACAGAATAGGGAGGTAGGGGAGGTGGAGGAGGCTGTATGGAAAGGTGGAGGCTGGAGAGGAATGTAGGCTGGGAGAGGATCATCTTAAGATGTGAGGGGCAGAGGGGAAAGGCTGCGTGAGGGGAAACGGGGTAAGAGAGGAGACGACAGGGAGAAGCAGGGAACAGGATGGGGCATGGGTGCCAGACAGGCTGGGCGAGGAAGGAAGAGAAATATGAGCCAGGTGTGGTGCCATGTGTCTATGATCCCAGCGTAGTCAGGAGGCTGAGGGTCTCCAGGACCTCATGACTGAGGCCAACCTGGGCTACATAGTGAGACCCCTCTGTCTCCCTGCTCCCGAAAAGAGACTGAGCTGAAGGAGCCAGATAAGCATGGGATGGCCCAGGCACTTGAGGGACACGGGGTTTGGGGACGGAAGCGAAGGGCAAGGGGGTGACCCTCACCTGGCTTCCAGTTTCTGGCTGCTGGGACAGGGACTGGTGCTGCACTGGACATCCTTCTGGAGCACAGGTTAGCCCACACAGGAGAGACAGGGCCTAGTTCGCAGGAGCAAGAGTGACTCTTGGCCTGGTGGGAGGGTTTGAGGTGATTTCATGGCAGAAAGGATAGACAGGTCATAGCTGGAAGACTCAAGCCTAGCCGATGGCAGAAGGTTAGAGGTTAGCCCACGGTGCCAGGCTGCCACCTTCATCCCAGTAGGAAAGATGGAGGGTAGCCCGTTATGGTAACAGCAATGCACCAAAGACTGGAAAATGCCAGTGAGACAGCATGTTCTGGCTGGAGTGGGCTTGGAAGGAAGGGCAGGACCAGCTGTGGCCACGTCTAGCATCATGGCCGCCAGCCCCAGCAGCAATAGTGTAGCCGTGCTCCAGTCTCAAGTGTCCCCTGAGCTTCATGGCTCTGCTTTTGAAGCCTTGAAGATGTGTACAAAGAGAAAAAGAGGTGAAGGGACACCAAAATTTACTCTCCAGAGGCATGGAGCCAATTCCTGGGCCAGGTAGGTGAGCAGGTGTGGGTGTGGTTAGGTGTGTGATGCTGTTCCAGGAAGGAAAGAGAAACAGAACCCAGTGTCGGGCGTCTGCAAAACCATCTCTTTCTGGACATCAAAGGGCAGGGCTCCCCAAATTAGAACACATTGGAGATGGGGGGCAGTAGTAGGGATGGGCAGAAGGCTCAGGTCATGGTGGGAACGGGAGGTGGAGGGTGGGCGGGTGTGGAACAGGCTCCCTGACTGAGAAGGATGTCTCATGAAGTTTCCTGAGAGTGAGTAATTGCTGTTGCGGTTGTGAGGATTATTTTCTGGGTGTTGTCATGCTCGGGAGGTAGCTGGAAAGAATTCCTTTCTGGGTACTTGATGGTGTTTGGGGAAAAGGCAGGCCTGTGAGTCAGTGGGCTGTATGAGGAAGGAGACTCCTGTAGAGTGAGGGCGTTGATAGGAGGAAATTTGGAGCTGAGCACTCTTGACTGTAAGAAAGCCCCATTCCTGGCCAGGCTGTGGTGGCGCACGCCTTTAATCCCTGCACTCGAGAGGCAGAAGTAGGCGGATCTGTGAGTCTGAGGCTAGCCTGGTCTACAGAGCGAGTTCCAGGACAGCCTAGCTACACAGAGAAACCCTGTCTCAAAAAACCAAAGATAAAAAAGGAAAAGAAATCCACATTCCTTACTGGTCTCGTAGAGGACCTGGGTGTTGTAATTTTTGATCTTTTGGGGGGCCCACCACCCAACTCCCAAATAGATCACACTTGAAAACTTATTCTTTATTATAAATGAATGACCTTAGCTTGGCTTGTTTCTAGCCAACTTTCCTTAAACTATCCCGTCTACCTTTTACCTCTGGGATTTTTCCATTCTCTTACTTCTGTAAACCTTACTCTTACTCCATGGCTTGCTGTGTAGCTGGGAGGCTGACCCTTGCTGGGAGGCTGACCCTTGCTGTCCTTCTCCTTTTCTGACTTCTTTCTCTCCCAGATTTCTTCTTCTTCTTCTTTTTTTTTTTTTTTTTTTTTTTTTTTTTTTTTTTTTGGTTTCTCAAGACAAGGTTTCTCTGTAGCTTTGGTGCCTGTCCCGGAACTAGCTCTTGTAGACCAGGCTGGCCTCGAACTCCCAGAGATCCGCCTGCCTCTGCCTCCCAAGTGCTGGGATTAAAGGCGTGTGCCACCACCGCCCGGCCCCAGATTTCTTGTTTATAGATTCTCTCTGCCTGCCAGCCCCGCCTATCCTTTCTCCTGTCTTGCTATTGGCTGTTCAGACAAAGAATCACAACTTCCCAGAGTCAAACAAATACAACACAAACAAAAGTAACCCACCTTAAAATAACATTCTACAACACATGGGTTATCCACGTGACAGCTCACAAAGGTCTATAATTTCAATTCCCAGGTCTCTTATGCCCTCTTTTGGTCTCTGCGGGCACCAGGGACAAACACAATACATACATACATGCAGACAAACACCAGTACACATAAAATAAAAATAAATAAATCTTTAAATAACAACAATAAAACCCCTCTACACTCTCTGACTGGGCTTAGTGGTCCACGACTGGCTATGTGCTGTTGAGGGGTACATGACTCTCTGTCCTGGGATTCTGCCTCTCGGAAGAACCCTGATCCAGATAATGGTGGCCCCACTTTTCTGATGACTTCTTTGGGGTCCCTTCAGTGGTCAGGAACAGGCTAGGGTGTGTACAGAATTCTCTATTTCACCCCCACTGTGCCTGCTGCTGAGAGATGGGGCAAGAGCCCAGACAGAGCTGGAGCTGGGTGTGGTGGCAGGAGCTTCGACTCCCAGCATGCAGGAGATGGGAGGAGAGACTAGCTGGACCGCAAGACCATCTTCAGAACCTAAGTAACGGGTGAGCTGAGGGAACAGCTTGCTCAGGAAAACTCTGTCTCACAAGCTGCAGGACCTGAGTTTGATCTCCAGGACACATACTAAAAGCCAGTACCATATTTCATGCCTGCAGTCGCTTCGCTGGGGGAAGCAGGCAGAAGGCTCCCTGGGGCTAGCTAGCTAGCCTGTCTAACCAATCGGTAAGGTCCCAGTTCAGTGAGAGACCCAAAAAACAAGGTGAAGAGTGACTGAAGAAGACACCTGGTAAAAGCTTGCGTGCACGCGCGCACACACACACACACACACACATACAAAGCTTCAGCAGTTAAGGTGTCTCCTTTCTGACTGTTGGGTAATATGAAACAGGGAAGAAGGTCCTCATTTGCTGGGGACAAGGGCACTTCCTAGGGAAGGCTGGGGAAGGGTCTGGGACTCTGATGTTGCCCATCACCTCAGGAGTCTTCAGATCCGCATAACCAGAAAGCAATTGCTGCGATGTGTCTGCAGTTTTTATTTCTTCCTTTCTTCTTAGCCCTCAGTGCCCGAGGTCATTAATCATACTTTTCAGATCACAACACAGAACCACAATTGGCTCATAAAAGACTCTCCTCCTCTCCCATCCCCACCCCTACCCATCCACCTCCCAGACACCCACTTCAGCGGGCCCTGATATACAACTGCCAAGAGGCACCGTTTTAATTTGTGACTTTGTGTGTCTCTGCTTTTCCAATTTACACAAATGAGATTGTGCTATAAATCTACTAACTTTGAAAAAAAATTAAAACTTAACGCTTCATTTCTGCGATCTCCCCACACAGCTGCGGACAACCAGTTCCCTGTCTATAACTGTGGCAGCGCGCCCACAGGGCCTGTGCTTACCCACTCGCCCAGAGATGGGCATTTAGGTCGCCTCCAGCTCCGCCTTCCCGTAAGGCCCACACCTGTCCTCTGTGTGGGAGACTTTTTAGAGTCTGCTGCTGCAGCCACCAGCTGGTACCCTCCCACTTCATCCCATGGGCTCACTTTCGCACTCACTCGTGAAAAGGGTGGGCAGTCCCCACACACTGACAGCTTCCCACCCGTGTGCCTGGATCTCCCTGCTCCTCTAGGTCTCTTTTCTGTGTGGATGCTGAGCAGACCGGAAGTGGAAATACCATTAGCGCTTTCTCCAGGAACAAACCCTAGCCAGGGATGCAGCCGGAAGCTAAGTGTTACAACTTTCCGGTTGGTGAGCAGCTCAGCTGGTGCAAGAGCTTGCCGCGAAGCCTGGCAACTCAGGTTCGAAACCCAGAACCCACTCCTGCAATTTGTCCTTTGATATTCCACATCCACAATAGATAATGTAATTTAATAAAAATAAGTGTAATTTAAACACATGCTTCTCTGTCAAGTTGAAGATCATCCAAGGGCTGGGAGTGCGGTGAGAGAAGCGAATGGCATAAGATGTAGAATTTAGGGTGCTCACTTTTGGGGTGAACAAGTACACTAAGTTTCCCCCACTACTCCGGCTTGTGCCTGTTGTGTGGCTTCATGAGGAGTCTGTTTCTATTCAACCCAGACAGAGGGAGCAATGACAGACCTATGGAGGAGCCCATCCGCGTCCAGCTTGGGGAACTAGAGTTGTCTGGGAGTTATGAGATTCCGAGGGAAACCCCCTTGCAGCTGTGTTACAGAAAAGTCCACCCCAGCATGGACGAGGACTCATAAACGCTGCATGCCTGGCTGGAGAGACGGCTCAGCAGTTAAGAGCACTGGCTGCTTTTTCAGAAGACCTGGAGTTCAATCCCCAGCACCCAAATGGCAACTCACAACTGTCTGTAATCCAGCTCAAACTGATTTGATATCCTCATACAGAAATAAATGCAGGCAAAACACCAACGCACATAAAATAAAATTAAAAAAAAAAAAAAGAGCCTCATGTCTGGAGTTCCCTGCATAGCTTTTGAGCAGCTCCACCCAAGAGTCTCCCCTCCCTGCCCAGCAAACGACCTACTGGATTTGTCCCTCCCCAGAGGTCCCCTTGATTCTTTGTGCTTCTGTGTTCGGTTCTCCACCCACTTTGGGGGAGGGGCATTCCCTCACACTGTGCTCCTGTCTCTTGGGCTTGGGAGAGAACTCAGACTCACACATACATACTCAAAAGAATGACAATGATGTCATGGGGTCACAGGTCACGCCTGTGTCTACATGGTCTACCTGGTGCTGTTCACCAGAACTTCCCCAAATGATGGAGCTGTAGTGTCTCTGTCCTCTCCGGGACAGCACAGTCGGCTCTCCGTGTGGACAAGAGCCACAGCCACAGAGTCAACCCACTGAGGAGTGCTGTGGATTTGTTTTATTTTAATTGAGACAGGGTCTGGATATGTAGCCTTGGGTGTCCTGGAACTCACTGTGTAGACCAGGCTGATCTTGAACTCAGAGAGTTAGTTACCTGCTTCTGCCTCCCAAGCGCTGGGGTTAAAGGCGAGTGTCACGGCTTCTGGGCTTTGTCTTTTTCTTTTCTTTTTCTTTTTTCTTTTTTTGTCTCATTCTGTAGCCCAGACCTACCTGGAACGCCCTACACCCCAGGCTAGCTTTGACTTTATGGGTTATCATCTCATCTCAACCTTCTGAGTGCTGGGACTATGGGTCTGTGCCACCACTGGATCCAACTGTGGACTGGAGAAAGAAAAACTGCATCTGTACTGAGGTTGTACAAAGGTTTTTTCTTTTTTACTTTTCTTCTTCTTTTTTGAAACAGTGTAGCCTGGACTAACCTTGAGACTCGAACTCATATATCTGCTGCCCTAGCCTCTCAAATACTGAGAATACAAGCAAGTGGCCTCACAGCTGGTTGTACCCCTGTCTTTACCTCTCAAAACTGATCCAGGGGCTGGGGAGATGGCTTAGTGGACAAGGCACCTGCTGTGCAAGCGTGAGATGACTTAGGACCCCTGCACCCACCTGCAGAGCCTGGCACAGCGGCATATACCTTTAATCCTAGCACTCAGGAGGCAGAGGCAGGAGGATCCCAGAAGCTTGCTGGGCAGCCAGCCTAGCCAGATTGGAAAGTTCCAGGCTTAGAGAGAGACCCTGTATCAAACATTAGGTGGAGGGTCTGGAGAGATGGCTCAGTGGTTAAGAGCATGTACTGCTCTTGCAGAGGATGTGGGCTGGGTTCCCAGCACCCACATGGTGGCTCACACTGTCTGTCACTCCAATTCTTGAAGATCTGATGCCCTCCTCAGGCCTTCTTGGACTACTGCACACAAGTGGTGCACATGAGCTCAGGCAGGCACATACACATAAAAATAATTCAATTTTTTTGGGGGGGATGGGAGAGAGAAAGAACTTTATAAAAAGTTAGGTGGAGACTGGGTATATTGATGCACCTTTAAACCAGGTGGTAGTGGCACACGCCTTTAATCCTAGCACTCGGGAGGCAGAGGCAGGCAGATCTCTGTGAGTTCGAGGCCAGCCTGGTCTATAGAGTGAGTTCTAGGACAACCAGAGCTATAGAGTGAGATCCTGTCTTGAAGAAAGAAAAAAAAAAAGTTAGGTGGAAAGTGATTGAAGGAGACGCCCTACGGCAGCCTCTGGCTTCTGTGTGTAGGTGTAGGTACACGTGAACACACACACACACCACACAACATGTACACGCACAAGAGTTAAAAAACAAAACAAAACAACCTGTTCTCCAAGCTGAGCACATGCCTGTAATACCAACATGAGGGAAGCTGAAAAAAGAGCAAGAGTATGAGTTTGGGGTTAGCCTGGGCTAAATAACAAAACTCTGTGTCAAAGCAAAACAACAAACAACTCAAAAGGAAACAGGCAGAAGACAAGAGCAGATAGACAAAGAGGGGAGGAGGAGAACACTCGGAAGCCATATGGAAACCATCAGTGAGAATACAAGTGTAAAGCCCGGCTGAGCTTCCACCCGTGGGATGACGATGGCTGCTAATCCAGACAGTTAGGGGTAGATGCTGTCGAGGCTGCGAGGGAAGGGAGGGGCTCTCTCACACCGACCTGGAGGAAATAGGATGCCACAGTCGGTCACCTCTCTCTGTGTGTCCTCCCCTTCTCTCTTTCTTTTTAAAATTACGTGTTTTTTTTGTGTGTGTGTGGTGTATGTGTGTGTATGGTGTGTATGTGGTGTGTGTGTGGTGTGTGTATATGGTGTGTATGTGGTGTGTGTGTGTGGTGTGTGTATATGGTGTGTATGTGGTGTGTGTGTGTGGTGTGTGTATATGGTTTGTATGTGGTGTGTGTGTGTGGTGTGTGTATATGGTGTGTATGTGGTGTGTGTGTGGTGTGTGTATATGGTGTGTATGTGGTGTGTGTGTGGTGTGTGTATATGGTGTGTATGTGGTGTGTGTGTGTGTGGTGTGTATGTGGTGTGTGTGTGGTGTGTGTATGGTGTGTATGTGGTGTGTGTGTGGTGTGTGTGTGTGGTGTGTGTATGTGGTGTGTATGTGGTGTGTGTGTGTGGTGTGTGTATGGTGTGTATGTGGTGTGTGTGTGGTGTGTGTATATGGTGTGTATGTGGTGTGTGTATGTGGTGTGTGTGTGTATGGTGTATGTGGTGTGTGTGTGTGGTGTGTGTGTATGGTGTGTATGTGGTGTGTGTGTGTGGTGTGTGTATATGGTGTGTATGTGGTGTGTGTGTGTGGTGTGTGTATATGGTGTGTATGTGGTGTGTGTATGTGGTGTGTGTGTGTGGTGTGTATGTGGTGTGTGTGTGTGTGGTGTGTGTATATGGTGTGTATGTGGTGTGTGTGTGTATGGTGTGTATGTGGTGTGTGTGTGTGGTGTGTGTATATGGTGTGTATGTGGTGTGTGTGTGGTGTGTGTATGGTGTGTATGTGGTGTGTGTGTGGTGTGTGTGTGTGGTGTGTGTATATGGTGTGTATGTGGTGTGTGTGTGGTGTGTGTATGGTGTGTATGTGGTGTGTGTGTGGTGTGTGTATAGTGTGTGTGGTGTGTGTGTGTGGTGTGTATATGGTGTGTATGTGGTGTGTGTGTGGTGTGTGTATGGTGTGTATGTGGTGTGTGTGTGGTGTGTGTATGGTGTGTATGTGGTGTGTGTGTATATGGTGTGTATGTGGTGTGTGTGTGGTGTGAAAGGTCAGTTCTCTCTTTCCATCATGTGGTTCTCAGATTTGATCTCAGGTTGTCAGGCTTGGTGGCAGGATCCTGAACCATCTTACCAGCATTTCTTTTGTCTTTATTTTACCCCCTCCCTCCCTCCCTCCCTCCCTCCCTCCCTCCCTCCCTCCCTCCCTCCCTCCCTCCCTCCCTCCCTCCCTCCCTCCCTCCTTCCCTTCCTTGATAGGCTCCTGGTCTCTGTGCCCGACAAGATACTCTACTGACACTCTCAGCAGAGGATGCGGCTGTTGTTGGTCTGTGAGCCACCCTTTGGGGGAAGAAGGCATTTCCCCTTAGGTAATATTTTTTAGTTAGTATACACAATGATGGGTTTCATTATGACATCTTACATGTGTCATTTTTTGCTTTATTTCTATTCATTATTTTTTTAAAATGTTATTTTTGATTTGTATAAAGGATTTATTTATTTTTATTTTATGTGCACAGGTGTTTTACCTCCATGCATGGCTGTGCAGCACATGCGTTCAGTGTCCTGAGAGGTCAGAAGAAGAGCTCTGGGCATTTGGAACTGGAGTTACCAATGGTTGTGAGCTGCCATGAGAGTGAGGGGCAGTGAAGCCAGGTCCTCTGGAAGAGCCAGGAGTGTTCTTAACTGCTGAGCCATCTCTCCAACCCCTTGTTTCTTGTCTTTGTTTGTTTGTTTGGCTTGGTTTGGTTTTTCCAGACCAGGTTTATCAGTGTAGCTTTGGAAGTTCTGGAACTCCCTCTTTAGGCCAGGCTGGCCTCGAACTCAGAGATCCTCCTACCTTTGCCTATCCAGTGGGATTAAAGGCAAGGTGTGTGTCACCACCACCCGGATCAGCCTTATTTTTAATTGTAGTTATGTGGATGTGTTTGTGTTCGTGGTGGGGAGGGACGGCGTTGCCTCCTTGGGACTGGAGTTACAGGTGGTTATGTGTCTCTTGTGCCCCCTCACGCCCCACACTGTTCTCTTCCCTGTTCCAAATAATTCCCCTTGTGCTTTTATGGCTTTCCTACATACAGTGCTAAATGTAGATTCTGCATAAGGGAGAAAATTCGTGATATTTGCCTTCCTGAGTCTGGTTTATTTCGCTCGACACGAGGCTTTCCAGTCCCACCCATTTTTCCTGCAAATGGCACAGGTTCACCCTTCCTCACGAGGCACATGAATTATTTTAACCATTTCCTCTCGCCACCGCAGCGATTCTCACCGCGTGGGTCACCTGGGATCTTGTTCTGCACGCACGTTCTCTGAGCTCCTGAGAGTTCTGAGTGGTTCTGAGGCCGTGTTCCCCAGTCCGTGCGGCAGGCAGGCCTCCAGCCTTCTCTGGATTGCAGGGTAGTTTGGACCTGGAGGTGGGGTATGGCCACTGTGCTAGCCGCACTAGTCACGCCTCTGGGACTGTCGCCCGGGTGTTCCCTATCCCCGTCTAAAGAGTTCCCCAGGGAGGGGCCAGTAGACCATTCTGCTGACGCACGCGAAGGGCGGGGTCAGTCAGGGAGGGGGTGGGGAGATGCCTGGTGGGCGGGGCCAAACGATGACGGACAGAAGACCGGATCCGAAAGAGAAACCCAGGAGACTGGAGCCAAGCTTGGAACCCTGATTGGAAAATCCTCAGAACCCAGAGGATGGTGGGAGGATAGGAAGTTGCCCTGACTCACCCCAAATTCCTAGCGATGGCGAAGGCACATAGCAAGGAGGGAGATGTTTTTAAAGAAATTGGGGCACGGAGGAGGCCTTTCTTGGAATCTTAGGGGACACATGTAGGAGTTTGGGGGGTGCCAGAAGAAAGATGATAGGTTTGGATGACTTGTGCCACACACCAGTAATAAATAATGATGACAGTGACTGTGTCTCATGAAATGTGCTAGAAACCGGTTTTTGCTTTTTTTCCCCCTTAGGTTCTTTTTTTTTCTTTCTTTCTTTTTTCTTTTTTCTGAGACAGGGTCTCACTCCGGAGCCCTGCCTGGCCCGGAACTCTCTATGTAGAACACTGGCCTGGAATTCACAGAGATCTTTCTCCCTTTGTTTGAGGGCTGGGATTAAAAGCCTGTGCCACCAGCAGCTCCCTGCCCCCTCTTTTATACAAAACCCCAGGTAGTCCAGGTTGGACTTGAACTCTCTATGTAGTCAGGGATGACCTTACATTCTCGATCCTCCTGCCTCCACTTCAGGAGTGCTGGAATTGCAGGCATGAACCACCCCACCCTGCTCATACCCAGGGCTTCCTGTATGCTAGGAAGCACTTGACCACTTAGTCGAATCTCCAATCCCTATAACATTTTATATCTATAATTATGTAGATCCCCAAGATAGACTTATGCAGTGCAGTCTGTATTGAAATGTCACTGTAAACATGAAGCCATCCTTCCAGCTCATACACACAAACACAAAGACCCACACCACACAGGTCCACCTCACAGACACACACACACATGCACACACACACACTGGCATTTTGAGACAGGGGCTCATATAGCCTAGAATAACCTCAAACTTGCCGTGTAGTGGAGGATGGCCTTGAACTCCTGATGTTCTGGCCTCTAATTTCCAAAGGCTTGGCAATTCAGGCACTCCCACCATGCCCTGCTTATATTTGTTTGAGACAAGGTTTTGTACTGTAGGGAAGGCTGTCTAGAACTCCTGATCCTGCTGCCTCAGCGTCTTAAACTCTGGGACTACAGATGTGCTGCTTCGCCTCAGAGCCTCCCCTTCCCCCGTTTTAAACCCAATCTGCTGTGGATATGCATGATTGGCTGAGCCTAGGTCACGTGTCTGCAGAATGGATGTGCACGATTGCCTGGACTTAGGTCACGTGTCTGCAGAACTACTTCACAGGTGCCAGGACCCTGGAAGACTGAGAATTGAGCTTCCACAAGGAGGACTAGGTCTCAGATTATCCCTGGAGGATGGCATATGTATGAATGGGTTTTCAATGTCCTGCTTCTTGGCTCCAAATTCTTTTTTTCCAACTAATTTAAAAAAAACAAACTCTTTCTCTCCTCCCTCCCTCCCTCCCTCCCTCCCTCTCTCTCTCTCTCTCTCTCTCTCTCTCTCTCTGTGTGTATGTGTGTGCGTGCACATATGTAACCTAGGGCATTGTCCATGTTAGCAAGTCTCTGCCACTAAGCCACAGCCTTAATTCCCCTCCCTCTTGTTTTGGAAACAAAGTCTCCTATAGTCCAGGCTGACTTTGAACTCAATACTTACCCAAGGATGCCCTTGAACTTTTGAGTCTACTGCCTCCACCCTCAAAGTGCTGGGATTACAGGTGTGTGCCACCAGGTCCTGCTTTCTTTTGTACAGTCAAATAACTTTAGAGTTCTGTGCAATTCTCAGTACATTTGCTGATGCTATGTGCATCGTTATTACATTGTGTTATTTTGAGAATAAAGACAAAAAAAAGTGAGGAGCATGGGTGTGGCTCAGTGGTAGAGCCCCTGCCTAGAATCCCCCAGTGAGGGACTGAGGTGTGGCCCAGTGGTAGACCCCTGCCTAGGATCCCCCAGTGAGGGGCTGGGGTGTGGCCCAGTGGTAGAGCCCCTGCCTAGAATCCCGCAGTGAGGGGCTAGGGTGTGGCTCAGTGGTAGAGCCCCTGCCTAGAATCCCCCAGTGAGGGGCTGGAGGTGTGGCCCAATGGTAGAGCACTAGCATAAGCAAGGTTGTTGGTTCCAACCCCAGAGTCACACACATGAGATGAGGTAGTATATACCTATAATCCCAGCACACAAGAGGCTGAGGCAGGTGGATCATGTTTTGAAATCAGCTTGGGTGAAAGGAAGAAAAAAGAAATAAAAACCTTTCTTATGGTTTGAATTGGATATTTTTCCCAAGCTCCTATTTGATGTGTTTGTTCCCTGACTATTTGGGGGACTATAGAGTCTTTAGGATATGGGTGCTGTCTGGCAGATGCAGGTCACTAGGGGCTGGCCTTTGAAGATTAGTCTAGCCTTGGTTTCGGTTGCTCCCTGCTTCCGGATCTTATTCTGTGTGAGCAGCTGTCGCTGCAGGTTCCCACTGTCTGGTGAGACATTCTGCCTTTTCCTTCACGGGGTGGGTGGCTGAAACCCTATCAGTCTAGGAGCCCAAATGAATCTTTCTTCCCTGGAGTTATTTCTGCTAGCTTTTTGTTTGCTTGTTTGTGTTTTGGGACTGGGTGTACCAGGCTGACTTGCACTCAATAGATAACCCTCAAATGACCTTGTACTCCAGCTCTTTCTATCCGGACCTTCGGAGCCCTGGGATCTCAGGCAGGCACGTGCCAGCACACCTGGTTTATAGTGCGCTGGGGATGGAACCCAGGGCTTTGTGCACGCTAGGCAAGCCCTCTACCCATGAGCCACACCCCAGCTAGGCAAGCTCTCTACCCATGAGCCACACCCCCAGCTAGGCAAGCCATCTACCCACTGAACCACACCCCCAGCTAGGTAAGCTCTCTACCCATGAGCCCATTCCCAGCCATTAGGTGTTTGTCACAGTTACACAAAAGTAACTGAAAAAAAAAAAAGCAACGCAACATGTTCAGTATAGACATGCCCATCACAACCACCTGTAACGTCAGTTTTGACGTCTTCCTCTGGCCTCCAGGGGCTCTGCACAACCTTACCCTCTACCCCAACTGTCCATACACAAGTAAATACATAAAAGTAATTAATTGTGTATGTGTTCATGCGTCATTTTATGCATGTGAGTGTGGGCGTGTGTGGACCTTGGTGCACATGTAGAGGTCATATATGTGAGGCTGGTTCTCTCGTTCCATCTTACTGAAATCATCAGGCTTGCAAGTTAGTTACTTTTACCTGCTGAGCCATCTTGTTGGCCCCGGGTTTATTCTTATTTATTTTTGGTGCGCACATGCACACACTCAGAGACCAACCTTGGTTTCTGCCTTTCTTTTCTTTTCCTTTTTTTTGAGATAGGGCCTCTCGCTGGCCTGCTGCTGGACAAATAGGCTGGCCGGCCAGCAAGCTCCAGGCCGCTGCCTGTCTCCTCCTCCCTGGCTTTCCATGTGGGAGCCTGAGGGTGTAACTCAGGTCCTCGCACTTAGGCTGCAAGCACTTTGCTGACCGAATCATCTCCCCAGGTCTCCCTCCACCCTTTTTTTGAAAAGGGATCTCATTATATAATTCAGAATCCTCCTTTTTCTTCCCTCTGAGGGCTGGAATTACAGACCCATACTATTATGCATGGTTCGGCATCCCTGCTACCTCTTTTTTTTGTTTGTTTGTTTGTTTTTTTTCCTGTTTTGGTTTTTTTTTTTTGTCCCCCCCCCCCCCCAATAGGGTTTCTCTGTGTACAGTCCTGGCTGTCCTAGAACTCATTCTGTAGACCTGGCTGGCCTCAAACTCAAAGATCTGCCTGCCTCTGCCACACACACTCGCACCCCCACCCTCCACTCCCCCAACCCCGGTGTATTATCCTTTGGAGACTAGAGGCTTAGCCGGTCTGGACAGTAGAGGGTGCTAGAGGACACCGGCAGATAAGAGGGTGACTGACCAGACAGGATTCTGGCCTTTCCACTGCTTGGCTCTCTGTGGTTCCTTTGGGTGGGAGGAGGGGAACACAGAAAGGCGGAAAAGGGGCAGCTGTCTTGGCCGTGTCCCTGACCCCCACATGCTCTAGACTTAGGTGGCTACAGGGTGGCTGGACATTTTCTGCAGAAGCCATGTTGGTGACTGTTTTCATGGCCTCTCCCCAGCTCCAAGTGCACACATGTTGGGGTGGAAGGGGAGTGTGTGTGCGTGCGTGAGTGTGTGCGTGTGTGAGTGAGAGAGAGAGAGATGTGATCAGGAGGCTAAGGAAGTCTTCATCCATCCAACTAGCTCAAGTTGCACACAAAGTGCCCGAGGTTCCTACAGCCGTCCTCGAACTCCCAGATCCACGCCCACACTCAGTGCCACCCTCCTCCACCCACCTCCCACTTGCCTTGCTCCGCCTGGCCTGCGCCTGCCTTTGGGATCTTTTTCTGTTGCTGGCTGACTCAGAGAACTTTGCTCTGCTGATCACACTCTGATAACCCATCATCTCCTTTCTTTCTTTCTGTTTTTTGCTTGTGTTTTGAGACAGGGTTTCTCTGTGTGCCCCTTGGTATTTCTTTTTTCTCTTGTTTTTGTTTTGTTTTTTGGTTTTTCAAGACAGGGTTTCTCTGTTGCTTTGGAGCCTGTCCTGGAGCTAGCTCTTCTAGATCAGGCTGGCCTCGAACTCACAGAGATCCACCTGCCTCTGACTCCCAAGTGCTGGGATTAAAGGCGTGCGCCACCACTGGCCGGCCCCTTGGTATTTCTTAATAATCATATTACTTTCTTCATTTAGCAGACCAGGTGGCCTCTGTGTCCCACATGCACTCAGACTGCCCAGCTATTTGTACATTCCGTATGAACACAAATAAAAACATGATCCGTACTCTATGTCAGCCGGTCTTCTCTGGCTATTACACAATACTGAAGGCTGGGTACTTGCTAAAGAAAAAAGGTTTATTTTGCGTATAATCCTAGATGCTAAAAGGCCAAGGTTTGGACAATACTATCTATTTGACCCCCTTGGTGGTATCGCAACATGGCAAAGAAATGGAAACTGGGTCAGGTGGTGGTGGTGGCACATGCCTTTAATCCCAAACCCAGGAGGCAGAGGCAGGCATATCTCTGTGAGTTCAAGGTCAGCCTGGTCTACAAGAGCTAGTTCCAGGACAGGCTGCAAAGCTGCAGAGAAACCTTGTTTTGAAAAACCAAAAACAGAAAGAAAAAAGAAAAGAAAGAAAGAAATGGAAAGATGAACAGCTGGGGCTGGAGAGATGGTTGAGAGGTTAAGAGCAGGACTGCTTTTCCAGAGGTCCTGAGTTCAAGTCCCAGCAACCACATGGTGGCTCACAACCATCCATGAGATCTGGTGCCCTCTTCTGACCTGCGGTGTACATGCAGACAGAACACTGTATGCATAATAAATAAAATCTTAAAAAAAAAAAAAGATCAACAGCTTTATGTAGAAGGGGCCAAGCATACAAGGAAGCCTTGCTTTGGAACAGCATGCTCTTAGGAGAACAAACTCATTCCAGGAGACAGGTGTTTTCTGCTAGCCCTACCTGACACACACTTAGTGTTCTTCTCTATTCTCCCCTCCCAGACGAGAATGTGGACGGCAAGATACACACACCGGGCTCATGCGAGGCCTAACATCATGCCCAGAACATAGCAATTGCCTAACATAGGTGCTTTTACTTGTAATTAAGTTTTGATTGTGCTAGGAGGTGGTGATACACACCATTAATCCCAGCACTTGAGGGGCAGAGGCAGGCAGATTTCTGTGAGTTTGAGACCAGCCTGGTCTACACTGAAACTAGGCTACACAGAGAAACCCAGTCTTGAAAAACAAACAAACAAACAAGCAAACAAAAACAACAAAAAAGTTTGAGTGTAATAGAAATTGATAATCATATTACTTTCTTCATTTAGCAGACCAGGTCTGGAGAGATGGCTCAGAGGTTAAGAGCACTGCCTGTTTTTCTAAAGGTCCTGAGTGCAATTCCCAGCAACCACATGGTGGCTCACAACCATCTGAAATGAGATCTGGTGCCCTCTTCTGGCCTGTAGGCATGCATGCAGGCAGAATACTATATACACAATAAATAAATAAATCTTTTAAAAAAAATAGAAATTGCTATCATTCCTTCCTTCCTGTTTTCCTTTGCATCTACGTGTGTGTGTGGTGTATGTGTGAGTGTGCAGGTGCCTGGGCCCATGTGCACGAGCATTCAAGTCTCTGCCTTATTTGCTTGGTGCGGGGTCTCTCATTGAACCCAGAATGTTGATGTGCTAGTCAGCAGGCTACTGTCCTGCTTTACTACTGCGCACCCTGTCCATCACTGGCGTTCTTTTTCTCTACATGGGCCCTGGGGATCTGAACTCAGGTCCTCATGCTTGCTCAGAAAGCACTCTCACCCACTGAGTCATTTCCTTGTCTCTCCTTCCTTTGTTTATTACTGACTGGCCTGGAACTCACTAGGTAGACCACGCTGCTTTCAAACTCAGGGATCCACCTGTCTCAGCCTCTTGAACGCTGGGACAAAAGGTGTGTGCCATCATGCCTGACAATCCTCTGCTTCCTTTTAGTTTTTAAAAATTGTATGTCCATTGGTGTTTTGCCTGCATGTATTTCTGTATGAGGGTGTCAGAAGCCCTGGAATTGGAGTTACAGGCAGTTGTGAGCTGCCATGTGGGCTTTGGGAATTGAATCAAGTTTTTCTGGAAGAGGAGCCAGTGCTCTTAACTGAGGAGCCATCTCTACAGCTCACCACCTTGCCCCTCCCCCTCCTTCTTCTTTTTTTTTTTTTATTATTATGTATACAATATTCTGTCTGCGTGTATGCTTGCAGACCAGAAGAGGGTATCAGACCTCATTACAAATGGTTGTGAGCCACCATGTGGTTTCTGGGAATTGAACTCGGGACCTTTGGAAGAGCAGGCAATGCTCTTAACCACTGAGCTATCTCTCCAGCCCTCTTTTTTGGTTTTTCGAGACAAGGTTTCTCTGTGTAGTTTTGGCTGGCCTAAAAGTAGCTTTGTAGACCAGGTTGGCCTCGAACTTACAGAGATCAGCTTGCCTCTGCCTCCTGAGTGGAATTAAAGGTGTGTACCACCACCTCCTGGCCAGTCCTCTTCCCCATTAAAAAGAAAATTAAATATTTATGGGCGGACACAAGCATGATCCATCAACATCAAAGGTATTTGCCTCTAAGCCTGATGATCTGAGTTTGGCCCTCGGAACACACAGTGGAAGGAGAGAATTGATGCCACAGATTTTTTTTAACCTCCATCTGTGTGCATTTTGACACATGCACATGCACACACATACAAATAAATAAATGTAAAAAACTTTTATTAAAGATTTATTTTTATATATGTGTTGGTGTGGGTGGATACTAACTTTTGTGTGTGCCCTTGGAGGCCAGAAGAGGGTAGCAGGTCCCCTGGAGCTGGGGTTTCAGGTGGTTGTGAGCTCCTGACATGGGTGCCAGGCACTGAACTTGCTCCTGGCTGAGGAGCAAGTGCTGTGGATGTTGAGGCATCTCTCTAGGCCCCTTCCTTGCTTTGTGAAATACGATCTTGTTTTGTAGCCCAGACTGAACTTGAAATCTTTTTTCTGTCACACCTAGTTGCCTTTAGACTTCATTTTAAAAATGAATTGATTTTAAAAAACAACTTTATTCAGTATATTAGTCAGTGTTATGCCAGGCAAAAAAGGAACAGTTTTTAAAAATGAATTGAGGGTGGTGGTGGAGGGGGAGGGGGCACAGTGGGCAGTTCAGGGGCTTGAAGCACAAGGACCAAAGTTCAAGTCTGCTTGGGACATTGAGTGAGTTCCAGGCTACTTGGATAACTTACTGAGACCCTGTCCCCACCTGTGATCCTAGCACTTGCGGGTGGCAGGAAAAGAATCAGGAATTCAAAATCATCCTCAGCTACATAGCAAGTTCAAGGTCAGCCTGGGCTACATGAGACCAGTCTCAAAAAAGTAAATATAAATAAATTAAATACATGAAGAGTAAAAGGCAGCCTTCTATGCTCCTCAGTGGTTAGTGCTTGCTTAGTCTGATCAAGGCCCTGGGTTCACACCCAGGAGAGGGAGAGGAAGGGGATAACACAGGCTCTTGGCCTGTATGAGAAACCATGATAGAGGCCACAGATGAAATTTTCCTACTTCAGGCAAAGCTTGGCTTTGCGTTAAGGTCTCTCAATTGATTGGCTGAAGTCCACCTAGAGGACAGAGGCTAATCTTTCTTTAAGTCGCCAGATTGTGGGTTTAATGGCTCTGTAAAGCCTCTCCCAGAGCAGCCAGCTGCATGTGTAATGGGGTAACTGGGTCCCGCAGCCTATCGCTCACTGCAGCATCAGCGTGTGATTTACATCAACGGACTGTACACATTTAACATGGATCATCGATGAGTCTTGACATCTTAACCACCGCATCTCTTCCTCTAGAAGCAACAATCTATGTCCGTCTTTATGAATCAGGTTGCATTTTCCAGGATTTTATGATAGGTGCTGAGTGGGGGAAGGGAGGGAGGGAGGGAGGATGGAAGGGAGGGAGGTAGAAAGGAAGAAAGAGAGAAAGGAAGGAAGGAAGGAAGGAAGGAAGGAAGGAAGGAAGGAAGGAAAGACCCCCTCCCCCAAGTGGCAACAGCTAACTCTGAAATCGAATCCTGCGTTTGCAGGCTCCTGGGACAGAACCCATTCTCTGACTCTTTGTCACTTCTGTTGTGTCTGTGATCAAATGCTCGACAGAAAGAAACCAAGGAGGAAGGGTTTCTTTTAGTTCATTTAGAGATTTCAGCCTGATGGTTTTTTTTTTACTCTATTGACTCTGAGCCAGGGGAAGGCAGTAAGTTACAGTCAATAGGTGTTCTCAACCTTCCTGATGCTGTGACCCATTAATATGGCTCCTCATGCTGTGGTGACCCAACCATAAAATTATTTTTGTTCTACTTCATAATTGTAACTTTACTATTGTTATGAACTGTAATGTAAACATCCCATATGCAAGCACGGGGGTCGCGACCTGTAGGTTGAGAACCACTGCTTTAAAGGAAGCCAGAGAAGAGAAGGGTATTCACCTCAAGGTGGCTAAGTGGCACAGATCTGGGAAGGGTGGGTACCCTCAGTGATGAAGAACATACAACCTGAGAGTTGTATGTTGAAATAAACTCTTTCTTCTCCAAGTTGTTTTTGGTCATGGTGTTTTATCACAACAATAGAAATTCTAATTAAGACAGCTGTCCTAACTGCAAGGGAGTCTGGTAAGTCCTTCTAGCCAGGCACAGTTATGTGGCAACTTCCTCTTAGTTGAAACATCCCAATAAACTCACTGGCTCACCAAATTTGTCTTCCATGATATAGCTTACTTTGGTCTATCATCAGTTGTCTACCTGGAATGAACAGATGTTTGTATCACGTGTCTCCAGGAAAAGTGTCATGAATGCACACTAATCAAATGAGACCTCTACTACTAAAGAATATGTAGAGGTAGATACATCTTAGGCAGCTAGCATTCTCTGCTACCCACAGCCTGGTAGTGAGGGCACAGATTGTGGAGGACAGAAGTGCCAGGTTGAAGAGCATTTTGCACTAGAGTGTGGGAAAACCCTGTGAGTACAAGGGCTTGTGTGTGTTCTATTTGCTCAGTACCTGTAACAATGCATGGTATAGAACAGCTTTCAGTAACCACTGAGTGATGGTGGCCCTGGCTGATGCAGAACAATAGAAACACTCCTGTCATTGTTCAAAGCATGGTAGACGTCTTAATAGAAAAATGTAGTTGATGCTTTCCCATCGATTGTTTAGAAAGTTATCACTCTTGCCAGGGAGCTCAATCAGTAGGACAATGAATGCCGCTGTCACCTTTTGTGGGATTCAGAGCCATAGTACCTCCTTCAACCCACTCAAGACTAAGTTACAGAATCAAAATGTTTCAGCCCTGAAACACTTGATGTTTCTCCATCAAGAACATTCTGCTACATGAATACCCCTATTTAGAATAGCTAAAACATTGCTAATTCCATCGACACTCTATTATCTAACATGTTACTTCTGCAGATTTACCCACTTAGACTAATAATAGTTTTGTTCTTTAAAAATACATTGTATTTGATTCACAGACACTGTGGGCAATCATGGTGGGAAACGGTCTGGGCTGGGGGGTGGGGACTGGAGAATATTATTCAGGGATACAAAATGTCAGAGGGGTAAGTAGTGGCTTCAGGCACTCTATTGGCAACACCCGGCTACAATGAACTTCAGTGTATCCCAGGAGAGCAAGAGAGGGCTCTGCCAATAAAAACTCATGTTTTGTAAGTGTGACAACTTGAGTTCAATCCCCAGAACCCTCAATTGAAGGTAAGAACTGATCAAATGTCTCTGACTTCTGCTTGTATCATGGCATGTGTGCCTTCCCAACAAAATATCACATGAAACAATAATTATACTTTTAATAATTTATATAGATTTATTTTACATACATTGGTGTGAAGGTATCAGATCCCCTGGAACTGGAATTATAAACAGTTGTGAGCTGCCATGTGGGTGCTGGGAATTGGACCCAGGTCCTCTGCCAGTACTCTTAAGTGCTGAACCATCTCTCCAGTCCACCTTCCAATAGCAATATTTTATAATTTAAGAATAAAATGGCTAAGATGATAGATTTCAAATGTTCTTTTTTTTATATTTATTTGTTATGTATACAATAGTCTATGTCTGCAGGCCAGAAGAAGGCACCAGACCTTATTACAGATGGTTGTGAGCCACCATGTGGTTGCTGGGAATTGAACTCAGGACCTTTGGAAGAGCAGGCAATGCTCTTAACCACTGAGCCATCTCTCCAGCCCCGATTTCAAATGTTCTTGTGGCAACAGAAGATTTGATGAGGGCTGGAAATGTTGCTCAGGAGTACGACATTTGCCCAGCATGACAAATCCTTAGGTTCTATTCATGGTGGCTTCAGCCTGTAACTTGAGCATATGGGAAGAGGTGGCAGGGGAGTCGGGAATTCAAGGTCATTTTTGGCTAGGTAATGACTTAGAAGCCAACCTGGACTACATAATACCTTGTCACAGAAAACAATATGATAAGATGGGAAGGAGTTTAGAGCACACAGTGCTCCTATAGAGGAGCTGGGTTTGGTTCCCACCATCGATGTTCACAACCACCTGCAACTCCAGCTCCAGGGAATCCAGGGCCTCTGCCTCCATGGGCAGTCCCCCAAACACATGTACAGATACACACAGGCAAAACTGAAAAACGAAATCTCTTTAAAAGTAAGAATTTTCCTGGAGGTGGTGGCACATGCCTTTAATCCCAGCACTTGGAAGGCAGAGGCAGGTGGATCTCTGTGAGTTTGAGGCTAAACTGGTCTACAAAAGCTAGTTCCAGGGCAGACTCCAAAGCTACACAGAGAAACTCTGTCTAGAAAAAAAAGTAAAAAGTCATGTATAGCTGGGCGGTGGTGGCACACGCCTTTAATCCCAGCACTCGGGAGGCAGAGGCAGGCGGATCTCTGGGAGTTCGAGGCCAGTCTGGTCTACAAGAGCTAGTTCCGGGACGGGCACCAAAGCTACAGAGAAACCCTGTCTCGAAAAACAAAAAACAAAAACAAAAAAGTCATGCATTTCTAAATTAGGCCAATTTAGCTATAACACAATGTATCTATTTTCAAATATTTTTTTCCATATACATGTACTCTCCAATTCAATCTGGACGGTCACAGAGACAGACAGGAAGCACGAGAGCCTTTTCTTTGGCATCTTAGTAAAATTTTTTTTTCAAGATAGGGTTTCTCTGTAACTTTGGGGCCTGTCCTGGAACTTGCTCTGTAGACCAGGCTGGCCTTGAACTCACAGAGATCCACCTGCCTCTGCCTCCTGAGGGCTGGGATTAAAGGTGTGCAACACCATTGCCCGGCCAAATTTTCAAAAAATATAATATATATATATATAACATTTTGGTTTAAATTTTTGATATTATAATTTATTTTATATGTGTAAATGTTTTGCCTGCTTACATATCTGTATAAATGTCCCTGCCAAGTACCCTTGGGGGCTGAAAGGGAGAGGTGGATACTCTTGGATTGTGTCTGCAGATGGTTTTGGGCCATCATGTCAGTGCTGGGAACTAAATCTGGGTCCTCTGCAAAAGCAGCAAGTGCTCCTAACCACCAAGCCCTCTCTCCAGCCCCTCATTTTATTTATTTATTTATTTTTAATTTTTGAACAGGGTTACACATAGCTATGGCTAACTTTTTTTTTTTGTTTTTCGAGACAGGGTTTCTCTGTGGTTTTGGAACCTGTCCTGGAACTAGCTCTTGTAGACCAGGCTGGTCTCGAACTCACAGAGATCCGCCTGCCTCTGCCTCCCAAGTGCTGGGATTAAAGGCGTGCGCCACCACCGCCCAGCTATGGCTAGCTTTTAACTCACTGCATAGTGGAGGGTGACCCCAAACCCCTCATCTTCCTGCCTCCCCTCCTGAGTTCTGGGATTAGAGGTGTGGGGTACCACACCTGGCTTTGTAGACAATCTCATGCATGTACGCCATTGTACTCTGCTCGTACTCAGTCCCGGTCATGTATCCAGTTCTCCTCACAGCTGGAGTTCAACATCACGTTTCCTTCTCTCTGATCTGGGATGGTCCATAGCCTTTCTGCTTATTCTTTTGTGATGCTGACATTTAAGGAGAATTTAAGGTAGCACTCCATCGACTGTTTCCCTTGGATTCATCTGGTTCTTTCTTGTTGACTTAAGTTCAGGGTAAACATGAATTTTCCCAGAATAATTCAGAAGCAGCACTGTGTCCTTGGTGCGTCCTGTTGGAGGGAACACTGTGTCTTTCCATCTTCTTCTGAGTGATTAGGGGAAGCTGGAGCCAGCTTGGTGTCTTCATTGTAAAGGTTTCTATCCTTCGCTGGGAGGGGGAGTAGCTCAGTGGGTAGAGTGCTTGCTGTGTCTGCACAGGGACCTGAGTTCAGATCTCTGGCACCCACATAAAAGTCAGGCACTGACGAGGGGGTGGAGATAGGTGAATAGGTGAGCTTAGGGGAGACTGAGAGAGACCTTGTCCCAAAAATAAGGTGTTGACATCTGGCCTCCACACATACATACAAAATTTCATTCACCTGCACATGTGCTCATGCATGTGTGCATGTACGTGCACACATGCAGACAGAAACTCACACACACACCGAAGTTTCTATCCCTGAGACAGGTGTTGTGATTCATGCCTGCAATTCTCACACTGGGGAGTCAGGGACAGGAGAGTGAGTCTGAGGCCAACCTGGGCTACATCGCATGATTCTGTCTTGAACACTAAGGCAAGCAAGAGTTCCGTCCTTTCAAGTTAAGAGGTAACCCATAGGGTGATACTGTTACCCCAAAACTTTTTTGCCAAGGCTGTAACATCAGGTGACCCTTGCCACAATCAACGCAGCCTGTAACTTTGAAATGCCAGGGGCCCTGATTCTCCACAAAGACAAAGTCAGTACTGCAAAAGTAAGTTTGTGTGTGTGTGTGTGGTGTTTGTATGTGTGTGTGGTGGTGTGTTTGTACGTGTCTATGTTTGTGTGTTTGTGGTGTGTTTGCAAGTGTGTGTGATGTGTGGCTAGTGTGTGTGTTATGTAGTGTGTTTGTTCGTGTGTGTATGTGTGCATGGTATATTTATATGGGGAGACCAGAGAATGACTTTGGTGTTGTATCACTCCTCAGGAATGCCATTCACATTATTATTATCATTATTTTCAAGACAGAGGTTCTCTGTGTAGCCCTGCCTGACTCAGGATTTGCTCTGTAGGCCAGGCTGGCCTCAAACTCACAGAGCTCCACTTGCCTCTGTTCCTTTTGGTGCTAGGATTAAAAGTGTGTGCCACTGTAGCGAGGAGCTGCGGGCCGCTTCCCGCCACCTGGCTCCCAGCCACTGGCTAGCTTTATCCAAAAATAATTACATGGAAACTGTATTCTTTTAAACACTGCTTGGCCCATTAGTTCCAGCCTCTTATTGGTTAATTCTCACATCTTGCTTTAACCCACATTTAGTAATCTGTGTAGCACCACGAGGTGTGGCTTACCAGGAAGGATTCAGCATGTCTGACCTGGCAGCTGGCCCCATGGTGTCTGGCTCCCTGCCTTCTTTCTCCCAGCATTCTGTTCTGTTTACTCTGCCTACCTAATTTTCTGTCCTATCAAAGGGCCAAGGCAGTTTCTTTATTAACCAATGAAAGTAACACATAGACAGATGACCCTCCTCCATCATGCCACCACCACCCAGCCACATTATTTTTTTAAAAAGTTGTTTTGCTTGTTATTATCAGATGTATGTGTGGTGTCTGCACATGATGCACTTGTGGGAGGGCAGAGGACGACTTTGTGGAGTTGGGTCTCTCCTTCCACCTCTGGAACCCAGGGACTGAACTGAGGCTGTCAGGCTTCCACAGAGGATTCCCCACTCTCCGTGGCAGCTGGATGATCCCTCACTAACCCGTTAGGCTAGACTGGCTGCTGAGAGAGCCCACATCATCTCCTTTGCCTGCCTCCTCAATGTCACTGTGCCCAGCTTTTCACATGGGTTCTGGGGGTCAAACTCAGGTTCTCATGCTTGCAAGGCAAGTGCTCCACAGATTGACTCATCTCTCCAGACCCCTTCATGTTTTCAGACAGGAAAACATTGTGCTCCTCCTGAGTGCCAGAATGCTACCAGTCAGCAGACATGGCGTCCTCTCAGTCTCCCTGGAGACCGTTCTCTACAGATTCCCCATAGCCCTAGGCTCTTTTTCTCTCTTTGTTCAGAAACCCTGGGGAAAACCAGCCCAGAGTCCTTCCCATTGACTCCTTAGGCTCTCCAGAGCGATGAAGGTTCAGGACCACGGACAGGGAACGGAGCTGTTAACTGCAGAATGTTTCTTCATTACTAGTGCCTCGCCAAGGATTATTCTAAATTATTTACATTTATTAACTTTTCTTCTGTACTTTTTTTTTGGTTTTTCGAGACAGGGTTTCTCTGTAGCTTTGGTGCCCGTGCAGGAACTAGCTCTTGTAGACCAGGCTGGCCTTGAACTCCCAGAGATCCGCCTGCCTCTGCCTCCCGAGTGCTGGGATTAAAGGCATGCGCCACCACCGCCCGGCTGTACTTTTTTTTAGGGTTGAATGATTCTTGCTATGTAGCCCAGGCTGGACTGGAACTCACCATTCTCCTGAAAGCTGGTGTGACCCTGGTGCACACTGCCCAGCCTGACCCCCTCATTCTCTATGTTCATGAACTTCATCAGCTACACCTTCCTGCCTACAGAGGCTGGAAAACTGTCATTTTCTCAGACTGCCATCCAGCTAGGCTCGGCCTTACTTAGATTTCTCCATTCATGTGCTCTTATAAAAGGTGTGAAGGGGGATCTGGAGAAAGTGACGCATCAGTTGGCAGAACAATCATTTTCCTTCCTCCTCCTGGATATACTTTGGTGACGGTCAGTCCCTTACTGTAGCACTTCCTGGCTGAAGGGCCTTTTTAAAAAAATACTTTTTAGCTTTTATGTATTTATTTTCCTTTTATAAAAATTGATTTTATTGAGTTATACGTTTTTCTCTGTTCCTCTCCATTTCTTTCCCCTCCCCTTCAACCCTCTCCCATGCTCCCTACACTCCCAATTATTCAGGAGATCTTGTCCTTTTCTACTTCCCCTGTAGATTAGATCCATGTATGTCTCTCTTAGGGTCTTCATTGTTGTCTAGGTTCTCTGGGATTGTGAATTGTAAGCTGGTTTTGGCTGAGGGGCCTTTTAGGTCCTACTGGGGGAAACTAGTTCCTAATTAAGCAGCCAGCACCCCAACCTTAGGAAAAAAGAGATTCCCTGGAGGCTTGTGTCTGTAGCTGGGCTCTTGGAGCCACTGTGCCCGAATGGTCAGTGTAGAAGCTACTTCTTCAACTTCTTTGACTTCTCTAAGCCATTTGACACCTTACAATAGATTGCTTTCTGCAAGAATTGACTACCTGGACATGGCCCCATGCCTGTGAAAGCCCCTGGCAGTCTTTTGGGGAACTGAAGCAAGAGGATCATCCGTTCACAGCTAGCCTGGGCTACAAGCCAGGCTCTGTCTCACGAAAACAAAACAAAATTAACTGTATCTCTCTCCCTCCATCCATCCTTCCCTCCCTTGTCTCATGTACCCTAGGCTAACCTGGAACTCACTTCATGGCTGAGGTTGACCTTATACTTCTCAGATTAGCCTGAACTCACATTATGACTGAAGCTGACCTTATTTATACTTCTGATTTTTCCTGCCTCTACCTCCCAAGTGCTTCTCTTTTTTCTTCTAGTTTCTCTTCCATTCTGCTCCAGGTCTGAGAGCTGGGTTGGGAGACAGGAGGGGTCTAGGATGCTCCTATCGGAAGACACGTTCAGATGTAACCATCGGTCCATGAGAGCAGTGTTTTCAGTCCACATTGTAGACAATAGATGAGCATTTGGAGGGGGCTACAGGGTCTCACATAGTCCAGGCTGGTGACAAGCTCACAGAATGGACAAGGATGATTTGAACTGACCCTCCTGCCTCCACCTCCTGGGTGCAGGATTTCAGGCATGGACTATCACCAATTGACTAGGCACATCCTGGTTTACTCTGATCTCTGTGGTCCAGAGAGGCTGCCTGTGTTAAAGGGCCGGTGGTAGACAGCACAAGCTGCAGACATCCACGGTAAGGTTCGTGAGAAGCAAGGCTGAGGACGTGGCTCAGAGGGTCCGTCCCTGCCTGCATGCGTGAGGCTGTGAGTTCAGGTTGTGGCATTGAACGCCGAGGTGGGGGCTCATGCCTGTCACTCCAGCAGGCAGGGGATGGGAGCTCAAGGGAAGCCACAGTAGGTTTGAGGCCAGCCTGGGCTACAGGAGACCATGTCATCATGAAGCATTGTCTTTGGGAAAGGAATGCTGAGTCACCTCTCTGAGCAGCGCACTGACTCCACGCAGGTTCCAGAAGAGAAGAAGACAGAGTGCAGAGAACTTTATCCACCAAGGTGTCTTTGGTGAAGCGAGAGTGGCTATGGTTAGAGCCCAGCACACTGGTGAACTCCTGCAACCCCAGCATTCCAGAGGGGAAATGGGAGAAACAGGAGTCTGAGGCCATCAGCTATAAAGCAACCTGGAGGCAAGCCTAGGCTACCAGAAGCCCTGTTTCAAAAGCCAAAGCAAAGCATAGCACAGAGAAGCCTGAGCCAACACCTGGAACCACAGAGACGAGATGCTCCCTGAAAACCCAGGAAGAGCCCAATACAAACGACTTGCTATCGACTCAGATGCAGAAAGCAGTAGCCCACGCTAGACCACAGGGCTCAAGGCAAGCAGGAGTGTCTTTGGAGAGCTGGAGTGGTGGTTCTTTTGCCATGAGAACCAAAGAAAGAATCGACGCCAAGATTCACACGACACACCACAAGGTCTTTTCTCAACTTGTATTTGCAGATTGTTTACAAAAGTAGAAAAATAGACATTTTGTGGGTCTGAGAACCCACACACATAAATAAATACTTTTTAAAAAGTCGTGAAGGGCTATAAATTAAGGCGGGGGGCTTGTTGAGTCCACACAGTGCCGCTGGCAGGAGGATCTGAGCTCAGGACACTGATCTCCCATGGCCACACACATCAGGTCCCGGAGAAGCAGGCGCATGAGGTTGGAAGTAACAGAGGCCTCCAGGCAGCCGGGGGTCTCCTGAAAGGACAGGGCTGGCTCAGGGGCTGCTGGGATTCAGGTCTCCAGGCTCTGCAGATCCAGGTCCCCTCTCCAGACTCACCTTCTCCTGGGCTTCCTGGAGCTTGTGCAGCCAGCGGGAGAGGCGGTGACTCTGGGACCCGGGCTCTGCTGTGGGCTGAGACTGTGTCTGTGGACAGAGGAGGGGACTGTAAGCCTGCTGCTGGGACACAGGAAGTCCCCGTGGCTGGAGGCACAATGTGGAGGAGCCAGGGACCTAGGACTCACACAGGCCCTTAGCTGGGACTGGATGTGGCGCAGCGTGTGAAGAGGCTGGTGCAGGATGGGGCCCAGGGCTGGGTCAGTCACGTTCTCCAGGACCTCCAGTGTCAGGGCCAGATCAGCCTGCAGGGCCTTGGGGCGCTCCTGGACCTGAGCAAGGAGACAGGAGAGAGAACACGTGAGGGACCCGGGGAGGGGAGGTCAAGGGGGACTGGTCAAGGGGACAGGACGGTGGACAGGGCAAGGGACAGAGAGAGGCAGAGGGCAGGGGACAGACGACGGGTCTGCTGTGGACAGAGACGGGGAGAGCAGAGGCCCAACAGTGGGCTGCTGAGGGCGGGCCAGGTCTAGCCTCAGCTCACCTGCAGCTGCTGTAGGTCCCGGCCACTGGGGAAGAGGCGGGAGCTGCACTTGACATCTTTCTTGAGCAGCCACTCTTCCTGGAGAGCAAAAACACAGTTAGCCCATATAGGAGAGTGAAGGTTAGACCACTGCATTGGGGTGAGGGTGGTCACAACAGGAAAAGGGAAGTTCACTGCCAGAAAGATGGAGGCTCCTCCGTGGTAGCAGATACTAGACAGCTACTGTACTAAGCGTGAGAGATAGCCCAGTTTGGGAAGAATGGAGTTCCCTACTGTGGGAGAGTCTGAAGTTAGCTCACCGAAGAGAGGGAGGAGATTAGCCCACCGGAGGACTGTGGGCTTAGAATACTACAGAAAGAGTGGATTATCTGTCCCCACTCAAGAAGGGTGGTGATTAGGCCCACTGCAGCAGGGGTGGCCATCAGTCCGCTGCAGGAAGGGCTGAGGTTAGCCCACTCTAGGAAGAGTTGAAGTCTGCCCACTGCAGGAAGTGTGGAGACCACTTTCATCCCACTTAGCACAAGTGGTGAAGCCCAGAAAGGGAGGACTGGAGGCTATCCACTCAGGAGGGCAGAGGCAGACTCACTATGACATCCCTGGCCTTCCTGAAGGCCTTCAGCTCTTGCGGGGCCAGAGACTTGAACCGGGCTAGGTCGCATTCCTTTGCATCTGGTGGGAGCCTGGTGTCCCCAGGCACAGGGTGAGCGCGGGTTCCCGTCAGCACCGCGGCCAGCAGCAGCAGCAGCAGCAGGAGCAGGCGGCCCCCAGCTGTTTCAGAGTCACAGAAGGACAGAGTGAGGGCTGGAGGAAGGGGGCCGTGCGGACACGCCCCCACGCACCAGTCTGGGGCCTCACCTGGCTTCATGCTGCTCTCTGGGGTCTGTGAGGAGTTGGGGATTCGGGTGTGCACTCGAGGCTGTCCCCGGGTTCCTCGGTCTTGCTCGGCGTTTCCGTGTGGCTCTCAGCCTGTTGCTGTGTCCTGGCTGAGACTGTACGTTTTCTGTGCCTTGCCATCCCAGCTCCATGCTTTTAACCTGGCCTCGTGGGCAGCCCCGGCTGATGTAGGAAAAGCGAAAACAAGGCTGGAGATTGACACCAGCCACCAGGGCAGCCCAGACTGGGGAAGCCCGGGAGCAGGGCGGGGCCAGAGCAGGTGAGACTCCAGCGAAAGAGAAAGTGAGGAGGAAACATCACCTGGGGCAAGGTGAGTCAGGAGAGTCCCACAGGAAGCGCCAAACAGGGGCAGGTTCAGGACCCAGCTAGGGTCCTGTGCCACATCCCGCTCTGGGGTGCAGAGATTTTGCTGCTATAGAAAGACCTGACTTCTGCTCAGTGTCCCACCCAGGGAGTGGAAGGGATTCCCAAGAGTCGCCCAGGGGACATAGATTTGCCTGCAGGCCTGGGAGGCTCAGAGTCAGGAACCCCATGAACCCATGAACCTACTTCCTTTGAGAGAGAATGCAGGTGCCCAACTCACCATGAAGTACTCTTTCTTCTCTCTTTAGACCTTCAAAGTGTTAGACTCCCTACCGGGATTTTCATCCACTGTCTGTGTTGATGCTCTCCCTGGATCCCTCCCTTCCACTTTCAGTTTTCCAATTTCATGTTGCATGTGCTCCCCCCCCCAAAACTTCGTTTTCTCTCCCCAGGCCCACTTTCTAGTTTCAGGATGTGTGGGAGGCTCCCGTGTGACGGGAATGTATGCTGTCTGAGACTGAGATACCACTTTCTCCCGTGATAATATCCTGTCCTTTCATTGCCCTGAACTTTTTGGAGTTTCACTTTTTCTCTGTGGCTGAGTGAAATCCTGCCATATATGTTTCCCACGATTCTCCTTATTTGTTTGCTGACAGACAGCTGTGCTGGTCTCCTTTTCTGTTGCTGTGGCTAGGGCAATTGTGACCACAGGGGTGTGAACGTCTCTGTGGTGGGGCTTGGAGCCTTTTGGGTTTTGTCCAGGTGTAGAGCTGGTTGTTCTCTTTTCTATGTTGTTTTGTTATTTTATTTTATTTATTTATTTTTTTCTGAGACAGGGTTTCTCTGTAGCTTTGAAGCCTGTCCTGGAACTAGCTCTTGTAGACCAGGCTGGTCTTGAACTCACAGATCTGCCTTCTCTGCCTCCCGAGTGCTGGGATGAAAGGCGTGCGCCACTACCTCCACCTGTATCATTGGAATTCTGATGGACCTTACAGCGCAGGTATAGATTACATATGGTAATATGGTCATTTCCACAATTTTAATTTTGCAGGTTCAGGAGCCTGGAAGAGAGAGATGTCTTCTTATCGTCTAGTGCGTCCTCAGTTTCTTCTTTAAGAGTCTCTAAGCTGCCAGGAGGTGGTGGCATACTGTCTCGAAAAACCAAAAAAAGGGGCTGACGAGATGGCTCAGTGGTTAAGAGTTCTGCCTGCTCTTCCAAAGGTCCTGAGTTCAATTCCCAACAACCATCTGTAATGAGATCTGGTGCCCCCTTCTGGTGTGCAGATGTACATGAAAGGAATGCTGTATACATAATAAGTAAATAAAATCTTTAGAAAAAAAAAGAGTCTCTAAGTTTTCACTGTAGAGAGGCCTCACCTCCCTGATTAGATTATTCCCAGGTGTACCTTTGCTTACTTATTTTTTTTTTTGTTTTTTTTTTTTTGGTTTTTCGAGACAGGGTTTCTCTGTGGTTTTGGAGCCTGTCCTGGAACTAGCTCTTGTAGACCAGGCTGGTCTCGAACTCACAGAGATCTGCCTGCCTCTGCCTCCCAAGTGCTGGGATTAAAGGCGTGCGCCACCACCACCCGGCTTGCTTACTTATTTTCGTTAGTAAATTTTGCTCCTTAAAATTTGATTCCACACATGGATAGGATGCATTCCGACCACTCTCTCCCCTTCTACCTATTCCCCACTATTTATCTCACCAAAACAACTGTGAATGAAAAATTTTTCCTAATTCATTCTCAGTAAATTTATTATTGGCATTAAAGAAAACTCTACTGATGGTTTGAGACAGGGCCTTGTGCAGCCAGGCTGAACTTCAAATCAACGCATAGATGACCTCAAACTTCTGATCCTCCTGCCTCTGTCTGAAGGCTGAGATTCCAGGTGTGCTCCACCAGGCCCCATTTATGCCGTCCTGGGACCTGAACCCAGGACTTCACGCGTGGCAGGCAACGCTCTATCACCTGCTGTTGGGTGCAGCCCCAGCTCCATAGCAGCTCCTGGTGCCTGTAAGCTGTTGTGTCCTGCAATGTCGCTGCAAGTGTCTGTCAGCTCTGATGTTTTCTGGGGGACTCTAGAGGGTTTTCCGTTTTTGTTTTTTGTTCATTTACCCTTTCCTCATCCTTGTATTTTGGGGAAGGGGAGGAACAAGTTCTCTCTATGCAGCCCAGGCTGGTCTGGGTTCTTTGTGTAGCTCAGGATGACCTTGAGCTTCTGTCCCTCCTGCCTCTGCCAACACGCCCGGGAAGATCTGCTCTGATATGAGTGGACCAGGATCTCAGTGTAGGTGTGCATGTGACAAAAACCTTGTCCAAGGTGATGAGGAAAACCATTTATCATGGAGCTTTCTTTTAAAAAAAGGTTTACTTTATTATTTATTTAGTTATTGGTTTTCTGAGACAGGGTTTCTCTGCCCTAGAACTAGCTCTGTAGACTAGGCTGGCCTCAAACTCACAGAGATCCCCATGTCTCTGCCTCTCAAGTGCTGGGAGTAAAGGCGTGCGCCACCACTGCCTGGCTATTTTAATTCTTTGTGTGGCAGTGTATTCCTACATGTATGTTTGTGTATCTCTTGCAGCCAGAAGATGTCATGAGAGCCCTGAATTGGAAGCTATAGGTGGTTGTGAGCCATTGTGTGGGTGCTGGGAATCAAACCCAGGTCTTTAGTACCTTTAGCCATGGAGCCATCTCCTCAGACCTAATTTTTCCATTTCTTAAGAGGCTTATATGTGCTGATTTCACAGGAATTCTGCATATTTTAAAAGATATGCACTTGGGTCTGGAGAGATGGCTCAGTGGTAGAGAGTACTGGCTGCTCTTCCCGAGGACCCAGGTTCACTTCCCAGCACCCACATGGCAGCTCACAACTGTCTGTAACTCCAGCTCCAGGGGCTCTGAAACCTTCATACTAATGCACATAAAATAAAGTTAAATGACTTTTACAAATTTAGAAAAAGATATGCATCTATGTTAATGGTTCATGGCCAGCTCTGATATCACAGGTTAACCTGGAATTCACTATGTAATCCAGTCTGGACTCAAACTCATGAACCTCCTGCACCCGCTTCAAAATACTAGAATTTGGTTCTCTTCAGAACCAATCTGTGTGAAGAAGCCAAGCATACAATTACCTTCATTTAGAAATCTTTTATCATAAATTTGGTCATTTGTCTCTGAGTGGAAATGCCATCAGCAAGGGCTGATTCTTTTCTTTTTGTTTTGTTTTTTTGAGACAGGGTTTCCCTGTGTAGTCCCAGCTGTCCTAGCACTCATTCTATAGACCAGGCTGTCCTTGAACTCAGAGATCCTCCTGCCTCTGCCTCCTGAGTGCTGGGATTAAAGGCGTGCGCCACCACCGCCCAGCTAGATTCTTTTAGTAAACCATTTAATATTCTAATACACAATGGGCCTGGGCATGGTGGCCACCAGAAATCTGGGGTCCAGCTACTGCTAGAGGAAGAGGTGTTAGCATCTAGTGTCACCTTCCTGGAATCCTCCACTGTTCAATGTCCACAGGACACCCAACCCCACCTCCACCACCATGTGATTCCATTTCTGCCCTCATGAGGCTATGGCATCAGAGACCAAGGTTAGGGCCCCCGCAGGTCAGACCTCTTCCCCTAGAGACTCTCTCAGGTTGGCTAGGACTCGGGATCCACAGATGGTCTAGTGACGGTCACACCAAGGAGGTGACAGTCACACAGAGGGGAGGAGACTGCCTGGACCCCAGCAGCCTCTTCCCACCCAGCATCCCCCCTCCTCACCACGCTGCGTACTCAGTGCCTGCTGCTACAGCAGGGCCTGCCCTCCACTGTCCCCTGGATGGTGTGCGGAGCGCTGCCCGCTTTGGCCAATGGTATCTGGATGATCCGTGGCGGCTTTTATGGGCCTAGATGAGAAAAGTTCACAACCAGTTTCCCCAACTACCTTTTCAGATTATCAGCTCTGGCTCCAGGCCTTGTGTAGTTTCAATCAGCAAGAACTTCACCAACCAGTAACCCTGTGCCAGGGTGGCAGCTGCCCAACCCTCAGATAACAAACCCCAGTTTTCATCTCCTGAGTCTGTCTTTGCCTCAGCCCGTGTTCTTTCTTTTTACCATGACTGTAATCAGCTCTTCTATAGAAGTCACTGCCTACCAAGTTCTTCCTATCGGATGCAAGCCGATCATATATTCTCATTACCAGAAAGCTTCCAGAAGTGAGGTTCCACCATAGGCAATCCTGTAGACGGAACACTGAGCCCCTAAAACATAAACAGATTTTCCCTATATACACAGATTTCTCTAAGTGTCAGGGTCTGGGGTGTGGCTCAGTGGTAGAGCACCTGGCTAAAGTCCCCCAGTGAGGGGCTGGGGGCGTGGCTCAGGGTAGAGCACTTGTTTTAACTCATCTTGAGGGGCTGAAGATGGGGCTCAGGAATATAGGGCTTGCCTGGCAGGGGCAAGGCCCTGAGTTCCATCTCCAGCAAGGAAAACGATGACAATTTTTTTTCTAATGTTGCTACGGCCCCAAGACCTTTATTTCTAACTCTCTCTATTTTATTTGTTTGCTCCTGTATATATAGACCCCCTTTTTGTCTCCTTCTCTATACCTGTCCATCTCTTCCTGTGGATCCATCCACCCTCCTCCTCTCTTTCATATAAACACCCCGATGGATGTTTGTCTCTATTTCAACATCTCTGTTTTACTTCAAACATTAAAGCTCCTACTTCTTTCCCTGATAAAACTAGCAATTTGTGTTCACTGGATGAAGCTTGATAATCACAGAACTCCACGGTACCATTGTCTCCCTCGTGTTTCACTTCTCACCCGCAGGAGTTTTTCCAGCGCACGGGGAGTCCCGGTGCGCTTCCGTGTTGGCGTGTGCTCTGGTTATCAGCATTGGCTCGTAAGTACGCCATCCCCAGCAAAGCTTCCAATCTGTACAGCTACACTCAGTCTTGGATCCCACCCTGGGGAGGTGCATCTATTTTTGACAATTTGTAACCAGTTCTTTCCTTTTTCCCTCCCATCTGTGAGCAATGTCTTCCAAATTGGATCCTTACTGTCTACAGTTTGGTAGCCTGCCTTTTACGTGTTTTGCGTTCTCCCACGTCTTTGCGTGCTCCCGTGGTTTAATTATAGCATATGGGTTAGGACCCAGCAGGGAACAGATGGCCTGACCAGTTTAGGATAACGGAGATGAGTTTGAAAGGGGTGGCAGTAGGAGAAAGTGGCAGGGGTGAAGTCAGGACCCTGGGGCCAGCAAGGGGCCGGGAAGGGCACTGGTAGGTCTATGAGGAGGGGGACAGGGTCGTGTCATCGTTCAACTTGGGGAGGAGGAGTGGAGAGGGGAGAAACAGATCATTTGGGGTTCTGCAAGGAGAACCCTATCTTCTCTGTCCTTGGCCCTATGACTTAACTGCACCCAGTAAAGGCCAAAAGTCTTGGGTGGTCCTGAGCATGTGGGAAATATGGAGAGTGTCAGTATTCAGGCATCTGTACTGGCCTGCCTTTGGGGTCCTGACAGGAGTGTCAGTATTCAGGCGTCTGTACTGACCGGCCTTTGGGGTCCTGACGGGATACATCCTTCGCTGCAGCCACTAAGAGCACGTCCTGTGCTCATTCCCTACGTTCCCTTATAAAAGCTGGGCCTGTCCACCTCCTTTTTCTCGTTTCCTCTTTCTCTTCCTCCCTCTCTTCCTCTCTCTCTCTTTCCCTCCCCCCTCTCGCTCCCTCTCTTGTTCTCTTCCACCATTCTTGTCCCCAGGGACCAGTCTCTGCCCTCTTCCCTGCCCCTTTTCCGATAAACTTCCCATGTGAGCCTTGTTGCATGGCGTGACTTCGCTTTGTGGCGTTTTTGAAATTACAACAGAGAGGTCAGGGGAGTGTGTCCTGTACACACCACTGTCCCTCCTCTCACTCTGGCAGATTTGCCTAGTGACTGTGGGTTAGCACGGGGCTGACTTGTGTTTGCCTGGAACCTTATTCCAGGGTTATTTGTTTTTGTTACTTTTACCGATTTAACTGATGGGGTTTGTGGGAAATTGTGTAGTGAAATTTTAAGTTGTATAAGAATGAATAGAGTGATTGTGGTTGATAGAACTGTGATAAATCATGTAGATGTGTCTAATTGTGGCATTCACTACGGAGACTTAACATCTCTAATTTTAACTTAAAAGGTTAACGCTCTAAGCTTCGTAATGGTATTAGATTATTGATAGAGATCAGTTCTCGAAGTTTTTTAGAGGGACTATTTCAAGTACGATAGGTATGAAGCTGTGGTTAGAGCCACAGATTTCTGAGCATTGTCCGTAGAATAATCCAGGGCAGTTGGATGAAATGGTTGCTTGGTTGAGTCGCCCTGGGATAGCGTCTGTTTTAAGTCCTAGGGATGGGACAGCTCATGAATGTAGAACATCTTCTGATGAGATCAATATTCGGATTGGTAGTTCTATAGGGAGGACTACTCGGTTATCTACTTCTAGAAGTCGTAGTTCTCCTGGTTTTAAGTCAGAGGTTGGAATTATGTATGAGTCGAAGCAGAGGTCTTCATAGTCTGTGTATTCATAGCTTCAGTATCATTGGTGGCCTATTGTTTTTACTGTGAGAGCTGGATTATTAATTTCGTCTATTATATATAGGATTCGTAAGGAAGGTAGGGCAATTAAAATTAGGATTACAGCCGGTAAGATAGTTCAGATGGTTTCTACTTCTACTTCATATAGTACTGGTATGAGTTAATTTTGTTGTTAGTATGAGCGTAATAATATATAGTACTAGAGAGCTAATTAGGAAAACAATTATAAGTGTGTGGTCGTGGAAGTTTATCAGTTCTTCTATGATGGGTGAGGAAGCATCTTGTAAGCCTAGTTGGAAGGGATAAGCCATATAAGATATATAGAGTTTAGTCTATAATTTAACTTTGACAAAGTTATGTAATTTGTTTACTAGTATCTCATTGAGAAAGACATAAAGGTTATGGTGCTGGCTTGAAACCAGTTTTAGGGGGTTCGAGTCCTTCCTTTCTTATTTTACTTTAACGAAGGTTGGTTCTTCAAATGTGTGATATGGTGGCGGACAACCGTGAAGTCATTCTAGATTTGTAGAGGCGTGTTCTACGTGAAGTACTTCTCGTTTGGATGCGAAAGCCTCTCAAATTATGAAAATTATGATTAGGACTGCTGTGAGTGAAATAAAGGATCCTATGGATGAGACTGTATTTCATGTAGTATAGGCATCTGGGTAGTCGGAGTAGCGTCGTGGCATGCCTGAAAGGCCAAGGAAGTGTTGAGGGAAGAATGTTATGTTTACTCCTACGAATATAATTACGAAGTGTGCTTTAGCCCATACATCATCTAGTGTATATCCTAGATTCTCAGTGGAGAGTCAGTCTCCTAACTACCTTTCTTACTGGGCATGGTGGTGCGCGCGCCTTTAATCCCAGCACTCCGGAGGTGGGAGCAGGTGGATCTCTGTGAGTTCAAGGCCAGCCTGATCTACAGAGTTAGTTCCAGGACAGACAGGGCTATGTAATGAAACTCTGTATTGAAAAAACAAAACAAAATAAAAGCAAACAAACATTTAATCCCAGCACTCGGGAGGCAGAAGCAGGCGGATCTCTGTGAGTTTGAGGCCAGCCTGGTCTACAAGAACTAGTTCCAGGACAGGCTCCAAAGCTACAGAGAAACCCTGTCTCGAAAAAAACAAACAAAAAGCAACAAAATTGAGCCACATCACTAGTCCTTGCTCCCATGATGGTTTGGCCTACACAGCAATTCCAGGATAGCCAGTGCTACATAGAGAAACCTGTTTCAAAACAAAGCAACATCTTTCTCAGAGTGAAGAGTTTTTACATTTATTTTTGTTTGGTTTGCTTTTTTTTTTTTTTTTTTTTTTTTTTTGGTTTGTCGAGATAGGGTTTCTCTGTAGCTTTGGTGCCTGTCCCGAACTAGCTCTTGTAGACCAGGCTGGCCTCGAACTCCTAGAGATCTGCCTGCCTCTGCCTCCCAAGTGCTGGGATTAAAGGCGTGCGCCACCATCGCCTGGCTTGGTTTGCTTTTTTGACATGGCATCTCATGTAGCCCAGGCTGGTTTTGCTATGTAGCCAAGGATGACCTTGAACTCCCGATTCTCTTGCCAGACCTTTCCAGTGCCGCCCCCACCTAGTCTATGGCATGCTGGGAACCAAGCCCACGGTTTCCTGCATGCCAGCAGGCACTGACAACTGAGTCATGCCAGGAGGTGGTGGCGTACGCCTTTAATTCCAGGCAGAGGTAGGCAGATCTCTATGAAATCGAGGCAACCCTGGTCTACAGAGAAGTTCCAGGACAGAGCTTTACAGTAAAACCCTGACTTGAGAAACCAAAACATAAAATACAACGAGCAAACAAAAACTGAGCCACATCACTAGTCTCTGCCTCCACTGTGGTTTGGGTTCCTTTGTTCTTTGAGACAGGGTCTCACTATGTATCCTTTGATGGCCTGGAACTCTCTTTGTAGACCAGGGTGGCCTCAAACTCACAAAGAGAACCTGCCTCTGCCTCCGGAGTACTGGGACTAAAGGTGCACACTGCCACAAAAGTCACCAACAAACTTAAGTTCACTATTATGATATCTTGTGTCATCTTTTTTTTTTCATTTTTGGCTTATTTTTTGAGACAGGATTTCTCTGTGGAGCCTTGGCTGTCCTGTAACTCACTCAGTAGACCAGGCTGGACTCGAACTCACAGAGATCCGCCTGCCTCTGACTCCCAAGTGCCGGGATTAAAGGCGTGCGCCACCACCGCCCAGCCTTGTGTCATTGTCTCGTTCCACCTTTGCCTTTTGTGTTTAGTTCCCTTATATATTTTGAGTTAATTTTTATTACATTTTTTTGTTTATGGTGTGTGTGTAAGTCTAGGTACTGGAATGTCACCAAGTACACATGGCAATCAGGAGACAGCTCAAGCCTGGTGACCTGAATTCAATGGCCAGAACTCACACAAAGGTAGAAGGAGAGAAGTGCCTCCTTAAAGGGGTCCTCTGTCCTACACAGACACAAAACATGCTTAACACATGCCACAAACATGCACATATAGACACAAACAACAACAAAAATGAATCAAGTTTAGCGTTTTCTTTTTTTAAATTCTTCTCTCATGTATTACATCCTGACCAGTTTTCCCTCCTTCCTTTCCTCCCAGGCCCTTCCCCCCACCTCCCCTCAGCCCAGATCCATTCGTCTTCTGTTTCCTTTCAGAAAAGAGCAGGCCTCCCAGGGATATCAACCAAACGTGGCATAACAAGTTATAATAAGACTAAGCACAAATCCCCATGTCAAGGCTGGGCGAGGCAACCCAGTAGGAGGAAAAGGGTCCCCAAAGGAGGCAAAAGAGTCAGAGACAGCCCCCATTCCCTCTGGTAGGAGTCGCACAAGAACATCACGCCACACAACCATATCAAATTTAATTTTTTAAAAAGAAAGATGACAAATTCTTGAGGAGAGAGAACAATGGACAGAGGATGGAGGACGGAAGATGGAGGACGGAGGATGGAGGATGGAGGACGGAGGGTGGAGGACGGAGGGTGGAGGACGGAGGACGGAGGGTGGAGGACGGAGGGTGGAGGATGGAGGATGGAGGACGGAGGACGGAGGGTGGAGGATGGAGGACGGAGGGTGGAGGACGGAGGGTGGAGGATGGAGGACGGAGGGTGGAGGACGGAGGATGGAGGACGGAGGGTGGAGGACGGAAGATGGAGGACGGAGGGTGGAGGACGGAGGGTGGAGGACGGAGGATGGAGGACGGAGGACGGAGGGTGGAGGATGGAGGACGGAGGGTGGAGGACGGAGGGTGGAGGATGGAGGATGGAGGACGGAGGATGGAGGACGGAGGACGGAGGGTGGAGGACGGAGGATGGAGGACAGAGGACGGAGGACGAAGATGGAGGACGGAGGATGGAGGACGGAAGATGGAGGACGGAGGATGGAGGACGGAGGACGGAGGATGGAGGACGGAAGATGGAGGATGGAGGACGAAGATGGAGGACGGAGGATGGAGGACGGAGGACGGAGGATGGAGGACGGAGGGTGGAGGACGGAGGATGGAGGACGGAGGATGGAGGACGGAGGACGGAGGACGGAGGGTGGAGGACGGAGGACGGAGGGTGGAGGACGGAGGACGGAGGACGGAGGGTGGAGGACGGAGGATGGAGGACGGAGGACGGAGGACGAAGATGGAGGACGGAGGATGGAGGACGGAGGATGGAGGACGGAGGATGGAGGACGAAGATGGAGGACGGAGGATGGAGGACGGAGGGTGGAGGATGGAGGACGGAAGATGGAGGATGGAGGATGGAGGACGAAGATGGAGGACGGAGGATGGAGGACGGAGGACGGAGGGTGGAGGACGGAGGATGGAGGACGGAGGGTGGAGGGTGGAGGACGGAGGGTGGAGGACGGAGGATGGAGGACGGAGGACGGAGGGTGGAGGGTGGAGGACGGAGGACGGAGGGTGGAGGACGGAGGATGGAGGACGGAGGGTGGAGGACGGAGGATGGAGGACGGAGGGTGGAGGACGGAGGATGGAGGACGGAAGATGGAGGATGGGGGAAACCAAGAGCATTTATTCACTACTGGCAGAAGAAACGGAGGAACAAAGGCAAGATGAGAAGACAGGAAGGTCTGCTTCGAGAACAGAAAGACCAACAGAAGTGTAACCCAGAGGCCAAGGAGGCTGAGGAACAGGAGACAGGAGGTGGGAGGCAGGCAGACTGCCACTGGGGAGGGAGGCAGCTACTGGTGTCAGCCTCAGTGGATGAAGAGGACACAGCATGGCCAGTCTATCCCCAGCTTGCAGGAGAAGGGCCTTGCCTGTAGACAAACATTCGGAGTCGATGGCTGGACCCACCCATCCCTGGCCCTGGTCCGTTCCTCACTTAGCTCTGGGAGTCCCACCGCTGGCATCCCACATCTCCTTGACCAGCTAGGAGTGCTGTTGGGAAAAGGTTACCCAAGCTGAGGAGGCCTGACTACAAACTGAGGCCTAACAAAGTTGCCACGACTGGTCCAGGGATCAGTGACCACGGCTGACACTGTACACCACCCAACAGGGGAGGGCAGGCCAGACTGCAGCACCCAGCCCTGAGGGCACATTGCAGAGGAAGTGGGATGCTGCTGCACGATGGAAGACCATGCTGTCTCTCAGTCCCAGAGTGTGACTATTTCTGGAACTGTGAGCCTCATTTCTCCTTCAGTGTCCCTAGTAGGAGAGGGTTGACTTCCAGGGGCCCTGGCTGTGGTCTCTCTGATGTCCATGCTTTCTACAGGAGCGAAGATGGGGCCATATCCTGCAGTGGGCAGAGAGGGGAGGCTGTGGTGATGAGCCCCACCAGGGTGACACCGGTTGCTATGGTTTTCTCTATTACCAGTTGCTGGACTCCAGGGTATTGGGCTTATCTAAGCACCACGAGACAGCTTTTTAGTAAAACTGGAACCTTCCAACCCGAACCTGGGTCTTGGTCCAGGAGGTGGGTGTCCTGGTCGCCTGAAGGTATTTTTCTTATCTCGGGTTCTGAAACTCCAGGCAGGAGATGCTCCCCTGTCTGTCATCGGTGTCTCCTACCCAATCCCAGTGCTTGTCTCCTGGAACACCCTACCTGGTGACCTCGCTTGCAAGTGGGGTGCAGTGCTTGGCCAACAGAGCTTGGAGAGATTCTCAGCCACTCTGTTCCAGGCCAGGGGCTCTGCAGCGCCTCCAAAATCAGAGGAACCTAAGTCAGCTGGCGCTTGTCCTGGAGGAGGAAGACACGCTGTTGCATTGTGCAGGAGACCACGTTCCTGCTCCTTCTGGCCCCACAGGGACCCTTGCCATGGAGGGACCAGTGGCAGCGCCGTCCTCAGCGTTCTGACGTTCTGACTCTCGCGTTCCCACAGCTCTGGTCCTCCCTTTCCCGCAGTCTGGAGCTTTTCCCAGGCACCTGTGTCCCTCTCTGCAGCTGTTGAGGACAGTTCCCCCGAGTGCCCTGCCCTCAGCCCTGCAGCTCTGCCTCTTGCAATCCTGCCTGCCTGGAACCTCTGTCCTGCTGGAGACCCAATTTCCGGTCCAAGGCTGGGTTTGGTCTGGGACATTCCAGCAAATTAGGAGCCCAGGCTCAGCCTTCAGGTCCCACCTGAGGAAGTCCCCAAGACTCTGGAGGAGATAGCACAAAAATCAGAAAGTTGTGAGGGCAGCTAACAGTGTGGATTAGAAAACCGTGAGGGGGGGGCTATGGAACAGGCGGGGGGTGAGGGTGGGACAGGGATGGAGACCTAATGACACCAGTTAGGTGCAGTGGGGCCAATGGACCAAGGCTATAGACTGCTGAGCACCCAGGAATTTCCAGGGAAGGCTCTCCTGACCTTTATGTTTTCATCTCCATCCATGACTGCAAGACTCACCTGTTTGCCACCAAGACCATCTTCAACCTCCTGATTGCGCTTGCTAAGAACCTCAGGCTGGTGGTGCCCTCAGGTTCCTGTGTCTGGCCACCCCCTCCCCTCCTTGTATTGCTACAGTCTCCAAAGAAGAAAGCGCAGTTCCCAGGGGAAGATGAAGACTTTCACTGGAATGAGGGGACAGAGCTGCTCCAGGATGGGACTGGAAAAGACACCAGATCTGCCCCCAGGGCCACTGCTGACTTCTGAGGTTAGGAGACATTTCCTGTGGGTCCTCCACATTCTCTGATGGCCTGAAGCACACACACATGTGCACGTGCATGCACACGCATGTGCGTGCGCGCACAGACACACACACACACACAGGCACACCACCTGCTTTGGCATTCTGAGGATCTGAGATTGTTGGACCCCACCCTTGGAGCTCCACTCCCTAAGGTAAAATGTCACTGAAGGCCACTCGTTGATTCTGTTACACACGCTTTGTTTGAGTTGGTGTGTCCTCTGGGGTTTTGCTGTCCTGTCTCTAAGTGTTAATACATTGCGGCTGCTAAACAACTCTTCCTTTGCATTATTTACTGTGGATATGATCATTTGATCATTCTTTCATGCATGCTAAGGAGCTTTTGCTTTGTTCATTTTGTTTTTTGTTTTCCAAGACAGGGTTTCTGTGTGTAGCCCTGCTGTCCTGAAACTCTGTAAACCAAGCTGACTCACAGGGATCTGCCTGTTACAGAGTTACAGGCTGTCCTGTAGACCAGGCTGGACTCAAACTCACAGATTTGCCTGCCTCTGCTTCCTAAGTGCTGGGATCGTAGGAGTGTGCCACCACCACTCAGTTCTGTAGATTTATTTTTCACTTTCTTATTGTTTTGATTTTTCTTTCTTTCTTTCTTTCTTTCTTTCTTTCTTTCTTTCTTTCTTTCTTTCTCTCTCTCTCTCTCTCTCTCTCTCTCTCTCTCTCTTTCTTTCTTTCTTTTTTTTTTTTTTTTTTGAGACAGGGTTTCTCTGCATATCTTTGGCTGTCCTGAAACTTACTCTGAAAATCAGGCTGGTATCGAACTCACAGAGAGATCTCCTCCTTTCTGTCTTCTGAATGCTGGGATTAAAAGCGTGAGCCAGCACGGCCAACCCAATATTTATTTTTTTAATGAGAGGTACAATCATTGTTTTAAGTTTCAAACTCAAACCCTGCTTTTAAAAAATATCTTTTAGGGATGGAGAGATGGCTCAGGGATTAAGAGCATTGGCTGCTCTTCCAGAGGTCCTGAGTTTAATTCCCAGCAACCACATGGAAGCTCACAGCCATCTATAATGAGATTTGGTGCCCTCTTCTGGCATCAGGGATACATACAGTCAGAACACTATACATAATAAATAAATAAATCTTTTAAAAAATATATCTTTTATTTTTATTTATGTGTACAAATGTGTACATGCATATAAATGTGTACAGATTCCTGCAGAAGCCAGAAGGGGCATCAGGTCCCCAGAAGCTTGAGTTACAGGAAGTCATGAGTTAATTGATGTGGGCACTGGGATTTGAACCCAGTTCTCTGCATTTTAATTAAAGCATACATCCAGGAATTGTCTTCCCTAAGAATCTCAGATTCTTTTTTTTTTTTTTTTTTTCTGAGACAGGGTTTCGCTGTAGTTTTAGAGCCTGTCCTGAAAACTAGATCTATAGACCAGGCTGGCCTCAAATTCACAGAGATCCGCCTGCCTCTGCCTCCCCAGTGCTTGGATTAAAGGCGTACGCCACCACCAGTGCCTGGCTAGAATCTTCATCTAGAAAAATGTTATTGTAGTTCCACAGCAAGAACGTCAGACAGTGCAGGCTGTTGCCACCGCTCTTGGTTGCCCACCAGGCTTGATGATGAGGTCACACGCTAAACACATCACATGCCCTGGAGGAGCACATGGAGAAATGGAGGTGGCGCTGCCCAGGAAGGAGCTGACTGGCTTTCCAGGACCCGAGAGGTTCCATGTAGGCTCTTGGGGGTAATGCTACGAACAACCTTGCATAGCTGTGAACCCCGTGAGCTACAGTGATAACCAGCATGGCAAATATACCCATGCGTGAGATAGCAGCATGGCTATTATGGTGGAAGCCAACTCATTTCTGAGTGGATTTAAGGTCTGTCCACAGAAGGAAACTCATGCCTGTCAAAAAAACCAAACCAAACCAAACCAAACAAAACAAAAAAAACCCTCATGACTGGGGAGTCTACAGGCCCCAGGGGTGAACCTGATAATTCTGTTTTGCTAAATGAATTTTTTGTTAAATAACCCTTTAAAACAGCAATTCTCAGTCTGTGGGTCACGCCTGCCGTATGACTTAAACGACCCTCTCACCACAGTGTGCCACCACTGCCTGGGTTCTAAGTCTCTGAGTTCAAGGCCAGCCTGGTCTTGAGTTTCAGAACACCCAGGGCTACACAAAGAAACCCTATCTTGGAAAACAAAAGAAAAAACCCAAGAGAGAGGGGAGCTAATTGGGTGGGAGTAGGGAGGTGGGGAGTGGATCTGAGGGGAGTTAGGGGGCAGTTGGCGTAAAACATCATTGAAATATTTTCTCAAAGAATTAATAAAATATACTTAAAAATAATAATTTCATACCAAAGGGGTTAGAAACTCTGCAGGAATGCTTATACAAAGCTTCCAGATGGGTGCTTAATGGTCTTGTGGATACACAGAAATACGCAAAAGAATGCATTTTCCTGTAATCTTCCTTTCTTCTTCCAGCCCCACCCCCAGGCCTTCTGGCAAGCACTGAGCCACACCCTAGGTCTGATCCAGGATATTGAACTATTGACTCCTCCCTGGTAGCTTGAAGAGAGAAAGAAGGGGTTGGCAGGGGACAACTGTCAAAACTCATCACCTCCCTTTCTCCAAGAGTCCCCAGTTCTCAGGTTAAGCGCCACACAAAGGCGAGGGGCACGCAGGTTTCTCTGTGGCTCAGAGAGAACACAGCTCTTACTGTGACCCTGAGCAGGTCTGGACAGCTCGCGATGACTCTGCAGTTACTTTTTCTTGAAAAAGGTGGGCGAGCCACAGACGATTTGAGGTGACCTTGATTTTTCAAAACCTTGTTGACGCAAAGCCTCCTTGACGGATGGATATGAAAGTGCTCCACAAAGGGGGTCCCTGGATCTTACCTTAGAAGGTTCCTCTTTGGGCTTTCTCTCCTTCTGTTGTGACTCGCCATCTGATGGTGTTCCCACAGGCAAGGCAGTGATGAAGTATGGCCTCCCGAACCTGTGCTTTGGCCTGCTTTCCTTTCTCTCTCTCATCTCTTTCACTGTTGGTTTTTTTTTTTTTTCTTGCTTTGTTTTGTTGGTTGGTTTTGGTTTTTGTTTTCTGAGACAAGATTTCTCTGTGTAACTGTCCTGGCTGTCCTAGAACTCACTCTATAAAGCCAGCTGGCCTTGAACTCAGAGACCCACGCGTCTGAGCCTCCCAGGTGTTGGAAGTAAGGGTGAGAATCCCCTCACCCTGCCTGTTTTATTTTCTTTGCCACTCGACATCACATAGCCTGCAGGCTCTTGCCCTGTACAGCTGGTGAAAAGCCCAGAGGAAGTGGTTTATGCTGTCACGGGCTTTTGTTATCTCCATTCTAATGTTTTATCCTGACGCCCCAGACAGTGTCTGCCACAAGTAGGTGGCTGAATGGATCCTTAGAGAATAAATGAAGACTTTTTGTTTTGTTTTAAAGATTTATTTTTATTTTATGTGTATGAATGTTTCACCCACAAGTCTGTGCACTGCTGTGTGCTGTACCTATGGAGGCCAGAAGAGGCTGTCAGATGTCCTGGAACTGGAGTTACAGACAGTTGTGGGATGTCATGTGGGTGCTGGGAATTGAACCCAGGTTCTCTGGAACAATAACCAGTGCTCTGAACCACTGAGCCATATCTCCAGCCTTCAAATGAAGATGTTTGTCACAAACCAGGCGCCTCCCAACAAGTGACTGGCCAACGCTGTTCCTAAGCAGAACAATTTGGGGAGCTGGGAGAGATGGCTCAACATGCAAAGGGCTTGCCAGACTCCAGTTTGATACCTGGGACCTCCCCATAGTAGAAATAGAGAACTGATTTCCAAAGGGTACTCTCTGACCTCCACAAGCACAATAAATGTAACAAAAGTGGTGTGGTTTTATTTTTGTGCGGTTTTGGTTGTATGTATGTTTGTTAGACAGTGTCTCTCTCCACACCCCTCTATGTCCTGGAACTCACTAAGTAGACCAGGATGGCCTTGAACTCACAAAGATCTGCCTGCCTCTGCTTTCCCCTCATAGGGAGTGCTACCACGGAACACATTGTTTTCTCTTTGAGCAGTTTGGGAGTGAGCCAACGTGGCTCACCTCTGTAATGCCAGCATTCTGAAAAGACAAGAAAACGAAGTACAAGGCCAACCTGAGGAGCAAACTCAAAATAAACTGGAGCGATTTGAAGTTACCTGTGCCAGAGCCACCTCTAAATAGCCTCCCAGACAAGAAAAATGGAGAGCCTCTTCTCTCAGGAGTGAGAATTTTCTCTCTAGACCCCAGTCTTCTCTGCATTCCAGAGAGGGATGTGGCACGGGACCAACTCAGGACTGGAGCCCACATCCTGAACCTGCCGTCGCACACAGCTTCCTGTGGGACTCTCCTGACTCACCTTGCCCCAGGTGATGTTTCCTCCTCACTTTCTCTTTCGCTGGAGTCTCACCTGCTCTGGCCCCGCCCTGCTCCCGGGCTTCCCCAGTCTGGGCTGCCCTGGTGGCTGGTGTCAATCTCCAGCCTTGTTTTCGCTTTTCCTACATCAGCCGGGGCTGCCCACGAGGCCAGGTTAAAAGCATGGAGCTGGGATGGCAAGGCACAGAAAACGTACAGTCTCAGCCAGGACACAGCAACAGGCTGAGAGCCACACGGAAACGCCGAGCAAGACCGAGGAACCCGGGGACAGCCTCGAGTGCACACCCGAATCCCCAACTCCTCACAGACCCCAGAGAGCAGCATGAAGCCAGGTGAGGCCCCAGACTGGTGCGTGGGGGCGTGTCCGCACGGCCCCCTTCCTCCAGCCCTCACTCTGTCCTTCTGTGACTCTGAAACAGCTGGGGGCCGCCTGCTCCTGCTGCTGCTGCTGCTGCTGGCCGCGGTGCTGACGGGAACCCGCGCTCACCCTGTGCCTGGGGACATCAGGCTCCCACCAGATGCAAAGGAATGCGACCTAGCCCGGTTCAAGTCTCTGGCCCCGCAAGAGCTGAAGGCCTTCAGGAAGGCCAGGGATGTCATAGTGAGTCTGCCTCTGCCCTCCTGAGTGGATAGCCTCCAGTCCTCCCTTTCTGGGCTTCACCACTTGTGCTAAGTGGGATGAAAGTGGTCTCCACACTTCCTGCAGTGGGCAGACTTCAACTCTTCCTAGAGTGGGCTAACCTCAGCCCTTCCTGCAGCGGACTGATGGCCACCCCTGCTGCAGTGGGCCTAATCACCACCCTTCTTGAGTGGGGACAGATAATCCACTCTTTCTGTAGTATTCTAAGCCCACAGTCCTCCGGTGGGCTAATCTCCTCCCTCTCTTCGGTGAGCTAACTTCAGACTCTCCCACAATAGGGAACTCCATTCTTCCCAAACTGGGCTATCTCTCACGCTTAGTACAGTAGCTGTCTAGTATCTGCTACCACGGAGGAGCCTCCATCTTTCTGGCAGTGAACTTCCCTTTTCCTGTTGTGACCACCCTCACCCCAATGCAGTGGTCTAACCTTCACTCTCCTATATGGGCTAATCTGTGTTTTTGCTCTCCAGGAAGAGTGGCTGCTCAAGAAAGATGTCAAGTGCAGCTCCCGCCTCTTCCCCAGTGGCCGGGACCTACAGCAGCTGCAGGTGAGCTGAGGCTAGACCTGGCCCGCCCTCAGCAGCCCACTGTTGGGCCTCTGCTCTCCCCGTCTCTGTCCACAGCAGACCCGTCGTCTGTCCCCTGCCCTCTGCCTCTCTCTGTCCCTTGCCCTGTCCACCGTCCTGTCCCCTTGACCAGTCCCCCTTGACCTCCCCTCCCCGGGTCCCTCACGTGTTCTCTCCCCTGTCTCCTTGCTCAGGTCCAGGAGCGCCCCAAGGCCCTGCAGGCTGATCTGGCCCTGACACTGGAGGTCCTGGAGAACGTGACTGACCCAGCCCTGGGCCCCATCCTGCACCAGCCTCTTCACACGCTGCGCCACATCCAGTCCCAGCTAAGGGCCTGTGTGAGTCCTAGGTCCCTGGCTCCTCCACATTGTGCCTCCAGCCACGGGGACTTCCTGTGTCCCAGCAGCAGGCTTACAGTCCCCTCCTCTGTCCACAGACACAGTCTCAGCCCACAGCAGAGCCGGGGTCCCAGAGTCACCGCCTCTCCCGCTGGCTGCACAAGCTCCAGGAAGCCCAGGAGAAGGTGAGTCTGGAGAGGGGACCTGGATCTGCAGAGCCTGGAGACCTGAGTCCCGGCAGCCCCTGAGCCAGCCCTGTCCTTTCAGGAGACCCCCGGCTGCCTGGAGGCCTCTGTTACTTCCAACCTCATGCGCCTGCTTCTCCGGGACCTGATGTGTGTGGCCATGGGAGATCAGTGTCCTGAGCTCAGATCCTCCTGCCAGCGGCACTGTGTGGACTCAACAAGCCCCCCGCCTTAATTTATAGCCCTTCACGACTTTTTAAAAAGTATTTATTTATGTGTGTGGGTTCTCAGACCCACAAAATGTCTATTTTTCTACTTTTGTAAACAATCTGCAAATACAAGTTGAGAAAAGACCTTGTGGTGTGTCGTGTGAATCTTGGCGTCGATTCTTTCTTTGGTTCTCATGGCAAAAGAACCACCACTCCAGCTCTCCAAAGACACTCCTGCTTGCCTTGAGCCCTGTGGTCTAGCGTGGGCTACTGCCTTCTGCATCTGAGTCGATAGCAAGTCGTTTGTATTGGGCTCTTCCTGGGTTTTCAGGGAGCATCTCGTCTCTGTGGTTCCAGGTGTTGGCTCAGGCTTCTCTGTGCTATGCTTTGCTTTGGCTTTTGAAACAGGGCTTCTGGTAGCCTAGGCTTGCCTCCAGGTTGCTGTATAGCTGATGGCCTCAGACTCCTGTTTCTCCCATTTCCCCTCTGGAATGCTAGGGTTGCAGGAGTTCACCAGTGTGCTGGGCTCTAACAATAGCCACTCTCGCTTCACCAAAGACACCTTGGTGGATAAAGTTCTCTGCACTCTGTCTTCTTCTCTTCTGGAACCTGCGTGGAGTCAGTGCGCTGCTCAGAGAGGTGACTCAGCATTCCTTTCCCAAAGACAATGCTTCATGATGACATGGTCTCCTGTAGCCCAGGCTGGCCTCAAACCTACTGTGGCTTCCCTTGAGCTCCCATCCCCTGCCTGCTGGAGTTACAGGCATGAGCCCCCACCTCGGCGTTCAATGCCACAACCTGAACTCACAGCCTCACGCATGCAGGCAGGGACGGACCCTCTGAGCCACGTCCTCAGCCTTGCTTCTCACGAACCTTACCGTGGATGTCTGCAGCGTGTGCTGTCTACCACCTGCCCTTTAACACAGGCAGCCTCTCTGGACCACAGAGATCAGAGTAAACCAGGATGTGCCTAATCAATTGGTGATAGTCCATGCCTGAAATCCTGCACCCAGGAGGTGGAGGCAGGAAGGTCAGTTCAAATCATCCTTGTCCATTCTGTGAGCTTGTCACCAGCCTGGACTACGTGAGACCCTGTAGCCCCCTCCAAATGCTCATCTATTGTCTACAATGTGGACTGAAAACACTGCTCTCATGGACTGATGGTTACATCTGAACGTGTCTTCCGATAGGAGCATCCTAGACCCCTCCTGTCTCCCAACCCCTCCTCTTTTGTGTCCCATGTGATGTAGGCCTGAGTGTCAAACGTGATGGTGTGTTTTCTCCTGTTTTTATGTGCATGTGTGTGTGTGCTCATGCTTGCGTACATGCACATGTATGCATATGTGCATGCACGTGTTTGTGTGTGTGTGTGCATGCACGTGGAGGATGTCAGTGGCCATCCGGTGTCTTCCTCCCTCACTCTCCTGTTTGTTTATTGAGGTGGGGTCCTTCACTGAGCCAGAGCTCACTGTGTCAGATAGACAGCTTTCCCTGGGGACCCCCTGTCTCCACCTTTGAGTGCCAGGTTCACAGGCAGGTCACCAGATCCCACCAGGTATTTATATGCATTCTGGGGATCCAAACCCCAGCCCTCACACTTGAGCGGCAAACACTTTACCCATTGAGCCATCTCCCTGATCCTTGCAATTTTGATTCTAAAATGTCTCCTTCAGGAGACAGCCTTTCCAGGTTTGCCAAATGGCTCTGTCACACAGAGAACCCACTCTCCTCTCAGAGCCTCCTCATCCTCCCCAGTGCCACTGAGGGCGCACAGGACAAGGGAACCCAGTGTTCATCAGCAGAGATCAAAACATTTTCCCCATCATGTGCTAATTCCAATCTTCCTCCTCTGCACACTGAGAAGACGTCACTGAGGCAGTTGTCATAACTGCTGTAACTGAGAAGCAGAAAGAGAGCGTTGATGCCTGGCAGGAGGCAGTAGGGTGTGAGACAGGCTTCGGGGTCACCCAGGGACAAGCACAGGGGTGGCTGTGTCTGAGGGCCCAGTGTGGCAGGTGTGTGGAGTCTGAGTGGCGGCACCCAGGTGTCCCTCTCCTGAGCACCATGCATGTGCATGTCTCAAGAACACGGAGCTGTGACCCAGGGTGTGGGTGCTGGTCCTGCTGTCCTCAGAATAAATGCAGAGCCTCAGAGAAAGCGACAGGTAAGAGCCTGGGAGCTGGGCAGAGAGGAGGCAGGGATTGAAGCCAGGGAATGTGGCGCCTCAGTCCCAGAAGCAGAGCAGCCCTGAGATGACGCCCATCCCCAGTGCAGGCTACTTTCTCCATGTGGTGTCTGCTTCTAAGTGCAGGTTGCTCTTCTTGGTTTTGCTTAGCTTAAAATATTTAATATTTTCTATCTATACATGTGTGTATGCATGTGTAGCTTCCGGAGCTGGAGTGAAGGTGGTTATGGACCGTGCAATGTGGGATCTAGGAACCGAACTCTGAAGCTCTGCAAGAGCAGCCAGTGCTCTTAACCTCAGAGCCATCTCTCCAACCCCACTTCAATTTTTTTATTGTGGAAAATACACATATTATCACCATTTTAATTGGATCTTTTTATACTTATTATTTATTTGGGGGGCATGCATATGCCATGTCACACAAATGGGGATCAGAGACAGCTTTGGGGAGTCAGTCTTCTCCTCCACCGTGTGGATCTCAGGGATTGAGCTCAGGCTGTCAGGTTGGCTGCTCGTGCCTTTACCCACTGAGCCGTCTCTCTGGCCCCACCATATTTGTTATTAACTGTGCAGTTTGGTGACCTCAAACACACTTGTGTTATTCTGCAATGGGTTCCCAGAAGTCTCTACCTCTTTCTGGGTGAGGTGGTTCACACCTAGAATCTCAGCACTTTGGAAGAAGCTGAAGCAGGAGAATCACACATTTGAGGCCAGCATGGGCTACCTAGTTCTTCCCTATTTTTACAGACAAAACAGCAGGCTGGAGAGATGGCTCAGCAGTTCTGAACATGCGCTGCTGTTCTTGCACAGGACCTGAGTTTAGTTTCCAGCACCAGCATGGGTGTTCACAATGGTCTGTAACTCCAATTCTGGACCAGAGGATCTGGTGCCCCGTTCTGGCCTCCACATGCAATAAAATACACAGGATGCACTTATAAACACGCAACCTCTCATACACATAAAGCAAAAATAAATCCTTAAAAAAAAAACAGAATAGCCGGGTGCACGCCTTTAATCCCAGCACTCGGGAGGCAGAGGCAGGCGGATCTCTGTGAGTTCGAGGCCAGCCTGGTCTACAAGAGCTAGTTCCAGGACAGGCACCAAAGCTACAGAGAAACCCTGTCTCGAAAAACCAAAAAAAAAAAAAAAAAACAGAATAGCAAGTCTTTTCACCGTGTATTGAACTCTACTTCCATTTAAGCACAGAATTCCTTTCTTCCCTCCATCTCTGTGAAGCTGGTCTCACCAGGAGCATCATATGGGTGCAACCGCAGTGTTGACCCTTTTATGCCTGACTTATCTAACTTACTATGGTGTCCCAGAGTTCATCTCTGATAGAGCGTGTGGCAGAACACACTTCTTTTTAATTTATATTTTGCTGACCCAGCCTCTTATCAGCAGGAAGTCTGGTGGTTTTTTGTTTGCTTAATTGGTTATTTATTATTATCATTATTATTATTATTGCTATTATTACTATTATTGACTTTTTGAGACAGGGTTTCTCTTTGTAGCCCTGGCTATCCTGGCACTCACTGTATAGACCAGGTTGGCCTTGGACTCAGAGATTCTCCTACCTCTGCCTCCTGAGTGCTGGGATTAAAAGTGTGCGCCACCACTGCCCAGCTGTAAAGTCTGAGTTTTAAACTACTAAGTCTCTGGTGAGTCGTAACAGCAGCCTACATAGAATGAATGAAAATACAGGTGGGTTTTCTGCCTTCCATGGGTGGGGGTGGTAAGTCAGAAGCCCTGCCCACGGGGTGGGTGTGGGAGTGGGGGTGCCGTCTCACACTCTGTCCCCTTCGGTCGAGCACAGGCTGGCTCTTAGGCATGGCTGGCTTCCATGTCCTGGGAGCATGGAGCTGGTGAGGGCAGCAGAATGATATTTCTGGAAGGTTTTTCACCTCTCGGCAGAGTCTCTATTTGAGTACCCTACTCTTGGAAAACATTGCCTGGGTGTCCAACAAACCCCTCCATTTTTGGCAGGAGGTGGGACATCAAGTCCTAACACACTCTCCCATACTGGCTTTCACGTCCTCCTCTTTGACTCAAGCCAAAATGGTACCAAGTGTGGTCCTGCAGTGAAGCCGCCTTCCCAAGGGCCTTGGTGAGGTTTGCATCGGTATCCCTTTCTCTGAAGTTCAGCAGGCTCTGCCAGGATCCGGTCTCCCCGAGCCTGAGGCTCCCCCTGGCGGCGGGTACAGACCTCACACCATTTTTCTCCTCTGCAGCTCCGCGGGGCTGACCTGGCAGGGTGGATCCAGGCCAGGCTGAGACTCCAGAAAGAGCTGAGGGTTTCCACACTGTGAAGATGAAGAGGAGCATGAGGCCCGAGGTTCCCAGTGGGAGACCCTGAACCACCCAGAGAGACAGACACCCAGGGAAAGAGGCTCAGGAGCCAGGAATAGGTGGGGTGAGCGCATTGAATCTTCAGGGTACACAGGACATTTTGAAGCTAACTTTGTCCTTCCTGTGTGGGGTAACCTCTGTCCCTCCTACAGGGGCTAACCTCCTTACTTTTCGCATGGCAGAATATTCACCTATCCTGCAGGCGCTAACCTGTGACCCCGCTCTCCAGCAAGAGAGGCTGCTGTGGGGTGCAGCTTTTGCCGCTTCCCCGGGGACCCCTGGGGACCAGGCAGCTGCGGGTGTGTTGGAGTCAGCCCCAGCCTGTCTTCTAATGGCCCCACTCATCTGCTTCTTTCATTGGTCCCGTCATCTTCTTCCAGTTTCTCGCCCCTACGCTGGGTCACGTGTTCCCCCGCTGACCAAGCTGTGTCTTTTCCGCTGGTCTTCCGAGCCTGTCCCTGGATGTTTTCCTTCTGCCTTTTCTCCCAACTGTTGTTCTCACCTGAAATCCTGTGTCTGTCTCCTTGCCCAGGTGTAGAAGTGTCCGTGGCCGTGCAGGCTAAGACGCCCCAGACAATGAAGGCCTTGGAGAATGGGAGAGTTGACTCAGTTCTGGACGACATCCTTGTATTCATTACCGTCATGTCGGTGTGACCACTCTTCCGGAGAGAGACAACTTCAAGGAGCAAGGCTTTGATTTGGCCCACGGGTTCAGAGTTTTTAAGTCCCCGTGGAGGGACAACATATCAGATCAGCTCATTGCCGGGTAGTGGCAGCATGTAGCCCAGACTGTTCACATCACAGACCAGGAGAGTAGAGAGGTGAGGCAGGAACCAGGGCCAGGTACCACCTCCGGAAGCACCAGCTGCTCTTATAGGGGATGTGGGTTTGGTTCCCAGCGCACAGGGGATCTGACGCCTTCTCTGACTTCTGGGGGCACTGCACCCACATGGTGCACATCCAGGCAAAACAGTCATACACATAAAATAAATGAAAAAATAAAAAATAGTGACATACTCCACCTGGCAGATTCCAGTCTCCCCAAAATAGTGACAGCAGCTGGGAAGGAAGCGTTCAAAAGTTAGCCTGTGGGCACATTTCAGATTCAAGCCAGTACGGACCTGGACTGGCCCCTTCCCACACTGCACGATAGCCACGCCTAGTTTTAGGACTGTGCACAGTCCTAGATCCTGGCCCCTGGGCCATCCACGTCATGGTTTTTCCCACTCGAGCTTCCTCTGTGTCATGGCTGAGGCTCACAGCCTTCACTGTCTACGACAGACGCTGGCTCAGCCTACACCCGGCACCAGAGCCACCTTCTCTTTTCCTGGTTGCACAGGCTCCAGGGGGTCCAGAGAATGATGAGTCTGGGGAGGACACTGGGGTCTGCAGCGCCTAAGAGCCCTGAGTCCCTAACAGCTCCTGAGCCAGCCTTGTCCTCTCTAGAGACCCCTCACCAGGTGCCTCTGTCACCTTTAAACTTTTCCACCTGCTCCACTGTGACCAAATATGTGTGCCTTAGACACTGCTGTACGCAATTCCAGGAGCCACCTCCCTCCCCGGGGTCACTGGATCTAGGTCTCCACTGCTCCCCAGATGTTTATACTTGTGACTTTAGACTCTGTGAAAAATATCACCTGGATTATTTTAAATTTTTTATTATATTAACTTATTTAGCTAGTATACAAAAAGGTGGAGGTCAGAGGCTATGTTAGTGTGAGTTGGTTGTCTTCTTCCATCATGTGGATCCCAGGGTCCAAACTCAGGGCATTAAGCTTGGGGAAAACACTTTTTTAAAAAAAAAATATTTATTTATTTATTATGTATACAACATTCCTTCCATGTATGCTTGCATGCCAGAAGAGGGCATCAGATCTCATTACAGATGGTTGTGCACTCCCGACCTGGGAGCTGCTATGTGCATCTCTAGGGTCCCTAGGGATGCACCCAAGTGTGTCTGTGTTCTCCCACCATCACTTCACGTAGTTTCGAGCCCGAGGCAAAGACTCAAACCATCTTCCAAATGTCTGATTGTGACTGGGTGGTTTGCAAAGAATGAAGATTCTGGGGGCTGGCGTGTTGCTCAGTGGCAGAGTTGGCATAGTGAGCATGCGTGCTGCCCTGGGTTCCACCTCCAGACTAAGTGGGTATGTTGATGTGGCTGTAAGTCCAGCATTCCCGGTCAAGGGAACCGTGAGTTTAAGGCCAGCGTGGGCTGCATAGCGAGACCCAGGCACAGGCAGAAGGCAGGTTGTTTCTCAGCCAGAGAGGCTGAGGGGTTGCCTGCTTTCCTTTTCTCTGTCTCCAGCCGCTGAACTCACCAAGGAGCCCGGCTTGGCCTTGAGCCCCTGGCCCTCCAGCCGGTGCTCCAAGTGCGAGGACTACTGGTGTTTGCCACCACCCTCGGCTTCAGAGAAGAGTCTCCGTGGCGTCTGTGCCAGAGTGAGGGTCTTTGTGACACACGAGGACTACTGGTGTTTGCCACCACCCTCGGCTTCAGAGAAGAGTCTCCGTGGCGTCCGTGCCAGAGTGAGGGTCTTTGTGACACACCTGAGGGGGTCTCTGGCTTCTAGAACTTGCGTATATTCAGTTTTACAAGTCGATGCCGAGATGTTTCTGTCAGAGTCTCTCACATCCCTTTCCCTTATAGTACACCTCCCCTCACTAAAGCTAGTTTGAGTGGGTTTCTATTGCTTCCAACCAAAATAAATTTTAACCTACTGAGCCATCAAGAATGACGACGGGCTGACAGCGCGTCTGTGACATTCCTCCTGAGAGACCCTAACCCTACAGCTGTCACCTGCTGTGCCTTGAAACTCACGTGGAAAGTTGTCACGCCAACTGTATTGAAAGGTGGGGCTATAAGAGGTGACGACGTCACGAGCGTGTCACTGTCACGAGTGGATGAAGCTGGCTGAGTGGGAGTGAATTAGTTCTAACAGGAGTAGAGGCTGAGAACCCCTCCCTTCGTGCACGCACACACACACGTGCGCGCACACACACTCACGTGCACACACACATACACACACGTGCACACACACATGCACTCACGCGCGCACACGCGTGCACACTCCCGTGCACACATACACACATATACATACTCACGTGCACGCACGCCCTCTACCATTGCTGCACAGCAGGAAGGCACCGAGATCCTGCTAGCTAGCTCACTCCTGCAAGCTCAGCACATGCAGGCAGAAGCAGGAGGGTCAGGTAGAGTTTCAGCTGCATGGTGACTGCAGCCTGGGCTGTAGGGATCCTGCCTCAGAAATGAAAAGTGAGACCCGGGGACATGGCTCAGTGAGCAGCGTGTCCCTTGTGCAAGTTTGAGGACTTCAGTTTACTTAATTAAATTAGCTTATTTATTTAGGTTTGTTTCTCTGTGTGGCCCTGGCTGTTCTGGAACTAGCTCTGTAGACCAGGCTGGCCTTGAACTCTCAGAGATCTGCCTTGCCTCCTGAGTGCTGGGATAAAAGGCCGCCACCACCTGGTGAGGGCTCACATTTAAAGCGTTGAGGTGCCCTGTGACCTCAGTGCTGGGGGTAGGAGGAAGAGGCAGAGACAGGCAGCTCCCTGAAGACCATGGACCAAACATCGAGCTGCTGGTGAGCTCCAGGTTCAGTGTGAGACTGGGTCGCAAAAAATAAGGTGGAGAATTGTAGCAGAAGACAGTTCACATGCATGGGCAAGCACGCACACACTCACACACGTACTCATACACACAAGTACACAATTAACACATACACACATATACACACAAACATACACATACACACAAGTACACACACAGGTACACATACACTCATACAAACACACACATACACATATACACACACAGGCGCCCACACTTAAACACACACCTACACACTCACACACATACATGTACACATACACACAGGTATACACACATACACATATACACAGTTATATATACACACATACACTTGCACACACAGGTCCACACACGTACACATAACACGGTACACACATATGTACACATACACACAGATACACATACACACATGTACACACGTACACACACACACACAGGTCCACACACACACAGTCCTCCTGCCTCTGCCTCTGAGTAGCTTGGAGGACAGTCATACGCCACCAGTTAATTCTTTTGGTTTGGTTTAGCTGGTATTGGACCTGTCGCAGGTTAGGCAGACACTGCTGTGGGCACACATCTAGACTATATTTTATTTTATTACTTTAGGTTTAAGTGTGTGTGTATGTGCGTCTGTCTGTCTGTAACTTCTGTAGTCTGAGAAACCACAGCAAAAGTAGCGCACATCTCCTTTTTTCTTTCTTAGCAGATCTTAGCCTCCTCAGTAGAGGACTGCTTGCTTCTCTTTCCTTTTGAGTTCTTTCTCCTTTTCACAGGAAGGGAGCCATCTGGGCTTCTCCTCTTCTGAGTTGCCAGCACGGATCCAGTGGGCAGGGATGCCGGCCACAGGGAAGATCAGGACCCAAGGAAGAATTCATCTTGATTCTCACAAGGTTTGTAAATTAAACTGATGAACTGGGATAGGATGCAGCTCACAAGCAGCTTAGCACACTCAAGACCCTGGTTCCTTCCGCAGGCAGAGAGAAAACAATAAAACTTGGCTGAAATTGGGGTAAAGTAACTCAGTGGTAGAGCCCCTGCCTAGAATCCCCCAGTGAGGGGCTGGGGTGTAACTCAGTGGTAGAGAACTTATCTAGCATGCATAAAGTTCTGAACTCCATCCTGAATACCAAAAAACCTAGTAATATACACACATGGGCATATTTACATACTCATGGCTCTCTAAGTGGAAGAAACCAAAATAAATAAATATAGTATATGAATTAGGAGGCTGAAGCAATGGCTCAGGAGTTAAGAGCCCTGTTGCAGTTATGGAGAACCTGGGTTTGGATACCCAGGACCCACATCAGGGGCTCACAAACGCCTATTGCGGTTGTCTCTGAGAGCAGCCACGTTCACATGCACACACCCACTGTAGACACACATATTTTAAAATAAGAAATTCTCTCTAAGAAATTCCTGCTATGCCGGGAGGTGGTGGTGGTGCACACCTTTAATCCCAGCACTCAGGAGCAGAGGCAAGCGAATCTCTGTGAGTTCAAGGCCAGCCTGGTTTACAGAGTGAGTTCCAGGAAGGCTCCTCAGCTACAGAGAAACCCTGTCTCAAAAAAACAAACAAAAACAAAAAATAAAAAAGGAGGAAGAGATTTCTAAATTCCTGCTGTGTATATTATAATGACGTTTCTGTCTGCAGGGACTATGTCTGTGGCACGGTCCCCTCAGATGACATCACATGGTAAGTCACCACCTTCCGGTGTGAGCAATCTGTGAAGCTTGCACAGTCCCATGCCGCAGTTCTCAGGATGTGCGCGCCTCCTCCCCCCCAATCCCCCCCCCCCCGCGGTTAAGTCACGGGGACTGAAGGAGACGGTTCCCTTTCCCAGCAGCAGTGGCTACTGATGGCCTGGTGTGCTTAGGGTTGACTGTGTATTTTTCTGTATGCATGAAACACATTAAACGTGGGAGGACCTTGGTCTTCCTGTAGAGCAGGGAATTTGGACTGCTCTTCAGTATCGAGAGGGAGGGGGAGTGGACTGGGGGGAGGAGAAGTGGAGTGGGGATAGGGGGAGGGGAGCGGGGGGAGGGGGCAATATGTGGGAGGAGGGGGAGGGAAATGGGAAACGGGGAGCAGTTGGAAATTTTAATTAAAAAAGAATAAAAAAAAATAGTGGGGCAGTGTTGATGCACACTTTTAATTTCAACACTCAGAAGGCAGAGGCAGGTAGGTCTCTGTGAGTTCGAGGCCAGCCTAGTCTACAGAGTGAGTTCCAGGGCAGCCAGGGCTACATAGAGAGACCCTGACTTGAAAAAAACAGAAAAAATCACAAAACCAACCTTTTCCCTTTAATTTCTGTTTTATGTGTGTGGGTGTTTTGCCTGTATGTAGGTCTGTACACCACACACGTGCAGTGCTCACAGAGTGGATCGGATCCCCTGGAACTGTAGTTAGAGTTGCGGTGAGTTGCCATGTGGATACTGGGAACTGAACCCGGGTCGTCTGACAGCAGCAGGTGCTTTTAGCCTCTGAGCCATCTCTCTAGTGCTCCACCCGCTTTAGAGAGATTTTTCTGTGCAGACCAAGCTGACCTTGAACTCACAGAGATCCACCTGCCTCTGCCTCCCCGCGTGTGTGCTGGGATTAAAGGCGTGCACCACCATGCCCAGCTTCATATCTACATTGTAAAACCTTGGATGTGTGAGCATGTGTCTGTGCATGGGAGCACACATGCCATGACATGCATGGGGTTGTCAGGGGCCAGCTTTAGACATTGGTTCTCTCCTTCTGCCATACGTGGGTTCCAGGAATTGGACTCAAGTTCTCCGACTTGTCACTCATTGAGCCATCTCTCCGGGCCAGGTTTGTCATTCAAACGCAGTGCCATCCATAACGGTATTCATGTATAGTGATTACTCTGAACAAGACACATTCCCTTTTCTCCCAGGGGTGATTTCACATGAGCAGTAATCTCCTTTTTTTCTGGGCTGCTGGAAAAATGTCAAGTCAAGGTTGCAAGATCTAAAAAGAGGAATTCTTTTACTAATCAAAACGTATCACTGGAAATTTAAAAGAGCGAAAAAAGAAGAAAGCCAACCTTTCTTGTCACTGCATTCCCAGAATCCTTCGCGAGGTGCTTGTTAGAACCGGTCTCACACAGTGACGGAGCTATCGATTTGCCGTTTGGCTCTCTCGGAGGCTCATAGATTCCTCAAGGGCAAGGCATTCTTGCATCCTTCCTCGGGGAGATGTCGTGTGAAAGATGTTTATTCTTCTACACTTCACTAGTGTCCGTGAACACGCGGTGAGGAGCACGGTGAGGAGAACGGTTCCCGAGTGGAGATACTGAGCATGTGCATACACGAACCAGTGGGATGTGTACGTGGGGATTTGCAGGCTTGAGATTCTGTGGGATGTGGGTCTGGAGTGAGCAAGGAGTGGACCTTGCTGGTCATAGTGCCCTGATTGCCCTGGGACCAGGAGGTTGGTGGCTGTTTATCTCTAGGCCTGTGTATTAAACCTGTGTTTGCCACACTGCAATCAGGGTGGCCTTAGAATCCCCCAGTGGGGGGCTGGGGTGTGGCTCAGTGGTATAGCCCCTGCCTAGAATCCCCCAGTGAGGGCTGGGGTGTGACTCAGTGGTAGAGCCCCTGCCTCGAATCTCCCAGTGAGGGGCTGGAGTGTGGCTCAGTGGTAGAGCCCCTGCCTAGAATCCCTAGTGAGGGGCTGGGATGTGGCTCAGTGGTAGAGCCCCTGCCTAGAATCCCCCAGTGAGGGGCTGGGGGTGTGGCTCAGTTGTAGAGTATTTGCCCAACACATCTGTGACCCTATACATCACAAAAACAGCAAAAGCACCAGAGACTAGATGACCAGCGTCTGTTTCTCTACCTACACATGTGTTGGGTGGGGGTGCTACGCCCTTGTCCTGTTCTGTACTCTCTATGATGATGATGTGTGGTGTGAATCACATTCTTGTCTCTTTCGGGTGTGGGACGTCCTTCTGTATATGTGATGCTTTCATTGGTTAATGAATAAAGAATCTGCTTTGGCCTGTGATAGGACAGAAGAGAGTTAGATGGGAAAAACTAAACTGAATGCTGGGAGAAAGGTAGAGTGAAGAGAAGCCATGTAGCTCCGTCAGAAAGAAACAGATGCTGGAGAAAACCTTGCCAGTAAGCCACAGTCACATGGCGATACATAGATTAATAAAATGGGTTAAATTAAGATGTAAGAGCTAGCCAATAAGAAGCTAGAGCTAACAGGCCAAGCAGTGATTTAATTAATACAGCTTCTGTGTAGTTATTTTGGGGCTGAGCAGCCGGGAACAAACAAGTGGCCTCCTACTTCCTAGGACCCTCCTGGTCGTATGCAGCTGTAGCTGACAACACCGCACTTTGTATCTATGGCTCCATGCCCATGGACGAAGAGTTGGGCCTCACTGACCCTGAAGTCCAAGAAGCTTTCTGGGAAGGTAGCAGATGGAGATTAGATTTCATGAATCACGAGACTGGAAAGAGGGACAAAGAGCTGGAACTAATCTGGGGCGGGGTGAAGGTCTCAATCTTGCTGAGGATAGTGGTGACAATCCAGCTGACCCAGAAGGTCCCAGGCTTTAGGTTCTGAACTTTTATATATACAATTTCATGCTTACCTGATGTTTTCCATTAGGTATTTGCAGCATATTTATAAATATCAATGATGTGGATTGTTTATAGTCAGTTAGGTTCATCACAAAGGACATTATCGATTAGTCTTATTATCAGTGTTCCCACTGAGGACAAGAAGAAACCAAAGCTCAGAAAGATAAGTGCACCTGCCCAAAGTCACTCAGTAAGCCTTCGGCCGAGCCCTGGTTTTCTGGTTTAAGCCCCAGGCTGCAGAGATGGCTCAGTGGTAAAATGTTTACCTTGCACGCGTGAGGACAGGGGTCATGGTGGCGTGTGCGTATCATCTCAGTACTTGGGATGCAGGCACAGGAAAATAAAGCAGCTACTCCTGTTGCTCTCATGGGACTCTCACACTTGTTCCTTGCACCAGCACTGTGAAACAGATCCCATTACTGTGAGGGGCAGGGCCATGAAGGAGTTGGGGTTTGGCCCCGGGCGAGCTGACTCCCTCAGCAAACCCCACTAGATGCTTTAATTTTTAAGTTATATTTATTAATACTGTGTGCATGATGGTTGGTGTGTGTGCACAGAGGTCACAGGAGAATGTTGTGGAGTTGGTGTTCTCCTGCTTCTGTGTAGCTACAGGTACCGAACTCAGGTTGTCAAGCCTGCGTGGCAACACCTTTACCTGCGGGACCATCTCGGCAACCTCCATACTTTCTGTTTTGTGTGTTTATGGATATTTGGTGTGTGTGTGTGTGTTCATGTGTTTGCACACGTGCATATGTACATGTAAAGGCCTGAGGGCAGCATCCGGTGCCTTTCTCAGTCGCTCTTTACTCTCCCCTCCCTGAGACAGGGTTCCTCTGTGTAGCCCTGACTGTCCTGGAACTCACTCCACAGACCAGGCTGGCCTTGAACTCACAGAGACCCACCTGTCCCTGCCTCCCACTTGCTGGGATTAAAGGCGAGTGCCACCCCTCTCAGCTCTCCACTTCTAGTCTGAAGAAGTTGAAATCATTTTGGTCTATGTGTGTAGGTCCACCACAAGTGTATCTGGTGCCCATGAAAACCAGAAGAGGGAGTTGGGTTCGATAGAACTAGAGTTACAGGCAGCTGTAACCCATCAGGTGGGGGCTGGGACTTGAACTCAGGTCCTCTGGAAGAGCAGCCAGTGCTCTTAACTTCTTCCAGCCCTGTCCGTTCACTTTTGAGACAGGGTCTTTCTGGCCCCTGGAGATGATCAGTGCAGTTCGAGTGCCTCCTGAGAGCCCTGAGCTCCGCCTGTCTGCTTCCCCAGCACTCAGTCACAGCCGCACTTGCACACAATGGTGCTGGGATCTGAACTCGGGTCCTCATGACAGAACCACCTTCCCACACCTCAGATTTTCTTTTCATTCTTGGTGGTGAGAGAGGAGCTCCCCACACAGGCTAGGCTTGCCCTCCCTCGCTGGCTTCCATCTTGGGCACTAAGACACACTGTCAATCATCCATTGTCATCTTTACAGTGTGACAGGGTAGAAAACAGTATGGCCCATTTCACAGGTGAGCAAACTGTGCGGCTTGGTGGTGCGTCTCTGTGATGCAGCCCTGGGGAGGTGGAGGCAGGAGGATGGCTGTAAATTTAAGGCCAGCTGTATATGAGATCCCGCCTCAGAAAACTAAAAGAGGAGGAGGAAGACAAGGAGGAGGAGAAGGAGGAAGAAAAAGCCTCTTGGCATGGCTGGAGTGTGGCTTCCCTGAGGCTGTGGGTTCCACACCGAGAACCACACTCCTGATCTCCAGCTCTTGAAGTATAGGGTGAGGGTGGGAGGCCCTGTCCTCTCCCTCTCCTCGGGGCCTGTGTTTTAGCCTGGAGGCAGGACTGAGGAAAGAGGAGGCTCGTTTCTCCTTTTACACTAGCTACTGCCAGAGTGTGGCAACCCTGCCCCACCATGCAGAAACTTGCAAAGTGTTTCGAGAACACATCTATCCAGTTCACCAAGTCCTGTGCAAGGCTGAGAGCCCTTTTCAATTAACTGTACCATTCTTTTAGTTAACATGTCAAGCCCTTGGAGAGATGGCTCAGTGGTTAAGAGCACTGAATGTTCTTCCAAAGGTCCTGAGTTAAAATCCCAGCAACCACATGGTGGCTCACAACCATCTGTAATGAGATATGGTGCCCTCTTCTGGCCTGCAGGCATACATGCATGTACAAATAATAAATCTAAAAACAAAAAAATAAACAAACAAAAAAAAAACCATGCCCAGCCCCGTGGTCTCTTCAGTCTGTAGCTGTCACTCCGCCGTCACTCCTTGGTGTTGGAGTTAGAGGTCTGCGGCACCGTTTTCAGCAGCCTCTCTCTGTCTCTCTCTCGTGTATGTCTGTGGTATATGCACACACACGTGGAGTGTATACATCAGTGTGCATGTGTACACAGAGACCACAGGACACGGATTATCCCTGCTCTATCACCCACTCATTCTGGAGACAGGGTCTCTCGCTGAACCTGGAGCTAGGGCGCCAGTCAGCAAGCCCCAGCCATCGTCCTGTCTCTGCCCCCTGCCGTGCTGGGATTACATTAGATTTTTCCATGGGTGGTAGGGACTCCAAACTCAGATTTTCCTGCTGAGCCATCTCTCCAGCCCTCACATTTCCCATTTTAAAATATTTATTTTTAATTCCATGTATGCATGTGTGTCTCTGCGGGAATGTGTGAATGTGAGTACAGGGTACAGGAGTGATAAATCCCCTGTTTCAGGGTCCTCTTGAAGGTTCTGAACCTCTGAGTCATCTCCTTCCTTCCTTCCTTCCTTCCTTCCTTCCTTCCTTCCTTCCTTCCTTCCTTCCTATCTCTATCTATCTATCTATCTATCTATCTATCTATCTATCTATCTATCTATCTATCTATCTATCATCTATCATCTATCTCTATCTCTGCTACTCACCCAAGATCTGGAATACATCCCAGGTAGCCTCCAATTTGCTTTGTAACCCAGGATGACCCTGAGCTCCTGATCCCCCTGCTCCTATCTCCCCAGTGCCCGCACCGCTCCAGCAGCACTGTGAAGGTAGGAAGGCTCAAACCCAAGGCTTCCTGGATGCTAGGCAAGTCCTCCCAGACGCATCTCCAGACCCTTGACTGTTTTTTAATGGTGTTTGACTGGTCAGACTCTGAGATATTAGGGTCTCACTTCCACCTTGTGTTTATTATTCAAGGTTGTGGGGTTTTGCACGCTGACCAGTGAGGTCTCTGGCTCCTAAGGCAGGGGGCGTGTCCTCTTTCCTCTGCAGTTGTTCGCAGCTTCTCTCTTCCCACGGGTCAGATGCATAAATGCACCGCAGATCTCTCGTGACCCATTGTCGCCATGTCACCCCTGTGCCCGCTGTTGCTGGCTCTGGCCCTGGTGGCCATCCCAGGTGCCCGCGGTGCTTGCCCGGTGCCCGCAAGCCTGAAGCAGGATGATGGGACGCGCACATGCGCCAAGATCTATGACAAGAGCGATGCCTACTATGACAATTGCTGCCAGGGGGCAGAGCTGTCCCTGGAGCCGGGAACCGACCTGCCCTATCTGCCCTCGGACTGGACCAACAGGGCATCATCTCTGGTAGTGGGCCAGCGCTGCGAGCTCACTGTGTGGTCTCAGCCTGGCAAGCAGGGCAAGTCGCGCAAGTTCTCTGCCGGCAGCTACCCCCGCCTGGAAGAGTACCGCAGAGGCCTCTTCGGAGACTGGTCCAACGCCATCTCTGGCCTCTACTGCAAGTGAGTCCTGGGACCTTACCACTCCGAACCCCCTACCCAGCCCCACCACCCAAGCCCAAGGCTCATCCAGAATCCAGAGACACCCCGCCCCCCCTGCCCCCACTCCCCGACTAATATTAAGAAAGGTAGATTTCCTCTAGAAACTGTTCCCGGAGGCCCTATCTCCGGGTGTACCCCTAGACTGGTGGGCCTCTTATCTTCCATCTATGGCCCTCGGCCCCTGAGTCTCTCAGACAAACTCTGGGCTCCCCAGACTAGGAAGCTGCACCCCACTCCACTTGGGCTTGGTAGTGCACTCTATTCTGCGCCTGCGTGAGATTTCCTGACCTGAGAATGAGGAGCTTATATTCGAACTCACCTCCCCTCATTGCATTTGAAAGTCCCCCCTGCCAGACTCAACTCAGAATCTTCAGACCTCAAGACCCCAGGTCCAAGTCTCGAAGACTCAATCTAGCCTAAACGTCCACCCCGAGTCCTCCCCTCTGTCTAGATCAGCCTCAAACCCAGAAACCATTTCCAGACCTCCAAGACCCAATCTTGGGGATTCCCCAAGTCCAGCAATCATCCCCAAATCCCATCGACCTCAGATATCCTCTATCTCACTGTAGAACCATTCCAAAGCAGCCCTGTTGAACCCCTCAAAACACTCACCAGCCCCAAGCCCTCCCAGGCCAGGTCCCCAAGCTCCTGAGCCACAAGCCTTGAAGCCCCTCCCCTTCCACCTTGGGGCAGCTCTGTGCCTTGGCACCCCCTGTTGAGAATTCCTGTTTCTGTTACAGGTGCTCTTGATGCCTCGAGGGCCTGTGATCTCTAATTCCCAGAGTGCTGAGTCGGCCCTACCTGACCTTGGGGATTGCTGTGGCCCCAAGAGCCAGGAGACCAGATGGCCCTGATGCCTGCCATCACAGTTGCCCTGTAATACAGCCCTTGAGAAGTTACCCCTGTGCCATTGCTTGTGTTTGAGACCCAAATCCACCCAGGCCTGGGTGAATAGGGAAGAAAAGAATGTTCAGGTCTGGGTCAGCCTTGGGACACAGCCTTGGGGTTAGGGTTGAACAAAGACACCCAAGTGGCAAGGGAGGGCAATGCTGTCTATATTTAAGCACTATTTACTTCAGGTAAATATCACTCAGCCTCCCTGGGAGCTTACAGACCCTCACCATTCAGGGGTCATTCTAGGGTCTTATGCCAGGCTAGAGCCATGGTGTGTTAGGTGATGTGGTTGTCTTGGATTTCTGTCGCTGTTGTTATTGTCATTTTGTCTGTATTTATTTAGATGTTGGGGATGGAACCCAAGGCTTTGCACATGGTAGCAGGGGCTCTACCACTGAGCCACACCCAGCCCCTCACTGGGGGCTTCTAGGCAGGGGCTCTACCTCTGAGCCATGCCCCTAGTCCTCTCTTTACTTTTAATTTTTGACAGGGTCTCACTAAATTGCCCAGACTATCTTTTAACTCCTTAGTTGCTGAGATTACAGGTTTGACTCTGGGTTGTTAATTACAGTTAATGTTCCTTGTCTGTCTGACACATGGGAGACACTTCAGTTCAAATTTTTGTTTCTGTTCAGGTTGTGATCTCTGCTTCACCTTTGCCCCATGCATGCGGGCTCTTAATGGCTGTCTGGTTTGGGTGGCTCTGGGGTTTCTGGGTACACAGTATCCTGGGCAGAGATGTATGGGAACAACTCTGCCAGAATGAAATCTAGGGGGATCTGGAGACAGGTCTCAGATTTGGGGAGAGTCTAAGAGTTAAGAGATGAGGGAGAATGGGTGAGTGGGAATCCTTCAGGAGCACACACCGTGGGAGAGAAAAAAGATCGGCTGTCGGGCTATGAGATGGATCAGCAGGTAAAGGGGTTTGTTACCGATCCTGATGAACTAAGTTTGATCCCCAAGACTCATAAGGTGGAAAGATAATAGAGGTCAGGCTAGGCCCTGTGCTGTAGACTGTTAGCCTCAGCTACTCGAGAGACTAAGGTAGAGGATTGAAAATTGAAACCAGTTTGAGCCACTTAGCTAGACCCTGTCTCAGAATCTCAATACGTAAAAAGAGCTCTAGGGATGCATTTTAGTGGTAGAGAACCCACCCAGAATACACCAGAGAACCTGAGGTCGATTCTAAGCGCTGCAAAAGAGGTCAGAGTTCACTGTCAAAGTTCCAGAGGTCAGAGAAGTGCTCAGAGGTCAAGGACCTGTTGAGTGGGTGAGCCGTGGACTGAGGGAGGCTCTAAGAAGTGAAGACAGGCAGGTACTCAGGCTCTCTGAGCACATGTGTTCTTAGAGCCACTCAGGAAAGGTTTATTGAATACCTGCTAGGAGAACGGCAGTGGGTTTGCAAGGAGCAACCTCAGCGCAGCAGCACATTCAGGGGATGTGGAGATATCAAAGATCCTGAGGTCAAGCAAGATCTGAGAGACCTTGCTAGAGAAATTGTTAGTGGGGGAGCCAGGGAAGGGGAGGGATCAAGGTAGGGCCATGGGGTGAAGGAGACAAGGGTTGAGTCTTGGAGGGTAGCAAGGGTACAAAGGATGAAAAGGGGTCAGGGAGGTGAAGAGGGGCCAAGGAGATAAAGAAAGGTCAGAGAGATGAGGGGAGGGGTTGGGTTAAGAGGGGGCGGGGATGAGGGGAGAGGTCAGGGGTTGAAGAAGAGTAAGGGGTGAACAGGGTTTAGGGAGGAATCGGGGTAAGGAGGGGTCAGAGGTGAACAGGGTTGGGGTGAAGAGGGGTCAGGAAGGTAAGGAGGAGTCAGGGTGAACAGGGGTCAGGGGTAAGGAGGGATCAGGGGTGAGCAGGGGTCAGGGTGAACAGGGGTCAGGGAGGTAAGGAGGGGTCAGAGGTGACCAGAGGGTCAGATTTTGGCTATGCACACACATAGGGAGGGGCAGGAAGCAGTAGCATCATGGAAATGCTCAGGCCTGAGAGGTGACAAACACCACGGACTTCCAAAGGGTCATGATAGACTTGGTGAGCCGGTCAGTAGTCACTCCCGGAGCTGCACAGACACTGAGGAGTCGGTCACCCTTGTCCTCCGCAGCCCGCCAGCCTCCATGCGGTTCTTGGCCTTGTGCTGGAAGTGCACGTAGCGCACTCCAGGACCGTACTGGCGGAAGACGTGGGACACCTGTGGCAGCCCCGGGTTAGGAAGAAAGTCTCAGCAGGGTGACCACAGTCTGTTGTCCCTCCTCCCTCTGCCCAAGGTCTTGGGAAAGAACACCTGTGTGGGCAGGACCTGTCAAGGAATCTCACCTGAATCCAACGGCCAGGGGGACCTCTGCCATTGGTCCGAGGGGCCACGTGGTGCTGGGCAATGACAGTGCGGCGGTCAGCTGCTAGCAACCAGACATGCAGCTCATAAACACACTGGTCCAGACGGCTGTCCTCGAACCTGGAGGAGGGTCAGGCTTTCACAGCCATGCAGCTAGCCCATCATCTCAGCCCTCCAGATCCAACCCCATGCCCTGTCCAGTGGGGGAGTAGACATGTCACCAAAAGTGACACTACACATGTAGATGGGGAGGAGCAGGCAGAAATCAAGGTGAAATGGGGTACAGACAGGGGCAAGAGCAAGATGAGGGTGTAGCGGAGGTTAGGGATGGGGTGGGGAACGCAGGACATCGGAGCAAAGGCGGAAGGCCCCTTCGTATAACCGGGGTAGGCGTCCAGCTGGAGCTGTGTGAAACTATCCCTTAACAAGAAGAGAGGCAATCTTGGAATCACAGAGGGGCACAGTCTTCAGCCGGTAAAGCCTGGCCCAGAGGGACCCCACCCAACTGACTCCTGAAAGACACAAAGGCTGTAACGAAGGGCCAGAGCAGGCAGGACCCAGAGGGACCACATGTCAAGGGGACAGGAAAGCCTGAGCTCTGGGGAGCCTGGGACAGCCATGATCAGGCAGCCAGACAGGGCGGGGCAGCCAGGTGGGCGGGGCTCACCAGTCCATGATGGTGATGTCAGGCTGTTCATCATCCAGCAGTTCTTCCCAAAGCTTCTTGGCCAGCAAGTTCACACATTGCTCCTTCACGGTCCAGCTGCAGAGGAACAAGAGAGGACATGGGTCTGGGCCTGAGGTCTCCCAGGGAGCAGGAAGCATGGTCACAGGGCTCTAGTGACAGTAGGGAATCTCCCCGACTCCTTCCCTCCACCTCCATTCATGAGGGCCTGAAGTCTTGGTTCCTAGGAGACCCTGGAGGACAGTGTACACAAGCCCTCTGCTCCAGAAGAGAACTGACACTTAGTTCGACCCTATCTTAAAATAAGAAGTAAAGAGAGAACTAGGGATCCTCAGTAGTAGAGCCCCTGCCTAGACTCCTCCAGTGAGGGGCTGGGGGTGTGGCTCAGTGGTAGAGCCCCTGCCTAGAATCCCCCAGTGAGGGGCTGGGGGCGTGGCTCAGTGGTAGAGCCTCTGCCTAGAATTCACCATACAGGAGCTGGCTTGTGGTCAGTAGAGGACCCAGGTCACTCTCTCCCAGGGAAAGAAGATGAGAGTAAGTTTTATCAAACACCTACTGTGTGCTGGCCAGACTTCTTGGGTGTCCATGTTGCATGTTTGGTAGGGATTCTGTTATGACTAACCCTCTCACCAGAGCAAGAAAGAGAGGTTCCTCCGCAGGAGAACAGCAAAGAAGGCTGGAGAAGGGAAGGCGGAATTCCACCCCACCCCCACCCCTGTGGCAACTCACCTGAGGGGCCCCTGCAGGTTCTCAGTAGTAATGTACCATCCGCGGAAATTACCTGGCCGGTGGGGAGGAAAAAAGCATTGGTTGGTGAGATTTCATTCCTTGAGGGCGCCATCCTCCCTGGCAGAGCCCCCAACGCTTACCCAGGTCCGTCAGGGGCTTCCGCGTGGGACCTGTAGGGGGCGCCGGCTGGTAGATATTAATGCCTGAATCACAAAGGAGAACCGAGCCTTAGGTCAGTGCCTACCTCCTCCTGTCTTCCTTCCCCTGGAGCTAGACTGGAAGGGCAGGAACCCAAGCCGGGCTAGACCAGCCTAGCAGGGACTAAGGAGGCCGGTGGGCGGTTATGGTGAGTCTCTGGAGCTCCAGACGAAATCTAGAGAAAGGGACCGAAACACAGGCCGAGGGAGAGGAAGAGAGATCATATGCAGAGTAGGATAGAGATACGGAAACACAGACGTGCAGTGACAGACGAGGAACCTCAGAGGAAGATGAAGAGACCGAGGGTCTGAGCAGCGCGCCAGGTGTCCCCAGCTGCGTCCCCACCTTCGGGGTTGGGTGAGCTGAGCAGGTTGCGGTAGAGCGGCCGCTCCAGGAACAGCAGCCTCCAGCTGAGGCTCGGTGGCAGCTCGAGCTTCCCGCTCAGGGGTCCCCATTCTTCCAGCAGCAGCTGCCTGGCTTCGACCTCGGTGGGAGCCTTGGGCTCTGGGAGCTCAGGAGTCTCCGGGGACAAGGGAGACCTTGGGGACGGCGGTGGTGGTGGGGACTGTGCAGGCGGTGGCAGCTCCTCAGAGTTCTGGGACCCCTCAGCTTCCATCCTGCCGCTGAGCGCGTCTCTGTCCTGTGTCTTCTCTAACCCTAAGATTTGGTTGATTGGGTCGCGGTTCCTAGGATCCAGGTTAACTGGGGGTGGAGGGGTGGGACAAGTCATCAGGCATTTAAGAGAGGGTGTGTTAGGGGAAGGATCCGAACCCCGGGGGCCCTCCTCCCTCAGACTAGGAGCCCAGTTTTCAAAGTCCTCCTCCTCCTAACCTAGCGTTCTAGGTTCACAGCCTTCCTCCCCAGATCCAGGGGTTCAGACACCAGCTGTTGTTCTCCCTCAGATCCAGGAGTCCAGGCTCCCGTCCTCCTTCTTCAGAAGGGGTTCAGTCTCTGCTCCCTCAGCTTCTCACTCCTCTGCCCCAGTTTCCCCAAGGCCAGCTGAGGACCTTCCCTGGCGCCTGGGGCTAAGTCAGGCTCTCTGACGATGTGTAACCTCCTTAAGGCTGACCCCACTTTAAGGCTGACCCCGCAGGACTGAAGCCAGTTAAAGCTAACCCCATGTGGGACTGAGAAAGGGGAGGGGTCTAGCCTCTGGCACGTCTTTACCTCTCCTGAGACACTTCTCAGGTACTCAGACATTTTTGCTATTCCGAAAAGCAAAATAGGTCAGGGTGAGGCCAGAAGCAGAGATATCAGAGGTGGGCGACCCATGGAGCCTGGAGGTGGTAGCCCCTGCCTGGGCTACTCTGGGTGACTGTCCCTCCCTGCCTCCTCCCCCATCCTTCCTGGGGCACAGAGGAGGCAGGACTTTGGGGCGTGAGGAACCTGTAGGGCCAGATACCCAAGGCCACATCCTGCCTGTGGCCCATCCCCACCCCGGTCTGGTTAGCCGTCAGTGGAGACCATCCCTAGCCAGGAACTTTGGTGTCATAAGGGCGCCTTAAACCCATTTCACTAACAAAGAGGAGGAGCAATGAGAAGATGGGCAGTTTGGAAGCAGATCTGGGGCCTGAAGCCCCCCACCCAGATCTCACCCCCATCAGTCCTGGGCGAGTTACTACTGGCTTCTTGGCTATTTTGCTGTTGTTTAGGGGCTTTTGTGTTTTATTTTGTTGTTTCCAGACAACGTCTATACGTAGCCAAGGTTGGCCTTGAACTTCTGAAGATCTTCCTACTTCTACCGCCCAAATGAGGTTGTTACACAAGCTTGTGCCACATGCCCTGTGTGTGCTGCCATTGCTATCCCATACTCCCAGGCTAAACCCGTGCACACTTCCACACTCCCTGTCCTTCAGACGACTCCCGGAGTGGTGTGGTGCTCACGCTCAGTTCACGCTCCAGTTATGATGCCTGCCTTGCTCATTGTTTCCAGCCATCCCGTCTCCTCATCCACCTTAGAAAGAGTCTACCCTGTCGCTCCGCCCATTTTGCCAATGAAGAAAGAGAGACACAGAAAGGTCTAATGACTCACTCGAGGTAGCACTGCAGGGACATGGCAAGTTGGACAGACGCACAGGAAGTCTCAGGTGTGCTCAGATTTGAATCAAGAAACACAGCTACGGGCTCACAGTGACAAGGACTTCAGCCGATGGTAACTGTTGATAGTATAGTTATTAGAGTTCTTGACTTAGACCCATTCACGCGCACCAGCAAGAGCCCGTGATAAAGCGTGGGCACAGCTCAGGGAGCTGAGGCAGGAGGTTGTTGGCTGTTGACCTGCACATTGAAGGGCTGGGAAGTCACCAGGCCCTAGGAGGGCTGAGGTGACAAATATACCTTCCAGGTGCCACACCTCAGCGGATGAGCCCACGGCACACCCAAGACTGCACGCACTCCTGGGGCCACCCCAGCCCGAGCTCCTTGTCCCAGCTACACTCCCGCCCACCTACCTCAGGCCTGTCACAGTGGGTGGTAGGGAAGCCTGATGAGTGGGCCCAGAATCCAGGGCAAGGCGTGGCTGCAGCCTGCAGGAACCTGGAGGAAGAAGCCCAGGACTACAGAGGCTTTCTCTTCTTTTAAAAATGTATTTAATTCTTCCCTAATTCATACATACATAAACAGATATGATTTAAAAATGTACTTTGATTATATTATCCCCCATTATCCTTACCCACCCCTCCCTCTGGCCGAAACTAATATGCCCCTGTCCTACTTTGAAGTATTTATTTGTTTGTTTTCTTTGAGAATATATTCTTAAGGAGTTCAGGCTGTCCTCCAATTCCCAGCTATGGCACTGGCTGTCACGTGGCCTGTGGAATGTGCTGGATTGTTTCTTTGGGTTGGGCTCTGTGAATATTCACCCAGATTCTGCCCCAGCCACACCCCCAGCCCCTCACTGGGGGATTCTAGGCAGGGGCTCTACCACTGAGCCACACCCCAGCCCCTCACTGGGGGATTCTAGGCAGGGGCTCTACTGTGGAGCTATCTTAGGCTTTTTCTTTCCTTCTTGTCTGTGCCTTCATGCTCAGTGGCCTGCAAACCCTGGGGTATGTCTGATTCACAAGGAGCTTCCTTGTCCCATCACAGAAATCTGGCTGGTCCCCAGAGCCTCAGGGTTTGCCTGATTATGGGGACTCAGGGTGTGTAGCTTTTGTTCTATCAGAGAAAGTGGGTCCCAGTGCTAAGTCTCCAGCTTCTGCTCTGGCCACCGGAAGATTCAGGAATGTCCCCAGTGTGGTATTTAGCTAAGAGCACTTAGAGCGCATGCTCACGCAGAAGCACTCACGCAGAGGCTCACACGCTGGTTGTGGCAGCCCTGCAATGGAACAGCTCGTGCGCACACACCTGGATTAACACCCGGGGATGTAGCTGGAGTCTGGGTGCTCACCAAGGACCGTGTTAACACACGGGTATGGTCTCCAACGTGGCACTGTCAGAAAGTGATTAGACCTTTTAGAGGTGGGGACCAGTAGGGCATCTTCTGGTCCAGAAGGTGCCCTTCAGAGGACAAGGGACTCCTACCCCTCTCCATTTTGTTCCTTCACTTCCTGACCACCATGTAATGGTGGCTTGGTTCCATTGTGAGTCCTCACAGTGACCAGAAGCAATGAGGTCAGAGGTGAAATAAGACCTCTAAGGCTATGAACCAAATTAAGCCTTTTCTCTTTACTAGTTTAGTCAGACAGAGGTGACATACATCTTTAACCCCAGTACTCGGGAGGCAAAGGCAGGTGGATCTCTGTGAGTTCGAGGCCAACCTGGTCTACAGAGCGAGTTCTAGGACAGTTCCGTTATATAGAAAAACCCTGTCTCAAGAAACAAACAAGAAGTATTGTGTACAGTATCCTTACTACACTGGTTGGCCTAGGACACACTGCAGACCAGGTTGGCTTTGAACTCAGAGATCTGCTCCCTTATTTGTTTATTTTATGGGTATATGTTTGTCTGCATGCATGTCTGTTTACCACATGCATGCCTGGTGCCCTCAGAGGTCAGAAGAGGACATCAGAAAACCAGGAACTGGAGCTACAGATGTTTGTGAACCCCCCTGTATGTAGCTGTGTGGTTTTGTTTTGGTTTTTTGGGTTTTTTTTTTTTTTTTTGCTGTTTGCTTTTTACTATTTGGGGGCCCACCACCCAGCTCCCAAATAAACACATTCTTTCTTATGAATGTCTAACCTTAGCTTTGCTTGTTTCTAGCCAGATTTTCTTAAATTATACCATCTACCTTTTGCCTTTGGGCTTTTACCTTTCTCTATTCTATATGTCTTTCTTTACTTCTTATTCCTTGACTGGTTGTGTGGTGGCTTGCCCCTGGCATCCTTCTCTCCTCCTCTTTCTGTTTATCCTTTCTGCCCACCAGCCCCACCTATTCCTTTCTCCTACCTAGCTACTGGATGTTCAGTTCTTTATTAGAACAATGAGGTGTTTCAGGCAGGCAAAATAACACAACTTTAGAGTTAAACAAACACAACATGAAAGAATGCAACATATCTCTGCATCATTAAACAAATATTCTGCAGCATAAAGGGATGTAATGCATCTTCAAGCAATATTGAAGAACCAATACTGAACACTGAAGGTTCTGGGAATCAAACCCCAGTCCTCTGGAAAAGCAACAACTGCTCTCAAGTGCTGATGTACCACCCAGCTCCATCTCATTTTTTAAAGCTGAGGGTCTCAGGAATTTTGTTATAGCAGCAGAGAGCTCATCTTACTGCTACACAGATACACCGGGATTCTCTCTATTCAGCAGATCAAAGGAACAAACTATCGAAACACATGAGAATGTGGATGCGTGGACAAGTCTAAAAATCCCTACCAATAAAAGACAGGCAAAACAATAGTACCTATAGCATGATTTAATTTACATAAACGATAGCACCTATAGCATGATTTCATTTATATAAACAATGGCACCTATGGCATGATTTCATTTATATAAAATCCTGGAAAAGGCGGGGCAGTGGTGGCACATGCCTTTAATCCTAGCGCTTGGGAGGCAGAGGCAGGTGGATCTCTGTGAGTTCGAGGCCAGCCTAGTCTACAAGAGCTAGTTCCAGGACAGGCTCCAAAGCTACAGAGAAACCCTGTCTCGAAAAACCAAATAAATAAATAAATAAATAAATAAAAAATAAAAATAAAATCCTGGAAAAGGCAAGATTAACTAGCATCACAGAAATCATGCTGGTGGCCATTGGAGGCTAAAGGAATTACAGCCAAGCGGCATGAGTGACGTTTCATGGGTACTGGGGTACAAGGTCTAATTTTGTAGCCCAGGCTGTCCTGGAATTAGGTGTGTAGACCAGGTTAGCCTGTAACTCACAGAGATCCACTTGCTTCTGTCTCTTGTGTGTTGGGATTAAAGGCATGTGTCATCACACCCGACCAGGGAAATTCTGTCTTAACTCTAGTTATCACATGGGCATATGTATTTGTCAAAAAACATATATATATATATGTGTGTGTGTGTGTGTGTGTATGTATGTATATGTATATTTTGAGGCAGGGTTTTTCTGTGTAACAGTTCTGGTTGTTCTGGAACTCACTTTGTAGACCAGGCTGTTCTCGAACTCACTGAGATCTGCCTGCCTCTGCTTCCAAGTGCTAGTATCAGAGGTGTGTGCCACCATTGCCCAGCCACATCTGGATGTTTTTAAAATGAGTGTATTTATCAAGTGTTAATTATGTCTTGATCAGAAACAAAACAATCAAGAATCCAGTCATTTTCTCGACACTCTAATTAAAGGGATGCAGAAAATAACTACAACAGTGGGCCTCATGGGCCGCTGCTCACGTGACAGAAAATAAAAATAAAAGCATTTGTCCAAGGAGGCTTACGTTAGCTTATAATCAAGAGGACTGGATTGGGGTGAAGCTCAGCTTGTAGGGTGCTGACTTGGCACACTCCTGGGAGTGAAGAAATGGAACGTGGTGGAGAATGCCCCAGAAGGTAGAGGCAGGATTGGAGGTAGGGAGTTCGCAAACAGCGCTGGGATACATGAGACCCCAAGAAAGAAAGAAAAAAAGAACACAGAAAATTTATCATAAGTACCGCGAATCTAGTCCAGTTCATCACAGAAAAGGTTATTTTGGCTCAGAGTCGTGAAGGCATCAGAAGTCACCATTGGCCTTGTTGGCTTGGGCCTGAATGACGCTGTGTGGGGAGCATGGGTGATACAAATCTTCGTCCATGGCTGAGAACCAAAAGAGGAACAAGATCAGGCCAGGGACCAGAAGATCTTTTGCTAGGCACGACCTTGTAGAGGTTACACATCCTCCCAGTATGGCTGCTCCAGGGCCCCGAATCCCTCACTGGGGGATTCTAGGCAGGGGCTCTACCACTGAGCCACACCCCAGCCCCTCTCTGGGGGATTCTAGGCAGGGGCTCTACCACTGAGCCACACCCCAACCCCTCACTGGGGGATTCTAGGCAGGGGCTCTACCACTGAGTCACACCCCAGCCCCTCTCTGGGGGATTCTAGGCAGGGGCTCTACCACTGAGTCACACCCCAGCCCCTCTCTGGGGGATTCTAGTTGTGTCTGCTGCTGCTATCCTCCAAGGTCTTTTTCACTTTATTTTGAGACAGAGTCGGATCTGGTGGCTCAGACTGGAATCCTAGTTCATCAGTGCATCAGGCTGAACAGCTGACTACTAACAAGCCCCTAGGGTAGCACTGCTGCCGTGGTCTTGGATTCCTCACGTGGTAGACCACTGTACTCCAAGCTCTGAGTTCCATTCCCATCACCACGAGAACAAAACCAAGATCACTGTTCGGAAGCAGTAGGCTGCCTGGGCCTTTGTCCTGCAGGAGTTGGCTTAGCTTCACTCTAACTACTCATTAAGGCCCTCCACACGGTGCCCCCCTGTTCCGGCTAGGGCTCAGGCCATCTACACGGTGCCCCCCTGTTCCGGCTAGCGCTCAGGCTTCCACCTTCACCCTACTTTATGGTCTTTGCACATGCTCCTCCTCCTGTCCGCAAGGCTTTATTGATATTTCAGTATCTGTCTTCAGATTGTCCCTTCCTCAGTCTGGAGACACTGTTCTTAATCTCTCATACCAGTGTGGTGCCTGTGGACCCAGGCACAGCCCCGTGCTGCTGGGGCCCCTAGGCCAGGCCTGCTGTACCCACTCCACCCTTCAGTATTACACTTCCTGGCTTCCTGCCCTCTCTGTAATCTGTCTGAATGTGTAGCTCTCTGGGTCACCATCTGGCTCACCTTGCTAGAATGTTGCCTTGCCAGGGCAGGGCCTCCACAGGTTCTGTTTACTGTTTGTCTCAATCTTGGGCTGTGACCATGCCTGCTGAGCAGGAAAGAAGTGGAGGCCAGACACTGCTTTGGAGAGGAACCATGTCCAGACATCCTGCATCCAAATCTTTACTCTGTGGCTAAATCAGTATGTGTCCCATGAACACAAGACCTGTGCCTGCTGCGGGGTGACATGCAGGGCTGGAAAGGGACATAAGTCAGAGATGCAGGAGTGGGAAGGGGCAGCCAGGCTGGTTGGGAAGAAAAGCAGATTGGGTTAAATGTTGTTTGATGAGGTAGATGGATGTGATCCAGCTCTGCTCTGCAGGGGACAATATATGCATGCATCCAGCCCTTCACTAATAGATCTAGGCAAGCCCTCTGCTGCTCAGCCAGACTCCCAGCCTCTTACCGGAGAATTGTAGGCAGGGGCTCTACCACTGAGCCATGCCCCCAGCCCCTCACTGGGGGAGTCTAGGCAGGGGCTCTACCACTGAGACATGCTCCTTGTGCGTGTGCGTGCCTGCCTGTGTGCATGCGTGCCTGCCTGTGTGCATGCATGCCCGCATGTGCATGTGTGTGTGTGTATTGGAGGTCATAGGAAAACCTCAAGTGTCAATCCTCACCTTCCACCTTGTTCGAGATGCTGCAGACCCTAGGTTGGTTGGTTCACAAGCTTTCAGGGATTCTCCTGTCTCCATCTCCCATCTTACTCTAGAACATTGAATTTACAGACATAATCTACAATACCTTAGCTTTCCCTGGGTTCTGGGGATTTGAACTCAGATCTTCATGTTTGCATGGAGAACACATTTGCCCATTGAGCAATCTCCTGAGCCTCATGCATTTATCTATCTGTCTGTCTGTCTATCTGTCTGTCTATCCATCTATCTATGGTTTCTCAAGACAGTGTTTCTCTATGTAGCCCTGACTATCCTGGAATTCACTCCATAGACCAAGCTAGTCTCAAAATCACAGAGGTGCTCCTGCCTCTGCCTCTGCCTCCCGAGTGCTGGGATTAAAGGCGATGTGTCACCACACCTGGGGTTTTGTCTTTTAGTATATGTGCTGTTGAAGTGAGCACGGGATTTTGTCTTTTAAAAGGAAGACTTGGCTTGCAGTTTTAGAGCTTTCAGCCCATGGTCCTTACTGTCATCGATCCTGGGTCCATCTTGAGGTAGCAGCCAGTTAGATGGGTAGTGTACAATGGCACCCCTTTTGGAATGTGCATTTCTTGGATAATGAATCAGGTGGCCTCACGGCCTTTGGGCGCTTCCTTTCCACCTAGTCTGGCTAAGCTATCACCCACGTCCCCACTATGCTTGTGCTCTTACGCTTGCTAGATTCTGTCTCAAGTCTCAGCAGGGTGGGCATGCGAGAAGTATTGCCCTCCTGAGGGTGCAGCGCAGCTCCAGGAGGCTCATGGGAAGAACTGCTTCATTCAGTCTGAGCAGCATCAGTGGTCACGAATATTTTGCCCATTCAGAAACCCGCCTATCACATTCTGAAGCCTGCTTGTTACACATGAAAATTATTTGATTACTTAGTTTGAGTTAGGTACTCACTACGTAGCCCAGGTGGCCTGGGATTCTCTCTTCCTGCCTCAGCCTTTTGTGTGCTGGGAAGACAGCTGTACCGCCATGTCTGGTGTAAGTGAAGCATCTTGGTTTTTATACTATCAACTATTTTTAATTTTCATTTATATTCTGCGTATAGTTTTCTTTCTGGTGTTCTTTTTTTTTTTTTTTTTAAAAAAAATATTTATTTATTATGTATACAATATTCTGTCTGTGTGCATATCTACAGGCCAGAAGAGGGCACCAGACCTCTTTACAGATGGTTGTGAGCCACCATGTGGTTGCCGGGAATTGAACTCAGGACCTTTGGAAGAGCAGGCAATGCTCTTAACCTCTGAGCCATCTCTCCAGCCCCTCTGGTGTTCTTTTTGACTCTGCGGTCGTGGACAACTTCTGTCTGCTCTTGGTCACAGCCTTTCACTGCCATGACCAAACACTCGAGGAAAAGACACATGGAATATAATGGTTAATACTGATGGTCAGCCTGACAGGGTCTAGAGCCACCGAGGAGAGGCCTCTGTCCCTCACAGACATCTAAATTAGCCGAGGTGGGGCAATATCCTGAGCATGAGCGGAGTCATCCCATGGGCTGGATCCCAGGCTGAATAAAAAGGAAAAAGCGGCTGGGGCTGAAGTTCAGCAGTTAAGAGCATTGGTGTGGGACATGCTAGTCAATTTCCTAGACACTCAAGGGACCATCCGTGAGCTGCCACATTGGTGCTGAAGTCAAACCCGGGTCCTCTGCAAGATGAGTCAGTGCTCTTAACCGCTGAGCCAGCTCTCCAGAACCAGACTGCATTTCATTTCATTTTATGTAAATTTTTGTTTGATTTTGTGGTGCTGAGAATTAAATCCAGGGTCTCATGAATGTAGGCAAATACTCCACTGGGTCATACATTAGCTTAAAATTAAATAGGCTTTTGCCTGGTGGTCCCGTTTTGGACAGCACAAATCTAAGCTGCCTTTAAATTTTTTTAATATCTTATTTGTTTTTGTCTGTGTCGGGGGACAACTCAAAGAAATTGGATATCTCCCCCCACCATGTGGCTCTCTTTCCACCCAGTAGATCCTGGGATCCTATACTCTATACTCAGGTCACTGGGCGTGGCGACAGGCACCTTTACCAGCCGAGCATCTCACAGGCCTGTAGGCTGCCCTCTCTTGTTCAATCAGTAAGGCCATTTTTCATCCTCAGGGTGAAACGAACCGGCTTCCTGAGCACTGCCTGGTGGAGAGCACCATTCTTGTCTGGGAGCTTCCAGCACACACACTGTGTCCTGTCCGGGAGCTTCCGGCACACACTGTGTCCTGTCCGGGAGCTTCCGGCACACACTGTGTCTTGTCTGGGAGCTTCCGGCACACACTATATCCTGCCTCTGAGCTCTCTGATGTGTCATTAAGCCACAGCTCCTATGGGGAAACCCAGCAAATCCAGTGAGCCACTGGGGTGGGTCTGTGGTATAGCAAGGACTACATTTTCCAGCCTGCCATGCCCCTGGGCATGGCCAAACACCTGGCCAATGAAGGGATGGTGCAACCCTTGGGTCAAGTCCTTAAAGGAACTGTCCTGATGCAAGAGGTTACAGTCCCAAGATGGAGGGCCCAGGAAGAACCGGATTCCAGCTTCGTGTTTAGCACAGAAAGGTTGCCTTTTTTCCTGTTGTTTCCGTATGGAGCAGACGTCAGAGTTCCTTGTTGACATACAGGTTGATGGGCCCACCCAGGTCCTGATTCAGCTTGGGAGGAACCCAGGAAATCAAATTTGCAAATTCTCAGGGTGGACCAAGGCTGACCAGTTTCCACCATTTGTTTGGGTTCTCCGTTCACACCCCTCTGACTTGAAGAATAAACACCTTGAACTCGCCTGCCTGCTCTTGGGCCCCACTTGTCATCCGCCTTCCCACCCAGCTGAGTTGATTCGTTGCTTGGAGAGTGTGGTATCTGGGCAGTGGCATCTGGGCAGTGGCATCTGGGCAAAGCAAGATGATAATTTCATTCTCTCGTCTATGCTGCCTCTGCAGGTGGCACGCATGGGGTCCTGCTTCTGCAGTCTAGGAAGCGCAGTGTAGACACAGTCTAGAAAGTGCAGTGTAGGCCGGGCGGTGGTGGCGCACGCCTTTAATCCCAGCACTCGGGAGGCAGAGGCAGGCGGATCTCTGAGATTTCGAGGCCAGCCTGGTCTACAAGAGCTAGTTCCAGGACAGGCTCCAAAGCTACAGAGAAACCCTGTCTCGAAAAACCAAAAAAAAAAAAAAGTGCAGTGTAGACACAGTCTAGAAAGCACAGTGTAGCAAGTCTTGCCAAGGCACCAAGAAGGCTCTGTCCAGGAAGACACCCTTCAAGTTCAGGGTGGGCAACTGGGGGGAGTCATCCTGTTCCAGCCACAGCAGAGGTGACCTTCTTTCCAGGGTTGGGGTACCGCCACTGACCTCCCTTGTCCCCCCAGCCACTCTTGTGATAGTGGCCCCATGAGTCTGGGTAATTGGCCTTTCGGCTCCTCCAGTCTTCCTGACAGTGTGACTGACATCCCGACTGGGATAGTCAGGGTCGGGTGTCACAGACAGTAGGTGGCTGACCCCTGGGGACATTTCTGCACAAATGACAGGGGCAGGAGGCAGAGCTGGGAGAGGGGTGGACCTCTCGCAGAAACTTCTACTGTGAGACCCGCAGTCACCCTCCCAAATGCAGGGACAGTGACTGAAGATGTTCAAACCAGTTCAGACTTGAAGTAGAGCATAGGGCAGGGAGCTGATCTTCTGTCCTGGGTCATTTCTTCACCTGCACTGTGGAGCCTCCCAGTGGCGTTCAGTTGCCAAGGGGATCGCAGGGAGCTCAGGTACCCAGCTGCAGGGCTCTGGAATCTACATCTGGAAGGTCACCAGGCACTGGCATGGCTCCACAACACACGGTCCCAACCCTGCCAGAGCTGTGTGGTAGTGGACACGGGGCGGACTGCACAGCCCGGAGTCCAAATCCCGGTGGCTGGGAGCCAGCTGGCCCTCACTCCCCCACTAACTTCCTCTTGGGGGGATCTCAGACAGCAAAGGCAGGGTGCTCGCCGCTAGTGCCCTTCTCCCCCATCGTTGGGCTTGGAGGCCTCTCCTTAGACCAGTGTCCCTGGCTGCTAGCTCCAGGAACTGAGCCTCAGTTAACCCCAAAGAGCTCGTCTGCTGGTTCCTACACTAGAGGACCAACACCTACTACTTCCAGATCGAGGCCATGTGTGGAGACTGGCGATATTCTCCTGTAATCACAGAAGCAATCAGGAGACAGAGGCAGGGGAGTGCTGAGAGTCTGCTGCTAACCCAGGCTTCATGGCAAGCTGAGGTCAGCCTAAAAGACTGTCTCAAAACAACAAATATTTTTTTTTTTTTTGGTTTTTTCGAGACAGGGTTTCTCTGTAGCTTTGGAGCCTGTCCTGGAACTAGCTCTTGTAGACCAGGCTGGTCTCGAACTCACAGAGATCCGCCTGCCTCTGCCTCCCGAGTGCTGGGATTAAAGGCGTGCGCCACCACCGCCTGGCTAACAAATATTTTTTTTAAAGGAGGAAACAAGGGGGCTGGAGAGATGGCTCAGTGGTTAAGAGCACTGACTGCTCTTCCAGAGGACCCAGGTTCAATTCCCAGTACCCACATGGCAACTCAAAACTGTCTGAAGATCCAGTTGCAGGGGATCTGACATCTTCACACCAATGCACATAAAATAAAGTTAAATGAACCATAATTCCAGGTTAAATAAACAATAATTCCAGGTCGCCGGGATATGGGGACCACGGGACAGGAGCCTTCACACAACACACACCATAAAACAAGAAAATGTTTTAATTGTAAAACTAACTTGAGGGAGCAGTGGGGGAATGGGGGACCGGAACCTGATTCTTCAAAGTGGCTCTGTCCCTGGGCCACCCAATAGGTGAGGGACCATCTGTCCCCAGGAGACCCGGGTAGTGTTATAAAAGACAATATAAATAGAATCCTAGAAAACAGAGGCTGTCCAGGCGCAGTAGTCATTTGCTGCAGAGGGTGGGGGAGGAGAAGCCCAACCCGTCTCTCCTGTGGAAAGAACGTGGGGGGCTCTGGGAAAAGGCCACTCTTCAAACATTCATGATTGACCCTTCAATGGCTCAGGGTCAGGGGCTGGGCACCAGGCAAGGCCCAAGTTCCCTACTGGCAGACTGAGGACAGAGGAGGTGGACTTTCTGCACACGCACACACACACACACACACACGCACGCACGCACGCACGCACGCGCACCACTCTCTCTCCCCTACATATACCTTTCTCATAGTGTCATCTGTGCCCCCAGTGGCCCCGATGCAGACTTCCAGTGATGGGGCAGCTACCTTCTCTCCTCTGCCCTGGAGGGTGAGGGACCCATGGAGCTCGCTTGCTCCCGCATGTCCCGGTGCCGCTTTACAAGTCACGGAACCACAACCGGAGTTCAGTAGTTGGGTCCCACGAAACCCCCAACACAGTGATGGCGGCTCCCCACAGTGTCTCATGGGCTGTGGGAGCGGGTTGGCCCCTACTGGCTTCTACTGGGCCTAGGGCTCTTTGGTTCAGGACCTGGCTCCGGCTCATCTAGTTCGGTGCTGGCGCATGAGGGGCACAATGCTGGCCGGTGGTCCCGCCTTGGTGAGGAATGGGTGCCTCAGTAGCTCAGCAGCAGTGGCCCGCTGGGCTGGGTCCCGCACCAGCAGGCGGTCAAGGAAGCCTTTCAGAGATGGCGAGGCCTGTGGAGGAGCAGAGGTCAGCAGGACAAGGTTACTTGCTACAGGGCCACTTTCCTCTAAGGTCCTGTGGGCTGATGGCATCTTAGGGCGGGTCGGAGCTACCACTGGGCTACAAGGGGCACGACACCCGAAGACCCCTAAGGCTCATTTCCTCCCCATTTCTGTGGTTTAGCAGGGAGCATGGGGTGGGGGTAGCCCCTTCCCACATGCAAATCCTCCAACAGGACAGACCTACAATCAGACAACCCTGGCCTAGTTCTGGGGTAGCCTAGGGCTGAAGGGCCCCTGAGGCTGTCTCTGGCCTGGGGGTGCCGCCGGGAGTCAGCAATGGCACAGCCTAGTTCTGTTCACCTTGTGCAGGTTCTTCAGTCGGGGTGGCAGGTTGTCCCGAATCATCTTCATGGCTTTAAGGGGTGGCTCGTTGAAATAGGGGGGTTCCCCATCCACCATCTCGATCACCATCACTCCCAGTGACCAGATGTCCACCTAGGGTGGGAGAGGGACAGAGGGCCGAGTGCTGAGGGCAGTCAATCCTCTGTAAGCCCAGGAAGCATGGTCCCCAGTTGGTCCTCACCTCTTTAGTCCTGGGCCTATAATCCGAGGACAGCAAGCGGAAGCCGGCCTACCCTGAATTCTCAGGTCTAGGGAACAATAGCCACCATAGATTGCTGATGTGTCTGAGCTCCATTTCTGTCACTTACGAGCCACCGTGACTGAGAGTCCCAATGATTCTCATGCCGGCCTGGCTCCCTGTGGGACCTTGTTCCAGCCTGTCCACCCCCACGTCTAGTGGGAATCAAGTTTGCTGACTGACAGGGAGGAAACCTCAGGGCTAGACAGGGTACAGCATCTAGTGGCAGGCCCAGGTGGCTCCTACAGCCAGAATCAAAGTGGCACCCTTTCCCTAGCAACAGGGCCTTCCTCATCATCAGCCATCTTCACACACACTGCTCAGGACTGGGGGGGGCAACCACTAGGCTTACCTCTGGCCCATAGGGAAGGCGGGAGATTAGCTCTGGGGCCATCCAGTAGGGTGTGCCCACCAGTGACTTCCTCCTCGGCACCTCCTTGCTCACCTGGGCGCAGAACCCAAAGTCGGACAGTTTCACCTGGGCAGACAGGGACTGCAGGTCAGAGGTGCCCCCTACCTGGCTGCCTTCAGACACAGAGGCTCCACTGAGCAGCAGGGGGAGGGCTCTGCTCCCTCCTGGCAGGGCTCTCAGGTATCCTGAGGGTCTTAGTAGATACGGCTCAAGGCCTGCACAGTGAAGGCTCAGCAGGGACCAAGATAGGCTTGGCTCTGAAAGCCCAGGGATCTTGGCCCTTGGACCTAGTGGGAGAAAGTGCTATTTACTGGTTCAAGAGGAACACAGTCCAGCCTGTGTCTGTATGTGAGAGAGAGAAAGCAAGATAGAGACAGAGCACAAGAGAGGGGCTAGACACCTCTGCCATAACTAGTAGCTAGGGGGAGCGCACCTCTGCCATAACTAGTACCTAGGAAACACACCCTCTTGGGGCTGTGGGCCTTTCTGGACTCTTGATGATGTGTATGGCCCCCAGAACTCATGTCCCTCGGCCTACGGGTACTACCTGACTCAACCATGGCCCCAGATTCAGAGTCAAGACCTCAGTTTAAAGAGGGGAAGCCAGCAAAGTCAGCTTCACACCACAGGTCCAGACTGTTATCTGGCTTGCTAAAGTGAGGGAGGCAGTCAGGATGACACAAGGACCGGGGGGTGGGGGGGTTGGCATTCGGTGCACAGCAAACCTGGCACAGGTGTCCAGCGGTTGAGTGCCAGGTGACAGGGCAACTGGGGGTCTGGTCTGGAGGAAGAGACAGTGGATCAAGCCCTTAATCTCTTGGAGTCTAAAGCAGAAGAAGCCAGCCTGGGGCAGTGTAGCAGGTACCAGGCTTTGGGGAGACACAGAAGACACTGTCTCAAAAAACAAACAAAAGCCAGGATCTCGTGAACTCAAGGCCAACCAGGTTAACACAGCAAGTTCCAGCCAGCTGCTCAGCTAGGGAGCCCATAGCCTGGAGCTGTGCCTGTGACCTCAGCCTTCTTCTCGGGGCCAGCAGGTCTCTAACTTGCAGTTCTGTGAGGGCGGTGCTCTCCACCAATCTGGACCTTCTCTGGGCTGTTGTGAGGAACAGATCAGTCAGCTGTTCTCCCAGTCACCAAACAAAGGCTCAGCTGCCACCCTAGCAGCAGCAGAAGCGGGGACAGGGCAGGGCAGGGCCCCCAGCGCTAGCTGTGATGGTGACAGCTGAAGAAGGCTGAGAGGTGCCTCGCTTTGGAGTGCCTGAGGGTTGACTGGGGCAGGGGCCACCCTGCGCTTGGTGGCACTACTCTATAGGCTGAACGAAGGGAAGGAGGTCTCAGCACAAGTTTTCTTCTGCTTCCTGGCCACCAAGACCGGGGCTGCTTGGCTCCAGTCTATTCTACCACGATGAACTGAAACCTCTGAAATGCTCAGAAACAAAACACAACACAACACTTTTCTCCTTCAAACTGTTCTGTCAAAAAAGATGAAAAGCTGTTGGGCCTTGGTGATGCATGTTTTTAATCCCAGCACTTGGGAGGCAGAGACAGGCAGTGTCTGAGTTCAAAGCCAGCACTGTCTACAGAACAAGTTCCAGGATAGCCAGGGCTACACAGAGAAACTGTCTTGAAAGGCAAAAGAAATGACAAAAGCCGCTTCCCACATCTAGCCACTCTCCCACTTACCCGGCCATCGTGGGTCAGCAAGATGGAGTCACTCTTGATGTCCCGGTGGATGACGCCCTGGGCGTGGAGCACAGACAGCGCCTGTAGCACAGCCAGGCACACGGCGGCAATCTGTTCCTCGTTCATCCTGCGTGGGAAGAAGGAGCAACTGGGCAGAAAGGGCCCTGCTGGGAATGAATGGCCCTGGGGTGAGGGTGGGGGAGCTGAGAGGTCCCTACTCTGCTTCAGGACATGAAGAGGTCACAAGGACCTACCTCAGTAGGGGTTGGGGGACTAAGATGACCCCATCCTGTGAGCCTGGCTTCACTGTCCCACCCACACTCTGGAAGGTCCCAGCTCCACCCCTGGGAGCACAGGAGCCAGCAGGTTGCCCAGTAGTACCTGGTGTGGGTGACAATATCAGTGAGGGCGCCTCCTTCCAGGAACTCCATGACCACCCAGAGCTCGTCGCCCACCAGGTAGCTGTTGTACATCTCCACCACGTTCTCATGCCGGTAGTCCCGCATGATCACCACCTGCGCGGGGCAGCCAGTATGGGACCCTGGGCAGCGGCTCTCCCTCTAGAGCTGGCGTCAGTCAGCCTCACTGCCTTCTAGCAGGCTGCACTGGGGCAAACTGGATCACTTCAGCTGGTCCCTTCTCCAAAGCCAAGAATACTCTGAAGGCAGCCTGAGGCATACCCCTCCATTCTAGGGGTACACCCTGGATCTCTATCCCACCAAGCAGGTTCTCTAATTCTGACAGGTCCTGGCTGGTCTTTGAGTGTTCTGACCATCACGGGGACACAGGGGAAAAGAGGACAAGCAGGTAAGAAGAAAAGCTCAATTAAAAGGTGTGTGTGCAGGGGAAGGCAAGTGGAGAGCTAGACGAAGGACCGACTGGCGAGGGAAAGGTCTAGGAGCTGAGGGTGTGGTAGGGAACACTATGCTTACAGGGATCAGTTTAGCATAACGAGGAACTCCTGGTGTGGATGGAGCACTGGGATGTGGTGTGAGGAACAGGTGAAGGCTGTGGAGGAAGAGCTAGGCGATAGACAAGCAGCTGGACAGCCTCTGAGCTGGATCTCGGGCCTCCTATGGCAGAGGCAGGAGGGACCTGTCATTCCTACACACACCTCTCTTTATGATGAGCCTTTATGATGGATGCCAAGATGCTGACACTCAGAGCCAGAAGTGGGGATGAACCAAGTGCTTAGCTGTGGGCTAGACAGGAACAGGCTATAACAGGGCAAGAGGCTGTGCTGTGGAATGTTAGCTTAAGATGTGTTACATTTGTTTATGGGCTGGAACATTTGTTTAATGATGCAAAGATGTGTTGCATTCTTTTATGTTGCATTTGTTTAACTCTGTGAAGCTGTGTTACTTTGCCTGTCTAAACCACCTGACTGGTCTAATGAAGAGCTGAACAGCCAATAGCTAGGCAGGAGAAAGGATAGCCGGAGCTGGCAGGCAGAGGATACAAGGGAGGAGAAATCTGAGAGGAGGAGCAAGAGAGAACAGGGAGAGGATACTAGGGACCTGCCGCCCAGCCAGTCACGGAGTAAGAGTGAACGTAAGACATACAGAAGTAAGGAAAGAGCCCAAAGGTAAAAGGTAGACAGGATAATTTACGTTAATAAAAGCTGGCTAGAAACAAGCCAAGCTAAGGCCAGCACTCACAAGAAAGGATAAGCCTCCATGTGTTTTATCTGGGAGCTGAGTGGCAGGCCCCCCAAAACAAGAAGGAGTAAAAGAGCCGAAGAGTAAGACAGCAACCACAGGGCTGGACCGCGGGAGACACACACTAAGGCCCGTGAAGGCTTCAGTGCCAGAGTCCTCCCTTGGATGTCACATACAGAATGTCCAGGGTAGCCCCGAGAGAAAAGCTAGAGCTGGAGCCCAAGGGGGGAGACTGCACAGAAGTGGGGGAGTGGAGGGAAGGGGTGCTGGGTTGTGGTCCAGAGTGAGGTATGATGGGTTTCCCAGAGATAGGGACCTTGAGAGAAGCAGTCTGGGAACGGAGAACACGGGGACTAGTTGGAACACATCAGCCTGGGTCATGGGCACTTGGTGGGACAGAGGCACAGGCAGGAGCCTTGGGCTGAGTGAGAACGGCTGTGAGGGGAGGACAGTGCTGGGCTTCCGGACTGCGCCTACCTCATTGAAGAGCAGTTCACGTCTTTGCTGCTTGCGCAGGTCCATCTTCTTGACAGCCACCAGTTTGCCTGAGCTGCGCACGGTGGCTATGCACACGATACCTGTGGAGCCCTCACCAATCTTGATGAAGTTATCTAGATAGGAACGTGGGTCCCCTGGGTCTACTACCAACTGCAGAGCAGCCCGGAACTGCTCGTGGGACACTCGCTGGGGCTCCCGCTGTGGTGAGCGGGGCCCAGGGGCGGGGGGTGCAGCAGGGGCAGCAAGAGCACGTGTTGGGGGAGCCAGCTGGGGCTCAGAGGCATGGGGACCCAGCACGCCTGGGCTGGGAGCACCACGGGCTCGGGTGGGAGGCCGGGAGGATGATGAAGACTGAGGGGCAGCCAGGCCTGTGGCTGATGGCCCATTAGGGGCCACATTGTGTGGCTCCCCCTGCAAAGGAAGAAAGGAGGTGCTGTGAGTGGAGGCTGCATTAGCTCTCCCCAGCTGGATGACACACATGCTCGGTCAGGATGGGATGTGGCTGGGGAAAGGGAAGCAAGGGAAGAGGACATTGAGGTGCTAAAGTGGGGTTACCTGGGCACCCCGGGGTGGGTGGTCCGTGTCAGCCCGTGGGTATGTGTTAAAAGGTCTGCCAGCTGCTAGTTTTGCTCCGCTGGCCAGACTGGCAGGCTGGGGGGTGCTAACATCAGGCCCGGAGAGGGGGCGCTTATCTCGGGAGGCCTCCTGGGGCCCTCCTGGGCCCTCCCTCGAAGACTTGGGCCTTTTCTCCGGCCCCACCCGCCGTCTGTCGCCACTGCCTGCCTCGCTGTGGCCTGTGGCCCGGGTTCTTCCTCCAGCCTTGTCTGCGGCCACTCTGGCTGAGGCTGCCCGCTCCTCCAGCACTCCATTCTCCTGGTGGGCACGCGCAGGTAGTGGTGGGCTGTCTCTGCGCAGGGAGTTGGAGCGCGTCACCGACATGTTCTCAAACTCGTCGAGCAGCAGCGTGAGGGCCCCATCCTTGGCACCTTTGCTGCCCCGCACGATGGTCTGGGGTCCAGGCAATGGCATGGTAAAGCCAGGAAGGAGGGGACACAGGTGGCATCCGACATAGAAACAAGACAATACAACACGAAAACAAGACAGAGACGAGTGATGTGATGATGTGGTGACGATGAGGTGGGGTGACGGGGACCCTACAGTGCCCCAAGAACTGCTCTCATGCCCATCACCCACTCTAGGGTCTCCCCCAAGTGCCTCTTGACTTTCCTTGGCTCCCAGCCTGATGGCAGGTTCTGCCCTGTGGGCTGGGGCAAGGGAGGTAAACACAGCCTGTAATCAACCCACGAAAGCTGCAAATTACAGGCCACTTGGCTCAGCACTTCCTCTCTTGCAGGCTGCCAGCATCATTAACCCCCAAACCATGCACTCTGATCCCCTAGGGCAAAGGATGGGGCGTAGAATAGAAAGCCCACAACCTAAAGTCAAGGCCAGGAGGCCTGGGAGCTGTATGGCAAATATCAACTGGGAACCACCAGCCCTCACACGTCCCTGCCCCCACTGAGTTATGGCCACCATGTTTCCTCTATACCCTCAGCCCCAGGCACACAGCTTCTTCAGTTTTCCCAGTACACCAGACATGCACCCAGCAGCTCTTCATCCTGCCCACAACCTACATCTTCCAAACGTCTCCACCAGGGCCTCACTCCCTCCACCAGGTCTCTGAGGACTCTCTAACTCCTAGCTTAAATGCTAGCTCCGCAGGTCTCTGGCTCTTTCCTTCTTCCCTGTGGGCCTTTGGTGCCAGCTGACATGGCTGTGTACCCACCAGGCTGCTGTACCTGTGAGCTTCCAAGGACTGAGTGTTCTTGCTGCCATTTATGGTCCCACCTATGTCTCGGCCTTCATCAGCTTGGAGGAAGGGAGGAGGGAAGCAGAACACACACACACACACACACACACACACACACACACAGACACACATGCACACACACACACACAGACACACACACACAGACACACACACATGCACACACACACAGACACACACACATGCACAGACACACACACACTGACACACATGCACAGACACACACAGACACACATGCACACACACACACGCACAGACACACACGCACAGACACACACACGCACACACACGCACAGACACACACACAGACACACATGCACACACACGCACAGACACACACACACAGACACACACACAGACACACGCACACACAGACACACGCACAGACACACACACACTGACACACACGCACAGACACACACACACACGCACAGACACACACAGACACACACACACGCACAGACACACACACAGACACACACGCACAGACACACACACACTGACACACACGCACAGACACACACACACACACGCACACACACACGCACACACAGACACACACAGACACACACAGACACACACACACGCACGCACACACACAGACACACACACGCACAGACACACACACACACACTGACACACACGCACAGACACACACACACATACACACACACATGCACAGACACACACACAGACACACACACAGACACACACACACAGACACTGACACACACACACACGCGCGCGCGCGCGCGCGGAGGTTGGGGAGTTGTCCCACCACTGCCCCCAGTGGCAGGGAGAGACAGGACCTGGACGGCCTCTAATGATGGAGGTGTGCTGAGCTCACAGGAACAACCTGTGGTTCCAGCCTGTCTGGGGCCAAGCCTGGCCTTGTGCAGGGAGCCAAGAAAGAAAAGTGGATGCTAGGTCTCAGACCCCAGACAAATAGCTGAGGTGCCTATTTAACACCCTGAAGCTGACCTGGCTACCAGGTTCTCCCAGCATCCCTCAGTGCCTACCTGTTACAGGGTCCTTCTGGCTGGCATATGCTGCCCCCTACCCTAAAATTCTCCAGCCCAGGGCCCTTCCCCAGCTGCCCTTCCCTAGATAATCCAGCCATTTTGGCTGAGCCGGCCCTTTTACCTTTTTTACCTTTCACCCTCCTGGCCGCTTGGTCTCCTGGCTCTCCCCTCCCGCTCTCCTCACATGGCCCAGCCACATCCACTCTACCTATGCTCTCCCTCAAATCTACAATGAACGTTCTCCCTCACCACACCTGGCAGCAGTCATGCCCTCCTTTTTATTTCTTTTTTCATTCAGTGGACACCTGCCAGGCTTTGAAATTAGACTTGGGGTCAGTGGCCAAGAACCCTGGACGTGTAGGCAGTACCAGCTAAGGTGCCCGCATGTCAATCAGGGCCAGTGTCATCCCCTTGCAGGCTGGAAGTGGGGGGGTGGAGGGGTGGAGGGTGCAAGGAGCAGGGGTGAAATTTTGGGGACATCTAGCATGGATATAACCTGTGAGAAATGGCCACAGAGCCCTGTGAGCCATGGAGGCCTGGGGTGGGCTGTCTGGGGACCAGAACCAGAAATGCAGGGCTACTCCAGAGGCAGTTGCTGGCTCCCAGCTGGCCCGGGCCATACATGAGAAGTCCACATAGAGTCAGATCGCAAGAGGGGCTTTCTAAGCGATGGAGAGAAGGTAAGGCTCTCACGTGACCCTGTGAGGGCCACAGAAACAACAAGAAAGGTGCCCGCCTGGGCGCAAGCACCGTGGCCGTGGCCACCCTGTTGATTCTGCCTCTTTCCTGCCAGGCCTGGGCTGGTGGCTGGGAGAGGAGGAGTCAGCTGCAGTGCCAGGCACCCAGCCTGCTGACCACAGGCACACCCAACTCCACCCACTGGGACAAGCTTGGCTGTACTCCCCCGGGACCCACCACCTGTGGACTGAATCCAGCTCCAAAGTTGGCTTCAGCAGGCCCAGCAGGGGCATTCTTATTACTAGGCCTGCGTGGCTACAGCCTGTGCCGGGCAAGGAGACCACAATTTCTCACTGCACACGGAGGTGGAGGAAGGGTCCCATTCCAGCTCTGCCATTTTGCTCAGGATGACAGGGAAACCCCCCACAAGACTGAATGACTTGGTGCCTCACTGGGGCCACAACTTCTCTCCTGCTCACACTTGCCTCAGCTGCTCCCTTTCAGCCCTCGGGATGCAGCTGTCTGGGAGGGGGCTGTCTCCTACGTCAGGAAGCACTGGGGAGACCATGGTTGAGTGTGTGGTGCTAGGGCCAGCATGGACTTCCTGGATGGGGCTGGTGGGTGGAAGGCTGGCACTAAGTTACAGAGTTGGTTCTGCAAGGAGGCCAAGACTGAAGGACTGGGTTGCTATGGCAGCATGGCTGTGTGGTAGGAATGGTGATGGCTACCTTGGGGGCACCAGGCTGGATGGAGGTGATGCAGGCAGGGTCAATGAGGGGCTTGGGTCGGCGTGCTGACTCCTCAATCAGACTCTGCCATTGGCGGGGCAGCCCTGTGAACTTCTGCTCATGCTGGTCAAAGCCCGTGTGCACACGATGTTCAAAATTGGATGGGGCCGAGATCTCCACCCGCTTCTTCTTCTTTCCAAACATGGTTCCAGGGCCCTAGCACAGCAAATGTGCGAACGTGGGTGGCTTGGGCTCTCACAGGCACCTGCAGGAGGGAAGCCAAGGGAGGTGGGACCAGAGGCAGGTGGTCTGTCACTCTGCCTCTGCCCAACCGGTTCAGCAGCTCTCTTTCCCACATACCAGCAGGGGGCAGTAGTCTCTTCCTGGGCCCTCTACTTTGATTAATACAAGACCCACCTCCATCAGTGGGTTCCTCACGAGCAACCAGAGCAGTGGTTCTCAACCTTCCTAGCGCTGAGACCCTTTAATACAGTTCCTCAGGGGCTGGAGAGATGGCTCAGAGGTTAAGAGCACTAACTGCTCTTCCAAAGATCCTGACTTCAATTCCCAGAAACCACATGGTGGCTCCCAACCATCTGTATAAGATCTGGGGCCCTCTGCTGGTGCTGCAAGCAGAATACCCACATAATAAATAAATAAATCTTTAAAAAAAAAAATACAGTTCCTCAGCTGGGCTGTGGTGGTGCACGCCTTTAACCTCAGTACTAGGAAGGAAGAGGCAGGTGGATCTCTGTGAATTCGAGGCCAGCCTGGTCTACAGAGTGAGCTCCAGGGTAGCCAAAGAGACACAGAGAAACTCTGTCTTGAAAAACAAAAATAACTAATAAATAAATTACAGTTCCTCATGTTGTAGTGATCCCAACCATAAAATTATTTTTGTTGCTACTTCATAACTGTAATTTTGCTACTGTTATGAACTGTTATGTGTGTTTTCAGATGGTCTTAGGTGAAAGGGTCAATCAAGCCCAGAGGTGTCGCGACCCACAGGTTGAGTAGGGGTCAGGCTCAGCTGTCCCCTACTCACAGCTACAGCTAGCATCCTTCTCGTGCCCAGAGACCACATCTCCCATGAGCTCTCATCCTTCAGGGCTGGGACACCCTTCCCTACTATCCCCCGAGCTCCCTCCCTTTCCTCCTTCAGTTATCACTGAGCCCCCAACCACACAGCCTACCGGCCATCACGTCACCTTCAGACATCCTCCACACACGGGGAACCTGTGGTGGTGCTCGTGCAGTGTCTTCTGGCTCCCCACTTCACTCATGCTAACAGTGCCTAAACTAGCCCATCCACACAGTCCTCCTGGTCCAGCCCTGGGCCTGGCACACTGTGAGTATGCCAGTGTGTACAGCGAGCAGTCCCCATCTCTAGTCTGGTCACCACAACCAGTGGCTACAGACACACGGGATGCCCCTCCACAATGTGACATTACCCTATATTTAGGGCCCGGGTCTTTAATTGGGCACTTAGATAGTACCAGCCACAAATAAAAGCCTTGAGCCAGGCAGAGTGGCACACATCTTTAATCCTAGTACTTGGAGGGAGAGGCAGGTGGATCTCTGTGAGTTCAAGGCCAGGTCTACATAGTGAGTTCTAGGCTAGGACTACATAGAGAGATCCTGTCTCAAGAAAAGGGATGGGAAGCTGGAGAGAAGGCTCAGCAGGTAAGAGCACTGTCTGCTCTTCTCGAGGACCTGGTTTCAATACCCAGCACCCACACAGTGGCTCACAACTGTCTGTAACTCCAGTTCCAGCAGAATCTGATGCCTTCTTCTGATCTGGACACCAGGAACACATGTGATGCACAGATTATATGCAGGCAAAACACCCACATAACATTTAAAAACTAATAATTCTTTAAAAGTAAATTAAAAACAAATAACACCAACGACAATGAGTCCAAGGATGGGCACGGCCAGGGCCACAGGCTGGCATCCGTCCACAGTCTCAGCTACACAGGAGGCAGGAGGTGGCAAGCCCAAAGCTCTCCTGGGGTGGAGAGTGAATTCAGACGACTCTGGACAATTGGTGAGACGGACTCAGAATAAAATACGAAAGGTCTGGGCTGTAGCTCAGCAGTGGAGCTCTGCGCAGTAAGCAGGAGGCCCTAGGTTCCTGCCCAGATGAAGAAGAGGATGATGGCGGCACCCCACAGAGGAAGCCAGGCAGGCGAGGCACAAGAAGCCGCCCCTTCCTCTGCCCCTCACTCTCACCCCTCATGCCAGGAAGACTGGCCCACAGCAGGAACCCTGCAGTCGCACAAACCTGGTCTGAAGCTGGCTGGACTAGAAGCACCCTTGTGTGGGTGACGTCTCCTCCTGGGGCTTTGAGTTAATCATCTGCAAGAAAGGAAAAAAAGACCATCATTGATTCACTCACTAACCCCTCTGTACCCTGGCTGGCTAGTGTGGGAGATGAGGATAACCACGTGGGCAGACACACGGGTAGGGACTGGGCTGACAAAGTGCTACCAGCTATGGAGGATGGCCAACGGGAGGCTTCCTATAGGAGTCGCCCACGAGTGGAGGCTCAAACCTGGCTTCCCAGTACCTGACAGGGTGGAGGACAGGTACAGGGCCAGCACCGAGCCTCAGCCCCAACCCTAGCGAGAGTCTGCTGGGGAAGTATTCAGGGAGCCCCACCTCCTGGCACAGTTCTCTTTCTTGGGGAGCCACCAGCTCAGCCCACAAGGACATTAATGGGCAAGAAGCCAGGGAAACCGGTTTGGCAGCACAGCCAAGTGAGAGGCAGGTTGTGTGGGGGGGAACTCAGCAGCCAGCCTGTCTCAACTGATCCCAAGAGGCAGGCAGGTGGCCAGCCCTAGGTCTGGACAGGGCTTTCCCAGCTGGTCCAGAGGTTCTGGCTGAGGGTTGGGACAGCTGGAGCTGAATGGGCACCTCTGGCTTTCAGTCTTCTCTGTCCGCGCAGCACCATGCACCCCTCCTCCCAGCCTTTCCTGCCTGGCTCATCCCCATCACCTTGACCTCTGCACCAGGCTACCCAGACCCCTTCCCCGGCCTCCTTGAAGCTAGGCCTGTCTCTACAAACCCAACAGAGGCACACCTCATGCTGCCTGGCATGGTGTGGAGGCAGGCGCTATGACCTGGTATCTAGCTTGCTCCCCATCTTGAACTCTTGGCTCTATTCTCCGCTCCCCTCTCCCACACCCAGGCAGCCCAAGGCAGCTCCCAGACTGTGATCTCTCACCAAACCTAGGGAGGCTCTCAGGATGGAAAAGTGGGGAGATGAGGCAGTGCCTTCCCATGCTCCCACACACAGACCCCACCCATAACCTACAAGCCCCCTTGCACACTGCAGCCACTTGTGACTCTGCAGAAGGCGGAAGGGCACACCTCCGGATATTTGCCTGGGCCACCCCTTCCTTTGGGCAGCATATGGAGGGAAGGACAAACAGAGGAACTGGTCATGTTTATAATGACCTGGTGTAGGCCACACCCAGGCTCTCCTAGGCAGCTCCTGACCTTGTGGGTTAGGAACTTCAGAGTTCTGCAGCCCAGGCCTCAAAACCCGTTGAGCTAGCACGGCATGACCTAATTTTTCTATCTGAGAAGACCCAGCCCACAGCTCATGCTAGGAAGCTCAATGTGTGACCCCAGGGAAAGAGCTCCGCACTCAGGCCTCAGTTTCCTCTTGTTAAGATGGTGATGACAGTAGCTGCTTCCGGCAGCTTTTACAAGGAGTCACGAAGAACACAAAACAAGCAATGCACTAGGGCATGGCCCAGAGCCTCTAGTACTGAAGCTAGGAGTGCTCAGTGCTAATCACCATGACGATGACAGCAGGCAGCAGGAATGTGCACCTACTGTGTGCCACCTCTCTTTGAACCACTTTTCCCAGCATCCCTCAATCTTTGCTCCTGATCCACAAGAGGCCATGAGCACGTGCCTTAAATAAGGAAAATGAGGCAGAGGTCCTCACTTAGCCAGGGGCAAAGTCAGGGTAGACATCAGAGCAGGACACCTCCCAGGGCCTGTGGCCCCTCCTTCTGGCATAGGCAGACCCTGTCTGTGGTGCCCAGCCCCATGCCATCTGCACAGTCCTATGACAGAAGGGTCATCATCCCAGTTGTCTGGAAGGAAACTGAGACTCCAGAAAGAAATCCCTGTCCAGGTACTCAGCCAGTGAGAGGCTGCCAGGATTTGAACCTGGGAAGCATCACAGCCTGGGCTTGACCACCGTGCTGCCTCTACCTCCCTGGTTCCAGATGTTGCCTTTCTACCCCTGCGCTGGCACTGCAGGGGTTAGACTGCACCTCCTACCAAGGCTGTCCTGGTCCCATGGGGAATGGGCCTCATGGCCACCCCTCCCAGGACCTTTGGTGAGACAGCTGACCACAGAAAAGATGCCTGAAAACCCATCCCTGTCACAAATGTACTTCATTCTGCTCTAGTGCTGACATGGCCATCACTACCATGAGGGACCTGTGGCCCTGGGAAGTCACCACACAAGCCCCCTGGGTGCCAGAAACCTCGGGTAGGGGCTATTCTGAGCCAGTGTTGGAGTATCTTATTGGACCCCAAATGTGAAGGGTGACTAGGTACCCATGGAGAAGACAGACAGATGGAGCAGTACGACAGGCAGCTCCAACCAGCCATGACACACACTAAAAACTTTAATACGTATTTGGTTTGTCTTGTTTGAGACAGGGCTCCTGGCTGTCCTGGAACTTGCTCTGTAGACCAGGCTGGCCTTGAGCTCACAGATCTACCTGCCTCTGTCTCCCTGTGCTAGGATTAAAGACGTGTAGCAAAACTGTACTATATTTTGAAATGCTTATTTCAGCTTTGTTCTTTTTTTTTTTTAATCTCTTAACTTCTTCAAGCTGTGGGATATTCATGTTTTCCAGTTACCCCCTGCACCCCTTGCTCTACTCCAACCTTTCCTGAGAAGCAAATGCTCCTCCTATACTCCCATACTCCCAGAAGGAATGAGCCACCAGCTCCAGAAGAGTCCTCCCTGCCTCAGTGCACCCTCTGCCTTACAGTCCCGACCTGTTAGGACAGTTAGACACAAGTAAGGTATGTAGACTAGGGATGGCCATGGGCCTCCCACAGGCTGCTGCTGCTACTGCAGCATGAAATAATGGCTGAATAAGAACACAACGAGGACACCGGTCACAGTCCCCCTCCTAGCATATACGTGGTAGTGTCACTTTCCCCAGAGTTGGGATGGGGAGTATGATAAGCTGCCACAGTCTGAGGACTGGTTTGTCTCATCCACTTGACTGGGAACCTCAAGAAGCCAGGAGTAGGGCCATTACAGCCAGCTGTGTGCACCATGGGGCAGTGAGGGTGAACTGCAGAGTAAGGCTGAACGAGAAGCTGCCCGGCCAGCCACTGCTCTAATCTGGCCAGGCACAGCTGTCCTGTGCTCGTCCCCATAGTGCCCAAGATGGGAAAGCTGCCACAGAAAACCTAAGAGCATATGTGAGCTCTGAGGGCTGGAGACATCCGATTAGGCTTCCTCTATTCTTCCCCTGAAGCCCTGCATGAAGAGAGGCAGAAAGAAGGCTCCTGGTCTGTCCCTCTTCGGACATGCCACCTCACACACCAGGCCACCATAAAGACCCTCTGCTACCATGCAGCCAGTGATAGCTATTAATACAACACACACTTGCTATATCACAGGCCCTGCAACAGTAAACCAAACAAGCCCACAGACAGACAGACGTGCTGGCCATCCAGATACATGCAGTCATCCTGAAAACCCCTGATTAGCTGGAGCCCATAGTCATCCACCCTCCACCTCATAGCATCCCGAGCACGAGTGGCAGCTGTCGTGGCACACGAGCAGCGGAGCCAGCGGCTGTGTCAGTGTTCACTCTGGAGCGTGCTAAGGTGAGTTCAGAACTGAGTTCCTGCCCTCCAAACACAGGTACCCGCACAGCCTGAAGGAGGAAGCTTAGGAGGTACCAAAGGGGATGCAGGGAAGTAGCTTACAGGCCCAGGCTCAGAGAAAGTGCTCAGCAAGTGAAAGGACCGGGGACCCTTGTGCAGCCCACTGTGGGCCGCTCTGAAACATGAAGAGCTTCCTCACCCCAAAGAGGCAGGGGCTCCCTAAAGATACCACAAGAGCTATGATACAAAAGAGCCCCAGGGTCTCTGCAGGCGCATGGTTGCACATATACACACAATCCCTGGGTCCAGCAACTGCTAAACCTGCTGAAGGATGTACTGAGGACTACAACCCAGGCTACAAGGTTAGACCCTGAGACCCACACAAGCGCAGGGCCATGCACAGCAAGCAATGAGCTCCTAATGTCTGACACCAGTCCACTCAAGGGTCACCAGGAAGATGTTTGCAGAGGTTCAGGGGCCTGTGCTCAGACACCAAGTTCCCAGGAAGTTGCCACCTCACACGTGGGAACAACAGTCACCCCACCCCTGGACTCAAGAAAGGTGTGGCTATCCCACACACACTGGCTCCAGTGGCCAGTCCCGCCCTCTCCTAAGGCAAGCCGGCTTACCTCTACCATTCTCTCCTGCTTCCTGGGCCACAGCTCCAAGGGCAACTGGTGGCCAGACCTCCCAGTGCAAAGAGAGAGACAGGCTTGAAGGTACCCTGAGACTGGTCAGCTGGCTCTGCACCCAAAGGTCTCTAACAGTGGTGGGGACACAGCCTAGCTCTGGTAACAGCTCAACTGGAGCTGTGGCTCCCACCCACAGAGGGCGGGAAGCAGGGAGGCGGGAGGTGGGGCTGGAGCCAGTAGGCCTGGGAGGGTGGCCCATAGCCGAGGGACAGAGGGGAAGGTTGGCAGGGACCCCAGCCACAGCCTGGTCTCGCAGGACTTGCCTCCACTACAGCAGGCACACTCATCCTACCAACTCCCCCTCCACACACAGGTTGGATAACAGGGCCCAGGAAAGCGGGCGGGGCTTACCCAGGCTGCACACAGAGCGGCTACTGGACCTTGCTCTGGAGACAATGGGGGAGGAGCTGGGTGCAGGATAGGCCTCTGGAGACCTAGGGCTGAACTGAGGGCCCTCTGAGGTAGGGAGCAGCTAGAGAGCCTGGTGGGCCCCATCCTGGTGTAGGAGGTTCTTCTGTTCATGTGTTGCTTTCATTGATTAATGAATACAGAAACTGCTTTGGGCCTGATAGGGCAGAACTTAGGTAGGCGGAGAAGACAGAACTAAATGTTGGGAAGGAGGGTAGAGTCAGGGAGAAGCCATGGATCCTCCAGCCTGAGACGGACGCCATTTAGAATCTTGCCAGTAAGCCACTGGCACATGGCGATCCACAGATTACTAGAAATGGGTTAAATTAAGATGTAAGAATTAGCCAATAAGAAACTAGAACTAATGGGCCAAGCAGTGTTTTAATTAATACAATTTCTGTGTGATTATTTTGAGTGTAAGCTAGCTGGGCAGCCAGGACAAATAAGCGGCTCTCTCCTTGCAACAGTTTGGTGCCAAAGTGATGGACTAAATCCACTTAAAAACCTGAGAGAGCTCTCTCCGTGCAACACCATCCCCTTTCCTTCCCTGGTGGGATTGTAGCAAGTGGTACAAGCAGGGGAGCTGAACGTGGAGAGATGGGTGATGGGAGGGAGAATGGTGGTGCGGAGACTGGGAGACTGGGACCAGCACAACGCTGCTGGGGAGAGAGCAGCTCACCTGAAGGAGCTGTGCTCATGCCCAAGTCCTCTGGCTTCAGCACTGCCCAGCACAGGCCAGCTGCTTTAGCAGGCCTCCTTTACAGCAGAGCAACCGGAAAGTCCACAGAGGTTATGTGACTGGCCTAAGGCAGTACAAGAACACAGGGAAGCTGAGTGCCAGGATTCAGAGGCAGGTCATTCCCCCTGATGCTCGTACCCTTAACCAGCTGCTCTGAATGAGGTAGTGTTGCTCGGTGCCTTCATTCTGAACAACAGCCACTCTGGGAGGGGCCTCCTCCCTTACCTCTGCTCCTGACCCCCTTCTGAGAAGCCCAGCTGACTGCTGGCCCTGAGCAGAGGTCTCCTGTGCAATCGCTTTCAGTGTAAGGATCTGTCATTCTGGGCACAGCCACAGTCTGCCTCCTGTACGTGCTCAGCAAGCATTTCCTATCAGTCTAGGCTGGACCACACATGTCCTCTGGGCCTGGCCACAGCATCTGACCTCTGTCTACTACTGTCTGTAGCCCCCAAATTTACCAAACTCCGTGCATATTTGGTGGCAGGCAATCTGGCCCAAAATGCCCTGTCCCAAGGGGGGCACCTAGAAGGCAGGCTCTAGACCAATGAGCACAGGGCACGGTCTGAGGAGCCCCTATGAAGGGCCATGAGGACCACCAGCAAGCGGCGAGAGCTGCCTGTGTCCTTCCAGTCCCACTCCTTCCCCACTGCAGAACAAGGCCTGGAAGAGCCTAAAGTCCCAGGTCTCTGGTCACTGCCTCCCCATGGGGGCAGGGCATCTAGGAAGCAACCACCCAGAGAAGAGTTAGGTAGGGCCTCCCCCCACCAACCAGACCGGCAGGTTTGGGCTCTGGTGGGGGAGGTGGTGCGGCCTGGCCAGCTCTGGCCAGCTCCAGGAGAGACAGGTCTAAGAGGAGCACTGAGAGCATGACTCACTAATCATGGTTTGTCACACAGGAGCTTGTCTGTCTCTTTCCTTCCTTTCTTTTTTTTTTTTAGAAAGATTTATTTATTTATTATGTATACAGTGCAGGCCCAAAGAAAGCACCAGGCCTCATTACAGATGGCTGTGAGCTACCTACCATGTGGTTGCTGGGAATTGAACTCAGGACCTTTGGGAAGAGCAAGCAAAGCTCTTAACTACTGAGCCATCTCTCCAGCCCCCTGTCCCTTTCCTTTTCATCTCTCCTGTCTTGAGGACACGGTCACATGGTACCAATGCCAAAAGGTACCAAAGAGTAAACAGAGGCAGGATACACTCTCCCCAGGCACCTTGGTTTTTTTCCTTTGGAGAGACACGTGTTCCATGAGTACACTTGAGCCCTTAAAAGAACCCCACACACAAAATGCAGCACGCTACACACACAGAACCTTTACCTACTCCAAAACACGCCCTGCCACACAGCTGGCACTTGGGAGGGAGGACTTTGGCAGCACCAGTTAGGTGGAAACACACCAGGGACCTGGCAAGTGTTCTGCTGAGCACAACACAAGCAACACATGCCAGTCCATGGGCCCGCGGAAAGGTTTAGAGCAGTCCATGGGCCCGTGGAAAGGTTTAGAGCAGTCCATGGGCCCGTGGAAAGGTTTAGAGCAGTCACCAGACATAGGAAACAAGACAAACACCCTTTGGTGTGATCTCCTGGGTCCCTGGAAGGACAGCATGGGGAGCTAACAGTCTGACTACATGGGGTGAGTCTCAATAAAAAAGCCTAGGACACTATTTTAATAAAGCACAAAACCCGTGGAAAGGAGGTGGCTGTCAGACTTTGTCAAAGGTGGCAAAACCAAAGAGGAAGGGGTAAGGATGATGGTCCCAAGAGTCACGAAGATCACAAGTTCAAGGCTGTCTGGACTACAGTGAACTGAAGATCATCCGGGACACTAGATGAGACCCTATCTCAGTATCAAAAACCAAAAACAAAAAAGAGCCAGATGTGGTGGTTCACTCAGTAGGCTGAGCAGTGGGATTGTCATATGAGGTCACCCTAGGATATAGTAAATACCAAGCTAGCCATGGATACACAGCAAGCAAGACCTTATTTCACCCCTACCAAAGTGTAAAAGGAGGACAGTCTGACAGTACAGCCTGCTTAGACTCTACCAGGGAGGGGCTGGGGCGTGCAGGGCTCAGCGATAGCACGCTTGCCTAGCATGCACAAGGCCCTGTGTTAAATTCCCAGCACAGGAGAAGGACCAGGAGCTTCTCAGAGTGCAGAATGATGGCACCACCTGTCTCTTCCCTGAGAGGGGCAAGAGACAGTAACTGCTCTGCTGTAATGTTAGTGTGTGAGGTATTTCAGCACACAGTCCAACATCCAGTCACGGTTTCAAAGGAAAAGACTACGTACGCGTGTTTAGATGTGTATCTTATGAATCTCAACGTGCCTCGTTTTGTGGAATGCCGGCCCTCACTCTGGCGGCCATGTGGAAGTGCTGTGGTGGCTTGGGCAGCCCCATGGGGCCAGCCTGGCAGCTTGTGTTTTACTCTCATCAGCAGTGCAGGGACGCTAACGGGACACAGCAGGCATCTTGCAAGTGTTTCCAGCATCTGTGGGCCATGCCATTGGCCCTGCACCAGGACTGCCTTGCTCCCAGCACCCTCAGCAAGTCCAGGGCCACCACTAGTCACGTGCGGTATCAGAGCTGTCCACCTCTGCTCTGCAGGACAGGAGAGGTCTGCCCAGCTCACCACTCAGCTCAGCCTGGGTTGCGTTTGCATTTTCTTCTTCTGTGTAGCGAGCACCCTTTCGTGCTCACAGAAGCTGATAGAATGTCCTCCTCTGCTAAGCGTCTATTCAAAGTCTGCCTGGTTTTCTGCTGGGTCAGGGAGACCTTTGTAACGCTAATCTGACTGTGTCTCTTTCTGCTGAAAACCAACTAGGGCCTCACAGATACAGCCATCTCCCCACCATGCCCACGACAGCCCTCATTTCCTCCACCCTTACCCAGTCGCCTGCTACGGCCACATGCAACCTCCTTCCCTGTACTTGGTCCCTCTGCAAGAGGTCATCAGTGTCCACCAGACGCCCTGTGGGGCTTCTGACCAGAAGTCCCACCACATGAGATCTGGAATTCAGCTGACAGGCTGGGCAGAGGGCAGCAAGGACAGGGTATGAGGGGAAGATGAAGTGGTGGAGGCAGGCCATGGGGAGCTGCGGCAGGCTGCCAGGGTTAGGCATGAGTTTGAGGCTGTAATTCTGCTTGGAGATGGTGGGATCCAGAAGACCAGAGTGGGTGTGGAGAAAAGTAGCCAGGATGGAGCACGGGCCAGGCAGCTGAGGAAGGCAGCCAGGAGAATGAGGGCTCTGGAGGAGGACACTCCATCTACGAAGAAAAGTAACACTAGGGAGATGGCTCATTCGGTGACTGTCCGCTATGCAAGCACAAAGACCCGGGTGGGTGCCCGGGCCACGTGAAAAGCTGGGCAAGGCGCATGTGTCTGTAGTCCCAGTTCTGGGGAGGTGGGGACAGGCTGATACCTGGAGCTCAGTAGCTAGTCATTCCAGACAAATGGTGAGATCCAGCCTCAACAATGTGGAGGTGACTGAGGAAATCAACCTCTGACCTCCACATGTATGCACATACATGAGCATGTGCACACACAGTGACACTGTGATAAGGGGGACACTGGGAACAAAGTTAAGGGAAGTGGCAAGGAGAAGTTCTGAACTGTCTGAACCAGACCCAAGGGGGAAATGGCTCACCACCTGATATTAAAGTCTGCTGCACAACAGAGAGCATACAGTGAGCCGCGACCTGCGGATCAGTGCTGGAGCACGGAGAACCCAGAAACACTCCCGCCAACATGACTTCACTAGTTTTATTCTTTAGGGATTAATTTTTATTTATGTATGACTGTTTGCCTGCTTGTATGTCTGCGTACGTGTGCAGCGCCCAGAGAAGTCAGAAAAGGGCATTGGATCTCCTGGAACTGCAGTTATAGACAGTTGTACGTGGGTGTTGGGACCCAAACCCAGGTCGACTGCTGTTGCTCTTAACCTCTGAGTCACATCTCCAGCCTCAATGCACTGGGCTTTAAAGATTAAGTGATCTTCTGCCTGGTGTGGCGCAGCATGCTTTAAACCCAGCACCAGGAGGCAAAGGCAAGGGACTTGAGGTCTAGGTTAGCCAGAGGCACATGTGAGTGAGACTGCCTCAGAAAACTAACAAGATTTAAAAACAAAAGTGCCTTTTTTCCCACTGTGGTGAAAGACACACAGTATTTATCATTTTAACACTGGGAAGTGTGCGTGCAGTCCAGCATCTTTAAATACACTGAGAGCTGCACAAGCATCACCACTCTCTCTACCCCAGCTTTTTCAGCCCTTCCTCGTCCACTCAGCCTCCCCACAACTCTCCTAGCGTCTGCCTCTCTGTGCTATTTATTCCAGGCCCGGGGACAAGAGGAATCACGCAATCGCTCTTCCTTATGCCTGGCTTTCCTCACTAGGATAATGTTTTCAAGGTCCAGCCTCACAGAGTGCTGAGAGAGGCTTCATCCCTTTCTATGGCTGAATGATAATTTTCTTCCAATTCACGGAGGGATGCGAGGTTGTTTCTACTTTCTGGATGCTGTGAAGAATACTGCAAGGAACTGGCTGTGCAAATATCTCTCCAGTCCCTGCTTTCAGTTTTTTGGGTTTTTTTGTTTTGTTTGCTTTTGTTTGTTTGTTTTGTTTTGTGACAGGGTCTCTGTACACAGCCCTGTCTGCCCTGGAACTCACTATGCTGACCAGGCTGGCCTCAAACTCACAGGTGTCTTCCTCCTGAGTGCTGGGATTAAAGGTGTGTGCAGCCATGTGCGGCCCCTGCCTTCACTTCTTGAATGTGCGCCGGGAGTGGACAGGATCAGTCATATGGAGTGTGTTTTGTGTTTAGCTCTACAAGAGGACGGCAAGCTCCTTCTCATGGCAGCTGCTGAGGATGAATGAACTTCCGATTCTTCTGCCTGCCCAATGCCTGCTTTATCCCTCTCACTACCCAGCCCAGGCTAGCTTTGCAAAGACCGCCTGCCTCTGTCTTCTGAGAGCTGGGACTGCAGGCCCAAGCCAGCATGCCTAGCTAGCTATTCTTCTTGTTTAATAGAGGCTATCCTGGTAAGTATGCAGTGGTAACAGACCGTGGTAACTGGAAAGGTCAGTAAAAGAAGATCAGTAGCATTCATAGAAGGTGCTAGAACAACCGGCTTCCCATACACACACTTAGGAACCTTGACAGAAACTACACTGCACACAATATATAAGAGATCATGCCCTTAAGTGTAAAACTTTAAGATTTCCAGAAAACAAAACAGGTGGAGGTAGGAGGATTCTAAATTCAAGGCCTTCCTGGACAAAAGAACAAGTTTATAGCCAGCCTAGGCAACTTAGGCCTGGTAAACAGTAAGAGGCCCAGGGTGCAGAGTGGGTGACAGAATGTCTGCTGAGCAAGTGCAGGGACCTAGGTCCATCCCCAGCACCACACACATGAAGAAACTGGAAGGAAGCCCCCAGGACCTAGCTCAGGGTTCTCACACGCCACACCAAAGGCACAAACCATAAAACGAGAAATGAATGTAGGGACCTCACCAAAATTTAAGAATTTTTCGGTTAAGAGCACTGACTTTTCTACCAGAAGACCCCAAGTTCAGTCCCCAGCACCTATATGGGGGCTCCCAACTGTTGGGAACTCTAGTCCAATGCCCTCTATTGGGCTTCCCAGGTATCAGTCAGGCCCACGTGTATATATATACATGCACACATGTTATAGGCAAACACCCATACACATAAATAAACAAAATATTTACAAACAAAACTTTATTTTGTTTAAAGAAGACTTTTCCTCTAATAAAGTTCACGAGAAGGGGATAAAAAGACAAGCTACAGGCCGGGCGGTGGTGGCGCACACTTTAATCCCAGCACTCGGGAGGCAGAGGCAGGCGGATCTCTGTGAGTTCGAGGCCAGCCTAGTCTACAAAGGGAGTTCCAGGACAGGCTCCAAAGCTACAGAGAAACCCTGTCTCGAAAAACAAAAAACAAACAAACAAACAAACAAACAAAAAAGACAAGCTACAGGCCAGAGGTGGGGGCCTGTGGTAGAGGGCTTGCCTAGCAAAGACAAGAGGCCCTAGGTTCAATCCTCAGTACTGAAGGGGAAAGAAGGCAAGCAACAGACTGAGAGAGACATTTACATGTCACATATCTGACGAAGGCCTAGCGCTAAGAACTGAGCGGTAGAAAAGCAAACAGTTCAGTAAGAAAGTCAGCAGAAGCCACGGGACATGCCACCACGGCACATCCACAGATGGCAAGTAGGCCTCCAAATGCTCAACAGCATTAGCCATTAGGGAGCTACAAATTAAGGTGACTGTGAGACTGTGCTACACACTTACTACAAGCGTTAGTAAAAGACGGGACAACAGCAAATGCTCGCGAGCTACAGGGAAGGCGTGTTCTGCTCGCGCTGCCCTGCTGATGGCAGCAGAAAATGGTGCAGCCACTCTGAAAAACAGCCTGGCACCCTCCTTAAAACCTGTAACTGCCATACCACCAAGCAATTACACGTTGGGGTATTTGTCCTAGAAAATGAAAATTTATGCTCCACACAAAAAAACCACTATGGGAACATTTACAGAGGCTCTCCTTGTAATAGCCAAAAAACTAGATACAAGCAGATGTCCTCCAGGGGCGGATGGTGAAACACGCTGGAGTATCCTGACTGCCACCCAGCACACACGACCATCTGGGAGCATCTCCTGAGAACTAGGCTGCATGAATGAAGACAATTCCAGAAGGTTCTCTGCAGAATGATTCTGCTTATGCAGGCCTAAAATGAAAGAATTCTAAAACTGGGGCGTGGATACTCGCCCAGGGTAGGGGTGAAGGGGTGTGGCTGTAGCAGGCCTCGGGTGGGGAGGGGCTACTGTGATGGAATGCTTAGTCTTGACCAGACAGAAGTCACATCATGGCTGGGGATGCTACCCCCGAGGGAAGATGGGGGAAGGATATGGCAGGTCTAGAATGCCTTACAACTGCAATGGGAACCTACAGGTCCCTAAAAATGTAAGTTTACTTCAGAATATTTATCGTTTATTTAAAATGACAGACCTGCTCCCATCTCATCCCTCCTTTTGTTTTAGCCAAAGCCTCACTAGGCAGTCCAGGCTGGCAGGTGTATGTCACATGCTCAGATCTCTTAGCGTTGAATGTGCTGTTCTTTCCCTGGTTTCTTCTTCCACACACTAGTTCATGTTCCTACTTCTGGCCTTGGTCTACAGGTCTCCCCCTCCAGGAAGCCACCTCTGGTTCCAAGGAAGGGCTTCTGTCACCCTGTTGGCCTCCCTAGACTAGACATTCTCTGAGTGCTGGTCCTTGACTTAGCAAGTGACCTGGCACAAGGGCTGAAGGGACAAGGGAAGGAATGAAGGGCAACAAGGACCATACTGTTGATGGCTGCCAACTTCTGGGTTTAGAATCACCACCACAGAAACATCTCTCGGTGTGTCTATGAGGGTGCAAACAGAAAGTTAGCTGAACAGGGAAGACCCCCTAAATGTAGACAGCGAGGGGCTGGAAAGTCGGCTCAGCGGTTAAGAGAGCTTGCTTGCTCTTCCAGAGGACCTGGGTTCAATTCCCATCATCTGTATTGGTGGCTCACAGTACCTATGACTTCAGCTCCAGAGAATCTGACAACTTCTTCTGGTCTCTGTGGTGGGTGTGTCACACACACACTCACTCACACCCACACTATTTTTTTTTTTTTAGCAGAAAGAGAGCTGCACACCAGCATTCGTCCCTTTCTGCTTCCTGCTGGCAGACAGCAAGTCTGCTGCCTTCCCTGTCATGATAAACTGTACCCTCAAATCTGAGCCCAGAGAGGCTCCCTTTTCTTCAGGTGCTTCTGTTGGGTGTTTGAGCACAACAACCAGAGGAGTAACTCACAACAACCAGAGGAGTAACTCACACCAACTGCCACTGGGGACACTAGGAGGTGCCAGCTCTTCTGAGAGCATCACTGTGATGGACTAACCTTTACATGGTTTCCAGTGGTTCCCTGAGGTGTGGTAGGGTTTGCACATGCCTCCAGACTACTAACTCGGTGCAGAACTGGGGGTAAACCCCAGCTGATCTGGACTCTTGCTAGTAATCACTACAGTGGCCCCCTATTGGCTTTGTAAACCAGCTTAACAGGGTGGGTCAGGGTCAGAAAAGAGAGACATCCTGCTCAGTCATGTCACGCCCCCCAGGAGATATCAGAGCCCTTTTATAGAGCATAGGACTAAAGCTAGCCCCCATTTGGTGACCAGGGATCTCCCAAGTTCTCTCCTGCTGAGCGGGGGGGGGGGGTAAGCAGGAGGCGGGGGACCCTGTTGGAGAACACGCCTGCTGATGCTTCCTTCCTTCACTGGCCGGTGAGCCCTCAAAAGCAAAATACCAGACAGAGCAAGCTGTGGCCAACAGCTGTCAATCGCATGCTATCCATACGCAGTTTACACCTAGAGAACAATCTGGGGTGCTGCAGGGACTGCAGGGGTGTCACTTTGTTTTAGTTGGGCAGGGGACCCAGAGCAGCAGGTGATTCTTTGTTCTCCTTTGGGCAGTAAAAGGGAAGGAAGGGGCTGAAAAGCATGAGTGAGAGCCGCTGAGAGTTCACTTCCGGCTGCCAGTCCTTACCCTCTGTTCTGGGTGGCACATGGGAAGTTTGCTTGGTACCTAAGTGCTGGGGTGAACTCAGAGACTTTCGCGCTTCATACAGGGTTAGACTTTGCACTGCAGAATAAGTTGAGCTTTATGAGCTTCTGAGTGTGTGTGCTGGCCAGTCCCTCTGCCTCTGTCCCATTTTGCTGCCCACCCCCTGCCCCTGCCATAAACAGCAGGCCCCTCACATCTTCTTGCAGCAGGTGACAAAGGCCAAGAGACAGCCTGGAACCCTCAGACCCAGGCGGTGAACCCAGGCCTCTCCATACACTGAGGCACCCACTCCCAGGTTCTACTCCTGTGACACTGGGAACAACCTGGTCTGAGGTCTCCTTGTCTAGACAGAGGCACACTGTAGCTAGTTCCAGGACAGAAGTTACTGTTTCAGAGTTTATCAACTAGACTGTTCTGAGGGCAGCAGCAGTCCCTGGTGGCTCATCTGTACTCCATGCCGGAGATATGGGACAGCAGTGAGGCCAGCAACAGGTATTATGTTGGGCACCATGCAATGGCACAGGCATGGCGGAGGGGGCTGCCAAGGCTCCATTTCAGAGGAGGACCAGGAGGCACCAACCCACCAACCCCAAGTCACACAACGTGCCTATGGCAGGTCTGGGCCACTCACTGCACCTCCAGCAGTCTTTTGTCCTGTCACTCCAGGATGCTTGTCTCTTTAAGACAATCTCCCTGCCACCCAGCCTCAAGGACTCCTTATTGAAGGTGCTGGAAGCACAGGCATGCACCATCATGGGTTTCTTTCTTTTTTTCTTTATAAATTTTTACCCTCAAAGTTAACTTGATAGTCATGCAAACATTAAGTCATTAAATCATTAAACGCAGATGTTTGCCCACAGCAACAGCTTCAAAACTGTGCACTTGTGTGCACGCACACACAGACACATAGACAGACACAGAGCTTCCTCCTCCCCACACACAAGTCAAGTGCAGGGATAGAAGGCTGCTCAAGAGGCCTTGGACCTAGTCTGGCTCAAACTGGACAGAACGTGAAATGACCTTAGGGTAACTGCAAAGTGTGAGGCTATTATGGAATTCCTGTAACAGACAAACTTGAGAGTTTCTGACTACTTACTGTACTGCGTAGACTTTGTTGGAGAAGGATCACTTGGGATGGGGCTATAGATGGCAGCTGCTGCGGCGGCAGCAGGCACCTGAGGCGGGTAGGAAGCAGTTCTGACGTCTGTGTGGATGGGACACAAACATGTCCCTGTTGATGAAGGGGATGCCTGAGTTACGGTGACTCTGTGGGAGCACCGCCCTCCCCAACTACACTGGCAATAGCAGTGATCAGGACTCTAAGGACACAGCGCCAGTGCTTCCAGGCTGCACACCGCTGACTCACTCAACCCCCAGCCACCCTGGATCACCCCCCAGCTCCAGATGTGGGGATTGGGAATTGAGACCTTACCCCAAAGAGGAAGCCCTTCTAGAGGAGCCTGGGGAGGCAGAGGTGGTGCAGCCACAGCTCGTGGGAAGTAAAATAACATAAGCTCTTCCATGTGATATTCACATCTTTAACACAAGCTCTTGCTGGCACTAAAGTTGGGTCAGCAGACAGTCCAAGTCCTAGCAGCCAGAACTGCCACTGGCAGTGGTGACCAGAAATGGGTCCACAGAGCGGCTGGAGGCTTCAGGTGACACAAGAACCCCAGGACACTGCAACTTTCTGTCCTAGGAGTGAGGACAGGGTGGGAAGCAGGCCCAGTGATGGGAAGAATGTTCTGGGCCTATGGAAGCCATATCCCCCACCCCAGCCTCCCGGAGACCTCTGCCAGGTATGGGGAAAGAAGACATGGGCAAGACAGGGGTAGGTCACAGAAATATGCATGTGCATGTATGTGAGTGTGTGTGTGCAGAGTACTGCCCAGTCCCCTGCATGGCCCACAGAGAGGTGGCTGCCACACCACCAGACACAGAAACCTCCTGCAGCCCTTTACTGCCCTCTGTGAATGCGGGCAACAGTCCTGCTCCCCGGAGTGCAGTGCGCTGTGACCTAATCACCTGGTCGGATGCTTACAAAGGGCAGGAATGCCCCAACGTCCTGAAAGCTAAGACAAGTGCCATTCTCCCTGCTCCAGGCCACCAGAGTGTGTGTTCAAGGGCATAGACCTGGTGAGTCTTTCTGCTGATGAAATGGAACCAGCCAAGAACTCAACCAGGCCTGAGACCTCAAGGGAGGCAGAGTGAGGCTGACAGTGGGGGTCGGGGAGGGCAGGACCAGTACCCAGAGGCCTTTCTCCAAGCTACCCTCCCCCAACCCAGGGCCATCAGAGCTCTGGGGCCTGCCTGTTGAGGAATGCAAGGAATGAAATCCCTCCTGGTGCAGCTATCTCTGGGTCCCTCCCACTCCAGACACTTTCAGCCATGGGGTCCAGCCAGCATCCTTTCCTGAGAAAGCCTAGGCCATCACCCAGTGACCCTGCTGCCCCTCCTCCCACTACCAGCCCTCTCCTCAGCTCCAGAAGCCCTTGTGCCCTCAGGGCCCCCATCTACAGGGCCCAGCCCCGGCAGCCCCTCTGGGCCCTTATCCGTGTGTACACTAGGCAGCTGGAACCAGCCAGGAGCTGCAGGGGTTGATGCCCAGCTGGGCAGCCAGCACCTGCAAAGCCTTCCTAGGCACCCTTACTTCAAGGCAGGAACCCCAGAATGAGTAAAGTGAGAACACGAAGCAGATACTAGCTGGAGATGGCGGCCCCTGCTGATGCAAGGAGATACAAATCCTACTAAGCCTACCAAGGGCCTCCCGATTCCCGTCCACCACACTCTGGGGAGACCCCAGCAGAGTCTTCCACATTCCTCAGTCTGTTCCCTGATAATTAAACAGTAAGCTGATTAGTCAAGGAAAACCTTTAATTAGCCCCTGAAACCGTTCAGGAAAATTACAGCCTCTCTGGGCACCCTCCCCAAGATGGTGCCACAGAAACAAGCAGGGAATGGAGAAGGTCTTCGCCCTGCAAAGTGAAGCCTGGGGAGCCAGGTGTCTTATGAGAGTGAAGGGGAGAGACCGCTGCTCCGTCATAAAGTGGCTGGAATAAGCCCACAGGAGGCAGACAAGACCCCTGCGGGAAAGCATGACACTGTTCTGAGGGCCGAGAGAAGACATAAGTAAACACTGTAATGATGTTCTGTCCCTTTAAGAGACAAGTCACGCCCACTCCCTCCCCTGACCGCTGAGACAGGTAGATCATCCTTCCTACTTGCAGCCTGAGTCCCTTCCTTTTTCCGTCTCCCTCTAGAAGAGGCAGCTTCTGTCTTCCCTTCTCCCTCCCTCTCTCTCTCTGCTTTTCTCCCCTTCTCACTTTCCCCTCCATAGCCTACTAAATAAATATCCAACCTCACTCTGCATGGCATACCTATCCGTGTCTCTGTCTCTCGCCTGCAACGTGGCTCCTTGCCTGGAACCAGCTGCCTTCAGAGACCTGCTGTGTGTCTTGTGGTGTGCCCATCTGTCTGTCTCTCCTCATGGTCTCATGTACCTGGGACTGACTACTCTCAGGACCCACTGTTTGCTGCCTGCCAGCCACATGGCCCACTCCTGCCGGCACTTGGGGATCCGCAGCACTTTTAATTAATCTATTACACACACCACATTCATGGATTGGGAGGCTGGGGGGTGGGCAGGCGAGATGGTTCAATGGGTACCAACCTAAGTCCAATCCCCAGAACCCACATAAAGATGGAAGAAAGGTAGTGTCACAATGATGTTCTCTGGCCCCCACAAGCACACCGCAGCACACTTGTGCACACTAACTCAGAAATGAGAATTAAAACAGCAAACAGTCTAATGGCAGAGTGAGCAGGTGACTTGACTAGGCCTTTGGGTTTTAAAGACCATTGAGAAGCTGCCCTGCCTGATGACTGCCAGAGAGATGCCAATCAAATGGGAGGAGACACCAGGATCGTCTTGGCACCAGGCTGTGGCTGCACCAAAGATCCCCACAGGTGCCAGGTTCATATTCTCATCTGGAAAGTGGGTCAGATAGGTGTGGTATCCCCAGGATTCCCCGGGAAGGCCTGGGTTACAGTACAGGAGCCCTGCACAGGGCACAGCATGCACCATCGACTAGTTTCCCTTATTAAAGACCTAAAGAGGATGGGTATCCTTATATGAACTTCCTCAGCCAGAGGTTGGGTGAGGCCTTCTGCCCCAACCAGGGCAGCCCCAGGGGGTTGAGACCAAGAGAACGAGACTCTAAATGAGCAGCAACTCAGTCTGTAACCTCCTGTGGAGGTCACAACTGCCTGCTCACACTTGCTGGAGAAAGACAAACAGTCCATTTGTATTGATGTGACAGGCATTGGGAGGAGCGGGTGTGGGGTAAAGGGAAACTTAAGGAGTATACACACTAAGGTACAGGAAGTCTGGAAGTCCAGAGTGACTACCAGGACTTAAATGCAGCCTTACTTGGGACCTGACCCCCCCAAGTCTTTTGATTCCTCAAAGGCTCCCACAGACTCTCCCCAAAGGACATCCACAGGAGCTAGGCTAGGGCCAGAGGGTTCTTTAGGCAGCATGCCCACAATGCCTCCCTACTTGGGTCCCCCAGTACACACTCTGTCAGTCCACCAACCTTTACAACTACTGTATACAAACCAGAAAGAACAGAGAAGGGACAAGGTGACAGCACTGCTCTTCCACCCCAGCCTACCACTGTGAAGCTGGCTATGGCAGGGAGGGGAGCACCATAAACCAGCAGGGGCTGGGTCACAAGGGGATCTAAGCAGCTGCGGGTGCAGTTCCCAGCTTGTGTGTGGGTGCCACTGTAGACTTTGAAGTCAGCAGTCTCCCAAAGGGGGTAGTAATCAGTGCAGGCGACGATAGCCAGGACTCTGAGAGCAGTTAGGACAAACCCTCTGGCTGAGAAGAGTGGCCTGAGGTGAAGGCTGGGTGTCCAAGGGCCTTGTAAGGAGACTGGAACCACAGGGAGGGTCCTCACCAGGGCTTCTGGCTGTGCTGAGACAGACTAAGGGACTGTGGGAAAGAGGGACTGAAAAGTCTGTGGCATGGGCTGGGAAGAAGGCAAGGATTCAGTCTGAACAAGGAAGAAATGTGTCAGGTGCCAGGTTATACTGGGAAAGTTGGGGAGAAGGGAGGAAGCAGTGAGGACCAGACCAAGGGCTGCAAGCCAGGGAAGACCATTACTCGAGCCCGTCCCAGGAACAGGCAGGTTGGAAGGCAGCCTGCTTTCAGTCACTTGTCACAGAGTCATTCTCTGGTCAAGGCTTGTGTCCCTAAGCTCGATTGAGCCTGACTTTTGGGCCCGGCACAGGCCTTCTCTTTCATTTCTACAGGGCCTAAGAACCAGAATTTACAGAAACACCGGGGAAGAAGTGCTATCACAGTTTCTTGGCACTGAGACAGGAGAAATGCTACGAGTCTCAGGCCAGACTGGGTTACATTGTCAGACCTGTCTCAAAATACACAAACCAATAAATAAATAAAACAAATAAAACTGGCCCAAGGTCAAGCAGAAAGGCTGACAGTACCAAGTGCTGTCAAGGACCCAAGGATGTAGACTGGGTAACCTGGAGCAAGGCAAGCTCTCACCACCATCAACTTGTCTCTTGATGGTGAGGACACCCTGCCCTCCACTCCTGGGAGTGGCCTGCGGGAAAGGACATGGATGGCAGGGAGCATCCCCAGTACAGCAGGGGGTACCCCACACACACAGCAGGGGCTCAGAAACAGATGGGGTGCGTCAATGGGAGGAAGGGAGTATTGATGGCCAGTCAAGCAGATCTATCTCACAGAGCTGAGGGGAAGAAGTGGGGTACAAAGACGAGCCACTGGGAGATTCCATGTCAGCCTAACAGCAGCTAAGATGGTGCTGATTCACGAGCGGTAAATCGGTCAGGAAGAACAAACACACCATGGCTAGCAAGGATGGGGTAGAGCCCATGGAGGGCATGATCCCAGGAGAAATGAGTGGGCTCCAGGGTGCTGTGTCTTCTGTCTATCTCCCCTGAGATGGGGCCAAGCATGTAGAGCCATCTTACGATGCCTGGTTCAGATAACTGTATTCTATGCACTGTTCTAATTTTGACAATTAGTAACAAGCCTTTAAAAGGCAACAGAACTGGGGCTTTTAGAACTAGCTCAATGGAAAACAGTCATGTCTGGTAAGCACGAGAACCCAAGTCCAGGTTGCATATACCTATAGCCCCATGGGTGGAGACAGGAGGCTCCAGGAGCCTCCCGGCAGAAAAGGTAAGTTTTTATCCTATGAGAGACCCTTTCTCAATGCAGGGGACAGAGCTCAACAGAGGCAGACAACTGAGGTCCCACGCTGGTTTCTGCACAGAACATGAACATAAAAAGCAGCAGAGTTGGGCTGGAGGGCATGGCTATGGGATGGAGTTCTTACCTAGAATCCATCGGTGTGCTGGAAGTGTGGCTCAGAGGTGAATTCTCACCTCCCATGTACACAGACCCTGGCTTTAATCCCTAGCAACACACATACACATGCATACACACACACACACACGCAGTACGATCGTAAATGCTGTATGTGGACACAGCATTTCAGTAGAATAACCTCTAAGTGGGCCCCTGTGGAGACCTGTGGGCAGCAGGGCGGGAGAGGTCCCCCAAGAGAGGAACAAAGCCGCCTTAAGGTGGAGTTGCCAGCTCGGGGTGAGTGTGGAGAAGTGTTCAGTGTCCTACTTCTTCCCCTGGCCAATCTGACTGCTAATAGTGGGGACAGACAAGAGGGCAAGCCTTGGTCCTGGCCACTTTATCCTGTGGGAGTGGTGAAACCGAACCGGAATCTGGAAAACTGCACAATGGGGCTTTATCAGAGTTCTCAGGGCAGGGAGGGGCGGGGCATCCTCTCCTGAGAGGCCCCACCTGTCCATGTCCCTTTGGAGCTCCCCAGCAGCCAGGAATGAAAACACCACCTTGGAAGTGGCCAAAGTGCTAGCCAGTTAAGAGCAGCTCTCCAGAGTCCAAACCCCAGCCCTGCTTACTGTGGCCAGCTGCCCTGCCTGGACAGCCTTCCAGGCTCTTAATTTCCTGCCCTGCAAATGGAGATATGCGACACTCGCATTGACGGCAGGAGCCAGCAAGTTCAAGGACCGTAAGTTCAGGCCACACTCAGAATGGGGCCTGGTGGCTCACATCAGTAAACCCAGCAGTAGGGATGACAGGACAAGAAAACCACTAGATCAAGGTCAGCCTGAGCTACACAGTGAGTTCCAGGTCAACCTTGGCTACAGTGTGAGACCTTTTCTCAAATGGACAAACAAACACAGGAAACACGAAGACAGATTAAACAAGCAGAGAAACGCTGAGTATTCAGCCAATAGCTTTTGCTACTGCATTCTGACTGTGGAACATGCACTGCTGCCCCCAAAACAACCCTTTGAGGAAGCAGCATCACCATTATGTCTTTGAAGATAAAGTCTATGAAGCCCATGCTGGTCCTGAACTCAGTCCCCCTGCTTCCCTCCTGAATTCTGGGATCACAGGTACATGCCACCACACCCAGCCAGGAGGCATCACCATTATCCCCATTTCACAGATGCTGGTGGGTTCCAAGGCAGACAGAAGCCATGGCTTGTCTTGGGTTAGTAAGGGACAAAGCTGCCTTGAGAGCAGGGGGCCGGGAGGCAAGTCCCAGATCTATTACCAGCTTGCTAGAGGACTGTGCCCCAAGCATCTTTTAGGAAAAGGGAAGCGGTCAGGTACAGCAGCACCCAGAAAAGGACACTGAGGGGCCTCTCAACAACACACTCACTTAAAGGATTTAGAACAGTGAGGCCCTCGGACACAACCCAGGGATCCACAAAGTGCCAGACAAGATCCAGCTAGAAGAAGCAAGAGTGTGGGGTCTTGAGATCCTGGGGGTGGCGCAGGAGCATGCTGGCAGAGCTCCAGGTGCACAGCTCTGACCCTCACACTCTGTTCTAGGAGCCCATACTAGCACAACCGTGTTTAGTTTCCAGCCCTGTCAGCAGCACGGAAGGGGCAGGAGCATGCGAGTCATGGGACACTCAAGGATGTGCTCTGCTGTGATCAAGAGCTTTGGAGGCAAAGTGCAAAATGCAAGCTAGGTGTGATGGCACTCACTGGGGGCTGAGGCAGGAGGATTGAACGACACAAACATGGTGGTCTGCCCCATCTGAGTGAGAGCAAAGGGAAGGCCGTGCTTGCAGGAGCGGGAGAATGACTGACCCGGGAACAATGCGCTGCGCGTCCTAGCCACTGCATCTCCGCATGTGGGTTCCAGCGATGGCCTAGCGACTAGGTAACAATGCGCCTTCATAAAAGGAAAATGCAGGAAGAGAAATGAGATCAGTGACAGATGGCTTCAGGGTCCTTGTGGCACATGTGCTGGGGGTGGTGGAGGAGGATATGGGGTGGGAGGGGGCTGAGCACTGCAGCTGTCTTCAGGTAAGGCTGGGGACAGAACACGAGGAGAGACATCTGGAAAAGCCATCGAGATAGAACTTAATGGAGGACTCAGCAGGCTCGGAGCCGAGGAGCACTTTGCAAAGGAGTCGGAACTGAAATCACCCCATTTCACCAGGAAGAGGCTAACTCCTCCCCAGAGGATCCCAGCAAGAGGGACTGGCCAAGAGATATGCCAATATTGAATATCAGTTAAGGAAGTCCCCACTGCCCCTTGGATTGCTGGCAAGAGCAGAACACCAGCAGCCCCAGGAGACAGGCTGCAATGAGCTGTGGCTTCTGTCATATCTGTCACTGTGTGCTCCCCTGGGATCTGGGGGAGTTCCCCTTTTGGCCTTCCTTAGCACACCCCCAAATCTTCCTGTGGGCCCAGGCGTCCAGCAGACAATAAGCTTCGGCCCCAGATGAGTGAGGGGGGAAGTCCATTTCCCTGGCCGTGACTTGGAAAGGGACAGCTTCCTACTGGCAGCATCTGTGGCCACCAGTCTTAGAGGGAGATGCAAGAAACAGCTGCTGGGGACACCCCTGACCGGCGTCTGGCCAGGAAGTCTACATTATAAGCCACAGGCCAAGAAAGGGTGCTCGGTAGGATAAAAAGGAAGGGCGGAGTTGTGAGGGTGCCAGCGGGGACACAAACTCAATGTGCACCACTCCTTACATCCAACGGGCCCCCAGGGAACCAGGTGAAGCCCATGGGGATAGAAATGGCCACTATCCCATCAAAGCTACTCTCAGATCACTGGAGGATGACCAGTGATTCTGGAGCCCTGGACCAGGGTTCGAATCCTGCCCCTGTCCTGACACTTGGCTACTAGGCACCTTAGATGTGCCTCCATCTCTCTGGGTCTGTTTTCTCAGGTCTAAAGCTGCAGGATCCACTTTCTAGATTGTTGCAAAGATCATGTGAGTTAATAGAGGAAGAATTCACACAGGACCCTCCTTCCACCTCTCCCACAATCCATCCCTCTGATAACATCCTGAGCTACCTCATGCTTCTGGTCCTCTGATCCCACCTTTTGAGGTTACAGGCATGCACTGTCAAGTCTGGTTTTATGTGACACTAGAATGGAACCCAGGGATTCACTATGCTAGGCAAGCACTCTACCAGCTGAGCCACATCCCCAGCCAGCCGAAGCACTGCCTGAATCACCCACTCAGACCCCTCTGATCTGGCTGTCACTATCAGGGGACAAATCTGCCAGGCTCTTGGGACCAATAACAATACAGGCAGAGTAACTAGGCTCATCCCCCTCCCAAGTCCAGGCCATTTCCCAAATGTCTAGCCTGGGAGGTATGCCTAAGGGGAGAGGGGCCAAAACTGTGGCCAATGTCATACATGCCCTAGAGAGTAACGGCCAAAGCCCCTGAAACCTGCCCTCTATCCTGAACATGAGACTGGAAGGGCATCGGGTACCGAAGTCCCACAGGCTGACTGCTCAGGTGGTCTCCACTGCCTGGAGTAATGGGGAGCCATCATTCCAGCCTGAGGAAAGCATTCCAGTCAGAGCCACAACCGTCCCAGCAGAACAAGAGAATCACTGTGCACTGCCGGGAAGCACATAGCACAACCCTCTAGGAAACCAATTTCCCAGCATCGGGGCCAAGTGTGATCTCCACCACGAGGTGTTAGGACAGGCACACTGTGGCCATGGCACACAAGGAAACATTCAAGAATATTCCTTACAGCACAGTGACAGCTCCAGCAAGGAACTGACCACATGACCACCAAAATGTAAAAGGATGACTCCTAGGTGACCTCTCATGAGACAAGCCGCCCATCCAAGGCCTTTACAGTGCAGAATGCAGTATGGGTGTTCAGATGGCACTGTATCTGTGCACTGTGGCAAGTGGACGCGAGCCACACAGGGGCTTCCAAAGGACTGCGGCCACCTCAGCCCAACCTAGGGAAGTCAGATGTGGCTCTGTGGAGTGGGCTGATCAGGTGGTGCTGACTTGTCTAGGGAAAGAACTATCAACTATTAGCCTACTGTCTTCTCAGCAGTGAGGGTGGCTTTGCTGATCAAGTTCCCCAGAGAAGCTAGGCTGGAAGAGAGGAGTGACGTGCTGCGTAGATAGCATCCTGGTTGTCCTGTGGCCTGACAGGGATGGCTGGGTGACCCCTGACACTGAGAGCTCTGCTTTTCTCGCTGGCCTACCATGGGGCATAAGGAACAAAACTAGTCAAAATAAAAACACTCACTTAAGACCCCAAACTGAGCCGGGCAGTGGTGGTGCACGCCTTTAATCCCATAACTCTGGCAGGAGGATCTCTGCGAGTTCAAGTCCAGCCTGGTCTACAAAGTGAGTTCAAGGACAGTTAGGGCTATAGGAAGAAACCCTGTCTCAAAAAACTTAGGAAAACAAAAAGAAAAAAACCCAAAAACAAAACAAAAAACCCCAAACTGGTCAGAGACAAGGCAGGGGCCTGAACCTGGGCCTCCAATGACACAGCCCCCCATCTCCCCTGCCACGGCAAGGCCGGCAGGTTGGGCAGCCTCGCGGATGTGGTGCCCACAGCGTGCCAGCTCCGACACTGCCGTAGCAGGTTGGGGTTGGCTGGCTGTGGGGAAAGGCCAGAGAGAGCGAAGACTATGGCTTCTACAGTGTGCCAGGCCACCCAGTGCCGGCTGTATGCCAAGTGTCTGTCAGGCCAAGCCTCCACACCAGCACTCACTAGGCCCACTCTGCAGAGAAAACTGCGGTATTTCTAAGTGGCCCTTCTCAGGCTGAACTTCTGGGTCTGCTCCCCCCGCCCCCATACAACTAGCCCAGGAGGACTTGTGCACATACTGCTCTTTCTGACCTTGTGTCCCTTCCTGTCCCTCTTACTCACCCTGCAGAGCTTCCTCAGGGACTTTCCAAGGACAGGAACCTCAGAACAGACCCAGACTGTTGGCACTCTCCCTATCTTACTTCTTTTACAGAGCTGAGGCTCAGTGTCCCTGGCTGAGCTCTGATCTCAGCCTGCTCCCACAGCAGAGACTGAGCAGGCCCTGTGGGTAAGGCTGTGTGGCTCTTGTCCTCCTGCTGATAGTCCCAGAAGCCAGCACAGTGCCTAACAGCCCCCCAGGGTACTTGGCAGCCAGCTGGTGCTGCCGGAGCACCCGGAACCAGCAGGAATGCTCATGCCCTCAGGAACCAGGAAGAGGCAGAATGGGCTCTCTCACCAAGGGTGAAAGAAAGTAAGGCCAAGAGCTGCCCAGAGCTGGCCAAGTGTGAGTGACCAAAGTAGAAAGATGGCTGGCTAGGACAGGAGGTCAGAGCCCAGGAGGAGGACCAAATCCCAAACTGAAGAGTTTGGGAGCCACGGAACAGCAGCAGTTTAAACGACAGGATCCATTTAAGACCACAGGGAGAGCAAGGCGGGTTAAGAGGGAACTCCTAAGGTCACACCCACCCAACCAGAAGCTCACTGGACTCTGGGCCACCCACCAACATGCCACTCCCACAGGCCCTGTGGAACCTCCCCTCCCAGGTCACACCCTCCCAAGGAGGCTAAACAGACACTCCAGTTCCCACCCAGGGAGTGGCTTGGCTGTCTGCTTCCAGGAACAGACCTCCTAGGAAGTGAATGGTGTGGCAGGTAGGGGCAGGAGCTTTGGTCAGCTTCTACCCCGTAGCAAAGCTTTCCTGGCGTTAGTTTTCCTGTCGGGGAAATAGGGGTGTCCTTTAATACTCAACTCCCCACCTCACAAGAGAAGGAATGAAAGAAACCCAGGCGCACCCAGTGCGCTCTCGCGTTAAACATTAACCGGCACCAAGACTCTTTCTTTGAAAGGCAGCAGGCCACGGCAGCACTCGGGGCCGCCGCTCTGGAGCTCAGCTGCTCACCTTACTCATTAGCTGACCTGGGGCAAATCACTTAGCGTCTTAATAACAGCTTCGGCCCCAGCGATGCTGTAGTGACGGCTAAATGAGTACGTACGCAGAGCAGTCGCGCCGAGAGGGGAGCCTAGACCATCATCAGCGTGCTCCCGGTGTGTGGCCTTCATTATTTGTTGGGGGGGCTCCCTTTCTACTCCCACCCAGGATGCACTTTTGAAGGCTGTTGGATGTCCCGGCCCCCTCCCCGCTGAACGCGCCCCGCTTCTGACCCTAGCCATCAGATGTTTATCTCTGTACGCTCTACCTACGCCCTGTCTCATACACCCCAAACCTAAAACTCATTTACCTACTCCGCGGGTTGAGACTTTTAAATCGCCAACCAGGCCATCGCCCCTTTCTCTTGGCTGTGACCTCTGATCCTTACAGGCACGCCCTCTTCTTAAATTACTTTGAGTGCCCCCTTTTATGAGACCTGTTCCGAATCCCTCCTACGCGCCCCCACTTAGTGTTTCAAACTTTGCACAAATTTCCAAACACAGCCACGCCCCCTCCGCCAGTCGAGCCTCCGACCGCGACAGCCCCCTCCCCCTCCTTCACTGCCTGCGACCCTTTTCCAAGCGACCCTTCCTCCGAGAGTGAACTTTGACCCCTCCGGCCCCGCCCCCCACCGCCGCTCTCGCACAGCGCGTGCCCGGACCACCCCCCCACCCCCGGACCCCTAACCACAAGCTTCCTGCACGGTAACCCCCTAACCTACCGGCTTGGCGCCGCGGTCGCTCGCGGCCTAGCTACCCGGCCCGAAACTCTGCGCTCGCGCACCGCCTTCAGCTGTCTCGCGCCGCCGCCGCCGCCGCGGCTACTGCCGCCGCCATGTTGAAACCCCAACGAACATCCGGGGCCTCCCCTACACCTCGCCGCCCACTAGTCCCCATAGCAACGGAGCTGGCCGGGTGGTGGGCGGGGCCTTTTGGGGGCGGGGCTATGCGGCAGGCAGGGCTCCCTGCAGCCGCTGATTGGTGAGAATTGTCCAATCGGAACCCACAGGGAAAGAATGCGGAGCCGAGATTGGAAAATTTGGAAAAGTTGCGGGGACGCTGAATCCCCGCTAACTCTGGTTCTTAAAGGGGAAATGACAGCTTTCTTGTCACAGAGATTCCTACCGGCTCCCAAAGAAGTAAAGACAGTGGAAGACAGTAACATAATGGCCAGAAACAGTCCTTACGCACCCTGTTTACCTGTGTTAGCACGCGACTAGTTCTGGAATAAGTTGGATATCACAGCCCTGTTGATTTAATTCCCATTTTACAGGTAAAGAAGCAGTTTTAAAGGATGGTACTTGGTTAATGACCTCAGGAAGCACGTAGTAAGTTTTTTTTTTTTTTTTTTTTTGGATTTTTTGAGACAGGGTTTCTCCGTAGCTTTTGGTTCCTGTCCTGGAACTAGCTCTTGTAGACCAGGCAGGCCTCGAACTCACAGAAATCTGCCTGCCTCTGCCTCCTGAATGCTGGGATTAAAGGCTTGCGCCACCACCGCCCGACACGTAGTAAGTTTTGAATGCAGTGCCGGCAGAACCTGGGAATCTGACACTACTTGATCTTTTTTAAATTTTCTTTTTAAAAATAATCTTTTGTTATTTTACATACCAATCCCAGTTCCCCCTTCCTCCTGATACTACATGATCTTAATCTTTTAAATAAGTTTGGGTTTGTTTGTTTGTTTGTTTTGTTTTTGTTTTGATAATTTGTCTCGAATGTGTGAGATGCCTTAATGGGTAAGATATGCTTCCTGCCAAGACTTGAGTTCAATCTCCTGGACCCACCAGTTCCTCTCTGATCGCCACAAGTGAGCCATAGACATAAATTAAATAAAGAAATGTAATTAAAAAATTTAAATTGGTCAGTATAGAAAACACTGGGAAAAAGAAACCCATAATCAAATATACCCTTTCATCTGTGGTCTTACTGAAAAATAGAGATGCTTTCTCACCTGGAGGTTTTTGAGGGTCTTGCTTGTCTATTTGGGTACTAGGCATTGAACCTAGGCCTGTATAGTGAGAGGCAAGCCGTAATAGGTAAGTCGCCAGCTCCAGGAGTTCTGGGCAAGAGCTTTACTGCTGAGCCACTTGGGAGTCTGAGATCAGGCCTGGCTGTCTCTGGTTCTTGTATTGGCTTTTCCCTCTGTCTGGAAGAGTCTCTTCTTGAAGGCATCCTCCTGCCTCCAACTCACCGCTCCTTCAGGTTGTCTTCCCCACCTTTGTCTGCTTTAGCTTATTTCCCTTGGCTGGCTCTGGTTTTGTTTGGCTGGCCAGCTTTGGCTTCAGAGACAGGTCTTTAGTCTGTGACCCAGGCTGACCTTGAACTCCTCTTTGCTAACCTCGTGGCTGTATTCCCAGTGCCTTGATTTTATTGGCGTGTGAGTACTCAGTACTATTTGCTGAAGGGGTGGTTGAATAACGGGTAATTCTCTCCTCTAAAGATTCAGCGACTGCTTATTGCCTGCTCTCTGCCCGGGCACACCAGATGCAGAGCAGGCATTTGGTGTGTGTCTGTGGAAACTATGGATGACTGGCTGCTGATGAGGGATTCTCTGTCAACCGGTTTCCTCTCCCTCTCTCTCCATCTTATTTCAGGTTGAACCCAGGGTCTCTGATGCACTTAAGGAGTGCTCTACCACCAGAATGGAAGGCATTCTACTATGCCTGGAAGGATGAACAGAATATTATATCTTTTTAAAATTTATTAATTTTTTAAATTTTAGCTCGGCATGATGGAGCACACCTTTAATCCCAGCACTTGGGAGACAGAGGTTGGTGGATCTCAGTGAGGGAGGCCAACCTGGTCTACAAAGCGAGTTCCAGGACAGTCAGGGCTACACAGAGAAACCCTGTCTCAAAAAAAAAAAAAAAATTTTACTACTTCCTCAGTGTGTGTGTGTGTGTGCACATGTGGTGTGTGCACATGTGGCACACATGCGCATGCAGTGTCCTCAGAGTCCTGAAGAGGACCCAGAAATACCTTTAAAACAAGGCATATATATCAGCAGTGACACTCCCTGTCACTATCTTCAAGAAGTTTCATTTTAGGGCTGCCTATCAATGAACTTTAATTTGCTTAAACACATTTTCTTGTTGAGCTTCCACGCTGTGGTAAATATTTTGCTTTTATAAACCATCATCCACGCCACCAAGTAGTGGCACAAGCCTTTAATTTTTTTTCCTCCTTTTTGGTTTTGTCTATGCTGGGATTAAAGGCGTGCGCCACCAGCCCCGCTATCCCAGGCATTATTGTACACTGGGAGTTTTATGCTGAAATGGAATTGCTGGTCTCTAGGTCACTGACTGACTGCTCTCTGTTGCCTCCCCATGGTTGGGGTGCACATTGCAAGATCGTAAGACGAATTCACGCTCCATCCCGCATTCAAAGTATCCTGTACAACGGTCCCTCCCCCCTCCACATACTCCTTTTTGTTGTTTTCCCTCCTTTTCACATTTATTCGTTTCACCTGTGTATGACTGTGAAGCTGAGCAAAGAGGATATTCCCACCTTACACCATGTGAATCCTTGGGTCGAATTCAGGCCGTCGGGCTTGGTGGTAAGCTAACTTGCCCACTGCGCTGCCTCCGCAGCCCTTTCGGGATTTTAACTGAGCTCTGACATCAAAGGCCACATTCTTAAACACTGCTCACACTGGCTCCGTAAATCTATCCACCAAGCCCTCTCTGTGAGCCAATCACGTTGAACATTGGTAACGCCAACGTTGACGGAGCGTGCTATGCAGCAGTCCCAGTACTAAGCACGTAACAAACACTCCTTAAATTTTGCCGTCGGGCTCTCCCAGGAAGACGTAAAATTAACATCTGTTTCCACGCAGGGATGGTGCATGCCAACAGCACACAAGTTTATTAGGGTCATTTATGGGGCGGTAGAAAGCTACAAATGACTGCACACCCCCTCAAATCACCCCCTTCCAACTCATCCGATTTCCTATCCCATTTTATGGTGCTCTAGGGTTACCCCAAAATGGCACAAATCAGGGCTTAGATCGCCACCTAGTGTTATAAAAGCCAATTACAGGCCCGGGTGTTTTGTGATTATTTCTTGATCCTTAGGGAATGATGCTGCTGTAGGTGTCAGCAAACGTTGTTTGAGCCTGGGAAGGGTCACTTGTCTTGTTGCAGTCTGGCATGGAGACCAGCTAACAGGTGGTTTGCAAGACGATTATTCTAGATAAGATCGGGAAGGCTGGTGTCATTGAAATCCTCACAAAAATCTGTATGCACTATTGGTTATTCCCATTCAAAAGCTGTGCAAAAGAGGCGCAGAGAAGGTAAGTAGCTTCTCCAAAATCACACAAGCAGGCTGACTTGAGGGTCTGGACTTCTGACCACTTTTTTTTCCTGAGAAAAATAGCATGAATAAGATTTAAAAACACAAAATAAAATGATGAAGACTAGAAAATATTTTATGTGCCATAAAACTCCCATGTGGTGATAAAAAGATCATATAGGGCTGAAGAAACAGGCTATCTGGAGAGCCCCTGACTAGAATCCCCCAGGGAGGGGCTGAGAGTGTGACTCAGTGGTAGAGCCCCTGCCTAGAATCCCCCAGTGAGGGGCCGGGGGTGTGACTCAGTGGTAGAGCTCCTGCCTAGGATTCCTCAGGGAGGGAGGGGCTAGGGTGTGGGTCAGTGGTAGAGCCCCAGCCTAGGATCCCCTAGTGAGGGAGCAGCTGGCACTCTGGCTGATCTGTGGAGCACAGCATGGGTGGATTGCAAATAAGCTGGCCTGATTGAAAGAAGCCATCTACAAAAGGCCAGTACTGCCCAGCTCGACTCCCGGTGTTGCAGGAAAGGCAGAGCTAACCTACAGTGGCAAAAGTAGATTACTTGATGCCAGAGACTGATGGGGACTGGGGCTGTTTACTTCAGGGAACCCTGGGAGACAGAAATGTTCTCTCTCAAGCCGGGGTGTAGGGCCACTCCCCTCTAATCTCAGCACTAAGGAAATGGAGGCAGGAGGATCAAATGTTCAAGTCCACCCTCAGCTGTATAGTGGATTGTCGCGGCCGCCTCGACCAGCAAGGAAGACGCAACACCGGAGCTCTTCTTGCGAACAGTTTTATTCAGGACCTTGTTAAAATCTCTCTCTCTCTCTCTCCGGGCAAAACCTCTCCCAGCCCTTAAATAGGCCTGGGCTACCAACCCTGGATAGCCACGCGGGCACCGTTCATTGGTCCACGCATATGCAAGCAGCTTGCGATCATCGGGTGATGATCGCAAGAGTCCGGCCTTAGACAAATAAGGAGTTATTTATCAGAGAGCGCTCACTTTCGGGATCATGGAGGGTGGAAGCCAGCGCCATCTTTAAGGTGCGGCTCCACGCAGCTCTCTACAGTGGATTTTGAGGCCAGCTTGATCTACATGAGAAACAGAACCATGAATCTCACATAGCCTCAACCTAGAACGCATGATCCTCCTGCCTCCGCATTTGCAGCCATGAGTCATGCACCAGGCTTCCTTTTTCTATTTATAGCCATCAGTCGATAGGAAGGGCACCATCCTTCTGCCCAGTCTATCCATCCATGCCAGCTGGGCACGCCAGCCGGCCACTTAGGTGCTATGTTGGTTATCAGACCACCTCCTGGAGTTTGAAGTGCAGGTGATCAACTACCAATGCCCATGCCCCTTTTCTCATTCTGTCACAACCTCACAGGAAAAGAAGGCAAAGAGATGAAGGGGGTTGAAAAGTCTATGCTGCTGAACACTGTTATATGTGTATGACGGATGGGTGTTTCGTCAGCTCCAGCTCATTGACTTCAAGGGAGGAGATGCAAATTCTGTTTCTGGCTAAGAGTGGCCGGCTTGGGGCTAGAGAGATGGCCCGGCGGTTATGAAGGCATACTGTTATTAGAGAGGACCAAGTTTGGTTCCCAGCACCTCTGTCTATGCAGCTCACAATGACTCCTGCTTCAGGGAATCTTGATGTCCCGTTCTGACCTCCTCACCTGCTCACACACTCAGCATTCACTCACACAGACAGACATAAAAATAGAATATATAAAAGTGGAGTGTGGGGCCGGGGGAGAGGTGGAGGGCGGGCACTGCACAGCTTACAGCACTTACCCATAGCCACATTCATGGGCACATCATTTTTACACAAATTCTTTTTAATATTACTATGGAGATATAACTAGACACAGTTCACTGCTGCTTTAAATGTGACCAATCTAACTGGGTGGTAATAGCACACGCCTTTAATCCCAGTACTCGGGGAACAGAGGCAGGCGGATCTCTGTGAGTTCAAGACCAGCCTGGTTTACAAGAGCTAGTTCCAGGACAGGCTTCAAAGCTACACAGAAAAATCTTGTCTCAAAAAAAAAAAATAATAATAATCAACAGAATCAATTTAATCCCCATTTAAATGCCCATGACATTCTCCAGAGATAAAGAAAAAATGATAATCAAGAATTAAAGAGATGACTGAGTGGTTAAGAGCACTGGTCGCTCTTCCAGAGGAACTGGGTTCAATTCCCAGTGCCCCCTTTGGCAGCTCACAACTGGTTCTAGTTCTCGAAGATGAGATCTGCATGCATGCAGTGCACAGACACGCACACACAAGCAAAACACTCACACGCAGAAAATAAAAATAAATCTTTTGAACGAAGCTCCCAAACCACCAAACAATGAAACTAAAAAACAAATGTACTATCATATGAGATTTTAATCATAAAAGAGAGCTGGGCGCGAGGCTCCTGTGGGAACTCTTTTATCTTTCCAGTTTGCCTGGAAAACCATCCCCCAGATAAAGCGTATTTCTAAAAATGAAAAGACAGCAAGCACAATAGAGATGGTGACGCGGCCATGTTCATTTCAGCGGGCAGGGAAAACAGGTCAGAAACCCTCCTGGGACTCAAGAGAACATTTCTGTGCTCTGTGATTCCTTCCTAAGCGCCTGAGTTTCCCATGCAGGGCACATGGAACAGCTGTGGCAGTGGCCTCGTGCGCATGGGCCTCCCTCTCACCAGGCTGTGGCTCTCATGGCTGGCCTTTCTGTGAGTCACCTGAAGCAGAGGCCTGGCGATTGTGTGTGAGATTCTGGAGGGATAGGCTGGGCTGGATGAGGAAGCTTCCTTTCTGGTTTTCTTATTCCTTTGCTCTAGAGTTGGCCCTGGGTGGTAGCTAACTATGGACGGGTGACCTAGGCTGGGGTGGGGGGGCGCTCCAGAATCCAAGAAATCCTTGAGGTTCCCAGAGGTCAGATTTGGAAGATGACAAAGAACAGTCTAAACAAAAGTGTATCTTCATGGTAAATGTTAAGACCTATGTATCCTGGGAGGGGCGTGGTGGTGTGGCGTGTGGCCCATCACACCAGTACCAGCAAACTGAAATGTAAAAAAAAAAAAAATCAAGGCCTTCGGTAGTGGTGGTGGAAGCAGCGGAGGTGCATACTTTTAATCCCAGCTCTTGGGAAGCAGAGGGAGGTGGATCTTTGTGTGTTCGAGGCCAGCCTGGTCTACAGAGAGAGTTCCAGGACAGCCAGGGCTACACAGAGAAACCCTGTCTTGAAAACAACAAAAAAAAAAAAATTAAAAGGGCAGCTAGGGGACTGGAGAGCTGGCTCGGTGGTTAAGAGCACTGGCTGCTCTTGCAGAGGACCCGGGTTTGGTTCCCAGCACCCACGCGGTGACTGACAATCCGCTGTAATTCCAGTCTCAGGGGAGTCTGATGGGGTGGCCTCAGTGGGCACCAAGAATGTACATGGCGCATAGATACATATGTAAGAAAAACACTCATACACATAAGATAAAAATCAATAAAAACAACCAAAAAAAGGCAGCCAGGAATAAAGGTGCTTGCCTGTAACTCAAGCTCAGAGAGGCCGAGGCAAGAGCACTAGATCAAGGTCAGTCTGTGGAGAAGGAAATATGTCACTTGCCATGACAAAGAATGGAAACCGGGGTGTGTGTCAGCGGCTGGATATGGAGGAAGAAATAGGATTTGGAGTTTAAAGGAAGGGAGGGGAGAAGAGGAGGGGAGGAGAGAACAGGGTGGTGATGAGCTTTCTGTGCACGCAAGCTCTCCCCACAGGCTCTCCTCCCCCACATACAGATGGAGAAGAGAGGGTCACAAAGGCCCTATGACCTGCAGCCATCACACAGGAAGTGGCAAAGCTGGGCTTGGGCCCCTGGTGCTGCCTGGCTGTGGGCCTTTGTCCTCTGTGGACTCTCCCTGCCAGGCATGTCCACTGCTTGGCCCAGAACATGCCCATTCTGTGGAATCTGCAGTTTCAGTCCACACTGGCATCCTGGGGTACCTCCACAGCCTGAGCTGGCCCTTCATGACACGCCTTCACTGCTCTGCATTCTCTCCTTATGCATCATTCGGGCCGGGTGACCTGGATCCTCTGCCTGATTCATTGCTGTCCCCGACACGGTCAGGTCAGAGCTCGGCATGTGATGTCCTTATAGGCCTGTGTTGTACTGGGCCACACTGGACCCTGTCCTCCTTAGCATGGACAGTCCAATAGACACCCATTTCAGGATGGCAGTGGCCTGAAATGGGCTGCGCTGGGCACAGGGGACACCCAGGACTCCAGTCTAACCCGGAAGGATTATATGGAGGTGATAGAGTCCAGTGTCACCATCACAGAGTCCGGAGCAAGGAGACAGACAATGACTGATGATCGAGGCAGACAGTGAAGGCATCACGGACTGAAGCAATTATGGAGCCCAGAGATCAGAGAAGGCTATGAGGAGGGGACAATAGGAAGGAAGCCTAAAATGGAAGATGTTAACCCTGAGTCAGGCATGGTGGTGCACACTTAGAATTCCAGCAGTTGGGAGGTGGAGGCAGGAGGATTAGAAGTTCAAGGAAATCCTTAGGTACGCTCACTTAGGAAGTTGAGGACCAGCCTGGACTATGTGGTGGACCTGTCTAAAAGCACCTGGGGAGGGGGCTTCCAACCTGGAGACACTTTAGAGAGTGAACTCAGAAAGCCCAGACAGTGAGCGCATCAGCTTTGCATAGGGAAAGTGCTTGACGTGTTTCATGAGCCTTCAAGTGTGTGACAGGCCACTGAGGCCAAGATCCATGGGCCTTCAACTGGGTGACAGGCCACTGAGGCCAAGATCCACGGGCCTTCAAGTGTGTGACAGGCCACTGAGGCCAAGATCCACGGGCCTTCAACTGGGTGACAGGCCACTGAGGCCAAGATCCACGGGCCTTCAACTGGGTGACAGGCCACTGAGGCTAAGGTCCACGAGCCCCGATTGGGTGACAGGCCACTGAGGCCAAGATCCACAGGCCTCCAACAGGGGGCAGGCCACTGAGGCTAAGATCCATGAGCCTTTGACTGAATGACAGGCCACTGAGGCCAAGATCCACGAGTCTTCAACTGGATGACAGGCTACTGAGGCCAAGATCCATGAGCTCCGACTGGGTGACAGGCCACTGAGGCTAAGCCCTGAGAAATGAACCACTCAGCACAAGGGAAGAATAGCTGGAGATGATCCACACGGCAGGAATCTGCTGAGGTCAGTCTAGACTGTCCATGGCTCCATCCAAAGTACTCACTGTGGCCCACAAGGCTCTGTCACTGCTGTCCTCTTCCCCTCTCTCCTTCATTATTGGGTGACAGCCACAGCAGCCTCCTCAGTCTCTGGGGAAATGGTGATCTGCCTCAGGGCCTTTGTGCTGGCTGTGTCTCTGCCTGGGATGTCCTTCCTGTCTTACCTGTGTCCCTTATCAACAGCTCTAGTCCAAATGTCACCCATCTCCCTGAAAACTGACACCGTTCCTCTTTCCCCTCCTGAGCACTTATCCCTTGTAATGGTCACTGTTCAAGTCCGTGTCCACACTGCGAGGGGAGAGATCTGTCTTGTTCCATTCCTGTCGCATGATAGATGCTCAATGAACTTAGGTGGGATTCGTAAAAGGACAAATAAAAAGACAGGGGCATCGAGGGGAGAAAGTAGCAGATCTGTGTGCTCCTGAGTCTCCTCAGCTGTGCCGTGGGGGAGCCAACAGTCTTAGCCTTTTCTCTCTGCCTGGAGAAGATAGTGCTGGCTGGGAAACTGAGGCACAAGGGGACATTAAACAGCACGTCACGGGCCAAGCCAGGGACCACACGCAAATCAAGGTGGGAAGACAGAGTGTAACCCTGCTGGCAACTCCTTCGCGAGGGTGTGTCCGCCTTGCTGGTCCCAGCGCAGGACACCCTTCCGGTGAGGGCAAGTGGAGAGGTGGCCCAAGTGGAAGTTTGAGTCCAGGGAGCCATGACAGTAAGCCTCTTTATTCTGAGGTCCATGGGTCCCCTGCCCTGTCAGAGCGATGCAGGAGGGCAGAGCCATGTTAACAAGGCAGCCCTGCTGGTGCCCATGTACCTGCCCTCCCACTCCAAGCAGTCTGGGCCCCACCTCTCCGGGAGGCGAGAGCCATCTGGCCTCTGTCAGGGCTGCACCCTCAGGCTTCTGGATGGCAGGGAGTGGGGTCCTGCCCTGACTCCCCGCCCAGGTCAGGGTAATGCCTGGTCACGGCAGCAAAGTGTCTTTGTGTGGGAAGCCATGGTCTTAGTGGTACATCATCCGGCCAAGCAAAGGTCTAACTATCCAGAAGTCGTCCACAATCTTCCCATCCTGTGGAGATCAGAAACAGGAGACAGTGAGGAAGGGAAGTCTGGCCTGCAGGGCCAGCTGGTCGGGGTTCAAATCCCACTGCTACCTCAAAGGCTTGATGATCTTGGACAAGTTCCTACATCTCTCTGAGCCTCAGTTTTTCTCATTTGAAAAGTCAAGATGAAGCCAGGGGTAGGGTGTGATACACAACAGTAATGTCAGCGCTTGGGAGGCAAAGGCAGGAGGATCTGTCCCAGGTCAGCCTGGGCTGTGTAAGAACACATAGTCTTAAAGCAGTAGTAATGTGTTATCTCTAGTGATTGGTATTTTGGTTGTTTGTTTGGTTGGTTTTCTGTTTTCTTTGAGATAGGGTTTCGAGTCACGTGGCCAGCCTTGAGTTTGACTTTGAACGTCTCCTACTCTATCTTAGGTACTAGGACTTACAGCACTGAGCCACCATCTATGCCAAGCTGAGGATCAAACCCAGGACGTCACGTTTCCTAGGCTCTGTACTGAGCCGCATACCCAGCTCATCTGGACTATGTCACCAAGAGCCTGTCCTCCAGGTATCCAGTGTCCATGCTGCCCTAAGCAGCTCAGCGGCTGTAGCGAGAACTCCAGGATAGGATAACTACAGGGCCACGGTGACGGCGGAGATGAGGGCACACCGACATGCACTGCTTGGTAAATGATCACCGTGTGTGCTGAAAATGTGGTCTGTGGGTGAGATTACAGCTCTGCTGTCTGGAATCTGTGTGACCCTGGGAAAATGGCTTTCTCTCTCTAGAAAGGGAAAGAATCCCGTCCCTGTGGGAATCACCGTGAGGGGTAACTTGCTTACACTCAGTGTAAGACAGTCCAGTCCCATGCCCGACACAGCAGTGCTCACTAAACTCTAATTTTTATTTTTGTTTGGTGTTTTGTTCTATTCTTTTTGAGGTAATGTCTAGCTATGGAAGCCCACGCTGGTCTTGAACTTGTGTTCTGGTCCTCCTGCCTTACAAGTACACCACTACACCTAGCTTGTTACGATTTTAAACCCACCATGAGGAATGGTTGGGGAAATGGCTCAGTGTCTAAAGATCTTGCCACACGGTTCAGATCTCGCGTGCCCATGTAAAAGCCAGGCCTGGGACTAGAGGCAGAAATAAACCGGACTGTCATGCTTCAGGTCCACCACACACACATCCTCCTCACTCCCGTCAGCCACCTGCTCTTTCTTCTGTTTCAAAGTGACTAACCCTTATCTAACTTCCCACTGCCAGGTTATGCTCTTGGTACATTATGGGTGTTGTTACACGGCCAGGGCACCCTGTGAACCAGAAGCTGTGGTAGATCCCGGATTTGAAAACTAAAGACCACAGAGGTCAGAGAAGTTATTCAGGGTCTCATGCCTGGTAGGAAGCACAGGCAGGATTTGAACCCAGGCTTCCAATTTTAGTGTATATATTTTTTTCTCTTCTGAGCTCATGGTTACCCTGTGTAGTGCAACTGGTCTTGAAATTTAGGTCCTATTGCTTTAATCTCCCAACTCTTTATGCTTTTATTTTATTTTGTGTTTTGTTGTTCTTTTCAGAACTAGAGATTGAACCTGAGGCCTTTCACATTAACCAGGTGCTCTATCGCTGAGACATACCCAGCCCCTCACTGGGGGATTCTTGGCAGGGACTCTACCACTGAGCCACATCTCAGCCCCTCACTGGGGGATTCTAGGCAGGGGCTCTACCACCGAGTCACACCCCCATCTCCTCACTGGGGGATTCTAGGCAGGGGCTCTACCACCGAGTCACACCCCCATCTCCTCACTGGGGGATTCTAGGCAGAGGCTCTATCACTGAGTCACACCCCCATCTCCTCACTGGGGAATTCTAGGTAGGGGCTCTACCACTGAGCCACACCCCAGCCCCTCACTGGGGGATTCTAGGCAGGGGCTCTACCACTGAACCACACCTCCAGCCCCTCACTGGGGGATTCTAGGTAGGGGCTCTACCACTGAGCCACACCCCAGCCCCTCACTGAGGGATTCTAGACAGGGGCTCTACCACTGAGCCACACCCCAGCCCCTCACTGGGGGATTCTAGGCAGGGGTTCTACCACTGAGCCACACCCCACCCCTCACTGGGGGATTCTAGGCAGGTGCTGTAACAATGAGCCATGGCCCTAATTCTTCTGCCTCAGTCCTTCAATTGATGGGATTACAGGCATGCCTCACCATACCCAGTATATTGATTTACTTTTTTGTTTGTTTGTTTTCCAGACAGGATTTTTCTGTGTAGCCCTGACTGCCTTGGGATTTGCTTTGTAGACTGGGCCGGGCTTGAACTCAGAGATGTGCCTGCCTCTGCCTCTCAAGCCCTGTGATTAAAGGGGTGCACTACCATGAACAGCTTGATTTACTTTTGAGCCCAAGGTCTTAACCACTCAGCTCCCGCATACCCTGGACCAGGCTGTGCAGTTTGTAACCCACGCCCGACAGACCTGGTCATCAGACACCTGCTGGATGTGCATGTGGGTGCCGTTAAGGATGTGCATCCGCGTGTACCCATACTCCTTCACACGCAAGGCGCTCCACGGTCTGGCTTTTATAGTAAAGGGAGTCAGCAGCTCTTCACAGCCCTGTGGAAGACAGACGGTGAGATAGCACAGTACAGGGGGCTGGAGAGATGGCTCAGCGGTTAAGAACACTGCCTGCTGTTCCAGAGGTCCTGAGTTCAATTCCCAGCAACCACATGGTGGCTCACAACCATCTGTAGTAAGATCTGGTGCCCTCTTCTGAATAAATAAAGATTTAAAAAAAAATAAAATAAAATAAAAAGAGACAGCACAGTACATGGGAACACATCCAGCCAGGGCTCGGCGGCCTCCAAGGGCTGGTCAGCTACAACTCAGTTCCTGCACGTGGGAGACAGGAGGATCCCAAAGCTCAAGACTAGCCTGGTCTGTGTAGTCAGACAACCAAAGCAGCCTGGATTATGTAGATCCTGTCTCAAAAATAAATGGGGGCAGGGCAGTGGTGGTGCGTTCACTCTCAGGGCTTAGGAGGCAGAGGAAGCCGGATCTCTAAGTTCAAGTCCAGCCTGGTCTGCAGAGTGAGTTTCAGCACAGCCAGGACTACACAGAGAAAATCTGTCCTTGGGCTGGAGAGGTGGCTCAGTGGTTAAGAGGTTAAGCTCTTCCAGAGGTCATGAGTTCAATTCCCAGCAACCACATGGTAGCTCACAACCATCTGTAATGAGATCTGGTGCCCTCTTCTGGTGTGTGAGCATACATGGAGGCAGAATGTTGTATATATAATAAATAAACAACAACAACAACAAAAAAAAAAAAAAAAAAGAAAGAGAACCTGTCCTAAAAAACACTGGTAAGATGGCTCAGCAGATAAAGGCACTTGCAACCCTAGCAACCTGAGTTTGGTCCCAGAACCCACAGGGTAGGAGAGATCCACTCTAGGATGTTGTCTCTCACTTCCAGATGTGAACCCTGCACCCCTACACAAAAATAAACAGTGACAACAGTAACAACACAACAACAAAAGGAAATTAAATGAACTGAGCTGGGGTTGTAGCTCAGCTGAAAGAATGCTTGTCCAGCATGCACAGCGCTCTAAACTCAGTCCCCAGCGCAACACAAAACCTTACATGGTGATTCATGCCTTCTAAAGATCAAAAGTTCGAGGTCAGGGGCTGGAGAGGTAACTTGGTAGTTAAGATCATTAGCTGCTCTTGCAGAGAACCTGGGTTTGTCTCCCAGCACCCACATGGCAGCTCACAACCGTCTGTAACTCTTGTTCTAGAGCTAGGACGCCCTCTTTCGGTCTCCCCAGGCATTGCACGCACATGGTGAGCATACATACATGCAGGCAAAACACCCATACACGTCAAATAAAACAATAAATATATTAATTTAAAAAGTTCAAGGTCAATTTAAACCATACAGTAACCAGATCTCAAGTTTGAGATCAGCCTAGACTCTATGAGCTGGTCTCAAGATTAATTAGTGAATTAAACCAGGGTCTAGGGCTCAAGGCTAGCCTGAGTTACATGGAGAGATAGTGTCTTGGGAGACAAAAAGAGAACCATGGTAACTTCACTGTGAATGAACCCTAGATGAACTGTTTGTTTGTTTGTTGTGTGTATCTGTCTCAGTCAGCTCACAGCTGCCTGATGTGGGTGCTGGGAACTGAACCCTGGTACTCTCCGAGAGCTGTTTGTCCGGGGCCTCATGTAGCCAAGGATGACCCCGAACTCCTGATTCTCCTGCTTCCACTTCCTAAGTGCTAAGGTGTAGGCTGCTCCGTGGTTTTGGTTGTCTTATTGTTATTATTTTAAAATTACAGTTATTCAGCGTGTGTGTGTGTGTGTGTGTGTGTGTGTATGTGTTAGATTCTCTTTCCACATGTGGACCCTGGGACTTGAACTCAGGTCATCAGGTTTGGCAGCGAGTACTAATACTTGCTCAGGCTCTTTTGTGCCTTTTGAGATAAGGTCTTGTGCTGTAGCCCAGGCTGGTCTAGAACTCAGAGATCTTGCACTCAGGACAGTCCTCTGGCTCCAGCATCTGGAATGCTGGCGTCACAAGCACATACCACCAGTCAGGGCTTCCAATAACTGCGGTTTACCTACCTGTAACCATTGCTTTTCCTACCCTGGCTTCCGTGTCCCCATCTGTGTGACGAATATACCATCAACAGCACCCAGTCAAAATACAGTGGTGGCTGCCACCACCCTGTCTAAACTAGTCTAAACTAGTCCCTTCCCACCTGCTCACCGCAGATCCTGTGATGATGTGAACCGGGCCTCGGGGATTCGTATAGGGCTTCTCCAGGCTGCCGTTAAACACCTGGAGGAAAGGACAAGGTGGGCGGTGGGTCACAACTGGCCAGGCCCTGGCGAGGGTCTGACTACATGAACACCAAGCATCTGGTCCTGCGTCCTCCTTGGGCCTCACCTGGTAGTTGTAAATTGGCCAGAGCCGTTCGTAGGAGTGTTCGTGAGCCCAGAACTCCAGATCTACACCTAAGACAGGAAGAGTGATGTTCAGGCTCCTGGGTGGACAGAGGTAGGGCTAGGGACTCCCCAGGGCCTCTCACCATATTTATGGAAAAGGTCCTCTAGCCCGAACAGCTTGCCTTGGAGGCCTTTGCGGACCTGTTGGGATGAGCGGGGAGGTGAGGAGGCCCGTCCTCCCTCCAAGTCTGACTGCCACCCAGGGAAGGGGCCTCACCCTGCTTTCGTGTCTCGTGCAGTCATCCAGATCAGCATTGGAGCAGTACATAGGCCGATGCCCCATGGTGATGATCCACGGTCGAGCTACCCGGTTCCTGTTAGCTTTCTAGAGGAAAGAGGCCTGAGTGAAGGACAGCCACAGGGGCTGAGAGGCCAGAAGGGGCTTGGACCCGGGCCTACCTGGAGGTCATTCTCCAGCCAACGGAACTGCCTCTCCACCAGGTGGCGGCCATAGTGGAGAAAGAAATACACCTCAGTGGAGAAGGAGATGATATGAGCAGGACCTAGGTCCCAGCTGCAGGGGTCAAAAGACAAGGGTCAGAGATTGGAAGTCTGCACCGCCCATCCTTCAGGGGGGTCAGACCACACACACCCCCAAAAACCCTCCATATTACCTGTACCATAAGCCTTCATTGTCCCCTGGCATACTAAAGCGAGCCTTGTAGTTAGAGAAATTGCTGGAAAAAAGGAATTATAAAGAGCAAGGGGTAATAACCTGGATTCAGCAGCCTCCACCTCCCAACTTCCTGGCCAGAGTGTGGCTCCCAGCCCACCCTTTCTTTATCTCTTCTTTCTCTACCAAGATGAGGCCCCTGCAGCATGAGGAACTTAAGTGAGATTCTGAGGACACAGCTGGTTTCTCTAGTCTGGCTTTTGCCCACCGCACTCACTAGCGTTGTTCATGATTTCCAGGGCATGTCATGTATGGCAGGCTGGCAGCGACCGGCTCGATGAGCCGCATGAATCTGTCCCCAACGCGAGCATTGTCCTGGTCCATGTTGTAGGCAAAGTCTCCTGGAGGGTAGTCGGGAATGGGAGAGAGTGAGGCCCAGGCTCTGCTTCCTCTAGGATCAAGACCTTGTGGGTCCTGATCCCTGCCTAGGACCTTCTCATGTGTGAGCTGATACAGCGCCCAACTCTGCGTCCTGTTGGCTCCCAGGACACAGCTGGGCCTGGTTTGATGCTGATATTTATTTATTTATTTATTTATTTATTGGTTTTTCGAGACAGGGTTTCTCTGTGGTTTTGGAGCCTGTCCTGGAACTAGCTCTTGTAGACCAGGCTGGTCTCGAATGATGCTGATTTTTAGCAAGCAAACTATTTCTTTTATTATCACTAGGGATTGACCCCAGGATCTTCTGGATACCAGGCAAGAGTTCTATATTACCAGCCCCTCGATGGGGGATTCTAGGCAGGGGCTCTACCACTGAGCCACCTCCCTAACCCTTGCTTTTTTTTTTTTAAACCAGGCCTCACTAAGCTGTTCAGACTGGCTTTGAATTCTGGGTAAGCCTCCTGCCTCAGCCCCTTCACTGCTGGGATTATAGACATGTGCTACCATGCCTAGTCATCTTAATTTATAATAACATTTCTGTGTATTCTGAATGAGCCTTACCTCTCATAACAATAACAATAAAAAAAAAATAGGAAATCAGAGCTGGAATCTGTATGGACCAGAGCTGAGGTCTTAACCTCAGACCTCATATCTGGGGTCAGCCTCGGGTCCCACCCTCAGCCCCCAGCCACGTCCCTTCTGAACCACCCCAGCCGCCCCCAGCCCAGCCCTGCACTGGACTGATAGGCACCCAGGCCTCCAGCCTCCCAGTGCACCCTCACCGGTGCCTCACCCACATGGAGCACCGCGTCAAACATGCCCTGCTGGGTGTCTCTCCGCAGTCTGGGCAGGGCCCTGGCGTTGTCAGCGCCCATATCCCCAAACACAGCCAGGCGGGGGCTCCAGTGAACCCCTCTCTTCAAGGCCGTGAAGCGAAACCGCCGGCTCCAGCCCTGAGCGCTGCCACAACGGTAAACTGAGGGAAGAAAAAAACCAGACCTCTGTCAGCTGGGGAGGCAGGGATCAGGACCTTTCCACCAGACCTCACCCTCAAGCCCTGGAGAGGGAGGGAAACACAGGGACATTGCTGCCGTCATCATTACTATTATTATTAATGATGAAAGCTAGCCTGGGCTACCTGGAAATGTCCCTCTGAGACATTGTCAGGTAGCCCAGGCTAGTCTCCAGCTGTCTATGTAGCCCAGGATGAGAATTTCGAATCTTCTTGCCTTCTTCCAAGTGCTGGGATCAAAGGCTTGTGTTATCACACCTAGAATCATATCCCAGGGTCTCACACCACCAGATGAACCACCAGCCCAGCTTCAGCTACAGGTCTCCGATAGCTTCTAGGACATACCTCCCTCTTGCCCACCGACAACCCTCTCACCATACTGGGCCCCGGGCAGCAGCTTCCGAAGCGTCACGCGGTGGATATAGAGCTTGCGGCGCAGAATGCCCCCATCCACGAAGGTGCTGGCGGTGCCATGGGCACGGAATGGGAGCGGCCCAGATAGGTACATGCCGAACTGCACCTCCGACCGCGCTGGAGCCCACGTGGTCCAGGTCACAGTCATGGAGCCCGGCTCATCTGAGGAGAGAGATCAGAATGGAGCCTGGGGAAGGCTATCAAGCAGGAAGAGGGGGGTACTTAGCAGTCAGCCCACGCCCTCTGTTATTGCCGAGCTGGGCTTCTGGTGAGGGTGGCTTTGCCTCCCGAGTCTCTGTTTCCCGTATGTGAAACAGAATAAGGTTATCTATCCTCCAAGATTGTGAGGAAGCATGGACACATCCAAATACAATCGGCAAGGTGCATCCTAGGTTACAGGTCCTGGAATTCAATCACCTATGCGTTGAAAAAGCTCCGGGGAGAAAACGGAATGTCAAAACGGCTCAACCACTGTGACCCGAGTTCATCCCCAAGACACACGTGGCTTCTAAAAGTTGTCCTCTGAGCCGGGTGCTTTTTAACCCTAAGAGAAGAAAGCATATGTCTGTGGGTTGATGACAGCTTGGTCTACATAGTGAATTACAGGTCATCCGGGGCTGCATAGTGAGGCGTAGTCTTAAAAAGAAAAAGAAAAACGAAAGAAAAAAAAAGACCTTTGACCTCTACATGTGTGCTATGGCATAGTTGTGCCTACCTCCCACATAAACTAAACAATAAATCAATTTATACGAATATTTTAAGACTATTTGGGGAAGGTGAGAGATTGGCTGCTTTTCCAGAGGACCTGGATTCACTTCCCAGCACTAAGTCCGTTCACAACCATCTGTAACTCCAGTTCCCAAAGATCTGATGCCCTCTTCTGGTCTCGGAGGACACCAGACGTGTATATGATTTACAGACAAATATGCAGCCAAAGCACCCATACACATAAAATAAAATAAAATAAAATAAAATAAAATAAAATAGACAAATTTCTGGGTCCGGGCCTGGGGATGTGGCTCAGTGTGTAGAGCGCCTTCCTGGCGTGCTCACAGCCCTGGGTTCCATCCCCAGCAGCACGGGTGCAGCATCCGGAGACTGAGGCCAGAGAATTGGGACTTCTTGGCCAGCCTGGGATATATGAGGAATTCTGAGCTAACCTGGGCTTCATAGCAAGGCTCTGTTTTAAAAAAAATCAAACTCGAAGGAGGGAGGAACACACAAGCCCAGCCCTTCCCTAAGGATTTATTCTGCTGTGGTGTGGCTCGTGCTCCTATGAATAGCCATTTACCCATGCTCCTGTAAGCAACCCTAAGGAAACTCACAGGGTTGGACACACACACACGCATATACACTCCCACGCACACACACGTACACACACATGCATGTGCACACACATGCAAAGCACACACATGCATGCATGCACACTGTCATGTGCATGTGTGCACACATGCATGTACACGCATGCGCACACGTGTGTGTGCATGCACATGCACTCATGCACACACACATGTGCCTGCTCATGCACAAAAGACTTTAAAGTAGGAAAAGGGTCTAATTGGAAGAGGAAAGGGACCAATGGAGGTGGGGGATGGAACAAGAGAGGGTGAGGGGGTAGGTGAATGTAACCCATATCCATTATATACACGTACAGAAATATACACACTAAACACCTGTGTAAAAATGGGTCAGGCAATGGTGGTACATGCCTTTAATCCTAGTCCTTGAGGCAGAAGCAGACAAATCTATGTGAGTTCAAGACCAGCCTTATCTACAGAGTGAGTATCAGGACAGCCAGGGCTACACAGAGAAACCCTGTCTCGAAAAACAAACAAAAACAAAAAACAAAAAAAGAAAAACTTAAGCAAATAAATAGAAAAGAGAAAATGTCATTACGAAGCTTCTGATGTGTGATTAATATAAACTAATTAGGAAGAAGACAAAACAAACAAGAAACGTGGCAGCACAATAGCTGCTTTCCAGAACACTGCGCTAAGCACTGAGTCACAGATGACTTACTGTGTGCTGGGGTTCTGTGCAAACACCACAGCCTTGTGCTTTGTAGGTGACCTTGGGTTTGGCATCCTGAGAATGCCCTGGTAGTCACCTTTAGTGAACAGGAGAGACAACCTTAGGCAAAGAACTAGCAACAATGAGATTTACAGGCTGAGTCAATGTCCCTATTCTTTTCAGTGTGTGCTAGCCTGCAGCCAACATTGCATGGTCATCATGTCATCTGAGAGCTCCGGACAGGTATCTGGAGGCCAGCTAAATAATAAAGTGGAGGAGTGGGGACAAAGGCCAGCTATAGGGCAGGCCTGCGGGGAGGGACAGGATCTCATACTGTATCCCAGGTTAGCTTGGAACTCCTTAGGTAGCCCAGAATGGCCTTGAACCTGCGGTCATCCTCCTGCCTCAGCTGGGATAATAGTAGTGAGTCACCATGCTTGGCTCTAGAGTAAATTTGTACACAATGGCTTTTTATATCATAGGTCAGGTTCCTTAAAGTTGGCCTCTAATTCTCATCTCCTCTCTCTCTCATGCATGAACACATACATACACACACACACACACACACTAAAATTCCTGAGGCTGGAGAAATGGCTCAGTGGTTAAGAGCACTGGCTGCTCTTGCAGAGGACCTGGGTTTAGTTTCTAATATCCAGACAGTGTCTCACAGCTATCAGTGAGTACGGGTTCAGGGAATCCAGCACTCTCTTCTGGCTTCCAAGAGTACTGCATACATATGGTACACACACACACACACTCACACTCATAAATGCACAAAACTTTAGAGAACATTAAAATCAGCCAGATGTGGAAGGAAAGTACCACAAGCTCGTGGCTATATTGCACAATGAGTGACATCAACACACTGAAGGGAGTGGTGGAGGTGGGGGGGAGTGGCAGGGGGAGGGGGGCTGCATGGGAAGCAGTGTCCTAAAGGATTGAGGAGGCTAGCAGTAAGCTGACCACGCAAGAGCAAGCGCAGTCACTTGGTCAATCAGGCCTCTTTTTTTTTTTTTTTTTTTTTTGGTTTTTCGAGACAGGGTTTCTCTGTGGCTTTGGAGCCTGTCCTGGAACTAGTCAATCAGGCCTCTTACACAGGAAAAAAAGATTTTCTTTTCAGGCACAGGCGAGCTCAGAGCTTGAGACATACCTGGCAAGATCCACAGACTTACAGTGTCCCCCACCACTACTCCCAAGTCATGCAAATTCCAAGAGACCAAATCTGGAACCCAGGGAAGAGCAATAAGCAATGATAGTACCGGATTTCCACCCAGAGAATGAAAAAATATTCACAAGTCTGGCATGGAAAGAAATCATTGAATACATAAATGAAGTAGGCAAGAGGGAGGGACAGCTCTTCCTAACACTAAATTTTAATTAGATGGGAAGGAACAGCTGGGGTCATGGCTAGAATCCACCTTCCCCGATGAGGGGCAGCAGCATGGCTCAGTGGTAGAGCCCCTGCCTAGAATCCCCCAGTCCTTGCCTAATGGGTGGGAGGCTGCGATTCATATGTATTCACACAAAAGAGCATTTTTTACATGTATATATATGGAAAGAGGGAAAAAGAAAATTAAAAACTCCCAATTAGGCAAGCACAACACTAAGAATTACTGCAGTTAGGAGCCACTGATGAATGCTAAAACAAACTAGTGGGTGAAAATTTGTGGAGCAATAGGACTTGCTTCTTCTTGAGCAATCTCTCCCCAAGCTATTCATTAGCTACAAAGCAAAGAATAAAGGCTCTACAGTGGATAGACCCAGCAGGCATCTGCTTAAGCATCCAATCAGGGTCAGCACCAGCGGCGGCTGTAATAAAGCCTCTCTATACCGTGGACCCTCCAGTGCCACGTGCAGAGAGAGACCCAAAGCCACAGCCGCGGTCTTCTCTAACACATCCTTGAAACAACAGCGAAGAGACCTGAAAGAGTGATGCTTCACAAAACCACTGACCGACTCTCAGAAAACACAAAGGTCACAAAAGAGAAAGACTTAGGTGCTGGCGGCAGGGGTGCGCCTGCCAGCGATTCCAGCACCAGGGAACCTGAGGCAGAAGGTTTTCTAGTTTGAGACCAGCCTGGGCTACAGATCAAAAGCACAGCGGGAAGCTAAAGCTGCACCTTCCCCCAAGCCCAGGGTGAGGTCCTGCAGTAAAGTCAGTGGTGACCTTGGGGACTTTGCGTGAGGTCTGGAGTTTGTGCAGACAGGCCAGTATCCATTCCGTTGTTTAGTTTTGTCTCTACGTTGTTTTGTTAGGGATAGCGTCTTACTCGGTGACATTGGGTGGGCTGGAACTCACAGTGTCACCACGCCTGGCTTGTCCTTTCTTTTCACACGGGTTTCATTGCGGTCTAGATGGATTTCCTGTTGCTGAGGTCAGTATTCCTCCTGCCTCGACCTCCCAGAGAGCTGGGACTGCAGGCGCGCCTGACCATGCTTGGTTCCACTTTCCTTTTTTTTTTTCTTCCTTTTTATTGGGCTGGGGAGTGAGCCCTGGGCTCTGTGCAAGTCAAGCAGGTGTTCTACCAATGTGGCAATATCTTAGCTGCCAACTTCCAATTAAAAGTTTTCTTTTTTAGATTTATTTTGCGTGTATTGGTGTTTACCTGCATGTACGTCTGTGTTCCGCACGCCTGCTTGCTACTCATGGAGGTCAGAAGAAGGCATTGGATCCTCCGGAACTGGAGTTACAGATGTGTGTGAGCTGCCATGTAGGTGCTGAGAACTAACCCAGGTCCTCTGAAAGAACAGCCAGTGCTCTCAACCACTGAGACATCTCATCAGTCCCCTCAAATTTCAATTTTTAATAATCCTACCACTGTTATTTAAGATGTTATCTTTCTAGGCTACATAGAGATTCAAGGATAGTCTAAACTACAGGAGACCCTGTCCCCAAACCACCACCAACAAAAAGATATCAGAGAACATCAGAGGCCTGGAGCAATGCTCAGTGGCTAAGAGAACTGGCTACTCTTCCAGAGGACCTGGGTTCAGTTCCCAGCCCTCACATGTGGGCACACTACCCACATGTAACTCCAGTCCTAGAGGGATCGGACGCCCTCTTCTGGCCCCCACGTGCACCAGGTACACACAGTAGTGCACAGACGTACACACAGGCAAAATACCCACACTCATAAAAGTAAAAAATAAGCTATTAAAAAAATGAGGAATTCATCCAGGCTCATGGTGCACGCCTTTCATCATGCACCTGGTGGGCAGAGGCAGATGAATCTCTGTGAGTTCAAGGACAACTTGGTCTACAGGGTGACTTGCAGACTAATCAGGGCTTCATAGTGAGACTGTCTCAAAACAACAATAAACAAACAAACAAACAAATAAATAAGGGATTCAAAATATAGTATGCCCACAAAATATAGCATGCCTAATTTTTGAAAGAAAAAAAAAATCCCACTAACCTCAAAAGGAAAAAAGAAATAAAAACATTAAATACGATTAGTGGACTCTGTTAGTATTAACATTATTCTAGATTGTGTGACCTGCAACCGAGCTCTACCTCAGCAAGTCTCCATTTATTATTATTGTTGTTGCTGCTGTTTTGTGTTGTCATTATGTTTTAGACTCTCACTGTGCAGCCTTGGTCGTCCTGGAACTCATTCTGCCTCCCGAGTGCTAGGGTTAAATACTATTATCATTTCAGAGACAAGGTCCAGGCTGATCTTGAACTCAGCATCCTCCTGCCTCATCCTGCAGAATACTGCAATTGCAGACAAGTGCAACCTGGCCTAGGTGACTTTACTGCCTTAGGACTTCCTCCAAAAATCTCAAAACACTTCAAATGTAAAAGCTTTACATTCGTGTTTTATTTCTGTTGTTTCTTATTTTTTGAGATAGGGTTTCTCTCTGCAGCCCTGGCTGTCCTGGAATTTGCTCTGTAGACCAGGCTGGCCTCAAACTCACAGAGATCCTCCTGCCTCTGCCTCCAGAGTGCTGGGATTAAAGACATGCACCACCACCACCTGGCAAAGCCTTAAATTTTTGACCAATAAGAAGCAATCATATTACATTTTGGGGTAGTTTCGAAGAAAAGGAGCCACCGTTACCCCGACCGTGTCAAGTTCTTGTCCTCTGCTTCTTCCCATCACGGAGAGTTCCTCCCTCTCAGCAGCCAGAGCTGCCGTCCCAGACAGGCTGAACAGGAAGTAATTCAGGAGAACCCCACATCTACTCAGACTAACATTACAGACATGAAAGGGCTGCTGAGATAGCCCCATGCGTAAAGGCAGCTGCCACCAAACTGGCAACCCTACCAAACCACAGGCCCTCTGACCTCCACCTGTGTGCACATAGCAGGAAATCCAGAAGGTTTAAAAAGGGAGATTTGGAACCACTAAGTCAGTAATATTCCCGTCACTAACCTCCACACAAGCCTTGCTGTGTGTGCATACAGGACACACACTCAGCAATAAAAATTTTTATAATTCGATGATTTAAAAATATGGGCTTCTCCAAAAACCACAGAGAAACCCTGTCTCGAAAAACCAAAAAAAAAAAAAAAAAAAAAAAAAAAAATATGGGCTTGTGAGATGGTTCAATGGGTAAAGAGGCTGCCACCAAGCCAGGGCCACGTGGTGGAAGGAGAGAACCGACTCACGGGTTCTCTGACTGCCACACACATGCTAAGTGATAAATAAATAAAACTCAGGGGTTTTTAAAAAATTTGTGTAAAACAACAGCATTTTCACTGACTTAATATAGTTAGTGAATATAGTTCTCATTCAGTAAAAACGACATTTACAGAAGAGGTCCTCATTACTGCTTTCTTCTTATGGAGTTTTGTTTTGGCACTGTTGGGGATGAGCCCCACACCGTCACGTGTGCCTGGCAGCGGCTCCATTATTAGTTTCGACCCAAGCTCTCAGTTTCCCTCCCTCCCACTCCCCCTTCCTCCCTACTCTCTCTCTTTTTTCTTTTTATGGACAGGATCCCGCGTCGCCCAGTCTAGCCGAGCCTTCTGCTCACTGAGTGGCAGAGGATGGCCATGAACTGCTCCTCCCGCCTCCTCCTCCTGAGTACAGGGCCCTGGGACAGCGACACTATACCTCACTGGGTTTTCCCTTTCTTTCTTTCTTTCTTTCTTTCTTTCTTTCTTTCTTTCTTTCTTTCTTTCTTTCTTCCTTCCTTCCTTCCTTCCTTCCTTTCTTTTTCCTTCTTTCTTTCTTCCTTCCTTCCTTCCTTCCTTCCTTCCTTCCTTCCTTTCTTTTTCCTTCTTTCTTTCTTTCTTTCTTTCTTTCTTTCTTTCTTTCTTTCTTTCTTTCTTTCTTTCTTTCTTTTATTTAGATAAGGTCTCACTGTGTAGCCCTAGGTGGCTTGGAACCTCCTATGTAGACCAGGCTGGCCTCAAACTCAGAGACTCGTGTTCCTCTGTCTCCCAGGTGCTGGAATGAAAAGAGTGCACCACTCTGCTTGGCCTGAATCTTAATCTTTAATATGATAAGTATGGAGATGTGAGATTATATATACATCACACACACACAAACACACACACATATCACATAAGCCAGGTATGGTTGTGCACACCTCTGAGTTCAGTTCTTTGGATGCTGAGGCAGGAGGATTGTGAGTTCAAAGCAAGTCTGAACTGTATGGTGAAACCATATGAAAAGAGAGAGGTCACAATTTCCCTTACACGTGGTATCCAGAGTTAAGTGCGTGTGTGTGTGTATGTGTGTGTGTTAAATCTTAATCCACAGAAGTAGAAGAGAGACTACAAGGGGGAGGAAGCCGTCTAAAAGAGAGGGGAGGGAGAGGATGACGGAGATAAAGAGGACAAACAGTCCATGTTCTCTCTCATACGAAGGCTCTAAACTGACCAACCACATATGCACGTGTGTAGCCTGTACGAAAGCGGAAAGGAGATTATTAGAGGAGGAGCAATGAGAGAGAGGGAGGAAGGACAGGAGAGGGAATAGAGGGGAAGGAGCTATCATAGAAACTGAAAAAGTCCCGGCCCTGACCGGATAGATCAGTGGATAGAGGTCCTTGTTGCTGTACCTGATGACCCGAGTTCAATCCTGGGACTCCCATGGTGGAAGCAGAGAAACCCCTCCTGAGAGTGGTCCTCTGACGCGTGTGCAAACACATACACACACATACACACACACAGCAGGGGCACACTCACCATTACACACACACACAGCAGGGACACACTCACCATTACACACACACATACACACACACAGCAGGGGCACATTCACCATTACACACACAGCAGGGGCACACTCATCATTACACACACATACACACACAGCAGGGGCACACTCACCATTACACACACACAGCAGGGACACACTCACCATTACACACACACATACACACACAGCAGGGACACAGTCACCATTACACACACACACACAGCAGGGACACACTCACCATTACACACACACATACACACACACAGCAGGGGCACACTCACCATTACACACACACATACAGCAGGGACATACCATTACACACACACATACACACACACACAGCAGGGGCACACTCACCATTACACACACATACACACACACAGCAGGGACACACTCACCATTACACACACACACAGCAGGGACATACTCACCATTACACACACACATACACACACAGCAGGGGCACACTCACCATTACACACACACATACACACACACAGCAGGGGCACACTCACCATTATACACACACATACACAAACACACAGCAGGGGCATACCCACACACATATACACATCCACACACACAAAGTAAAGAAACACATGTAGTAAAAGACAAATCGTAAAGAAAATGTCGTGAAACCCACTATCATGCTTTTAAAAATCGAAACAAAGCAAGGTCACCTAAAGGAAACCCCTTGCATGCATCTGTTCCCCAAGGCTGCAGTCACTCCTGTTGGTATAACTAAGACAAATTCAGGTGAGAGAGTCTCTGTTCCACCCAGAGCTCAGTCATGTGACTCCACAGAGAACAAAGGACAACCCATAACTCCCACCACAGGTCACGTGCGGTCAGTTAACTGGCCCTTGGTGCCCAAGTCTACCCATGCAGCCTGCACACAGAGGGGCAAGAGTTTTCAGCCCTGTTCCATGTGCTCCATTACCTCTTTTTCTTTTTGTTTTGTTTTGAGACAGGGTCTCACGTAGCCCAGGCTAGCCTGAAATTCACTATGTAGCTAAAGCTGGCTTTGAACTGATCCACCTGCCTTTATCTCTTAAGTGCTAGGAATAGAGGTGAGAGCCGGTACATCCAATAGATTGTTTGTTTTCTTTAATTTTGAGGCAGGGTCTCATGAAGCCCAGGCTGGCTTCAGATTTGTGCTTTAGCTGAAGCTGGTCTTGAAAGCCTGTCTCTAGTGCCTCATTTCCTGAGTTTTGGGGGTAGAGTCGCCTCATCAGCTCCCATGGCTCTTGATAAAAGATTTCCCCAGCCTGTGTTCCATACCTGAAATCCCAATATTTGGAAGGCTGAGGCAGGAGGGTTGAGAATTCTAGGGTAGCCTGGGCTACAGATGGAGACTCTGTCTTAGTAAACCAAATATTAAAACAAAACAACAAAAACCAAACAAACAAAACAACAACAACAACAAAAAGTCCTGGGGTATCTCAGTTTGGTAGAGTGTTTGCCCAGCATGCACAAGGCTCTGGGTTCAACCCCAAGACCAAGTCTCAAAAAGAAAAGAGAAAGAGGGAGAGAGGAAGAGAGAGAGAGAGAGAGAGAGAGAGAGAGAGAGAGAGAGAGAGAGAGAGAAGAAAGGAAGAAAAAGCGGGGATGGGGGCTCACCCCTGCAATCCGAGCACCCAAAAGCCTACAGGGAGACTTTCAGTCTAGCCTGGGCTACAAGTTTGAGAAACTGTCTCAAAAAAAACACAGCGAACATATGGAGGTACAGGCAGGAGTTTTAGGAATTCAAGTCCAGCCTGGGATACAAAGAAGTTTGAGGCCAGCGTGGGCTACATAAGCCTATTTCCAAAACTACAGTGGGTGGGAGGGACCCCTCCCCTGCCAGAAAGAAGAGAAGAGGGTTGGAGAAAGAAGTGACCCAGGGAGGCCTAGGTCCCCCTTCATTCATTTACTGGTTTTTTTCCCCAATGCATTTCTGAGCTCAGCATGGCAACATGCCAGGCCATGGAATAAGACAGCGAGGCGGTGAGCAGGACAGTTCTCAGCTTGTGATGGGTTCACACCATCATCCCTCCCTACACGAGCCTGCTGAAGTCCCATTTGACAGAGGCACATCACTGAGGCTCGGAAGGGCAAATCACCAGCCTGGGCTTCGACAGAGATTCCTGAGCCCTTCACCCACAGAGAACCCCAGGGCTGAAGAAGGAGAGGCAGAATGAGGTGAGAGATCAGGGACACTTACCTGGGTAGGACAGGTGGACTTGCTCCGGGGTAGCACGAGGATATTCTGGGGCTCCCAGGACTCCCAGGGAGAAAAGGAGGAGCAGACAGTAGTAGAACCAGCACCCAAAAAAGGGGCTCATGGTAGGGGGATGGTGGGGGGCAGAGTCAAACGCAGGGACCAGATCAGATCCCGTTGGTGGGTTCCGGTCACAGAGGAAATGGAGAGATGCCAGGCAGGGCCGTCTGTGTCTGTCTGTCGGTCAGGGTGTCCGTGGGGGAGGGAGACGGAATGACTGAAACGTCTCTGAGGGGAGTGGTGAAACAGGTGCTGGAGAGAGAGAATAATTACTGAGGTCTCCTGGGCTCGCTGCTCAGCACTTTGCATAGATTAACACCGGGAGGCCTCGCAGCATTCCTAAGAGGTGGTGGCCGCAGTCATCACCAACCCTGTCACATATAGGAAACTGAGCAACTATATGACTCAGAGGCACGGCTAGCATGAGATGCAGTTGGGGTTTGAACCCTTCCGGCCCGGGCTCCAGCTACTGGGAGGGGGCTGGGTGGCTGGGGCAGGGTGTTTTGAGAGCCATCCTCAACGTTACCTCGGGCTAACTTTAGCAATCCCAGCTTCTGGGGCCTGGAGGTAAGACACCTTTGACCACTCCGTTCCTAACATCTCAGCCTTCCCTAGCAATCTATTGCCCCAATTCTTAGCATCCATCCTCAGACTTCCACTTTATTCTTCAGGACCCGATAGCTTCCACTCTACTCCCAGGCTGCTCATTAGCCATCATCACCGCCCCCTCCGCCCTGCCTGAAGCAGCCTCCTCGCTTTCCTCTCCCCAGCATCCCATCTGGCCTTCAGACCCCACTCCTCCCGGGCTCCATCCTCACCCCAGCTGCCTCCCCGGCCCTGAGCCTGCATGTGCCTGAACCCCGTTTTCTCCTCAGCTTTCTGGCCAGTTCTGAGGTTCGGTCCACCTGCCCTCGGGACCTGGGAGGGTGCATGGGGTCTGGAGACACCGTCCACCCGACCGGAGGTGGGGCGTGGGGGACGCAATCGGGGAAGGGACACTGGCTCACCCTCAGGGGCGCACGAGCTGCCCTCACGGTCCTCTCGGCCACCGATGTGCTGCAGTATTTATGAGCTTGCAGGGACACAAACTCCCGCCGCCCACAGGTGTCCCAGCCCCGGAAGAGCCGGCTGCCTCGGGTGACGGGCTCCCCGGACAGCCAGAGCCCCGGGTCCCACAGGTCCGGCCGGTCTCTGGCACCCCACGCCCACCCTCCCGCCCCCCTTAGGGTGGAGCGCAGAAAGGGGGACCCAGAAAAGCATGGGACATTGCCACCTCCGAGCCAGACAGCAGGTGCGCGCCGGGACAGGTAAGGCTGCGCTGTCCCCAGGCGTCCCACCGTTCCAGCTGCGGAGCCCCGGGGGTGACAGACACCCGTCATCAGCCCCACGGGAGGCCGCGACCTCGGGGGTTTTCAGCCTTCTCTGTCCCTCCCGCAACATCTTCCTCTCAACTCCTTCCAGCTTCCCAAACCCGGGACTTCCCCCTAGACCCCCGCTGGGCATTTTGGAAAACAGAAACTCTAAAGGTCCTGGTGACAATGGCGTTTGTGAGCCCGGCGCCCTAGGCGCAGTTGCTCAACCTCGACGCAGCGTCTTGTTTTCTCACCTGTAAAAAGGAGGGGATAGTAGGCACGAACCCCCGTGTTCTGCGCTGAGAACCAAGTTCAAGTCCAGAATCCGCCCCCGGAGTCTAGGTGGGAACAAGTGGGGATTTGGTGGGTAAACCTTTATAAGCTGTCTGGGTGCTGAAGGAGCTTTCGGCAAAGGATGCTTAGGGTTCCCCAGACCCACCGCAGACATGTTTTTGGGAGGGGGTGTTAGGGTTTTCTGTCTTTCACTCATTTTCTGTCTGCAGACGTGATGACTCCGCGGTTTAGATTAGTAAATTAAGTGTCTGAGTCGTTGCTGGTGGAGGGTGTGGAGGCGGACTCAGGGTGGGGGTCGCCAATCTTAGCACTTTCGAACTCCCCAACCCTTCCAGAATCTTCATTACAGCTTAAAATGCAATAATAAACAAATAAATAAATACCTTGGGCCCGGGTCTAGTGTTTCAGCTTTAATTTCAGCGCTAGGGAGGCGGAGCGTCCTAAAACAGATAGCCTGGTCTGCGGCGAGTTCCAGGGCTACGGAGTGAGAGCCGGTTTCAATAATAAAATAAATAAAACTAAACCATTTGGGTGTAGTGGTGCACCCTCTTAATCCCAACACGTAGGAGGCCGGAACCGGGGCCAGGAGTCTGAGGCTACATAACCAGACCTTATCTTAAAACAAAATACCACAAGAGAGCTCTTTCCACCGGTTTCCGCAGCCACACTAAAACCCTTGCCTTCTGTTATTTTTCCTGGTGGCCTTCCAAAATGGAAGCCTCTTAACTGCTTTTATGCAAAGGGCGCCTATGGCAAGCTACTGAGGCCCACGCGGGTCGTGTTTTTACATGTATAAAATAAACATACAGATTTACAAAAGAAACCCAAACCACCAAGTTGCACATAGCCAGATATTTTTAAAGCAAGTGTGTCGTACAGAACATATGTGCTCTTGTATTTATTTGAAAATAGGCTTTTATGTGTCCCAAATTGGCCTGGAACTTACTATGTAGCCGAGGATAGCCCCAACCCTTGAGCCTCCTGACTGAGCCTGTCAAATGCTTCAATTACAGACATAGGAGAAGATGCCTGGCTTTTTTTTTTGTTTGTTTGCTTGTTTTAAATTCTTTATTTATTTGTATACATGTGTTTGTTTGTGTTCTTGTGGACCCTCACATGTGTTTTTTTTTTTTTAAGTTGGGGGTCTTGAAATGTAGTCCAGATTGGCCTGGAAATTATTTTGTAGCCCAGGCTGGCCTCAACCTTTCTGCAATTCTTCTACTCTGACTCCTGGGTACTGAGATTACAAACACCAGCAAGCCAGGCTATGATGATTTCTTAGTTCATTGATAGTCTAGAAGCTTTGCTTTCCTCCACTTGGTTTGTCTTTCATTTTATTCTTCATATGAAAGCTTTTCAGCCACAGGCAAATCACATCACAGGGTCCTGGGGACAAGGCTTCTGCTTGTCTAGATGATGACCTTGGTCTGCTGTCCTCCTGTGGGGGTGGGGAGGCAGGGAGTCGGGGGAGGAGTAGAAGGTTTGGCTGAATTCCAAGTCCCACCCAGGCCTGCTCAACCTCAGGTTGAAGGGATTGCTGAGGACCCGAGTCCCATCCCCAAGCCCCACACGGTGGGAAAGGGGAACAGACTCCCCTTTCCTCCACAGGCTCACACTGCAGCGCTTATACACCCACAGTCAAACCCTGCCCCGTCAAACAAATAAATAAAATAAAAAATTAAAGAGGAGTCACAGATGTGGAGATGTGTCTCGTGAGACAGTCCCAGCACTTAAAAGGCTGAGGCAGGAGGACTGCTGCAATTAATAGCTCAAGACCAGATCTAGCTACACAGTGAGCTCCAGGTCACTCTAGGCTAGAGTGAGAACCTGTCTCAGAAAAAAAAGGGAAGAAGGAAGGAAGGGAGAGAGGAAGGTACACCCTTATAATCCCAGCATTTGGGAAATGAAAGCAGGAAGATTAGGAGTTCAAGGTCATCCTCAGCTGTGTACTGAGTTTGAGGACAGCCTGGGCTGTTTGAAACCCAAGAAAGAAAGAAAGAAGAAAGAAGGAAGGAAGGAAGGAAGGAAGGAAGGAAGGAAGGAAGGAAGGAAGAAAGAAGGGGCTGGGCGGTGGTGGCATGCACTTTTAATCACAGCACTTGGGAGGCAGAAGCAGGCGGATCTCTGTGAGTTCGAGGCCAGCCTGGTCTGCAGAGCAAGTTCTAGAACAGGCACCAAAGCTACAGAGAAACCCTATCTTGAAAAACCAAACCAAACTAAAACAAAAGAAAACAAACAAACAAAAAAAAAATCAAAGAAAGAAGGAAGGAAGAGAGGAAAGAAGAGGAGAGAGGGAGGGAGGGAGGGAGGAGGGAAGAGAGACCATGTCTGTGAGAGCTAGCACTGAGTACTCACAGCACCCATAGCTGTAATCTTGGGTCGAGCATAGAGCATCAACTGTGGGACCCAGTGACATGTGTTGAAATCTAGTTAGTGCATCAACCTTAAGTAAGTCATTTGGCCTCACTGTGCCTCAGTTTCCCCATCTGTTGAAGAGGATGACAATAGTAAATTCCTGGGGCTGTTGCAGGGGAGCAGATTAGATCTCAGATGGAATCCCTTCCAATTAGCGCGATACCTAAGCTATGTAGTCGGCACAGTTTGGGAGATAGGCTGTCTGGAGCCTGCGTTCCTGAATCTCGTGCGTGAAGCAGAGGGTGGGTCGTACCTGTGCTTTCATTACCCACGTGGTGGTGGGGAACAACACGACCACGTGATCTTAGCAGCTTCCTACTCACAGGCCCTCCCTGGCACCACTATCGTCCTCCTCACAAAGGAAGCCACTATCCTGACTTTGACCTCACCTTGATGTTACTGCTGCCTGCTTTCTTGTACACAATGGTTTCCTTTTGCCTCTCCGTGCCTGTGGGGAACTCTGTGCCTGAGCTCCTTCTCTCCGCGTGAGCACTGTGAAATTCATCTGGGCGGATACAATCTACTCTCTTTGCCAAGGAGTATTCCATGGTGTGAGCACACCATGACTTATCTGCCGTCTCTCAATGAAAATGCCAGTTTATGCATTGAAGACTTTGACTCTTACAAGTAGGGTCCTTTGAACATTCTTGTCTATGTTTTGTAGGTGAACATACATCCACACTTCTTTTAGGTATAGAGCCAAGAGCAGAATGGCTGGGTCGTGTGACATGTACATATGTGCGTGTATGTACATGTACATATATATATGTATATGTGTGTATGTATATGTGTGTGTTTATGCTCATCCTAGGTCAGTACTAACAGACGTTCTCCCAAAGCAGCTGTAGTCACTTCTCTACCTCCTACTATCCACGCTGGAACATTTCCACTGCTCTAGATCCTTGCCAACACTTGGCATTGTCCAGCAATTCATTTTTAGTCATTCTGTTGAGTGTGGTAGCAGCTCCCTGTAGTGTTAATTTGCATTTCCCTGATGAGCAATGAAATTAGACAACTTTTTGTTTGTACCTGGCCCTCGGATGTCCTTTTCTTTCGTGTGCTTGATCAAGTGTCTTGCCCTGTTTTCTGTTAGGCTATTCATTTTTAGAACAATTTGCTCTCCTGCTATCCTGAACACAAGCCATTTGTCGGTTCTGCGCACTAGAGACCTGCTCCGTGGTTTGTTTTCTCACACTCTGAATGACCTTTTGTTTAGAGAGTGTGTGTGTGGGGGGGTATACTCAAGTAGTGTGAAGCGCACGTAGAGGCTAGAGGACAGCTTATGGAGCCAGTTTCGTCCCTCTTACAATATGCTTTCTGGGGATCGAACTCGGGTCATCAAATTTGGCAGTAAGCATCCTTACCCACTGAGCCGTCTCATTGGCTCTTAATGAACTTTTTTTTGATGAACAGAAAAATTTTAGCTTAATGTAGTCAAGTTTTCCATTAATGGCTATGTGGTGGTGGTAAACCTTTGATCCCAGCACTTGAGGCAGAAACAGGTAGACCTCAGTGAGTTCAAGGCCAGTCTGGGCTATGTAGTACAATGGTTCTCAACCTGTGGGAGTTGCTCATCAGAGTATTAGAGTTATGAAGTAGTAACTGGTTGGGAGGATCATGACAAAGACACCGTAAGCAACTGTATTGAAGGGTCGCTGCCTTAGGAAGGTTGAGAACCACTGACATAGTGAGTTCTGGGCCAGCCAGGGACATGTAGTGAAACCCTGTCATAATGCAAAACAGCAAAATCTCTTTTTGGCTGAGTTGGGCCTGATGGTTAAAGTCTGTGATTCCAGCTACTCAGGAGGCTGAGGCCAAAGGGTCAAAAGTTCCTATGTGGGCTACAGAGTGTTCAAAGCCAGCCTGGCAATTTAGTAAAACCGTCTCAGAATTAATGAAAAGGAGAGGGGGGTTATATAAATTAAATGAAAATCAAGTGAATTAAAATGAAAATTAGATGAAAAAAGCTGAGGGTTATAGCTCAATGGTAGATAGATTGCCTAGCATGCACAAACCAAGGTCCTAGGTTCAATCAGGAGGATGGAGGGAGGGCTGGGGTGGGGGTGGGGCTGGGGTGAGGTGGGGCTGGGGTGGGGTGGGGGTGGGGGCTCTGTACCTCTGAAGCACAGCTCTCAAGTTGTTTACTAACAGACAACTTCATCGTTTTGCATCCCATTTATGCCATCTGTCCAGAGCTGATTTTGTGGGTGGTACGAGGCAGATTTTAATTTTATCTGAGTGATAGAGTGACGCACATAGCTAATAAAATGATGACAAATGAGCTATTAAAAAAAAAAAAAGCAGGCTCCAAAACCACAGAAACCCTGTCTCGAAAAACAAACAAAAAAAAAAAACAAAAAAAAAAACAGCCTGGCAGTGGTGGTGCACACCAAGGTGGGGTAGAGGCAGGCAGAGCTCTGAGTTCAGAGGCCAGCCTGGTCTACAGAGCAAGTTCCAGGACAGCCTGGGCTATGCATAGAAACAAGATCTTGAAAAGAACAAAGAAAAAAAGCTTACTTTTATATTTTATTATTTCTGTAGGTATTTGCTGCATTCATATGTATCCGGGCCCGTGGCAGTCAAAGGGTGCTGGGGGGGAGGGGGAGGTGTGCAGGGAGAGAGCGTAGGTCTTGCCTGACCCCTGGTGAGGCAACCTTTCTTCCGCTGTACTATGTACTCCAGGCTGTCCCTGGAGCTGGAGCTTCTGGGTGACGTTTCTGGCTCCACCTCCCACCTCGCCCTGGGAATACTGGTATCACAGAACAGCGGGCTTTTGACATGACCCCAGGGATGACCCTCAGGTGTGCAAGCCTTTGTCCCACTGAACCATCTTTCAAGACTTCCTTTTAAAAAAAATATTTTTCCATTATGAAAACAGTATTGTTTCAAACTGGATGATGAAGAGTCAGGGAAAGTTGATGACTCGGGCAAGCTGACAGCCCTGAATCTGAACCTTGATTTGCAAGCCCCTTAGCTGGGTGACCTGTGTTCTCTTTAGGCCCAATGTCTTGGTGCTCAGAGTGGGGAGAGCAGGACCTCCCTGGAAGGGCTTGGAAACATACTTCCCACGCGGCTAACACCCGGGTGGGGCACAAAGAACGAGCTTGGTAAGTAATAGCTGCAATTATTCCAAATTTCATTTAATCCCTCCATGTTCATCAGTACTCACAAACCTAAGCCCTAGGTTAGTCCCTGAGCGTGCCATGGTGCAGTGGGATCTTTTGCTGGACTCTCTCCTAAGCGTTTTTCCAGTCTGGCTCACCAAAGCCCACTGTATGGCTCGCGTCTCCCCCTCTGAGGAGAAGGTGGCATGGGCAGAACGCCAGTGCTTTGGAGGTGTGGTCCAGGTTCAACGGCGGCTTCAAGTAGTTAGCGTTTCTTTGCCTGTCTGTGCCTTGATTTCCTCACTTGTAAAATTGGGGATATTCTGCCATACTTGACATATTTTAGAGCGCTGAAGGCAGGATGGATAAGTGAATGAATAAATGCAATAAACAGAAAATTAAGCAGAAATTAGTGCTTGGTATGAAGCTGAGTCTTTTCTTTACTGTGGTAGTGGACATGGAAACCAGGGCCTTGTGTGTATTAGGCAATTTAAAGCTAATCCACAGCCCCAGTCCCTCCCTGCGATTCTGGGCAAGGGCTCTACCATAGCGAGCCCTCGGTCCTGGATTTTTGTTTGTTTGTTTGTTTGGTTGGTTGGGTTTTGTTTTGTTTTTGAGACATATTTTCTCTGTGTACCCCTGACTGACCTGGAACTTACTCTGTAGACCAGGTTGGTCTCAAACTCACAGAGATCCACCTGCCTTTGCCTCCTAAGTGCTGGGATTAAAGGTGTGCACCACCACTGCCTGGTTTATTTTGTTTTGTTTGAAATAGGATCTCCTTCTGTAGCCCAGGCTGACCTTGACCTGACCGTCCTCCTGCCGTGGCCTTCCTGGTGGATTACAGGTGTGTGCCACCATGCCTTGTTCCTTGACGGCCCTATCAGGAGTACCCCAGGAGTTCATGATTCCTCATAACAGATAAGATGGATTGTTGCTCACACAACGGCTCAGTTATCTGGTGTGAGAAAAAGTGGGAACAATAAGCTGTGGATAGCAGAACCCAAGTGGTGTGTGTGTGTGTGTGTGCGCGCGCGCATGCTCACACATGCCTTCCTTGCAAAAAGCCTTCTGTGATTCCTCTCGTTTGAAATGTTCTTTGGGAGAAACAGTTGACATCTACGTGGCTTCTTCTGGTGACAGTCACAGAAAATCCAGAGTATGAAAAGATTTCTCACTGTGCCAGGCACCCTGTATATAAAATAGCTTCACGGAGCAACCCCAATCTAGAACGCAGTGTCCAATTTTCATTTTATTTATGTGCATGTGTGTATGTGTTTGTGTGAATGCTGCACACGTGTGTGCAGATCCTCGTGTAGGCTAAAAGAGTATGTCAGATCCCGTGGAACTAGAGTTTGTGAGCCCCCTGAAGTAAACATTAGAATTCTTCCCGCCCTCCCTCCTTCCCTCCCTCCCTCCCTCCCTCCCTCCCTCCCTCCCTCCCTCCGCCCCTCTTTCTTTTCTTTCTTTCTTTCTTTCTTTCTTTCTTTCTTTCTTTCTTTCTTTCTGCATTGGTGCTTTGCCTCTGTGTGTGTCTCTGTGTGGGTGTCAGAAGCCCTGGAACTGGAGTTACAGACAGTTGTGAGCTGCCATATGGGTGCTGGGAATTGAACCTGAGTTCTCTGGATGTGCTTGTAACCACTGAGCCATCTCTCCAGCCCCAAACATTAGGATTTAAATTCTCATCCTTTGATTGAGCAACAAGCATTTGTTCTGAGATGTGATCTTAGGTAGCACAGGCTGGCCACAAACTCGCTTCGCTGTGAAGGATGACTTTGGATTCCGGTTTTATCTGACGGTGCTTTCTGTGTCGTTTGTGTAGTGAGATGGGATTGGAAGTTTCTGGCCTCATCACACCCACAAAGGGATCAAAACATCAGTATCTTTGAGAGTGACACCAATGAGGGTGTAAGGGCACAGCCTAGCAGAGACAAGCCACTGGGAGATGACCGCTGTCTTTCTGGTGGCAGTACCCAGAGTCAGCCCTGCGCCCGCCTTTCTACCCAGAAGGGACTCTGATGAATTCTCGAGTTAATTCCCAGTGCCCAGCATGGCATTCCTCCACACGACAGCCTCTTACCCCAATCAAAGCTTAGAAATTTCCACGTTAGCAAGCTGAGCATGACAGTGCATGCCTGTAATCTCAGCACAAAGGAGGTAGAGGCAGGAGACTCAGAAGTACCTGGGCTACGTGAAACACTGTCTCACAACAAAGGTATCCAAGTCATGGCCCAGGAGTTGATAGGCTATGCAGAAAGAAACATAGGCTGGGTTTGGCCTGTCTGACTTTTCTTGCCTGTTTGTCTGTGTGTTGATGGGTTTCCCCACAGTTTGTCACACTCACAAAGGCTGGGGGGCGCATGCAACAGGGATTTCTGAAATGACTACACACATGTGTGACGCCTTATGACTACTGCCAGCGTGAACCCACTCTCTACCTGCTCTCCCCTGGTGTCACCTTCCTGATGCTGATCAGCACAGCCAACACCCACACCCAAGGGCCAACTCAGCCTCCGAAGGGAACTGACCAGGTCCCAGGGACAGGAATCAGAGACTGGGAGCAGGAAGAGCTTGAAGACCCACTTCCCCTCTTCCTAAATGGTTCTGATTTCATCATGACTGCGTGCTGTCATGCACCAAGGGACCATGAGGCAGCGGAGGTGAGGGGCGTGCCCCGGACACAGCTCACCTCCTGGAGCACGCATGCCACATACCTCAGTTACAACTGGAAGGAAGCCTGAGTCACTCTCTATACTACCAGAGCTACAGGGATGAACCCAGTCAGCGACTTCAGCAAGTTAGGTGTCCACTATGATGGGGCATTTGTATTGCCTGTCCCAGCGTCCCTAGTTTTCCAAAGAGGAAGCTGAGGTACAAGACAAGTGAGCATGCTCACCTGAGATCACGCTGGTAATGAGAGCTACATTCATCCCCAAGGCATCAATCCTTAACGATTGGGCATCACTGTCTGTAACAGGACGCTGTGCCAGGGCCAGTGAGATGGCTAAGCGGATAAAGACATTCACTGCCAAGTCTGACAATATGAATTCAATTTCTGGGTCCCATAGATGAAGGGGGAGAACCAGTCCCCATAGTTGTTTCCTAATGTATGCACACACACACATATGCAAGCAATGCGCATGCACACTCACACACGCACACGTGTGCACACACACGCACACACACGCACATGTGCACACACGCACTCACTAAACAAACAAACAAACAAATAAATTTAAAACAAAATTCAGATGCTGTACTGAACATCTGCTCCTGTGTTCTGGATCCTAGCCCTCAAGTCCAGCGTGATCGTCCAGGTCCAGATGTTGTGGTAACAAACACTGGCCGCGTTTTCCATTGAAGTGAGGTTGAAGGGTGAGAAAAGATTTTAAAGTCAATGAATGAGAGGCAAAGGTGGCTACTAAAAATGACCTGTCAAAATAGTTCTTGGCGCTGGAGAGATGGCTCAGCAGTGAAAAGCACCTATCCAGGGTCCCATTCCCAGCACCTACATAGCGACTCACAACCACCTGTAACTCCAACTCCAGGGGATCTGATGTCCCCTTCTGGTTTCTTCAGGCATCAGGAATACATGTGGTGCCCAACAGACATACATGCTGACAAGACACTCATACACATAAAATTACACACACACACATCTTTTTGAGGCAAGTTCTTACTGTGCAACTGTGGTTGTTCTGGAATTTGCTATGTAGACCAGGCTGACTTTGAACTCACAGAGATCCCCCTGCCTCTGCTTCACAAGTGCTAGGATTAAAGGTGTATGTCACTTTGCCTGGCCCTTAATTTTTTAAAATTAAAGAAATCTCTTTAGGGCCAAGGAGATTGCTCAGCAGGTCAAAGCACTTGCTGTGCAGCCCCAGGGACCTGAGTTTGATGCCCAGGCCAACCTGACCTGCAAAGTTTGTTCCAGGACACACTGGGCTAGAGTGAGGCAGCGAAATGGAAGTTAGCAGGTTGGTAGCCACAGCCCTTACCGCAGTTCTTGTGAGTCATGTGATCTTATTTAGATTACTTGGCCCATAACTTTGATGCCCGGCTACCATGCAGGAATCCCTGCTTACATCATCCTGAAAATTCCCCTCCCCTCTCCTGTGCTGGGTCTGCTGGGTCCTGAGCCCGGCTCTTCCTCTTTCTTAGTGATGCTTTGTTTTTCTGGTGTGCATCCCATATTTATATTATTGGGACATCTTGCACACTTGAAAAGGCTTCTATACTCTCCTCTTTGATATCGAAAATCAGTTTAGAGAATTTTGAGAAAAATGACTAGAATCCCCCAGTGAGGGGCTGGGGCTGTGATTCAGTGGTAGAGCCCCTGCCTAGAATCCCCCAGTGAGGGGCTGGGGTGTGGCCAGTGGTAGAGCCCCTGCCTAGAATCCCCCAGTGAGGGGCTGGGGTGTGGCCAGTGGTAGAGCCCCTGCCTTTCTCATTTGTAGTATTGTTCTTGAGAAGTACAGAACATTCTGCTTCTGTTTGCTTCTCTACCACATTGTCTTGCTATGTAGCCCAGGCTGGCCTGAAATTCAGAGTCCTCCCACTCCCACTCAGTCTCCTCACAGTGCTAAGATTAGAGGTGCACAGCCACACTGAGATAACCATTCTACTTCTGGATTCTGCTTATTATTTCTGCTGTCATTTTCATTTGTCCTCTCATCTCCTGTGGTGCTTTGAATGAGTGATTTCCTTCGGTTCATATATATGAATAAATACTTGGTCCCCAGTGAGTGGAACGGTTTGGAAAGGACTAGGGGGTGTGGCCTTTCTGGAGGAAGTATGTCACTGGGGGTGGGCTTTGGAGGCTTCAAAAGGCTCCTGCCAACCTCAATGCATTCTCTCTGCCTTCTGCTTGTAGTTCAAGATTTGAGCTCTGAGCTGTTCCTTGCTGCCATGCCTTTGCTCTGCTGTCATGACTCTAAATCTGAAACCATGAGCCCAATGAATTGAAGGCTTTTTTTTGATGCTTCGCTTTAGTCATGGTGTTTTTATCATAGCAACAACAAGGAACTAATCCATCCCTGAACACTGCTACTCCTGCTGCTCTGAAAGCCCTACATTTTCTTTCTTTCTAAAACCCACATTTATTGACTGATGTAGGGTGGGGAGGCAGGGCGCCTGCCACACTGCACATGTGGAGGTCACAGGACAGCTTGCAGGAGTCAGTTCTCTTCCTCCACCCCGTGGGTCTCCGGGATCCAATGCAAGTCGTCAGGCTGGTGCTATCCTCCAGAATCTTCTGGAAGGCTGCAGAGATCTGAGTCTTCACAGCAAATTCTGCCATTATCTCCTGAGTGGGTTTGAACTATACAGGCACCAAACTGTGAGTGGGAGAGGAGACCAGGTGGGAGTCCGGGAGAGATGCTCACACCTCAGATCAACTGTGAAGGCATCAGAGGGAATCTGATGTCAGATCGGTCCCCAGATGGTAGGAAACAGGAGTCAAGGACAAGCTTGAGCCACTGCAAGAAAGGGACACTTCTGCTGGAGTGAGTAAGAGGGGGAATTATTGGAGCTGGAAAAATCAGGATTCTATTTTTTCTTCTTGAAAAACACTTATTTTTAGCCAGGTAGTAGTGGCACATGCCTTTAATCTCAGCACTCAGGAGGCAGACTCAGGTGAATGTCTCTGAGTTTGAGGCCAGCCTGGTCTACAGAATGAGTTCTAGGATAGCCAGGGCTACACAGAGAGACCCTGTCTCTAATTTGTATACCTATTGTTGTTTAGTAAGTCCACCATGTAAGTCCACCATGTGCGTGCAGTACCCTAGGAGGCCAGAAGAGGGCATTACATTTCTAGAACCAGAGTTACGCATGGTTGTGAGCTGCATGTGTTGCTGTGGATCGAAATCTGGGACCTCTGGAAGAGCAGCCAATGCTTTTAACTATTGAGCCATCTTTCCTGCCACAGTATTTTCTTTTTCTTTTTAAAAAAATATGTTTCTTTGGTGGGGCTAGAGCGATGACTTAGCAGGAAGGATTGCTTCCTATCAAGCCTGACAACTTGAGTCTGATTGCCAGACCTCACAGATGGAGTGCGAGAACTGACTCCCACAAGCTGTCCTGTGACCTCTGTGTGAGCATCGGGACATGCACGTGCCAACACACACACTAGATCAATCACCAATCAATCAATAATGTAAGTAATTATTTAATATATACATATTTTTAAGATTTATGCTATTTTCATACTTGTTATTTAATGTTTATGTGTGTTTTGCTGCAATGCATATCTGTGCACATGTGAACCGGGAGCCGAACCCAGGTCCTCTACAAGAACGAGCAAGCGCTCTTGACCACTGAGCCATCTCTCCAGCCCTATTTTAATTATTTTTAATTATGCGTTTCATGAGAGGGTATGTGCGTATGAGTGCACATGCCCTCAGACCTCAGAGACGCGCGACTCCTGGAGCTGGAATTACTCCAGTGTGGGTGCTGGGGCCGGAGCTCCAGTACTGTGCGAGAGAAGCGTCTGCTTTTAACTGCTCAGCCCAGAAGTTCTGCTCTGGGCGTGTCCATTTTGTTCAGTGGTTAGCTTTCTAGTTTGTTGAGACAGGTCCAGTATAGCCCAAGCTGGCCTCCAACTTGCTATTTAGCTAAGGCAGACCCTTCAGCGCAGGTGGGAGGGTCGTGTGTTCAAGATTAGCCTGGGTTGTCTGGTGAAACTTGTCTCAAAATATAAGGAAGAAACCTGGTCTACAGAGTGAGTTCCTGGACAGAGAGAAACCCTGTCTCAGGGAAAAACACATACACACACACATATAATATATTATAGGTATAATATGATGGTGAGGGCAGCAAAGCACAGTGTAAGAGAAATCCAAGAGGGTTCAGAGGAAGACCTCACAATTACACAACAATTTATAATAATCTATTTTTGGAACTAACCGGTGTCCCACCAAGGCCTCACTAACCCCTGCTGAGGATAGACCAAATTCCCTCGCAGTTAAATCATACCACTGAGAGGGTCTGTCATGGAGTCAGGGAAGGGGCTTGGTACAGTGCTCGCCTACTCTGGCTTCATCTCCAGGAAGCAAATAAAAGTGCACACAGCTATCTATAATCCCGGTGGAGGAGGGCAGACCTGGAGTTCAAGGTCATCACTGGCTGGACATCCTTGACTACGTAATGAGTTTGAGGCTAGCCTGGGCTACAGAGCCTACCTCTTTAAAAAGTTAATTAAAAAAATATAAAGTTCCATCACATTTTAATGCCAAGACCCCACTGGAAAGCAAGCGTCCAACATATGTTCCTTGAGGGACAAATCACGTCTAAAGCACAGCATCTGTGATAGCTACCAGTCACCCACCTAGAGATGTCAAACAGGCTGTTGAAGGAGGATACTCATTTAGGACAGTGAGCGGGACGGCTTGTTTGTTTGTTTTGTTTGTTTGTTGTTTGTTTTTTTGAGACAGGGTCTCACTAAGTAGCTCTGCCATCCTAGAACTTGCTCTGTAGGCCAAACTGGCCTCGAACTCACAGGACTTCACCTGCTTCTGCCTCCTGAACACTGGGATTAAAGGCATGCACCACTACCGACCTGCTTGAGCCTGGCAGTTTATTGATTTGTAGGACCAAAAGCCTTGTATCGGTCACTTCTGGCTGCCACAGTAAAACTGCTGAGGCTGTGTTGGCAGACTGGCTTTTCACGGCTGTATTAGAAATTCCGTGTGGGTTTTGTGTTTCTTTTGGGAGGTTATTTATTTTATTGTACTGTGGATTAAATCCAGGATCTTGCATACGCTGCCCTGGCCCCTCCCTAGTCCCTCTCCACTAAACTCTAGGCTGGCATTCTACCCTGGGCCACACCCCCAAGCCCTCGCTTCTGAAGTCTAGGCAAACACTCTACTGCTGGGTCACACCACCAGCCTCTGACTGGTGGAGTCTAGGCAAGTATGGACCACTGAGTCGCTGGCATCCCAATCTTCTATCCCTGTCTCTTGTGTTTCTATTACCTTTTAAAAAATGTATTTTGTGCGGATGAATGGGGGCAGGGGCAGGCGTGTGCCATGGCACACACGTGGAGGCCAGAAGATGTCTGGGGTTAGTTCTCTCCTTCTACCATATGGGTCCCAGGAACTGGACACAGATCACTAGGCTTGGCTGCCAGGGTCTCCACTGGATGAACCATCCTGCTGGCTCTCTGTCCTCCCATTATGTAAAAAGCCCCCTACAGACGGTCCTTTGCTATGTCACACCGTGTGACTCTGAGGAGCCTTGGGACATCATTTGTAATTGCACACAGATGTCCTAGGTATGAAGTCCTGGGTCAGGCAGTTGGGTGCAACAACTATTGGGTGCTACAAACTGTCCCCCATGGAGAGTGCATCCATTCGTATCACAGCCACAAACCCTGAAGTCTGGCCAACACAAGATCACTACCAATCTTGTCTTTTACCTACTAGGTCTATTGAAAAGAAGTATCTGTGTGTGTGTGTGTGTGTGTGTGTGTGTGTGTGTGCGCACACGCGCTTGCATTCATGAATGCTTCCAGAGACAGGAACATTGAAATTACTACCTGCCCGACCACTGAATTATACCACCGGCTCTTCTAAGTTTTGTTTTGAGAAAGGGTCTTGCTGGCCTGGCAGCCCTCAGATTTGCAATCCTGTCGCCTCCAGAGTGCAGAACCACTCCCACTTCTGAGGCTCTTGCCTGCATTGGTCTACTATCAATTGCTTTGTTATCTTCTCATGCCCTTTAGAGTCATTTCGTGTGTGTGTGTGTGTGTGTGTGTGTGTGAGAGAGAGAGAGAGAGAGAGAGAGAGAGAGAGAGAGAGAGAGCGCATGTGTGCGTGTGTGAGTTTGTGTGCACGCATGTGCACACACACATTTGAAGGCTGGAAAGGGCCTGTAATTCCTTTGAGACAGGGTCTCTCCTTGAACATGACACTCACCATTTCTATTAGGCCAACTGGCTGGCCATCAGGCTTCCGGGACCTGTCTGTCCTGCTTACTTCCCTCCCCCACGATGATGGGCTTGCAAGCACACATGGCCATCCCCAGTTTTTTACCCGGGTGTTGAGGATTTGAATTCAGGCTCTCATGTTTGTTCAGCAAATGATTTTACCCACTCTACAGTCCAGGAACAATTTTTTTCAGAGATTTATTTACTTGAAACAAGGTCTCAATGTGTAGCCCTGAAGAGCCTAGAACTTGCTCTGTAGACCAGGCTGGCCTTGAACTCTGGCCTCTGCCTCCCGAGTGCTGGGATTAAGGGATTAAAGGTGTGCACCACCACTGCCCAGCTTTGACTATTTCTTTTAAGTGTGGATACGTGTGTGCTGCAGGACTTTAGGTTCATCAGGTGGGGACAGGAGCCCTCAGAGGCCAGAAGCAGGAACCAAATCCCCTGGCACTGGAGTTACAGGAGCATGTGAGCTGCCATGTGGGCACTGGGGACCCAGAGCAGGCAGGGCTTTGTTTGTTTGTTTGGTTGGTTTGGTTTTTCCAGACAGGGTTTCTCTGTGTAGCCCTGGTTGTCCTGGAACTCACTCTGTAGACTAGGCCGGGCTCGAACTCACAGAGATCCTCCTGCCTCTGCCTCCTGAGTGCTGGGATTAAAGGCCTGTGCCACCACCGTCTGACAGGACTCTTAACCCCAGAACTGTTTCTCCAGCCCCAAGAACCATTTTCATTTCCTTTCCTATGAGCCACCTATCATATTCTAGGAGCGTGATCTTCCTCATGGGATCATCCCTTTGTTGCCTGTTTGTGGGAAACTTGTGTGTGTTCCATAGAGACGTGACTCGTCCTTGTGTGTCATGCAGTTGGTAGTCCCTGTTATATTGGACGAGACCTCACTTTGTAGCCCAGGCTTTGAAGCCACAGGAGCTCTTTGCTTTGGCCTCCCCAATGCTAGGGTTACAGCATGAGCCACACTCCTGGAGCAATTCGTATTTTTCCTTTTGTTTATTACTGTTAATTCCAGGTGAATCAAATTTAAAAATATCTCTGACCTCCTTGGTATAAATGATGAAGACTTAATTCCCTTACCCTGCCTGTCGTTTCTGTCACCGGAACTCCCTGATCCACACATTAATCCTCTTGCACACACAAGCTCCTGACCGGCAAGCTTTTCAGGTATCCGCCGTGACAATCCAATTGCATCTGCTATTTTGCTGTTTAAAAAAAATCTAGGAATGAGAGGCCGTAGAGTTGGCTCGGTCAGTGCAATGCCTGTTGGGCCAGCGTGGGGACTGGAGCTCCATCTCCAGCACTCAAGTAACAACTGGACCTGGCACACACGTGTGCAACCCAAGCAGTGGGGGCAAAGACAGTTGGGTCCCTGGAGCTCAGCAGCTAGCAGTCTAGCCAAGCCGGTAAACTCCAGCTTAGGTGAGAGCCTGGGTCTCAAAAATATGGAGGAGAATGATCGAAAAAGACGAGGCATTGGCTTCCAGCTTCCACATGCTTGTGTGCACAGGCACACGTGCACTTGGATGCTTGTGTGCACACTTACAGGCCTGTACACACATTCTCTCTCTCCCTTCCCCCCTTTCCACACGTTATCCTGGGAATATGTTTCAATAGGACACACAAGCGTGAGGACCACAGTTCTGAACCTTAGCACCCACTGGGGAAGCTGGGTGGGCGGGGCGACTGTGATCCCAGCAAGTAGGAGGCAGGGATGAAGGGCAGCTGCTGGAGCAAGCTGACTGGACTAGCCAAACTGAAGACAGTGTCCAAAAAAGAGATCCTGCCTCAGCATATAAGGCAAAGCACCATACAAAAGACAGTCAACATCAGCCTCAGGCCTCCATGTGCCCACACATCTATGTGCACGTGCATACGTGGACACGTATGCCCACACACGTGTAAGCACACATACACATGCCAAGACCTGTATCTGTCAACCCTTCGCTTCTGTCTGAAAGCCTGCACAGAGCCTTTGGACACCATCACCCAGCATTTCATATTTATATCAGAAGCCAGCACACGTGTATACACCCATACCATACACGTACATCATACACGTATGTCATAACCTGCATGTGTGCATCCATCACAGAATTAAGACATTTTGTGCGATTTAGGAAAGGTACTAGTGTTCAGTTTGTCTTTGAATGGTTGATGCTGTGTTCTCTGCTCCCTCCTTTCCTCCCTCTTCTTCTTGTTTGTTTTTGTGTTTGACTTTTGAGACAGGGTCTTTCCACGTGGACCAGCTGGCCTCGAATTCACAGAAATCCTCTTGCTTTTACCGCTCAAGTGCTGGGATTAAAGATTAAATGGCCAAATGCATTTTTAAAGTTTCTGTACAGATATTTTTGAATGTATGTTCGATTCCACTCATGAAAGATATAATTTACTGTTGAATTGCAACAAAAATCTGCCAGGCTTAACTGTGCTATTTGATGGGTTTTGACAACTATACACTGCCCTATTTCAGGGAAAGACTGTTTCCAACATTCCAGAATGTTCCTTTGAGCCCCTTTGCAGTCTGCCTCCTCACCACCCACTTCTTAACTCCTGGGGTAACTGCCGTTTTGATTTTTATCATCATGGATTTATGTCATAACAGATGCTTTTATATTCTTTCATTATTCTGAAGTGAGATTTATGGATAATATAATATACCTACATGTAAATTGCTTTTAGATCAAAATGATTTCCTTATTATAGTAAAGAAAGAATGAGAAGGTGAGGGGTTTTCTGGGGAGGGCAGGGATTGTGGGGCCTCACATATGCTAGGCAAGCACTGTGCCACCTACTCAGGCCTCCAGCACAAGGAGAGAAGTGTACAAAGTTGTCTCCTGACAGTCATGACAACATGGCGTGTGCCCCTGCACACACACAGACACACACACGCACACACACACACTTCCACAGTCATGACAACATGGTGTGTGCCCCTGCACTTACAAGCTGTGGGACAATAGTCTGTACCCTGTCACTTGTATTTTAAATAAACGCTCATTGGCCAGTAGCAGGCAGGAAGTATAGGCAGAGTGTATTCCTCTCTGTCACCCAGAGAGGAAGCCAGACACAGAACAAGCAAGATGCAACTGCCTCACCAAAAAATACCAAGCTACGTGCCTAACACAGACAAAAATTATGGGCTAATATAAGTTATAAGAGTTAATAAGGGCTGGGCGGTGGTGGTGCAGTCTTTTAATCCCAGCACTTGGGAGGCAGAGGCAGGCGGATCTTTGTGAGTTCGAGTCCAGACTGGCGTACAAGAGCTAGTTCCAGTACAGGCTCCAAAGCTTCAGAGAAATCCTGTCTCGAAAAAAAACAAAAATAAAGCCTTAAATTTTGGGGCTAGAGAGGTGGCTCAGTGGTTAAGGGCACTTGCTGTTCTTCCAGAGGACCCGGGTTCTACTTCCAGCACCCATATGGTAGCTCACAGCTGTCTGCGACTCCAGTTCCAGGGCATCCACCCTCACATAGACATACATGCCAGCAAAACAGCAATACACATAAAATAAAAACAAATAAGTCATTAAAAAAAGAGTTAATAAGAAGTCTGAGCCGGGCGGTGGTGGCGCACGCCTTTAATCCCAGCACTCGGGAGGCAGAGGCAGGCGGATCTCTGGGAGTTCGAGGCCAACCTGGTCTACAAGAGCTAGTTCCAGGACAGGCTCCAAAGCTACAGAGAAACCCTGTCTCGAAAAACCAAAAAAAAAAAAAAAAAAAAAAAAAGAAGTCCGAGATACTAGGCCAATCAGTTTATAATTAATGTAGACCTCTGTGTGATTTCTTTGGGACTTAATGACTGCCGGAACGGGGTAGGACAGAAACCCATCAACACACACACACACACGCACACGCACACACACACTGATAATAATAAATGTTAAAGTTTTTAATAATGAGGGCTGGAGAGATGACTGTGGTTGAGAGCATTTAGTACTCTTGAGATTCAGTTCCTAGCACTCACATCTGGGGGCTCACAAACTCCAGCCCCAGGAGATCTGTGGCCTTTCCTGACCTCCTTGGGCACCTGAGTTCACATAGCACACACACTAACAAGTGGGCACACACTTACACATGAAATTAATAGGGCTGGAGAGGTGGCTCAGCAGTCAGGAGTGAGTACTCGCTGTTCTTCCAGACCACCCAGCTTCAAACCCCAGCACCCACACAGTGACTCACAGCCATCTATAACTCCAGTTTCTAGGGATCCAGTGCCCCCTTCTGCCCCCCCTCGGTACTGCATGCATGTGGTACACATAAAAGCAGGCAAGACTTTTATACACATAAAATAGAAATAAATAAATTTTTACAAACAAAAGTGTTTGAAATTATTCCTTCCCCAGTTCTGAGAACCAACTGGAAGGCTTGTTAATGAAAAATGTCAGTTAAGCCGAAAGCTTTAACAAAAGGCTTCAGAATCTGCAGGGGCAGAATTCCTCTGAGTGCTGTGAAGCCAGACACAGGGGAGCACCATGGCGTCACAATTCAGGAATTAAAACAGTGAACAACGGACAGACTGCCTTTTACCCAGTCAGTGAGTTGCTTTTCTGGGGAAAGATTATGATTACACTTACACAAAGTGTGTGTGTGTGTGTGTGTGTGTGTGTGTGTTCACCTGGGGGTCAGAGGACCACTTTAGGGAGTGGGTTCTCTCATTCCACCATGCAGGCTAAGGGATCAAACTCAAGCTAGCTCGGTCCATCGAACCCAGTGGCAAGTATCTGACGAACCATCTCACCAACCACCTCACTGGGGATTTTCTAATTGTGTTTGAGCAAAGATGGTTCACTATGGGCTTAGGCGATTATAAACAAGTTCTTCCTCTAGACGCGCATAGAGGGGATGCAATCTGGACTTTGTCGCTCGGTTACTGTAATGAAATCACCAAGGCTGTGTAAAGAAGAAAGGAGTGGACAAAACCACACGGCCTGGTCCTCAGGTGAGGGAGCCCTGAAGACGGCATAGGGATGGCGGCCACTTCAGCAAGAGAGGGAAAGTGAATTGGAACACTATAAGGACATGGAAAACTTTAGGAAGCTTTACTTGATTAGGATCTGGTTAAGACACATGCCCTTTGCAACATCATAGGAGTCAGCAGGGAAAACAACTGTCCCTAGCAGCTAGCCCCTGTCAACACCCAGCTTTGTGGTGGAGCAGAACTGCTCAGGGGAAGGACAGAGGGGGAAGCACAGAAGCAGAAGTAGCCGCTTAAAGGAGGAAGAGGGTATGCAGAAGTAGTCCATACCCTGTACTCAGCCAAACTAACTCCCTAGACCCTGAGTAAACCTGGCTTGCGGTTTTTGCCTAGATATGTCAACCCCAAATGATGAGGCGGTCTCTTCCCCACTGCGCTGCGTCTGCATCCAGTAGAGGTTGAGCCCCCAGCCTGGCTGGAGATCGCGCTGAATAAGCCTTGCTTTTGCACTCTGGACTTGACTGGATTCCGGTGGTGGTCTCTCTGGGGGATCTCAATTTGGGCACAATAGACACAAAAAGCCAGAAGATGGGGCGGGCTCTCTGCACATCCTCACCACACTGGGCAAATCACAGAACCCGTTAACAAACAGGCTGGGGAGCGAGGCAGGAGGCGGTGTCCATCCCTGGGATGGGTCTCTAATGAAATCTCCAAAGCGTTGCTTTACAGAACACTCTATTGTTCTTTCCATGCTGCTGGAGGACTGGGAGTGTCCCGCACCTTAAATGCTGGACGGTTGGGCTTTGGAAAGTGGGGAGGGGCCGCAAGAGAGAGAGCTAAGGAAGTCAGAGAGCTTCGTTGCAGCCCACCCCAGCACCACCTATGGCATTTCCTTCATCCCTCAGCCCCTTCCTGCAGGTTCTGGGCCAGGATTCTCTTTTACTGACCCAAGGCGATGCAGGTTATCTATGCCCGGTCACGTGTGTGCTCACGAACTCCTTCGTGCCTTCTCTCTTCCGTCACTTCCTACTTCCGTTTTGAGGGCACTGGGGGACCGCTGCTGGCCTCTGAGGCCTGAGGGTTGTGTTTACCTTAGCCAGGTCAGCTCTCCACAGCCACACCTTCCAGAGACCTGTGCAAAGGCCAAAAAAAGTGGCCGCCTTGGCTGGGGGACACCTGGAACCAGTCACCAGCAGGTGTCTGCAACCCCAAGACAACCCTATGACTCAGAGGCCTGGGATCAGCATAGTCCCTGCAGGGTTGGCTTAGGAAACCCCATTATGAACTGGACTCCACCTGGTCCTGCCAGGTTGCCAGGCCAAGTCATTGTCACACCCACGTCCAGCCCCAGAGCCACCTCTTCATCTGACCTACCTGGTACCGGCTGGCTTCTCCCTCCACCGTGGTTCCTCCCTGGTCCTGTTTATCCATCTCCAGCCTGGACTAGCAAGCAGCCCTTCCCCACCCATGAAGAGCCTAGAGCAGCTGTGGGGTTTCTAGCTCAGCACACTCATGGCCTATCATCTGGCTCTCAGGACAAGGCGAAGCCCTAGGTGTGGTCCACAAGTCCCCACATGATCTACCCCTGTCATCTCTCTGACCCAGTGACTTCCACCTGCCCCCTTCTCACCAATTAATACCCTGTGAGTGCCTAAGGCCCGGGGTTCCCAGCTTCCCTAATGCTGCAATCCTTTAGTACAGCTCCTCATGTTATGGTGACCTCCAACCATAAAATTATTTTTGTTGCTACTTCATAACTAATTTTGCTGCTGTTGTCAGTCATATTATAAATATCTGATATGCAGGATATCTGATATGCCACCCTTGAAGAGATTGCAACCCAGAGGTTGAGAAATGCTGAGCTAAAGTATATTGTATGGCAAGCACAGGGCCTTTGCTCTATGAGTCCTCAAGGGAGGGAACACTCTCCTAGGGCTCAGCACTGTGCCCTCCTCCCCTCCCCGAGTCCCACTCTGGCCCGGAGATGTGGAGATGTAACTCATTCGGTACACTGCTTGCCTAGCAAGCCCGAAGTCCTGGGTTGTTCCCTGTAAACCTCATAAACCAGGAGTGGAGATGCACTCCTGGGATCCCAGAGCAGGAGACGTGAAGACGGGACGCGCAGGAGTTCAGGGCCAGCTGGGGTACCTGAGACCCTGTCCTACTTGGCTTCCCATTGCTGATAGATGCCAGGACCAGAAATGTCCTGGGGAGGTTGTGATCTGTGAGTCTACCCCTCAATAAATAACTCAGTTCTGAGCTGGTGTGGGATTTCTGTTTTAGCGTCCCTCTTCAGTGTCCTCATAGTAGGCCAGCATTGAGGGAAGCCAAGGCAGGAACTCAGGCAGGCGCTTACTGACAAGCTCTCCCAGGCTTGCTCAGCCTGCCTTTTGTATAACCTAGGACCACCTGTCCAGGGGTGGTACCACCCACGGCAGGCTGAACACAATCATCAGTCACGAAAATGTTCCCACAGACTTGCCTGCAGGCTAATCTGATGCAAACAGTTCTTCACTGAGCTTCCTCCTTCCCCAGGGACTCTAGTTTAGGTCAAGTTGTTGAAAACTGACCAGCTCGGGTCTGCTTTAAAGTCACCTCCTCCATCGGGCTTTCCCTAAGCACTGCCCTCAGTTTACCTTCTCACCACCTTTCCCGTTCTAGCACTTACTTTCTTTTTGTTTTTAAGATGCATCCATTTTATTCTATGCCCATGAGTGTTTTGTCTGCACGTGTGTAAGTGCGCCACGTGTGCAGTGCCCAAGGAGGCCTGAAGACACCTCAGGTGCTCTGGAGCTGGGGTTGCAGGTGCTTGGGAGCCACCATGTGGATACTGGGAACCAAACCTAGGTCCTCTGCAAGAGCAGCCAGGGCTCTCAATTGCTCTCCATCCTCAGTTTTAAAATTTATTTATTTATTGTTTATTTTTGAAACAAAAACTCACTATGTAGCCTTAGGTGATCTGGAAATCCCTAAGTAGACCAGGTTGGCTTTGAACACATACAGCATGGCCTGCTTCTGCCTCCTAAGTGCTGGGATTAATCTCTCTCTCTCTCTCTCTCTCTCTCTCTCTCTCTCTCGCTCTCGCTCTCGCTCTCGCTCTCCCTCCCTCCCTCCCTCCCTCCCTCCCTCTCTCCCTCCCTCTCTCTCTCTCTCTTTCTCTCTCTCTCTCTCTCTCTCTCTCTCTCTCTCTCTCTGTCTCTCTTTCTAAGACAGGATCTCATTATGTATCCCAGGCTGACCTGGAACTTGAGATTCTCTGCCCCCAATGGCTTCCTCTGGCATGTAAGGGGAGTGCATGTGTGGGTGCCTGCACGCATGCACATGTGTGCGTACACACTTGTGTGCGTGTGTGCGTGTGCACGTGTGTGCATTGTGCACACTCATATGTGCGCGTGTGCGCATGTGTGTGCGTGTGCATGTGTGTGCGTGTGCTGCTTGTGTGCACGCTCGTGTGTGTGCGCGTGTGTGTATTCATCCTATCAGATCTGTTCCTCCAGAGAGCTCGAATACAGGGAGGACCCAAAGTTTGAGGTCACCCTGAGTTGCAGACTAAGCTCTCCATCTAAAAACCCCAGGAACAAGTGCAGGGGAGGAGCTCCACCTGACAGCTGGAGCTTGATCCCCAAAACCCACACGGTGAAAAGAGAGAACCGACTCTGCAGGCCGCCCTCTCGCTGTAGGCACGTGCCATGGTAGGAGCACTGGTGAGTCACAGCCTGCAGAAACACAGCACCTGCTGCATTGTCACTGCGGTCACCTGTCAATTACATTCCATAAGGGTTGTTTTGGTGTGTGCGGCTCGAATTGGACCCCAGGGCCTCTTGCTTGCCAAGCAGGTGTTCTACCACTGAGCCACGCCCCAGCCCCTCACTGGGGGATTCTAGGCAGGGGCTCTACCACTGAGCCACGCCCCAGCCCCTCACTGGGGGATTCTAGGCAGGGGCTCTACCACTGAGCCACGCCCCAGCCCCTCACTGGGGGATTCTAGGTAAGTGCCCTAGAACTGAGCCACACCCTATTCCATAGTTTCATTGTCACCAAGGACGGTAGCCACTGCTTTCTTCTTGTGTGTGTGTGTGTGTGTGTGTGTGTGTGTGAGAGAGAGAGAGAGAGAGAGAGAGAGGTGGCACTCCTTTTGTTTTTGTTTTGATTTTTGTTTTTCAAAGCAGGGTTTCACTGTGTAGCTCTGCCTGTCCTGGAACTCCCTCTGTAGACCAGGCTGGCCTCACAGAGCTCCGCCTGCCTCAGCCTCCCAATTCTGGGATTAAAGTTGTGTCTCTCCACCAATAAGATGCAGCACTCTCAAACACACACATACTCACATAGTAAATAAACAAGTGTACAAAATTTAAATATCTCGAAAAGTTATAATAAGCAACATATTGGTTATTGTTAATCTAGTGGCATATAAATCTTTTCTTACAAGATTTATTTTTAGGGTTGTCAAGACAGTCAATGAGGCACTTAACTCAAAAGTGTAATGATGTGAGTTTAGTGCCCAGAATCCACATAGAGGTAGAACAGAAAAAACTCCCACGGGTTGTCCTCTGACCACCACACACATGCAAGGCAGGTATACCTACAGGGATACACTCACACATACACACAAACGATCAAATAAATAAATGTTTAAAAAAGATGTACTTAGGCTGGTCATAGTGGCACACACACTCGGGAGACGGAGGCAAGTGGATACCCAAGTTCAAAGGCGGCCTGGTCTATAGAGCAAGTTCCAAGACAGCCAGGGTCATGCAGAGAAACCTTGTCTCAAAAAACAAAAGCAAAACAAAAACCCACTATAACAAAAAAAAATTTAGAAGCCCCATATAAATTGTATCTATTCTTTAAACAAATTATGGATGTCATTTGTAGATGTAAACACTGCACACTCATTTATAAAAAGCACAACCAGCTGGCAGAGTGTCTAGCCAGCAGGAATTCCTGGGCTCGCTCCTCGCCACTGCAAAAATGGAGCAGCATGGTGCATGTTTGATCCTAGCACTTAGGGTGTGGAGGTGGGAGGGTCAGGTGCATTCAAGGTCTTCCTCTGCCACCTGTCGAATTTGAAACCAACCCGAGATTCTGTCTCAAAAAAAAAAAAAATCAAACAAATGAAAAAAAGAATAAAACTTCTAGTGAACTTTTCACCTGCTGTGTCTGTGAGACCTATGGCCTACAGCCACCCAGATGGAAGTGCATCTGTTATAAGCCTAAACGTTGAGAGAGGTGGCTCAGTGGTTAGAGAAACTTGTGGCTCTTGCAGAGGAACCAGACACCACAAAGTCCAAAGACAGCGTCAGATCCCCTGGAACTGAAGTAATGGGTAGTTGTGAACCACCACATGGGCACTGGGAATCAAACCCAGGTGCTCTGCAAAAGCAGCAAGTGCTTCTTAACAACCGAGCCAGTTCTCCAGTCCCCAGATTTGGTTCTATTGTTAACCTCACCTCCTGGGTACCAATGACAAACCAAGATACAGTTCTTCCAAGCTCACCCTGGTGAACCAGTGAGTTTGTTGGGCTTAGTTACAGCAATGGGTGAGCAGTCACAGGCAGGGGCATGGCTGACCTTAAAGCAGCCGCTCTGGAAGGCCTGTACGTGGCATGGGTGATGAAGCTCCCTCCCCTAGCTCCTTCCCACAGGTACCTGCTAGCCGTTCCCCCAAGATCCCAAGGCCATGTACAATTAGGGCAGAGTCGCACATAACTATACTCAGGTTGGTGGCTCAGGTGAGGGCCCCATGACTCTCCTCATTCCCTCCTTTCATGAAAGCGCATCAACGGCCAATCAACAAGCCTAGCTGCCAGGACCTTTCACCAGCAGGCAGGGCAGAACTCCTGAAGATGGTGGCGGTGTGGCTCCGAGGATAATCCTGCACAGCAAGTTCCCAGCATCCATGTGTCCATGTGTCTGCTGACAACTGTCTGTAACTTCAGGTCCAGGGCATCAAATGCCTCTTCTGAACTCTGTGCACATGACACTCCTACATGCAGAGAGGCAAAAAACATTAAAAATAAAGAAATCTGGGACCAGAGAAATGGCAGGTGATTCTGAGAGCATATTGTTCTTTCGGAGGACCTGAGCTTGTCCCCAGCAGCACATCTGGCAGATCCCAACCTCCAGAAACTCCAGCCCCAGGGATCAGTTCCCCTCTGGCCTCCATGACACATGCACACACAGAGACACATATGCACACATCAATAAATAATAGTAAAAATATTAAAAATAAATAAATCTTTTTTAGAAAAGCCCGTTCATATTAATATTGACATATTTTAGATGGAACGAAGCTCAGAAACCATTTAAAACTGTAATCTAGCACTTGGGATGCTATGAAAGGTTCGCCTCAGGTTCGAGACTAGCTTGGCCTACAGAGTGAGACCCTACCTCAGAAAGAAAAGAGAAAGAGAGAGACAGAAGAAAGAAATAAAAAGGAAGGGAAAGGCCAATGACATGGTTCAGCAGGTAAAAGTATCTGCCATGCAAGTCAGAGGACCTGAGTTCAATCCCTGGGTCCCTAGATCCCTGAAACCCATGACAGAAAGAGAGAATGAATCCCTGAAAGTTGTCCTCTGACCCTCATGCTGGATTACAGGTGAGCCTACACTACACAATCTATACATACAAATACACACATACATTGTACACGTACCTTATAACACACAGTAATAATAAACATATAATATATATATATATATTGTTTTGTTTTTCAAAACAAGGTTTCTCTGTGTAACAGTCTTGGCTTTCCTGGAACTTACTCTGTAGACCACAGAGATCTTCCTGCTCTGCCTCCCGAGTGCTGGGATTAAGGTGTACACCACCACCACCCAGCTAACAAATATGTTTTTTAAGAAAGGAGGGAGAAAGGGAAGAAAGGGCAAACTGAAGTGAGTGTTTTCCTGAGGTCTGTGAGCTAACCTAAAAAAAATTAATGGAACCCAAGAACAGGGCTTTGCAGCCTCAACTCACAGCCAGTTCATCGGAAACCCTCACTGCCCTGGGGCTCACAATGGGCATCTGTGGCAGTGGGCAGTCTTGGGTCTACAGGCACAATCCCCAAGGTTGGAACTGAACTGATTCAGGAACTGGCGGAAGACTCTTGTGCCATGTGGGAGATTCCTGCCACATCCGGAGTCATTGAGATCTGGACTCTGAGTATGTAGACATTTGCATCTTCTGATATCTATCGGGGGATCGGGAACACAGAAAAAGAGGCAGGGCGGGGGCTGGAGCTCTGTTGGGAGAGCGCTTGTCTAACATGCGCCAAGCCCTGGGCACCATGAGCAGGGCCTGGTGGCACAATGAGTCCCAGGTCAGCCAGGACAGCAGAGTGGGCCTCCAAGTCCAAAGAAAGAGCACCTCTGTCCTGAACTCTGTCTGCCTTGCTCTGTTGTGTCTGGCTTATCTCCTTAACCTTAATTGCCTAAACTCTTTCCGAATTGTGTTTGGCAGATCTTCTCCCATCTTGTGGCTTGCGGAGTATTGATTTACCATGCACTGTGGGCAGACATTGGCTTGAACGTTTCAGCCTATGAAAACAAAGCCAGCAGCGGCTGTCCTAGAATCTTGATGTGCACGTATGCACACGCATGTTTCCCAGAGACTGCAAGGACAACCGCCGGTCACCACGCTCAGCTGCAGTTGGGAGCTGCCTGACGACTTTGCCAGCCAGCAGCTCCATCCTCCACGTCAGAGGAGTGTCTCACCTTGGCACCAACAATAAGAGATGCTTGTTTGTTTGGACATCTGCAGCGTGTGTAATACTTTCAATTTGTGTTTTCTGAGTGGTTAAGGAGACCAATCACTTTTCCATGTGTTTATTGGAATTGTCAAATCAAATTTACAGGTGGCTGTTGGTTGGGCTCCACCTCCTTCATCAAGACCAACAGACCAAACCAACATCATCCCTGTGCCGAAACATGAGTTCAACTTGTTTATTCAAGGAATCATGAGAGAGAATGGCTGCCTTCCCAGACAGGCCAGATTCTGTGGGCACAGGAGACATCTGTCCTTACACACACACACACACACACACACACACACGTTTTTAATTGTGTGAGAGAGTGTGTATGTGGTGTATGTGAATGTGCATGCATGTGTGTGTATAAGTGTGTGTGAGAGAATGTGTGTGTGAATGTGTCTATATGTGAGAGTGTATATGTGTGTGTTTGTGTGTAGGTGAGTGTATGTATGTGAATATGTGTTTGTGTGTGTGTGTATGTGAATACTCCTGCATGTGAGTGTGAATGCATGTGTCTATATAAGTGTGTGTGAAAAAGAGAATGTGTGTATGTGGATGCGTGTTTGTGTGTGTAAGTGAGTGTGTGTGTGTCTATGTGTATATGTGAGCGTGTATGTGAATGTGTGCTTGTGTGTGTATGAGTAATCCTGCAGGTAAGTGTGTGTGCATGTATGTATGTAAGTTTGTATGTGAGGAAGAATGTATGTGTGTGACTGTGTGTGAGTGTGTTTGTGTGTGTGTGCATGTGTGTGAATGCCCACGGAGGCTGGAAGAGGGCATCAGACCCTCTGGAAACAGTTATATGTGGTTCTGAGCTGCCTGGTACAGCTGGACTCATGGTCCTCTTAACCACTGAGCCGTCTGTTCAGCCCTGGTTTTGTGTTTGTTTGGAAAGAGGCTGTGAACTTTGAACTCATCAACCCTCCATCTCCCGCCCCAGATAGGGTTTCTCTGTAAACCTGGCTGTATTGGAACTCACTCTGTAGACTAGGCAAGCCCTAAACTCACAGAGATCCATCTGCCTCTGCCTCCTAAACCCTGGGATTAAAGGCATGCGCCACCACCGCCCAGCTCCCATCCATCTTTCTTACTAATTTCTATTTTATTTTTTTTTACGTAGTTTGTATTATGTTTATTTATTCCTTAGTGTGTGGTTGTAGAGGGTGTTGTATGTATGGGCACATGTATGTCACAGCATACCTGTGGAGGTCATAGGATAACATTTGGCTGTTGGTTCTCCGCTTCTACTGTGTGAGCACCCTGTGGATCCCAGGGATCAGACTGAGGTCCTCGGACGTGGCTGCAAGCCCCTTTACCCAATGAGCCATCTTGCTACGTCAGCTCATTTTTTGTTCTGTTGTTTCTCCTCAGCCCTTTCACACCTATAAAGCCAATCTCCTCGGCTCAGCTCATGAGAACACTCATTCTGCCCAGTGCTAGAACTTCCAGTGAAAGCCAATTAAACTGTAAATTCTGTTTGCTGTTTGCAGTAGTGAAGATGGAACCAAGGAACTTCAGGAACCTGATCCTACAGGAATAAAAGTCCCAAATGGTGAGATGTGGGAGGGGAGGACCAGGGATGAGGAAATCAACGAGACAGAGCGGGGATCGGAGGTCTGTCTGCACTGATGACTCACCCAGCAAGTTTACTAAGCAGTATAACATCTTATCCTGTTGTCGGGGGAATCTGAACAGAGTCAGCAGGAAGCTCATCAAGCGAGGTTTCATAAGAGGAACCCAGGATATCAGTGCATCACAGACCAATCATACAGGTGATACATTCTGATAACCACAGCCCAAGAGAAGAGTCAGGTTTCCAGGATTCAAAATTGGAGTTCCCCTAAGAGCCTGGCACTGGACCATTACTGGCCTTGCCACTCTTGGTTTCCTTCTCCAAACATAGGAGCCTCAGGAAAAGCCTTGCATCAGCCTGGCTCCCAACACTCCAGCATTCTTGGCAAGCTTTCTGCCACTAAGCCACGCCCCCAGTCCCTCACTGAGGGATTCTAGGCAGGGGCTCTACCACTGAGTTATATCCCCAGTCCTTAAGGCTAAATTTGCTGTAATTTTATTTTCCTGGGTCATGTGTGGTCTGTTTTATTTATTTTATTTTTTGAAGATTTTATCTTTATTTTTAATTATGTGTCTATATCTCTGTGTGTAGGTACATGCATGTAAGTACAATTACCTTCGGAGGCCAGTAGATGACATCAGAACCCTTGGAACTGGAGTTACAGGCAATTGTGAGCCACCTGATATGGGTGCTGGAAACAAACTCAGATCCTTGGGTCCCTGCAAGAGCAGGAAGTGCTGTTAACCACTGAGCGTCCCCCACCCTTTAATCACTCAAATACTCCATCCTCCCGTCTCTGCCCTCCAAGTGCCAGGATTAACAGACAAGGAATCACAATCTCCATCTTGAAATATTGGTGTGTTTATCTGTATTTCCACCAATGCCCCACTTGGTTGCTTTTATTTTTATTTTATGTGTATGGGTGTTTTGTCTGTATATATAAATGTGCACACACACACGCCTGGTGCCTATGGAATCCAGAAGAGGACATCAAATCCCCTGGAACTGGAGTTATAGACACTTGTGAGCTGCCATGTGGGTGCTGGGAACTGAACCCAGGTCCTCTGGAAGAGCAGCCAGTGCTCTTAACCACTGAGCCTTGCACACTGGGTTATTTTGAAACAACTCAGACATGCCACTTTTTCCCAAAATACTTCCATACACATTTTAAGGAAATGGTCTCCCTTTTTAAAAACCACAAAACCACTGCCACACTTGAGGAATTACTGGTGTGTCTTAGGGTTTCTATCACTGTGAAGAGACACCATGACCACGGCAACTCTCATGAGGAAAACATTTGATTGGCAGGACTTGCTTGCAGTTTCAGAGGTTCAGTCCATTATCATAATGATGGGGAACATGGCAGTGTGCAGGCAGATGAGCTGGAGCTGAGAATGCTAATTCGTGCACGCAACAGGAAGTTGGCAGTTACACTGAGGGAAGCTTGAGCAAAAGAGACCTCAAGGCCCGCCCCTACAGTGACACATTTCCTCTAACAAGGCCACACCTCCTAATAGTGCCACTCCCTTTGGGGGCCATTTTCTTTCAAAACATCACACTGGTGTCTTGTAATCTATAGTTACTGTTTAGTGAATTCTCAGAAAGCATGGTTACAGAAGATGGGTATTTTTGGTTATGGCATGCCCACCATCAATCAGCTTCTCCAAGCTGCTTGGTCTCCAGATGTTGCCTGGTGTTCTGTTGGGATATTCCGAGTAGACCAGAGTCGTATGGGCTATGAATAGGAGGGTTCCTCTGGGAGGCCTCCCTGCTGCCCTTGCTTCTTTGACATTCCCAGTCCTTATTTCAAAAGACCCTCTGGGTGGCTGTTATTATTACTGTCGTTGTTGATTATTGCAGTGTTGAGAGGGTGTAGTGATGAGGCGAGCAAGCTGGCTTTTTGTCCCACCCGGCTCCCGCACGGCTAGCTTTACACACGAAATAACAACACACAAATTGTATTCATTTAAACACTTCCTGGCCCATGAGCTCTAGTCTCTTACTGGCTAACTCTCACATCTGAATTAACCCATTTCTTTCTTTCTTTCTTTCTTTCTTTCTTTCTTTCTTTCTTTTTTTCTTTTTTCTTTTTGATTTTTTGAGACAGGGTTTCTCTGTAGCTTTTGGTTCCTGTCCTGGAACTAGCTCTTGTAGACCAGGCTGGCCTCGAACTCACAGAGATCCGCCTGCCTGGCTTAACCCGTTTCTAATAAATCTGTGTATCGCCACTTGGGTGTGGCTTACCGGCATGAGTCTAACCACTGTCTGTCTTGGGTAGGATAAGCATGGCATCTGCCTGACTCTGCTTTCTTCCTCCCAGAATTCTGTTCTGTCTACTCCACCCACCTAAGGGCTGGCCTATCAAAAGGCCAAGGCAGTTTCTTTATTGACCAATGAAAGTAACACATAGGCAGGTGACCTTCCTACACCAAGAGGGGAAACCACAACCTTCGGCGCGCTAGGCAATGTTCTACCACTGAGGTAATCCTTCAGCCCCTGGGCCAATAGTTTTGTCTTTAAAGCTTGTCTTGGGCCATGGCGATGGTTCAGCATGTAAAGTCATTTGCTAACAAATCTGATGTGACCTGAATTTCTTCCCTGGGGCCCCCACATGGTGGAAGGAGTCCTCAAAAACTATCCCCTAACCTCTGAGCACACAACAAGGTAGTTCTGGAGTACTCTTGCCCATGTACGCATGGTGTAGGAGGGTCTTCTGTCTATGTGTTACTTCCATTGGTTAAATAAAGAGACTGCCTTGGCCTTTTAATAGGGCAGAAAATTAGGTGGATGGAGTAGACAGAACAAAATTCTGGGAGGAAGAAGGCAGTGTGGCAGACGCCATGACTCTCCTCTCCGAGATGAACGCTGGTTAGACTCATGCCGGTAAGCCACAGTCTAGCAGAGATACACGTTAATGGAGATGGGTTAAACTAATATGTGAGAGTTAGCCAATAAGAGGCTGGAGATAATGGGCCAGGCAGTGTTTAAATGAATACAGTTTCCGTGTGATTATTTTGGGCATAAGCTAGCCGGGCGCGGGATGGAACAAGGGGCCTGTACTCATAATACAACACACACACACACACACATACACACACACAGGAACTTAAAAGTGAATAAGCTAGATTGTGGTGATGTACACCTTTGATCCCAGTACTGGGGAGACAGGCAAATCTCTTTGAGTTTGAGGCTAGCTTATTCTACATAGTGAGTTCCAGATCAGCCAGGCAACAAAATGAATCTCTGCCTTAGAAAATCTAAATAAATAAATAAAGCCAATCTTAGATTTTTCTTTTAAAGATGGGGTGTGTCTTGCTATGTAGCCCAGATTGACCTTCAATTCTTTATGGTTCAATTCTTTATAGAATTACAGGTCCCCTCTTTTCTTCTTCTTCTTCTTCTTCTTCTTCTTCTTCTTCTTCTTCTTCTTCTTCTTCTTCTTCTTCTTCTTCTTCTTTCTTCTTTTGAGACAGGGTTTCTCTGTGTAGCTTTAGAGCCTATCCTGGAACTCGCTCTTGTAGACCAGACTAGCCTTGAACTCACAGGAATCTACCTGCCTCTAACTCCCAAATGTTGGGATTAAAGGCGTGCACCACCATGCCTCCCCCCGTTGTTGGGTTCTAATGTCTTCCTCAGGGGAGGGGAAAGGCATGACATCTATGACCACAGAAGCTAGAAGCCAGCGAGAAGGCTTACACCAGACTCGTCTATTTAACTGCGAGGAAAAATTTATTCCCCCTCCCAGCACCCGGACATTCTGGTCCTTTCATGCTCATCTCTCATTGGTTAGCCACAATCAGGACCTCTGACAGTGCCTGTTGCTAGGCACTCAGGAAGCACTGCTTGGTGGCGCCTTATTGGCTAGGCACAGACAGGTCCTCTGACAGCTCCAGGCAGACTCCAGGTTTAGTCTGGTAGGCCCTAACTTCCTACATACCCACCCTTTTTCATTTATTACATGGGCACTCAGTGGGAGTGAGTCCTTTGCTCAGGCCTTGTTGACCCTGCCTCAGGAGGGCTGAGCAACTGGACTGTGCCTGTCTTAGGTTGGCCTGCAAAACAAGCTCTTAGCCGTCTTTGAGTACCAACCGTCGAAGAGCATTCATTCCTGGAGAGCTGCCAGGGTGTGTGTGGGGGTAGTAGGCATGCATAACCTCCTGTGGAGGAGCAGGAAGAATACCTAGAGTCACGTTAGTTGCTGGTTACTGGTGCTGGATCTGCTGCATGAGACATTTAAGGAGACTAAGGGTTAACAAAACCACCCTACCAAGTAATGCATGTGTGAGCATCCAGGGGAGATCCAATAACATTTTTATACCCCCCCCCTTTTAAATAGGGTCTGAGGTTGGAGAAATGGCTCAGTGATTAAGGGAACTCACTGCTCTTGCACAGGACCTGGGCTTGGTTCCCAGCACCCACACAATAGGTCATAACTGCCTGTAGTGCCAAGGGCTCTGCTGCCCTCTTATGGCCTCTGCAGGTACTGCATGTATATGGTGCACAGACATACATACAGGTAAAGGATCTATATACATAATATAAAAATAAATAGATTTTTAAAGATGGGATTTTACTTAGTTTGGGGTTGCCTCTAACTTCTTAGATAGCCAAAGATTATCCTAACTTCTCCTTTTTTTTTTTCTTTTTTCTTTTTTTTCGAGACAGGGTTTCTCTGTAGCTTTGGTGCCTATCCCGGGAACTAGCTCTTGTAGACCAGGCTGGCCTCGAACTCCCAGAGATCCACCTGCCTCTGCCTCTCGAGTGCTGGGATTAAAGGTGTGCGCCACCACCACCCGGCTATCCTAACTTCTGATCCTCATGCCTCCACTTCCAAATGTGCTGAGAGTGGACCTGTTCCACCTTACTGTGTGTCTGTCATGCTGGGCATGGGGCCCAGGGCTCCCTGCTCCCTGTGCTAGCTTCTACCACCTGAGTCACATTCCCACCCAGATTTGGGTCTTTCTGAGACTAGGTCTCCCTCTGTAAGCAAGGCTGGTCTTAACTCAAGGCGATCCTCCTGCCTCAGCAACAGGAGTGCTAAGATTGCAGAGGTGTCCAACCACATCCCCTCCCTGCCCTTTGAGAGCAGAAAAAGGTTTCTAGCTACTGTTACCTAATCTCCGTCTCTCTGTCTCTGTCTCTCTCTGTCTCTCTGTCTCTCTGTCTCTGTTTCACACACACACACACACACACACTCCTACCAACAGTGGGTCTGAGGGAAGAGAGTGGGAATCACGTAGAACTTCTAATGCCCGTGGAATTATTTGTACAGTCCGCTCCCCGGCCCCCAGGGCAGCAGATAGTCTCTGTCTCTGTGAACCTGACTGGCCAAGCATCCCCCAACTTCTTGTTGACACCTCCTGGAAAGAGAGGGTGCTGGCGCCTGGATCATCACCTCTCTGCTGTGACCCAAGGCCACCTAGTGAAGAAAGGGTCTTTGAGGCTTATGGTTCCTCAGGAACAGCTGAGAGTTCTCATCTCTAACCATGAGTAGGAAGCAGAAAAGGCAAACTGGAAATGGCATCAGTCTTTTAAAATCTCGAATATTGTCTCCAGTGACATACTCCCTCCGACAAAGCCACAGCTCCTAAATGTCCCACTAACTGTGGACCAAGCATTCAAATACATAAGCCCGGTCGGGAACTCCTGTTCAGACTTCTGTACATCACTACTCCACATCCCAGCATCCTTATACCTCGAGGCAGTCAGAGAAAAGGGCCCCGGTTGTTAACACACCACACACACACACACACACACACACACCGGCTGACTGCAAGCTGTACAGTGTGCTCCAGCTTCCCAACTTTTGTGAGCTGTCACCCCTGCTAGGGTGGCTTTTGATGATGCAACTGTCTTTGAATCATTTCTACTCCCGAAAGTAACCCCAATAAAACTCACTGATTCACCAGGTTGGGCTTCGTTGGTATCCTGTTTTGTTTGGTCTGTCGTCAGCTCTCTATCTGGGGTGAGTAGATTTTGTTGATCTCTCCCCAGGAACAGTGTTGTGACAGGCCCCCACGACTGACTGCATGACGAAAGTGCCACTTAGGCTGTAAAACTCAGCATGTCGACAGCCTAGTCCATCAAAGTCCATAGTGCTGGGAAAGTCTCTAAATGTATTAGCCTTGCTTTTGGGCTTCTGTGATTCTACTTCAGGCTAGCTGTTCTTGTTAACTGAAGTCTGTCAACCCAGAACATGGATTTGTGCTTAAAAGCTCATTCTGGGAAAGGCTCCAGGCTACACTGTGATCCCCAAAGCCCAGTGTAGCTGCCTGTCAACAAATAAAGGCTTTCTATTGACTTAAACTTATGTCAAAGTAGTCTTCTCCGGTGGACATTCCACGATAGTGTCACCCAACAGTTATAGCCCCAGCCCTCCATTTGGTAAACTCTCACTTTACTTCATTGTGGCTCCTTCTGAAATTTTTTTTCTGGGACACAATCAAGAATTCCAGCTCCACTGAGTATTCTTGACAATTCACACCATGGCTGGCACAGCTCTTTCACGGACACACCGACACTGCCAACACTGCCAAGAGCCCTCTGGGGCACACCTCCCAGGTTCGGACTCTCTGAGTTGAAAGATTAGTCTATTTTCTGTCAATACGGCAGAATACCCAACGCTAAGCATTTTATAAAGAAAATATTTTGGGGGCTAGGGAGGTGGCTCCATGGCTAGGATCACTGACTGCTTTTCTGGAGGACCTGGGTTGAACTCCCAGCACACACACAGTGCTTCTCACCCTCTATCATTCCAGGTTCAGGAGATCCAAGGCCTCCTCTGGCCTTCGCAGGCACCAGGCACATGCCTGGCACATAGTCATACATACAGGCAAAACACCAATACACATAAGGTAAATAAGTAAAGAATAGGCTAAAACAGAAGAGGTTTATTTTGTCTCACGGTTCAGACGTGCCAAGGTTGAGAACCTACAGCTAGCTCTCCTGCTAGCAGCACCCCAAGCTGTCACAGGGCACCAAGTGGTCTCTCTTTTTATAATGCTACGATTTTTACCACAGGAGCCCCTGCTGTGGGATAATGCTTTTATACCCTGTAAAGACCTGTCACTTGTATTGGTCAAATAAAATGCTGATTGGCCAGGAGCCAGGCAGGAAATAGAGCTGAGGCAACCAGACTAGGAGAATTCTGGGAAGAGGAAAGGCAGAGATGCAGTCGTCATCCAGAAGCAGAGGAAGCAAGATGAGGATGCCTTACTGAGAAAAGGTACCAAGCCACGTGGCTATACATAGACAAGAATTATGGGTTAATTTAAGTTGTAAGAGCTAGTTAATAATAATTAATAGAAGCCTCTGTGTGTTTCTTTGGGATTGAATGGCTACAGGACCAGGCAAGACAGAAACTTCCATCTGCAAGCCCCACCCTGATGCCCTATCTATCCTAACCACACACCAAAGACACAGACTCTATATACCAAGATCAAATTCAATCTTTACCCTTAGCCTGGTAACGAGGAGGTCAGGGGATGGTTCTGATCCCCTGGAACTGGAGCTATGGATGGTTGTGAGCTGCCCTGTGGTGCTGGGAACAGGACTTGGTCCTCTGCAAGAGCAAGTGTTCTTAACCACTGTGCCATCTCTCCAGCCCCCTACAAAGCATTTTTAATTTTTTTATTTTAAAATATTTAAATGATTATTTATTTGTATTTTATGTATATTGGTGTTTTGTGTACATGTATGTCTGTGTGAGGGTGGCAGATCCCCTGGAATCAGAGGTACAATCAGTCATGAGATGCCAGAAAGCATTTTTTATTGTTGTTTTGTTTTTCCGAGATGAGGCTTCTCTGTGTAAACTTGACTTCCCTGGAACTCACTCTTTAGACCAGGCTGGCCTCAAACACACAGAGATTCACCTGCCTCTGCCTCTTGAGTGCTGGGATTAAGATATACATAACCACCATCAACCAGAGACAAGTTTTAACCAAAGAACCAAACCGGAAAAGCACACTAACTTCCTTGATGCAGGAGATTTGTCTGTATTCTATCAATCATGTTTTAAATAAACGCTGATTGGCCAGGCAGGAAGTATAGGCGGGAAAACCAGACAGGAAGTAGAAATGATGTAATGAGAACAGGAAATTCTGGGAAGAAAGAAGCTGATTCCTCCCACTCCTGCCCAGACCAACGAAGCAGCAGGATGTGATCTGCCCCACTAAAAAAGGTACTGAGCCACATGGCTAACATAGATCAGAAAAATGGGTTAATCAAGATGTGAGAGTTAGCCAGTGAGATGCTAGAGCTAATGGGCCGATCAGCTTATAATTTATGGAGACCTATGTGTGATTTCCTTTGGGGTGTGCCAGCTGTGGGGTACTGGGTGGGACAGAAACCCAAACAAGCAGGCCCCCTCATGTTACACTTGTTCCTTGTGTAAAGGCCATGCAAAGTGCTCCAGTCAGGGAAGGGACTGTTCCCTTGTGAAATCATTGCCACTTGGGAGTTCCAGCCCTGTGGCGGCATAAATGAATGCAGACAGATTATATAGATATATACAGCTTTAATAAGGAAATAGACTTACAGGACCACAGGTTCCCGAGGAGAACAGGAAAAGCGGAGCAAAAGGGCTGCTGGGATCACGCCTGGCAGATTTATCAGCAAACATTAGCCCAAGGCGAACACGCCCCCAATGGGTGGGGCTATATCCCTACACAGCCCCTAGAGCCCCAAGCAATCTTGAGATTCTCTCAGCCAATTCAATGACTTATGAGAGTAATCTAAAACTATCCTGCTATGGTGAGCAACAACATGAAAGCAGACTTGGGTTCAAACCCTTGACACAAAGGCAAAAGCCAAGAATTGAATCTTTGAAGTTGAGGTTTACTCAAAGAGCTGACAATCTGAGGATAAATTCAGAACAAACCATTAGCAATGTGCTGGGCTGCTTGTGATGGATGTGCACACATCCCTTCCTATAGAATGAAGAACAAGGGCTTGAGGCAGAGGTGCGGGATAGCAGCTGGAGAGATAGCTACATAGTTATGAGCACTGGCTGCTCCTGCAGAGGGTTTGCAATCAAACAGTTGCTAACACCAGTTCCAAGAGGTCTGATGCCCTCTTCTGGCCATCAAGAGCATTGCATGCATGTGATGCATATATACATGCAGGCAAAACATTCAGATACATAAAATATGTCCCTATTAGTATAGCCAGGGGTCCTCCAGGTCGGGGAGGGGAATTAACAGGGGTGTAGATCAAGCTGACAGATTTCAAGGATGTAGAAATTGAATTGGTCCTCCCAGGTTATGGAGCTGAGGACACTCCCAAGAATAAACTAACCCAGAAGGCCAATCTCTATCTAGGTTCTAGACCATAAGATCTTGTAGAGACCTTATCAGCAACCCTTCCCTACTTTCCCACTTTGAATGTAAAAGATGTTAGGTCTTAGCACTCAATTTACTCAAAAAGTTTGACCTATGTGGTTCATGATAAGTCCCCACGTAGGGACACTTTGAAGTCTAGCAGTTTATGTCATGAGTTGCCAGTGACACAATATCCAAGGCCCTTTTCTGGAGAAAAAAAAATCAGAAGAAAAAGTGTCTTCAAGAAAGTGACAGGGGCTGGAGAGATGGCTCAGCGGTTAAGAGCATTGCCTGCTCTTCCAAAGGTCCTGAGTTCAATTCCCAGCAACCACATGGTGACTCACAACCATCTGTAAAGTGGTCTGGCACCCTCTTCTGGCCTTCAGGCATACAGACAGAATATTGTATACATAATAAATAAATATTTTTTAAAAAAGAAAGTAACAGTATGATGTCCAGAGATATTAACATAAAAATCCAGATCCTCTCCTCTCCAAAAAGACATCTGTAACTTTGAAAAGAAATTTCCTCCACCAAATTGGAAAGAAATTTCCCCCACCAATTAAACATGGGAAGATCGGGCCTCTGTTCCCCCACATACTGGTTAACTAACGCCCACTCATCTACCAGATGACCTTTAACTCGCTTCATTCTAATACTTAAAAAGGGCAGACGTGCCAGAGACCTGTATTTTATTTAATGCCATTTTAAATTCACAAGTTAAGGAAACTATTCAGAAGGTTCTATAGGGTAAATTCTGGGCCTAGGAAATTAACCTAGTATCTTATCTCCTTGTGAGACCTGCAGGCCCTAGGATTTAGAAGCAATTAGCATTTCCTTTGTTAGTTCACAGTCACAGACCCTCAGTATTTCCTTATCAGCTAAGGAGGTCTCCAGACCTGAATTCCAGTTACAGCAATGACATTCCAGCACCCTACCTACCCTCCCTGCCTGTTTGCTATAACAGCTCCGGAGGAAAAATAAAGTTGGCAGCTTGATCAGAAAAAAAGAAGAAAGAAAGTGATAGTAAAAACTCAGGGTCTTACGCGAAGGGCAGGTAGGAGCCTGGCCCCATCAAAAAGGGGAAGTGGCCCTGTCTGTGTAAACTACACCAGGAAAGATCCGGATTAGAGTCACAGCCTGGAGCCATGTTCCTTGGGAAAAGAATTGGGGTCATTTGGACTTTATTAAAATCCCAGATAAAGACTGGAGAGATGGCTCAGCGGTTAAGAGCATTGCCTGCTCTTCCAAAGGTCCTGAGTTCAGTTCCCAGCAACGACATGGTGGCTCACAACCATCTGTAATGAGGTCTGGTGCCCTCTTCTGGCCTTCAGGCATACATGCAGACAAAATATTGCCGGGCGGTGGTGGCGCACGCCTTTAATCCCAGCACTCGGGAGGCAGAGACAGGCGGATTTCTGTGAGTTCGAGACCAGCCTGGTCTACAAGAGCTAGTTCCAGGACAGGCTCCAAAACCACAGAGAAACCCTGTCTCAAAAAAATAAATAAATAAATAAATAAATAAATAAATAAATAAATAAATAAAATCCCAGATAAGATGTCACTCGGTCCGACTGAATTCCCATTTTAGCTGCACAGAGATAGCCAGCGGGGAAACTGAGAAGCACATGGTCATTGCATGAGGCACTCCCTCTTCTGAGGAGTTTCTACAGGGGCCACCAAAATGAGACTCAGTGATCTTTTTAAGTTCATTGGAGTCTGGTCAACTGATTGGGAAGGCTTCATATTAGTCCAAAGATGCCAGGGTCAAAAATCAGCAGAACCCCAAAATCTTAGGCTGACACCAGGCTTGTGTCTCAGCCGGTGAGTATAGAGGTGAAGGGGGGTTATGGAATGGCAGAGACACAGCACTCCTGAGAGCTGTACCAAGGTATCAAGACGGATCTGCTCAGATCAGCTGTGGCATTGATAGAGCATGAAACTCTTAATCTCAGGGTCATGGGTTCATTCCCCACATTGGGCATCAATTTGTTGGCACACAAAGGAGTTCCACAGTGGAGCCCAGAATAGCCCAGAATGGAGTATAACAAAGGTTTATTTATTTGGGGATAAACTCACAGAAAGGGTAGTAATCCGCAGTCCTCTATGTGTGCTGGGAACTGGAACCGAATCTGGGAGATAAGAGGGCCGCGTGCTTTTCCTCTGCATTTAGCATTTATAGTACGAGATCACACCCAAAGTGGGCCAGTACTTAAAGGCTATTGGCTGAGGAGTTCCCATAGCACTCAGCAGCCACTAGAACTTCCCAACAGGAAGTGACCCAAAAGTACATTGCTGTTTTTGACTTTTTGTTTGGTTTTGTTTGTTCATTTTTGTTTTGCTTTTGTTTTTCAAGACAGGGTCTCTCTGTGCAGCCCTGGCTGTCCTGGAACTCACTCTGTTGACCAGTGATGGAGGAAGGTCATTGGTTAAAAAAATAAAGAAACTTCTTGGCCCTCATAAGTTAGAACATAGGTGGGTGGAGTAAACAGAACAGAATGCTGGGAGGAAGAGGAAGTGAGCTCAGACTAGATAGCTCTCCTCTCTGGGGCAGACACGATAAAGCTCCGACCTAGGATGGACGTAGGCTAGAATCTTCCCGGTAAGCGCACCTTGGGGTGCTACACACATTATTAGAAATGGGCTAGTCCAGGTGTGAGAGTTAGCCGAGAAGAGGCTAGATATAATGGGCCAAGCAGTGTTTAAAAGAATACAGTTTGTGCGTTGTTATTTTAGGGCATAAGTTAGCCAGGCGACCAGGAGCTGGGGTGGCAGGAACACAACCCGCAGCTCCTACTACAGACCAGGCTGGCCTTGAACTCAGAGATCTGCCTGCCTCTGCCTCCTGAGAGCTGGTGAAAGACCTGGACAAATCCAGACCCCCCAGCAGGAAGAAAATAGCCAAAAATCTAAGCAGGATGAGAAGAATCAGGAATCTAGGATTAGCCGGTTCAGTGATTGTGTTTCAGGAACTAGCTGAAGATAAAGTCAGAATGTAATCTTTTTTTTTGTTTGTTTTTCGAGACAGGGTTTCTCTGTGGTTTTGGTGCCCGTCCCGGAACTAGCTCTTGTAGACCAGGCTGGCCTCGAACTCCCAGAGATCCGCCTGCCTCTGCCTCCCGAGTGCTGGGATTAAAGGCGTGAGCCACCACCGCCTGGTTTAGAATGTAATCTTGAGAATAATCTTGAGAAACAGGAGTTTCTCCCTTGTGATTATCATTGGTATTTTTGGAATAATGTGTTTCAGGAACTAGCTGATTATGATCTTGAGTGATCTTGAGAGGCAGGGAGTTGTCCCCTTGTGATTTTCTGTGACACCCTCCCTGCCCCTTTCGGATTACTGGGCTGTGGTTTCTTCCTATAAAAACCCCTTCTCCAGGTCACTCGGGGTTGAACTCTTCCCCTGCGTGGGTTATGAGTCTCGGCCCCAGTGCACTGGCCCATCTCATCATTAAAGCCTCCTGTGATTGCAGCAAGGAGGGTCTCTCGTGAGTTATTGGGGGGGGGTCGTGTTATCCTGAGACTTGAGTGAGAGTCTCCCCAGCACTGGGGTCTTTCACTGGGACTAAAGGCCTGCGACACTACTGATCTTTTGTTTTGTGTTTTAAGAGAGGTTTTTGACAGTTGGGTTTGGTGGTAATGCTTTCAATCCCAGTCCTCAGGAGGCAGAAGCAGGCAGATAGATCTCTGCAATTTGACCTGGATAGATTAGATGCGCACAGCTATACACAATCTTTTCCTGGCAGCACAGCACCCAAGTCTTCCCCAGCAGCTCTTGTGATCAAACACATCTAGACCCAGAGGGCATGAACCCAGCCGGCCTGAACCAGTTCTAGGGTCATACGTGTGCTAGGTGAGAAAAGTCTCTACTGATCATCTCATGCCTAGACATGACTAAGTGTATGCATGGCCAAAATTTACACCTGGGAAGAAGGCAGAAGTTTCTGTGTTCTGATCAAAACAAAACAAACAAAAAATAAAACCCACCCATGCCATTGCCCTAGCAAGTAACAGCTCTACAGAATGGTCCCATTAGAGAACTTGGGCTTCTAGATAGAGTCCCTGCTGCCCGCTTGCTCTCTTTTGTTCACGTTTCACTTCTTGAAGCAGGAAACTGAGAACAAAGGCCACAACTGTAGCAGGGCAGTGGTGATGCATGCCTTTAATCCCAGGTAGAAGCAGGCAGATCTCTGTGGGTTCAAGGACCAGGCTGATCTATGCAGAGTTCCAGGACTTCCAGGGCTACAAAGAGAAACCCTGTCTTGAAAAATTAAACCAAAAAAAGAAAAAGTCCACAATTGTTGTGAAAGTTCTAAACATGCAATGCATTGGTAAACATGCAATACATCGATAAACGTGCAATGCAGCAGCAAACATGCAATGCAGCAGCAAACATGCAATGCAACAGTAAATGTGCAATGCATTGATAAACACCGGCGAGTGGGAGCTGCGGGAGGAGACTGGCCTAGGGGTTATAGAAACCTTCTTCTGCATTACCTGACACTAAATGTGTTCTGAACCTACTTGCATTGCATTTACCACATAGACATATAGAAAGTGGGGAATTCAACGGACCATGATGGTCTGTGCCTTTAATCCCAGCATTCAGGAAGCAGAGGCCAATGGATCTCTAGGAGTTCAAGGTCAGCCTGGTCTGTATAGTGAGGTCTAGAACAGCCAGCACCCCCCCCCCCCCCCCCCCGGGAATTGTAACTGTCCTGACAAGAATAAAAATATTCTAATGAGACCCTTGTTTCTCTCAATCTATCAGAGGAACAAAATGCTGGAAGAAAGAAAACGCCCCAGGCAGAGGGTGCCTTGTCTCCTGGAAAGACTTTTCACACACCCCAAAGCCTTGTCAGAAAGAGCCTGAAGCACAGGCTGGGCCACACCCTGACACAGACTGCTTGAATGTGCACATCCCTGGCCTCTATTTGAATTTTAATCTCACTTTAGGATCCCGAAGACAGATTTGGGGTTCACTGGATCTTTGGTTCATCTCCCTAATGTGGCTACACCGATTACATCCCCTTTTCTGCTTTTCATTAATAAAAAGAGAAACAATAAAACTATCAGGAGGGGACCGAGGGACAGGGTCACAGGGGCCTGTTGTGGGGTATCCCGGTGAAGAGTGCTCGGACACAGACCTAGGTCAATAGAAAGTCTGTATTAGCTGGCCAGCAACTACGCTGGTGTTCAGGATTCACCGTAGCCCCGGCCCTTTCTCAGGATGAGCTTTTAAGCACAAAAACCAGGTTCTGGGTTGACATACTTCAGTTATCAAGGGCTGTTAGCCAGAGGCAGAACTAGAAAAGCACAAAGGTTAATACATTTAGAGACTTTCCCAGTACTATGGACTTTGAAGACTTAGGCCTTTGTTTTTTGGGTTTTTTTGACCTGTGGGGCTATCTGCATGTTGAGTCTTACGGCCTGAATGGCACTTGCATCTTGGAGTCAGCTGTGCTAAGGTCTGGGGACCCATTACAGGACCCAGGTGAAAGGGTCAGGGGAGGGACCGCAGGAGCTGCAGGGGGATTACTGGAATTTGTATACAACTTGTTTATTTTTCTTTTGAGACAGTCTTCCACTACAGCCCTAGTTGGCCTTGAATTCATAGCAATCCTGCCGCCTCAGATTCCTAGGTACTGTGTAATTACCTGTGGAATTAATCTTGATAATGTTTTAATTATTTATTTATTATGTATACAGTGTTCTGCCTGCATGTATGTCTATGCGCCAGAAGGGGGCTCCAGATCTTATTACAGATGGTTGTGGGCAGCCACCATGTGGTTGCTGGGAATTGAACTCAAGACCTCTTGAGGAACAGCTGGTGCTCTTAACCTCTGAGCCATCTCTCCAGCCCCTAAGTTTGATTATTTAACAGAATTCTGAGAAAAATGGATCTGAGAAGAGGGTGGGGACGAAGGCTGGGTGGTAGGTTATGGGGTTCCCTGCAGACCTGCTTGGTTTCAGGTGAAAGTCCCGCTTCCCTAAGGGCCAGAGCCCTTGCTGAGAAAGCCTCCCTGTTCTCAGGCCTCCTCCCACCTTCCTAGATGGTGTTGCAAGGAGCAGGTCACGGACCTGCGGGAGAAGGGTCTGTGGCCAGATGTGCTGCACAGTGATGGTATAGAGGTTGCTGCCCCTGACTGGTGAGTGCCGTGACAGGAATCGCTGGGTCCTTAGTTTATCTAGCATGAAGAAGGACCTGAGTTCAATCCCTAACAGTGGAAAAAAAACTTTTCCCCAACTTTTTCTACACAACACCCAGGGAGATCGCGAAGTTCTGATGTGCAAGGTTCATAGCATACTCATTAAATCCACGTGTCCAGCCAGTGCGATAAGGCCCATGCCTGCAATCCCAGCATTCAGGCCATGGAACAGATGGACTGGGAATTCCTGAGCACCTAGCCACACATGAAGACCCTCTGTTTAAAACCAAAAGAGTCCTATACAGACTCCAGTGTGTGCAGTAGATCTGTGCTCCATACCGCCCCTGGAGCCCTCCTCCCCACTCCCCGCCCCCTCCCCTGAAGCCCCCCCACCGACGCCTCTCCCCCCCCTCCCAGAACTCCCTCCCCACTTCCCACCCCTGGAGACCTCCTTCCCCCACTCTCTGCCCCTGGAGACCTCCTCCCCACTCTCTGCCCCTGGAGCCCTCCCTCCCCACTCCCCGCCCCTGGAGCCCTCCCTCCCCACTCCCTGCACCTGGAGCCCTCCCTCCCCACTCACCTGGAACCCTCCCTCCCCACTCACCTGGAGCCCTCCCTCCCCACTCCATTCACAGAGCACTGATGATCCTGCTCATTGGCCCTGTGTTAAGTTTTCAGATCTACCTACTGGGGAATGCTTTTGGAGAAATCCCCTCCCTGCCAGCTGCCTCTGGTTCAGCTGAAGACCTCACCTCCCTGTCCCCAACATGGTCCCTTGCCATCTCCTGCTTCTGCTTCAGTTCCTCTGGTGATGACTTCCTCTTTAAAGTCTGTCACTGACCATCAAGGGATTTCTGGTGGGGGGGGACCGACTTTGAGCACAGTCATGATTCTCAAGGGCCTCTGTGATTATGGAATGTTTTAAAATATCTCTTCATTTTGGGGGCAAAGACTCGGCTCAGCAGTTAAAGACTGAGTGTTCCTCTTGCAGAGCTTGGTTTCCAGCTCACAGCCACCTGCAACTCCAGCTTCAAGAACTCTGCCTCCCTCTTCTGGCCTCTGCAGGCACTGCACTCACATACACATACCCATACCCATACAGAGATGTAATTAAAAGTAAAAATAAATCTTTTGGGGGAAATATGGGAAGGATATGGCCTCACTAGGTAGTCTTAGCTGTCTTGAAACTCACCATGTAGACCAAGCTGCCTTGAACCCATAGAGATCTGTCTGCCCCTGCCTCTGCTTCTCAAGTGCTGTGATTATTTAATAATAGGTTAATTATTAAACCTCATTATTAAAAACAACTTTAACTTATTTTTAAATGTTGCAAATAAAAAATCACCACATTCTGAAATTAACCAGACCCAAATCTTTAAAAAAATATTTTCATTTTAATAAACATTGAGAAAATACTATGTCAGCAATTCATATCTATTAGTCACGTTATAATAACTTTACTATTTTGTCTGAACTGTTCCCGATCTTGTTTCATTTTGGTCTTTTTTGAGGCAGGCGCTCACTGCGTATCTACCATCTTGCCTCTGCCTTTCTAGTCTAGAATTATAAGTATGGGCAGCTGTACTCATCTTGTTTCAGACTGCGGAATCCCTCCATGCCTTCTGGACCACAGACTGATTCAAAGATAGTAGAGAGTTTAAAATGTTGCAAATCCAGACCTGGTTATCTTGAGCCAATCTTTAACCTCCACTGCCATTTATGGCCACCCAGGTGTGTGACCTATAGTCTTTGTGACTCTTAGGTAAATCTTTAGGAATGTAAAACTAGCTTCCACTAACCCAAAGGCCGAGACGTCGGGCAGCACCTGAAGCCTGTGACTGAGACTCACTTTCCTGGCTCTACTTACCTAATGTGTCCATCAAGATATTTTAGGGGTCTCTTGATTTATGGTTTCCTTTGTTCTCTGCTTTTTTAGTTTTTTAGTTTTTCAAGACAGGGTTTCTCTGTGTAGCCCTGGCTGTTCTGGAACTAGCTCTGTAGACCAGGCTGGCCTTGAACTCACAAAGACCCACCTGCCTCTGCCTCCCAAGTGCTGGAATTAAAGGTGTGCGCCACCACTGCCCAGCTTCTTTTGTTCTCTTTATAAAACATCATGGAAGATCTGGGGAGACAGAGCCAGGCAGATGTTGGTGAGTCAACCAACCATCCAACAAACAAACAAACAAACAAAAACTTCACGGATCTGTCACGGCATCAGAACACGCATTTATGAAAAGCCTGGATCTGAATCTGTGTCCCCAGTCGGGGACACTCATATTTGGCTCCAGAATAAACTGTGAGAAGTGTGGTTTTGTATTGACTAAATCGTGTACTGGTTTGTTTTGTTTTTGAGACAGGGTCTCATGAAGCCCAAGCCAAGGACAGTCCTGAATCTGTGATCCCATTGCCTCCACTGCCCCAGAGCTGGGATTACAGGCACACATGACCACGCCCATGGGGTGCTGGAGAAGGATCCCAGGCCTTCTTGCATGCCTGGCAAGTACTCTCCCATTCCCAGCACCTACAAGGCAGTTCACAACTGTCTAAAACTCCAGTTCCAGGGATCCAACCCTCTTCTGGCCTCTGCAGGTGCTAGGCATGCACACAGTGCATGGATATACATGCAGGTAAAACATAACATACAGAAAAAATAAACCCCAGCATGTGGGAGGCAGTGGCAGGCTATCTCTGAGTTCTGAGTTCAGGGCCAGCCAGGCCAGGTCTACAAAGCAAGTTCCAGGACAGCTAGGGCTCCATAGGGAAACCCTGTCTTAAAAATCAAGCAAACAATAATCTTAAAAATGAAGTAATTTAAGAGAGAGAGAGAGAGAGAGAGGAGAGAGAGACTGCTAGTTTGGGCTGAGCTCTGTAGTAAGCCCTATGCACCAAACCAAACTGGGGTCACTAAGGCTAAGGTTCCAAGACACCAAATTGAAAGTCACCTTCTTTAACTCTGGTGAGGAACCATAGGCCAGATCCCAGTAGGCCTGTGTGAGCCAGAAGTCTCCTCTGCGTCGGTCATTTCAAGGAAAGCCATTGTGAAACCGCCGGTCTGTTTTCTGTCCTCTGGGCTGCGTTCCCCAGCCTCCTCCATCTCTCTGCTCAGCCCCTTGGACACCCTGCATTGTTGCGTGAGGTGTCACTGGGCTCTAGAGTTGGAAATAAAAGCCAATAAAGATCTGTACCTCGGTCTGTCAGGATGGTGGCTTTCTGCACCTCTCTGAGACGTGGAAAAGGAGAAACTGAGTCAGCTATTTAGCCAAGACCTTTTGTGGGTGTGACGGCCTTAGGCTGCTGCTTCTTTTTTTCCCACTCTTCGTTTTGGTTCTTGTTTCATTTCATTTTTCTAAAAAAGACACTGTGTAGCCCAGGTTGGCCTGAAACTCTCATGTGCTCCAGACAGGTTGAACCCAACATCCTCCTGCCTCATCCTCTGATGGGATTGCAGGTGTGAGTCACCATACCTGGCTCTACCCACTATGTTCTCAACTCTGTATATTTCTTTTCTCCAGAAGAGAACCCAGGAAAGAATTGCAGAAGTGACAAGGACTGTTTCTGGGAAGAGAACTGGGGAATTAGAAAGGGAAACTGGCCAGTACTTTGTTTTATTTTATACAAAAATTTTAAGATTTTTCTTTTGCAGCCGGGCGGTGGTGGCGCACGCCTTTAATCCCAGCACTCGGGAGGCAGAGGCAGGCGGATCTCTGTGAGTTCAAGGCCAGCCTGGTCTACAAGAGCTAGTTCCAGGACAGGAACCAAAAAAGCTATGGAGAAACCCTGTCTCGAAAATCCAAAAAAAGAAAAAAGATTTTTCTTTTGATATAGGATCTCACTATGTAGCCTTGGCTGCCCTGGAACTCATTCTGTAGACCAGGCTGGCCTCAGACTCATAGGGATCCACTTGCCTCTGCCTCCTGAGTTCTGGGATTAAAAAGCCCTGAGTCATCACAACTAGCTAAAATTTGTTTTGTGAGTGCAGTGCCTGAAGAGGCCAAAAGAGGGCGTCAGAGCCCTAAGAGCTGGACATGGGTGCTGGGAACTGAACTGCAGTCTTCTGCAAAAGCTGTACATGCTCTTAATGCCTGAGCCAGCTCTCCACCCCCCTGCTCTTTAAAGATGGTTTCATGGAGCCTGAACTGGCCTTGAATTACATATTTACACCAGTGGATGAACCTGAACTTCTGATCCTCCCGCTTCGACCTCCAAAGTGCTGGCATTGCCAATGTACACCACCACAGCTGGACCATGAAATTTCCTTCCCTACACCCTGGACACGGCATTAAAAGTACTGCATTGTTATGAACAGAAAGTCTCATGTCTGACCTTTGCCTCAAACAGCCCAAGGAGAGAGTGGGTGAAGCAGAGAAAAAAGAGCCTGGCAAGAGGTTAGCTGCTCAAACTGAGTGGTCGGTACACTGATCTTCTCTTAAATGCCTTTGAATGTCTCAAGGGTAACGTGTTTCTTGACAATGTATACACTAAGATTGGTGGGAAAAGATGGGTGGGCGAAGGTGCTTGCTGCCAAGCCTAAAGACCCGAGTACAAGCCCCAGGTCCCACAAAAGCATGGAGAAGAGAATCAGCTCCCACAAGCCAGCAGGGGCCTCCACAAATTTGTGTTTGGGGTACAGCGAGACCACAAAGCTAGACTGCCCCACCGGTAGAAAGAAAGGTTTTCCTGGAGACCAGCAGGGTGGAGCCTTTGAGGTGGCATAGGCTGTTTGGGTTGGCTGAGCACTGGAAGCCCTTGCCCAAGGTAGTTGTCCTTTGGGAGGATTAAAGGAGTCTCTTGGTGGTCTAAGTGGGGCTCCTGGTTATTTTCTGTTTAGGACATTGTCACCAGCACAGCCACTTTGGACATAACAATGTTGCCATGAACACACACACACAGGCTGCCTATTATGTCTTCTTATTTTGTTGGTCACGCCCCTCCCTCCACAAAGCAAGCTCAGTGTGTGCAGGAAGCCAGGTTCAGTTTTATTTGTTGACATTCACTAGGGTGCACATGATTCACACATCTGCAACATCTGCATTCCACAGAGCTGATAGACTGATGGGAAGAAGAGATTCTGCTAGCAGGGTCTGGGGCGCTTGCCTGGAGCTCCGGCATTCCAGAGGCAGAGGTTCAGAGTCACGCTCGCTCTGCTACAAAGTGAGCTCCAGGACAGCATGGGCCCTACCCGGGACTCAGCTGCAAATCAGGGCTGGCGTGATGACTTTGGCTGTTCTTCTAAGAGGAGCTGGGTTCTATGCATTCACATAGGAGCTCACAGTCACCCAGGTCCAGGGTATCCCGATGATGTCCCCTCTGGCCTCCCCAGGCACCAGGCACAAAAGTGGCAGAGACATAAACGCAGGCAAAACACCCATACAAATAAAAAAAATGAAAAGTAATTTTTAAAAAGTCGGTCATACATGCCTTTAGTTCCAATACTCCTGAAGCAGAGGCAGACAGGTCTCTGTGAGTTTGCCACAGTGAATTCCAGGCCAGCCAGGCCTACAAAGCGAGACACTGTCTCAAAGGAAAAAAAAACATCTGCACCTACTAGCTGTTCTCTCCTGTGATGTGAGGGCAGAGATGCGCTAACTTGGCAAAGGGAAACAGAAAACTTTATCTGATGCTTTCGGTTGGGGGGGCTATTTTCGTCCTCTAAAGCCTGCCTTTTCCTGTAAATCACGAATGATTATGTTTGACATTAAAGGTGACTGGCTCAAGGCGTTTAGGGGTGGAGCCTCCCACTAGGAAGCCTAGCCAAAATAATAGTTATTGCCAGATGCCAGGCATCTACTGCGGATTTAGGGTCATTCCAAGTGGCGGATTGTTGCAGGCTCGCTAGAACTACCCCAAAGCCCCGGCATAGTCTGTGTCGTCAGGTGGATTCCCACGGTTCCTCAGCCGGAAGGAGGTGGGGTCTGGAAGGTCTGGGACTTTAGGAAATGAGAGGCCGGCGAGTCTCAGAGAGGTCCCACCTGGCAATAACGGCGGCGTTAGTAGGGCTAGGGCTATGCGGTCCTCCAGGCCGCGGAGGGAGCTGGCAGGGGTGCTGGTGAGCGTCAGCGGGCTCGGATGGGGTGGCAGCTGCGGGGTGGGGGTAGGCTTGGGGACAGCGAGGCTGCGAGGGGACGTGGGAGGCAGCGGATGGCTTTGGGGCGTCTCGGAGCGCGCGGCTGCAAAGCAGGGCAGCGGAAGCTGCGCGTCGCGGAGGCTTCTGGTCATTGACATCTGACCCCCTCCTCTCCTGCAGTCCCAACCAGGCGGGGCGCGGGGACCATGGGTTCCTGGACTTCCAGGGCCCGGGTCCCCACGCCGGAGCTCGATCCCCGGGAGACGCTGGACCTGAGCCGTCTGCCCCCGGAGCTGCTCCTGCTGGTGCTGAGCCACGTGCCCCCGCGTGCACTGCTGCTGCACTGTCGCCGGGTGTGCCGCGCCTGGCGTGCCCTGGTGGACGGCCAGGCCCTGTGGCTCATGGTGCTGGCCCGGGACCGCAGCGCTGCCGGCCGCGCCCTGTTGACGCTAGCCCGCCGCTGCCTGCCCCCGGCCCGCGAAGACAGGCCCTGTCCGCTGGGCCAGTTCTGCTTGCGAGGACCGCTTGGACGTAACCTCATCAGCAACCCTTGCGGTCAAGGTGAGGAGCCCCGAAAGTGCTGCTAGGGCGGGGCCACGAGAGAACCGTTGCGCAAGGTGAAGGGCGGGGCCACGAGAGAATCGACCAGAAGGGATGAAGGGCGTAGTCACAAGATAATCGATGGGCGGGCATGAGAGGGCGGGTCCACGAAGGAGCACCCATGAGAGAGGATGAGGAGCGGAGTCACAGGATAATTGTGGCTGGGGTGAGGGCGTGGTCATAAGGGAACCAATGGGAAAGGATGGGGGCGGGATCACAGTGGGCCAGATGGGGGGAGTACGCAAGAGAACCTATAGGAGGTGCGAAGGAGTGAGCCACAAGGGAACCAGTGAAAGGGACTAGGGCGGAGTCACAAGATATGTAATGGGAGGGGCCTAAGGGACAGGTAGGGCAAGAAGCAAGTCTACAGATGAAGCAGAGGGCGGGGCTAGAAGTGAGGTCACACTTGACCCAGTTAGAGTGACTGGAAGGACCTGACCAACCCTAAGGGAGCTTGGGAGGGGAACGAACTCCTTATCCTGGGAGCCAATGATGAGCAATTAAAATTGGTACATAAATATATGTTGTTTGACTTTTGCATTTATTAAATGTATTTTTATTAATGTATATGTGTACTTGTTGGAGGTCAAAAGAAAAACATTCCCTCTGGAATTGGGAGCTGGGAATGTATTTTAGTTCCTCTGGCAACTCCTACCTTTGAATGTTTTTAGTAGGTTTTGTTGTTGTTATTTGTGGGCTGGACAGATGGCAGTTAAGAGTACTGGTTGTCCCTCCGCAGGACCTGAATTCAGTTCTTAACACTCACCTGGAGGCTCACAACCATTTGTAACTCCAGGAGTCCAAAAGAGGTCCCACTTCCTCTTCTGGCCTCTGTTTTGGCCTCCCAAGGCACCAGGCATATACATGGTACACAGACATACATTTTTAACTTCTTAAAATTATTGTAGTATGTACGAAAGGGCTCGACTCAGGGGTCACGGCACGGGTAGGGGCAGTCATAGGCCAAGCTTGTGCGGTCAATTCTCTCTTTTTTTTTTTTTTTATTTTTCGAGACAGGGTTTCTCCGTAGCTTTTGGTTCCTGTCCTGGAACTAGCTCTTGTAGACCAGGCTGGCCTCGAACTCACAGAGATCCGCCTGCCTCTGCCTCCCGAGTGCTGAGAAATTCTCTCCTTTTTCATGAATTCTTAATCCATTTCAGACTGTGGCTGATGGGGGGCACTTGAGTTTGACATCAGTCCTAATGCCTCAGTTTCCCCGGTTCTGCAGTCGCCCTCCCTACGCCTTGTTTTACTTTACAGAAGGCCTGCGCAAGTGGATGGTGCAGCACGGCGGGGATGGCTGGGTGGTGGAGAAGAACATGAAGCCTGTGCCTGGTGCCCCTTCGCAGACCTGCTTCGTGACTTCCTTCAGGTAGAAGCCCCATTCCCCAAGGACCGGAGCCCTCGTTGGGAAAGGCCTGCCTGTTCTCATGACCTCTCTCTCCCGCCTTCCTAGCTGGTGTCGCAAGAAGCAGGTTGTGGACCTGGAGGAGAAGGGTCTGTGGCCAGAGCTGCTGGACAGCGGCGGAGTGGAGATTGCGGTCTCTGACTGGTGAGTCTGGGCACAGGAAGAGTCATTCGCTAAACCCTGGGGTCCCATGGCACACTCATAATCCCAGCAGTTGGGACAATGAAGCAAAAAGAGCGTGGTCAATCCCAGGGTGGCACAGGTGAACTTAAGACCAGCATAGGCTGTATAACAACCTATCATAATAAATAAATAAATCAACCAAAAAGACCTAAAATAAAATGAGCTCACATGAAACACAGCTAGGGCCTTGTAAGTGTGAAAGTGTGGGTACACTTGTGGAGCCTTGATCACATGGCCTCTCTCCCAGGGGTCAAGTGTTACCAGCCTGATAGTCCTGTGTCTCAAGATGCCTGGAACAGGGCCAACTCCCTGTACACAGTTTTTATTGGTGCTTCATGGAATGCCTGACCAATTGACTGCTTGCCCATGTGGTTAACCACAGCCCCCGGATGAAGTGACATTCACGGACAGCTCTAAATTGCTTTATGGATCCTTCTAAGGTGGTAGCTCTCACTCACGCCTATCTATGGGCGGGACTAACCTTTATCCTGTCTGGTGGACTGTTTGGTAGGACTGGAGTCTCCAACAAAGACACTCCTGGCAGGCATGGCTTTGCAAACTCCCAGAGATCATCTTCCCAAGGCCATTTTATTGGGGGCAGAGACTAGAACAGGAACTGGGGATCAAACCCAGGGCCTCGCCCGTGCCAGGAGACGCCTCCAACACTAAGCCACGTGTGCCAGGTCTCTTCTGAGACAGGGTCTCCCTATGTACCCCTGGCTGACCTGGAGCTCTCTGTAGGCCAGGCTGGCCTCAAACTCACAGAGATCCACTTACTTCTGCCTCCAGAGAGTTTAAATCTGTGTGCCAACATATCTGGCAACACCCAGCTTTTTTTGGTGGGTGGGGGGAGGGGGTTCATGACAGGGTTTCTCCGTGTAGCCCTGGCTATCCTGAAACTTGCTGTGTAAATCAAGCTAGCCTTATACTTGAAGATCTGCCTGCCCCTGCCTCCCAAATGCTGGGATTAAGGGCACGCAACATCACCGCCTGGTTTAACACCCAGCTCTTCCATGATTTCTGGGGTTCAAATCCAGGTCCTCATCCCCCTGTGGCAAGCACTTTCCTGATTTAGCCGTCTTGACAGCCCCCAAAGACCCCTTTGAGGAACTTAATTTGTACCCACAAGGAGGCCAGCTACCCCAAAAAGAGGTGACACATTCAGACCTCCCCTTCCCACAGGTGGGGAGCTCGACACGACAGTGGCTGTAGGTACCGTCTCCTTGTTAAGCTTCTTGATGCTCACCAGAACGTCCTAGATAAGTTCTCGGCTGTGCCAGACCCCATTGAACAATGGAACAACAATATCTACCTGCAGGTGAGCCTCTGCCCAAAGACGAGCCGCTCACTGTGTGGGGAAGGGGTGGTGGGGACTGGGACGGTCCCATCGCCACAGTTAGCGCTGCATGACCAGTTGCAGTCATTTTACTGAATCTCGTCTTTGTGTTTTAGTGTGTGTGTGTGCATGCGTGCGTGTGTGTGTATGTATGTATGTGTGCACACGCATGTGTGTGTATGTACGTATGTATGTATGTGTGTGTGAGTGTGCGTGTGTGTGTGTATGGGGGGCTATGCCTGTCTGTGTCCTTGATATGTGGAAGGCAGAGAGATGGATGCCATACGTCTTTCTAGAATCCTCCACCTTAGTTTTTGAGACGGTATCACTCACTGAACGGGGAGCTCATTGATTGGCTAGCTGACTGGCTGACAAGCTGGAGCCTCCTGTCTGCCCACGGCACTAGAATTAGAGATGTGCCACCACAGCCAGCGTGGACATGATTGCTGGGGATCTGAACTCCCAGCAGGCCCTTTATCAACGCAACCATTTCCCTAGTCCTGCCCTGTCATGCCTTCTGAAGCAGGACGTGAGGAAAGCTGGGCTGGGCAGGTCTGGCTGAAGTGTCTCTTGGCCCGACAATAGCTCTCAGACCATGGCATGAGCTGAAGGGCCGGCTGGTGGCAGTGGGTGACCGTGACAACCGGCAGTCTGCAGGCCTGGGGCAGCCATGATGTGAAGAATCACTGTTTGTTTCGTTTTGAATCTCCTCCATGAGATCTCTGGGCCAGTCAACACTGAGACTCCTATATCATGGGTGCCCCAGGGCAGGCAGACTTCTTCCATGGCGGTTAGGGGGCCAGGAGACATAAGCTTCAGGCACTTGGCCTGTTCTGATCTAGTTTGGGAAGTTACTCAATAAGCCTACTCAAGGTCACTTCTGTAACTCTTTTTTTGAGACGTGGCCTTATGTAGCCCAGGCTGGCCTCAAACTCACTATGTAGCTGAGGCTAGCCTTGCGCTCCTTCCTTCTCCCAAATGCTGGGTATAATGGCAGATGTGCACAGTCACTCCTAGAATTTCTGCCACATTCTTGCTCTTTTATTTGGTTGGGTTTTCTTTCTTTCTTTCTTTTTGCTGCAGTTTCTTGCTATATAACCCAACTGTCCTGGACCCCACTGTGCAGCCTAGGCCATCCTCTAACTTTCCGTCCTCCTGCCTCGGTCACCCATGATGACAGGGGCTTGTCACCACACCTACCCCTAGATCCCACCTGTTAATGAGAGCATGGCAACATTTCAGAAGAAGGGGACTAGGCAGTGACATGGCCGCCATCTGGGAAAGTCCTGCGGCCGGGAGGACTGTGGCACAGACTGACTGTCTCCTTCTGCCTCCAGGTCAGCCATGTGTTCTCCAACATCAGGAGGGGTGTTCGTTTTGTGTCTTTCGAGCACTGGGGCCAGGACACACAGTTCTGGGCTGGCCACTATGGGGCCAGAGTGACCAACTCCAGCGTGATTGTGCAAGTCTGTCGGTCCTAGTCAAAGGCCACCACCGTTTTGACAAGACAGCCTGACTGTGCCTTCCAGGAGCTGGGGCTGCTGACTGGAATCCTTCACAAATCAAGCGCTCAAACCTTCCTGGCACATGTCACTCTGGGATCAGTGGAGGCTCCTGCTTGGCCACGCTCAGAGTCTTGAACACTGGAGTCCTCCCTCAGCTCTGCCCACTGCTGCTGCTTGTAGAGCGGGGTGCCGGGCGCATGCTCGTCTCGAGGTCACAAGCTGCTCTGTTTCGGTTCAGTCTCTCACTGCCCTGTCCTCAGTACTGATCCCCCACCCTTTTCTGAGGCAGGGTCTCGGGTATCCCAGCTGCAAACCAAGGATGATGTTAGCCTCCTGCCCTTGCCACTCAGAGCTGGGAGTGCAGGCATGCACCAGGACCACCCAGGCTTGTGCGGTGCTGGGGTAAGCAGGGGCTTAGTGCAAGCCAAGCGTATATTCTACCAACCAAGAAGCATCCCCAGCAATGCCTCCTTGTCCCCCTGTTTCTGCCTCAGGGACTTCTGTGGTCCGTTCACTGACGTCCCCCGCTTGTGTCTGAGCTTAATGGCTAGCAAAATTCCAACTCCCGTGTGAACCCAAGCGCACATAGCTACACCCAGGTCTCCTCATTGAAGGGGGTATCTGCCCACAGATTGTCTCCAAACAATGAGGAAGGGCCTCGAGCCCCGGCCCTGATCCTCAGGGACCTCTGTAACTGTATAATATTTAAAGTTATTTATCATTTTCTCAAACAGTGAGAGAATAATAATATACTGGCAATATCTGTCTGCCAACTGCACTGTAATAGATTGATTATTTTACCTAAACTGGTTCATATCTTTTTCTTTGTTGTGGTCTTTTTTATGCTTTGTTCTATTGTTATTGCTGTTTTGAGACAGGGTCTCACTGTGTAGCCCTAGTTAACCTGGAACTCCCTGTGTAGGTCAGGCTGGCCTCAGCTGCGTGTGTGTGTGTGTGTGTGTGGTGTGTGTACGTGTGTGTGGTGTGTGTGTGTGGCATGTATGTGTGTGTGTGTGTGGTATGTGTACGTGTGTGTGGTATGTGTGTGTGTGTGTGTGCATGCCCATGAGCACGCATGCTTTCTGTGCTTGGTGGAGGTGCATGTTTGCCACAGCAAGCATGTAGAGCTCAGAGGAGCTTGAAGGAATCAGTTCTTCTCACTATGCACACCCCAGGGACCCAACTCAGGCTCTCTAGCCTGGTGGCCGGTACCTTTACCCACAGAGCCATCTAGGCAGCCAATTATTTTGATCTTTTTTATCAGACAGAGTCTTGCTATGGTATGGCTGGCCCGGAACTCATGACAATCCTTCTTCCTGGGTTTCCCAAATGGTAGCATTATATATAGGTCACACATACCCAGCTTCTTTCAGGTCTTGGTTTGGTTTTTGAGGCAAGATCTTGCGTAGCCTAGGCTGGCTTCAAACCTCTGTTTAGCCAACCATGACCTTGAACTTCTGATCCTCCTGCTTTCACCTCCTGCTAGGAACTGAATTCAGGTCCTCTGTAAGAACAGCACTCGGTTTTAATCATGGATACATCTCTGCAACCCCCAAATTTTCTTTTGAGGTAGGAGATTTGTTTATTTGTTGTTGTTTGGGTTTTTTGTTTGTTTGTTTTTCAGGCTAGGGTTTCTCTATGTGATAGCCCTAGCTATCATGGAACTCGCTTTGTAGACCAGGCTAGCCTCAAATTCATTAAGATCTTCTGTCTCTTGAGTGCTAGGATTAAAGGCGTGTACCACCACAGCCCAGCAAGATTTATTAATTTATAAATATTTGCTTTTTTGTTTTTGTTTTGTTTTTTTAGAACAGGGTTTCCCTGTATAGCTTTGAAGCCTGTCCTGGAACTTGCTATGTAGACCAGGCTGGCCCTGAACTCATTTGCTTTTAATTTTATGTGTATAAGTGTTTTGTCTATGTGTATGTCTGTGCATCGTGTGTGTGCAGAGATCAGAAGAGGGCATCAGAACTAGAACCGCAGTTAGATACTGCTGGGAGCCACTCTGGAAGAGTAGCAAGTGCCCTTAACCTCTCACCCATCTCTCCAACCCCAGGTTTATTACAGAAGTTGTTAATGCCACAGACAGACAACAGCCTGATGGGGGCTCTGAGGACAGCTCAGGTCCATGTGGCTAAGTTTGGGTTCCTTCTTACGGGCTTCACAGGAAAGGGGGGTTCTGGACCTTGTAATTGATGAGTACCCACAGCCTGGATTGTCAGTCAAGCTGTCTACATCAGCTATGAGGGTGGGTCAGGACAAAATCTGGAAACACGAGTTACCTTAGTTCTGCAAGCCAAGCTATTGTAGCTCCAGAAACTGACAAAAGTTTAACCAAATGAAGGGGCTTTCCAAACTAGCTTGCCCCTTGTAAGAGGAGCCACAGTGAATCCACCAAACCAGATCATCCCTGGGGTTGTTTACTGGAGATCTAGCTGCTAAGGCTGTTTCCCAGAGGTGGAAAGCAAGCAGATTCTATATGGCTGCAGGGTGGAATCTCTGAGTGGGTCTAGGTCTCTCAGGACTGACCAGGAGCCAGATGGCCCAGCCACAGGCAGACCTTGGAGGGCAGTAAGGGAGGTTCCTGGTAAACAAGCCCACCTTTAGGCTTCTCTTTACCCAATAGCAGTCCTTCTGTTTACCTGGTCAAAGCCCTTCTGTTTAGGATATTGTCACCAGCACTGTCATGGGGGCGGGGGGGGGGGGAGCATTTTGGCCCTTACACGCCTGGCTAACAGTGATCAGGTCCATGTCTGTACGGGAGATAATTATACTTTACAGCATAGGGAAGGTTTCACTGTGTTGTGACATCCAGTCCATTAAATTCAATGCATTTTGAATTATGTTTTAGATCAGCCTCATCAAAGTATTTGAAGAGTGTGTGTTTTGGAGAGTATGGTTGAGGCAGTACCCAGGTGAGGTGGGATCTGCAAGGGGCCCGAGGGAAAGAACCTGGGACTTAATCCCCGTGTTAAGAAACAGGAAAATGAGTGCCAAGCTCATCCTTGAGAGATTGGGGCCAGCCTGCACTACATGAGACCCTGTCTCAAAAACATATCAAAACATTTCAACCAGGACACAAAGTTCCCACCGTTGTGCCTGTGTTGTGAGCGCCCCAGAGACCACCAGGAGTCGGAGTTTGTATGCCAAAGCAAAGAGCCCTTATTGCTAGCTCGAGCTTGGGTTCTTCTGTTCCAACACAGTGGCTGGGTCAGGGGGAGCACTGAGCTCAGCTGGTCAGGGGGAGCACTGAGCTCAACTGGTAGGGGGAGCACTGGGCTCAGCTGTGGCAGGGAGGACACTGAGCTCAGCTGGTCGGGGGAGCACTGAGCTCAGCTGGTCAGGGGGAGCACTGAGCTCAGCTGTGGCCTGGCTTTTAAGGAGTAAAGGATGGGGGGTTGCACAGTAGGGGAATTCCAGATTCCTGACTGGGCAGGAGCGGGGTAGCAGGAGTCTTGTCAAACAAGGATTGGTGTTGGCATTGCTGTAAGGAAACTGGCAACCTATGTACAAGTTAGGGAAGCTGTTCTTGATGTTCGGGAGCATCTAGTACTTGCTTATCTCAATTCTGATTGGTCCCCGCAGGGTACAGTTTGTAGCTTTTCCTGGTTATTGTAAGGGTGAGACCAAGTCCCAGTATTGCTAGTCTGCAGCCTGTCATGGCAGCACTGATGCTAAGTTAGGTCTCTTCACCCACCACCCAGCATGAGGAGAGGGCATTGATCTCCAGTTGTTAGAAGTAAGTTTGGGTCGCAAAATAAGAGAGCACAGCTCCAGCTGAAGTGACTGGACAAGCTCACTTTACTCTTGACCAAGAGAGCATGCTCTGAAGGTTGACACAGAAACAGGAAGTCCCTTTCGTTTTTGTTGTAATTCAGGGAGTGGCTGTGTCTTTTCCCCATTGGCTGAGTCTCACTCACAGTCTTCATTTGGTTGAGTAGTCTGGAAAGAATTGGTATGCAGAAGATGAGGGTTAGGGATCACAGGGAAAGGTGGTCCTGACCACCAGATCCTTGGAATGCAACAGTGAGCTTTTGTGTAGAATTAAGATATTAGCATAGAAGTCTTACAAGGTATTGGGAGCACAATTTTAAATTCCATATCCTAAACACAAGTTTCATAGTACTTGATAGAAAAGACTCAGATTTGATATTTCTTACACTGTGACCCAGGAAATAATAAAAAAGTAACCATTCTAAGTATGGACTGGGCATGGTAGCACACACAGGCCTTTAATCCTAGCACTTGAGAGACAGGTGGATCTCTGAGTTTAAGGCCAGCCAAAGCTACATATTAAGACCTTGTCAAAAAGAACAAAAAAATTTTAATCCAAATTTGACTTCTACTAAATGCATATTCTTTTCCTACCATCATCCAGTCAAACTAAGGTAGGCAAGCGTAGGGAATAGCTTAGCAACGTAGGACTCCACTTGGCCTGGACTATACACACTCTCCTTTTCTAATGATGCATTTGACAGCCTGGCTTCTTTACCTGCATGTACGATGCCCATGCACCCATCTCGAAACCTAGCTGTTTTGGAATTCCACCTCTGTCCAGCTCCATGAAAGCCCCTTTGAAAAATGGGATGAGTCCTCCCCCAATCACCAAATTTAGTTAGATATTATTATGTTTGGGTGGAAGAATAAAATACTTTTGAGTGTGTGTGAAATAAGACAAAGCTCGTGCTCAGGTAAACTCTTAGAATATCCTATCTTAAGCATGCAGAGGCCATAGAACTACTCTGAGTTGGGTTCCTCTAGAGCACTTGCCTAGGATCCCCCAGTGAGGAGCTGGGGGCATGGCTCAGTGGTAGAACCCCTGCCTAGAATCTCCCAGTGAGGGGCTGGGGCGTGACTCAGTGATCCGTAGATTCAATCCCTAGCATTGATGAGGGGGAGTGAACCCTGATTAACTATGGCCTTTTTGATAGTGATGTATCAGTGTGGGCCCAACAGCACCAAATGCAACATCCTAGTGAGACATACCAATAATGGGGACAGTTACTGGTGTGGCAGCAGGGGTAGGTGGGAACTTAGCACAAACTTGAAATTGCACTAAAAGAATAAAGTCTAGCATGTGTTAGAATGTTAGAAATGAACACAGGAAAGTGCGGTCTCCGACGAAACAAAGCATGGAAGGGTGAGGGCCGGCACGCTAGCTAGCTCCATGCTGCTTTTCAGGACTGCCGAAGTGAGTTTTCACGTGGAGACTGTCTCCCTGGCCCCACAGACTCCAGACCACAATCACAGTAAAAGCCACGTTATGGATACTTTCTGCCTTTTCAAGTACCATGCTCTGGTTCCAGTGGCAGTGGAGAGCGAAGGTGGCTTTTACACAGGTTATAATTTCACAGCTGTCTCTGACCAGATGGTCTCTAATGCACATTGCAAGGTGGTTTCTGCATGTTTGTTTGTTCTGCTTTTTAGTTCAGAGGGCTGGAGAGATGGCTCAGTAGTCCAGATCACTGGCTGCACTTCCAGAGGCCCTGGATTTGATTCCCAGCACCCACAACTATTCATGACCCCAGTTCTAAGCAATCTGAAGGCCTGAGGCCCTCTTCTGACCTCTGCAGGCACCCATGATTCATGGACATGTGTAGGCAAAGCACCCATAAACATAAAATAGAAATCCATCTCTTTCCCCTCTAATTGCGAGTGTGTTGCAGTAAATTCAGCTAATGTAAACCGCACAGCTGCGGCAGAGAGTGGGGCTGTGGCCACAGCCGGCGGGATGGTGCTTGGCCCCTCCTCCTCCAGTCCATTCAACCTCACCTAAGGCTTTGCACAGAGGTCCTTAGCCTTTTCAGTCCCTAGGGAGAAACAATCCAGATGAGGGAAGAATGAAAACCGGCTCAGCCCAATTTAGATGACTGGTATTGGGCCAAGACTCATTTATTTTTGCCACACTAAACACAATGTTGGGAAAAAAAGCTTTCAGATAGCAATTAACTCAGCCCCGTGAGTACTACAGAGCTGAAGACATGTTTCCGTGGAAGTGCTTTACAAAGTCATGCCTAAGATGGCTTCTTGCTGACTTAGAAACTGTTATGCCCATATCTGCGAAGTCCCCAAAAACCAACAAGAAGACTGAGTCCTGTATGTAAAAGCAAAGAGCCTTTATTTTATATAAGTTTGCAAACTCAGTCTCTCCGCAAGCCCAATGTATTGAAATAATCAAGAGAGCCCTGAACTCAGTTAGAGTTGGGTTTTTATAGTAGTAAAGGTGGGGGTGAGGGATTTCTAAGGCTTAGGACCCCTGATTGGCTGACATTTGTCTAGGGGTGTCCTGGTGAGTGTGTGCTGGCAGGTGATCCTATCTACAGTGGTTGGAACATTATGCATTTCCTTTGGATGGTCTGTTCTTGGGTGGTACTCGGGTAATCTCAGTTTGTGGTTCTTCCTGCAACCAGGTATTGCTTCAGGGTAAACGGGCCTCCATTAAACTTATCGATGGCTGAGTCCTACTCTGGCCGGTGATAATGGTTGGGAGTAAAGAACTTCCTTTGGGCTGGATGGTGGTGGCGCACGCCTTTAATCCCAGCACTCGGGAGGCAGAGGCAGGCAGATCTCTGTGAGTTCGATACCAGCCTGGTCTACAAGAGCTAGTTCCAGGACAGGATCCAAAACCACAGAGAAACCCTGTCTCGAAAAACCAAAAAAAAAAAAAAAAAAAAAAAAAAGAACTTCCTTTGGGTGGTCTTTTCTATTTAGCGTATCATGGCTGGTTCCTACAGAACAGTGCTCAAGTTATGGCTGGTTCCTACAGAACAGTGCTCAAGTTAAAGGTCTAGGGAGAATGACCAAGGTAAACAGAATGCCTGCGGGTGTCAGGATTGATCTGACCCTAAGATAACATCGAAGTCATTGGGGCACTGTAAAGTACAAAAGTACAAATGGCATCTCTCACAAGGATGAGTTTTAGCACTGCTCAAAGTTTTAGAGCATGTCTGGGATAAGTAAAACATAAATCCTGGGAAATACAAGTGGAGCCTGACTCAACAGGTAGCAAAAGTTTATCAAATTGTAAACTTCATTCCGGGAAAACAGCCAAATACCTTCTCCATTTGGAGAGAGGAATCGGCTATGTGTTTCAACTCTTCCTGGCTTCTCTAGTGCCTATCTGTGTGCACAGGACCTTTTTGCCCTCGGCAGCTTTGCTCCTTGGAAACGGAGTGAACCGTGCTGAGGACTCCCTGGATGTGAGCAGCACCGTGGTGTATGCGTCTTGTATGTGGTTCTCTTCCAAGCAAAACCCATCTGTTCCAAACCTCGTCTCTGAGTTTCTTTTTTAGTCTGAGGAGGAAGTAATGGAAAGAGCTCCTCTGAAACTCATGTGGCATTTTGGGCTTCCTTCCCACCTGGGCACAGGTAGGTCTTTCCTGGGCCTGGTGGAGCCCCATGTAATGCCAGCGTTCAGGAAGCCGAGGTCTGTAGAAGGATGGGAAGTTCTAGGCCAGCCTGGACTGCATAGCCAGACCCAATCTCAGCAAACATAATGCTACTTTTGATCCACCGCACTCAGTTTTGGAATTTCTGGGCCTTTGTCATCTCCTTCCAAGGTAAGAAAGGAAAGAATGAAGGTGCTACCACCCAGCTCTGTAAATTCTGTCACACTTACCTCCAGCAGCAGCCAGATTTTCAGCCTACTGCAAAAGCTGCAGGTACAAAATGGAGTCATGCCTGTCTACCTCTAACAATATGGGGGTGAAAACATCGCTTGTGTGGGGTGCAGGGAAGATATTGGGGGTTGGAATTAAGACTTCTTATATGTTAGGCAGGGACTCTACCACTGAGCCACACCCCAGCCCCTCACTGGGGGATTCTAGGCCAATGCTCTAAGTCATGATTCCAGTCTCTGGCTGCTGAATTCTAGTAAGAGTTCTTTTGCTGAACACCCAGTGTCTCACTCTGGACTCCAGGCCAGTGCTCCACCACTGACGCACAGCCTCAGCCCTTGGTGTTTTGAGAGGAGGTCCTACCAGCTGGCTCAGGCTGGCTTTGAGGTCTCAGTCATCTTCTGGCCTCAGCCTTCAAGTGCTTGAATTACAAGTGTGTGCTGCTGAACCTGGCTTGGCTCTTCTCAAGCTTTCTAGCTTATCCTTCTTGCCAGATCTGCAGGTGTGCAGGTTGTGACATAGCACATCACAGGCTGTGACATCCGGGCCACACCTGACAGATGGGACTCTGGAACTCCCAATGATTTTCCCACTTCTGTTGCTGTAGTCACGTACACTGGTTACAGCTTATGACAGTGGCCTCGTTCAGCCTGTTCCAGGATGCCACTTTAGGAAAACGTTTTGAGTCCCTGGGAGTGATTGATAATTTCCAGGCTGCTTGCTGGATGACTGAGTGAGTGGAGCGCGACATGACACCATTCTGAAATCATCGAAAATCCAAGATTTCATTGTGGCTCTTCCCTTGATAGCCTGTGAGTTTCTATTTAACTTAGAGAAATGTGCCTCCCACCCAGATGGTTTTTGTCTCTTTTGTACCTAAACCTTAGAGACAAAAAAGTTTGGCTAAAACTATGAAAGCGATGAGGTAGGCGGCCTGGAGAGATGGCTCCCTGGGTAAGAGCACCTGCTACCTTTCCAGAGGACCCAAGTTCAGTTCCCAGCACCCACATCAGGTGGCTCACAATTCCCTGTAACTGTAGCTCTAAGGGATGTGACACCCTTTTCTGGTGTTCATGGGTACATGCACACCTGGTGGTGTCCCCAGCATACACAAAAATACAAATCCTTGCTGCAATCACATGAGGTTTATTGACAGGTACCAGTCCACTGGGGTCGAAACTCATAACCCTTGCAGGCAAGGAGTTCAACCTCGAGTAACTGAGAGAACGGGTTTTTAAGGGAAGAAACCACAGCCCAGTAATCCGAAGGGGCTAGGGAGGGCATCATAGAAAATTCTGAAAATATCAGTGATGATCACAAGGGGGCAACTCCCTGTTTCTCAAGATTATTCTCAAGATTACAATCTAACTTTATCTTCAGTTAGTTCCTGAAGTTCCTGAAACAGAGTCACTGAACCAGCTAATCCTAGATTTCTGATTCTTCCCTCCCTGCTTAGATTTTTGGCTCTATTTTTTCCTGCTGGGGGGTCTGGATTTATATCCAGGTCTTTCAACACTGCACAGCTTATGACTTCCTATGACCCCAGTTGTAGGCGATCTGGTGCCCTCTGCTGGCCTCTGCAGGCACTTGCACATACACATGGTGCACACACATATACTTATGTGGACACGGACACATAAAATAAAACAGACAATAAAGTATTTTAAAGTGACAGAGGGAGACTGGGCATATAGGTACATACCTGTAATCCCAGCACTTGGGTTAGAGAAACAGGAGGATTAGGAGCTTGTGGGTGGCCTCTACTACACAGAGATCTTGAGACTGGCCTGGATACACGAAAATTGTGTCAACTTATTTTCCCCCACCTACCCCCAAAAATGAGTAGGTGATTGGGACACAGTTCAGTGGTAGAGCCCCTGCCTAGAATCCTCCAGTGACCGCCGGTTGGCTCAGTGGCAGTGTTGCCTGTGCTGGAATGGTTGCTGATAAAGCATGTTCCAGACCCAAATTTTCATCTCCATCATGGAGGGATATAAAAAAATGTTGGGCTGGGAACTTTCAGACCGTGAACTCTGCTGACAGATGATGCAAAATGATCCATCCTAGGGACAACTCGCCATGCCCAAGGGACCCTCCAAGATCTGTCTGTCCACCATGATCTCCAGTTTCAGCCGGCCCAGGCGCAGAGCCAGACAAAGGGCTTGAGACACATCGTCAGCACACTGCGTGCCTTTCTGCTGTCTGCAAGGGCTTTGGTCAGGCAGGGATGCAGAGGACAGCTGAGCGGTGCTCACACCACCCACACCAATGCGAGCTGTGCAAACAGCTCCCAACACTAGTCACTGGCTGGAAAACCGAGAAGCTAGTACCCCAGAACCTGAGATGCAGGCCCTTGTAGGCCGTGACAGGGTGCTGATGAAGGGCTCAGGGGCTGCTCGAAACTGGATATCAGAGCCTCCACCCGCACATTTCTAGCCAGGACGGCTGACTTCTGCTCACTAGGAATTGTGATTCCCCTTGCCTTGTGTGTGTGCATGCGTGTGCGAGTGTGTGTGTGTGCTGTCTGCCTACCTGTCTTTGAGTCTCAACATGTAGCCCAGGCTAGCCAAAACCTGAGCAGTTTCCCATCTTCCTTGGTGTTGTGATCACAGATGTTCACCACCACGCCCAGCTGGGGACACCGGTTCCTCCGATTCTTTTGTTTTGGTAGGATTAAGGTCTCCTGACACCCAGGCTGACTTTGAACTGGCTATGTAGTTGAGAACGACCCTGACCTTCTAATTCTCCTGCCTCTGTCTTCTGACTGTTCAGACTGCAGACATGTACCACCATTTTGGGTTTTAGCACTCTTGGGAATTGAAGCAGGGAAGGCACTTGGCAAACCACCCCCATCCTTATTCCATTTAAACGTGTATCGACTTTGTAAGCATCTTTTCAGGTCAAGCCCGGAAGGCTTGTGAGCGAGCAGAGGAAGCAAAGGGCCAACCCCAGAGGTAACACTTCTATGTGCTAAGGATCGCTGGCTGGGGCTAGTGGGAGGGCTCAGTGGGCAAAGGTACTTGTGCCCGGCAGTGGTGGCACATGCTTTTAATCCTAGCACTCAGGAGGCAGAGGCAGGCCGATCTCTGTGAGTTTGAGGCCAGCCTAGTCTACAAAGCAACTTCCAGGACAGCCTGGGCTACACAGAGAAACCCTGTCTCAAAAAACCAAAAAACAAAAAAAAAAAGAAAGAAAGAAAGAAAGAAAGAAAGAAAGAAAGAAAGAAAGAAAAAGAAAGTTGTCTTCTGACCACCACACACGTGCTATGGCATGCACCTGTGCACATGTATGTATGACAAACACACAAATAAATAAATAAATGTCTTCCAAGTACTTTTAAAAATAATTGGAGCCAGGCATGGCAGCATGTGGCTATAATCCCAGACAGAACTCAGAAGCTGAAGGCAAGAGAATTCAAGCTTGCAGTCTACCTAATTATACAAAGAAAGGAGAAAAAAACTAGGCACTGTGGTGCACATCTTTAATCCCAGCACAGGAGGCAGAGGCAGGCAGATTTCTGTGAATTCCGCACGCTTTCAATCCCAGCACTCGGGAGGCAGAGGCAGGCGGATCTCTGTGAGTTTGAGACCAGCCTGGTCTAGAAGAGCTAGTTCCAGGACAGGCTCCAAAACCACAGAGAAACCCTGTCTCGAAAAACCAAAAAAAAAAAAAAAAAAAAAAAAAAAGGAAAGGAAAGAAAAAAGTTAAAGAGGGGTCCCCAGTAAATACAATCATAACACGACTCCTGCACATAAGGCTCAGGCAATGTCTCGGAAGGGGGAAGTGGAAAGTCTGTGCTAGTCAAAGGAGCAGGAAATCTGCTGTGACCTTGTGTCTTCTAGCTGTGACGGGAAACCTCAACAGCATGGCTACCTAAACAAGACCTGACCAATTCCAGCACCATTCTGAGTTAGATGGGGAAATCGCATAGGCCCAGGCCCCTAGATGAAGAGTCACAGTCAGTTAACAGCAGAGAGGGGGAGGATTAGTCTCCCCCAAGGACGGCCCCCCATTGGTTATCCAGCAGCAAATGGTCAGCGCTGGTTACACATGCAGGCAGCCACACTGAGCGGATGGCAGGTTGGAGTTATGGGTTTGTTCATGTATATGGTTATAACAGCAATGGTGAGCAAGGAGAAGGTAATGGGAGAGAGTAGGGAAGAGACATATGAGAGGACAGGGAAATTATGAAATTGTGTTTTAATTAAATTTTAAGAGAGAGAGGAAGGGGAGAAAGGGAGAGAAAAAGAAAAGAAAGGAAGAGAATGAACCATGAGGGGATAATTGTAGTTAGCATTTAACACCTGATTATTAAGGTTCTGTTTGTTTGCTTTTTGAGACAGGGTTCCCTGTGCAGCCTTGGCTGTCCTGGAACTCACTCCATAGACCAGGCTGGCCTGGAACTCACTCCATAGACCAGGCTGGCCTGGAACTCACTCCATAGACCAGGCTGGCCTGGGACTCACTCCATAGACCAGGCTGGCCTGGAACTCACAGAGATCCACCTGCCTCTGCCTCCTGAGTGCTGGGATTAAAGGTGTGTACCGCCACACCCAGCTGTTTTCATCATTTTCGGTTGTGTTTGCATGTGAACCTGTGTGTGTGTTTAGACCACAGACATGTGGCTGCCCGTGGAAGCCAGAGGAGGGTGTCTTCTGGATCTGGGTTACAGGCAGTTGTGAGCCACCAGATGTGAGTGCTAGTAACTGAACTCAGGTCTTCTGCACGAACAACAAATGCCGTTAACTGCTGAGCCATCTCTCCAGCCCCCAGCTAATTGCTTTTTAATGTTGAAAGAATCCAGCATTTAGAAGGTGTGACAAATGGGTCCAACACAGATTGTGTCATTGAGTAATTCGTTGTTTTTCACTGAACTGCAGGGCGTGAAGGAATGCTCCCAACCGACTCTGTGGTAGTGGGCTCTTTAAAGATCGCACTGTGTTTAATCTATTACAAGCTCTAAGAGCTGGGGCTCCTTGCGCTTCTATTGAACTTCTGAAGAAAATAGAACAGTTTAAATTTGTAAAAGCAGAATATTTAGAGAATTTAATTAACTTCCATTCTAGGTGGGCCATAAAGTTGTTGAGACTGGATTTGGCAGAACATTAATCAAACAAGTCTAGAAAGTGGATGTTACAATTTCCTAGGTTTATAGATAAAATTAATACTTGTAAGTAGAACTCCGGAAACTAAGGAAGACAAAGTTTCTTTTTCTTTCTTTTCTTTCTTTAAACTCTGGGCCTTCCTGCCTCTGGGGGTACCTGTACCCAAATGCACAAACCCACACACGTATACTCATAAATTCTTTTTTTAATTATTTAAATTTATTTTAGTGTATGGGTGTTTTGCCTGCATGTGTGTATATGCACCATGAGCATGCAGTGCCCACTGTATCCAGAAGAGGGCATTATATCTCTGAACTGGAGGTACAGGTAAGATTTTGGCAGCTGTGTGGATGCTGGGAATGGATACTCTAGAAGAGCAACTGGTGCCACTAACTGCTGAGCCATCTCTCCAGCCTCAGCATACACATACATATTTTTTAAAAAAAGGAAAAGAGGGCCGGGTGGTGGTGGCACACGCCTTTAATCCCAGCACTTGGGAGGCAGAGGCAGGCGGATCTCTGTAAGTTCGAGACCAGCCTGGTCTAGAAGAGCTAGTTCCAGGACAGGCTCCAAAGCCACAGAGAAACCCTGTCTCAAAAAACCAAAAAAAAAAAAAAAAAAAAAGGAAAAGAAAAGCAGTAATCCTTTTTTATTTTCTCAATACAAAGCTATGGGTGGTGTCCCCAGCACCCCAAAACAACAACAATAGAGGAACGAATAAAATTAAACAGAAAGCAAACATCAATTGGGTTTCATGATAACATCTTCCTAATGCATTGTTTTACAAAAGAAGGGCTACTTCAAGAGCTGCAAACACCAATTTGGGTACCCCTCACACTGCTTTTATGGGGGCAGTACACCCAAGTCACAAGATCCTTCACCAAGCACTTATGGAAATCCCGAACATAAGTCAATAATGCAACAAGGTTTGGTTCACCCAGAGGTGTATTGGCTAATGTCTCCCCCATCCCTAGGGATGATCTTGGTAGATAACTGGGACGTGGGTATCCCAGGGTGATCGCTAAGAACCATGCTGAACTCCTAGGATCCTAGAGCTGTTGAGTGCCCGTGGTTATAGGGAAGCGCTGTTTTTATCCCTAACACTGCTTCATTTTACAGCTTGCTCCAACTGGATGACAATCTGTAATCTCAACACTCAGGCAGTGGGGGCATGAGGATCACTCCCTGTACAGGAAGTTCAAGGCCAAGCTGGGTTCCTGGAGACCCTGTCTCAAAGGAGAAAGAAGAGGAGGGAGAGAAGACGAGAAGGAGGAGAAGGGGGAGAAACAAAACAGTTGTAGAGGAAAAAGAAAGGATAACCATCGGCTGACACAAAGGCCGGAAGGTGGAAGTAGCAGGGCTTTGTTGAGGTCATCAAAAGAAGCCAATTCGGGGCCACAAGAGGGCTCAGTGGGTAAGAGTGCTTGCTGACAAGGACCCAAGTTTGATCCCTGATATCCACACAGTGAAAGGAGAGCTATTGGGGACTGTGGACCCCCAGACCCTAAGTTTCCTATAAATAGCTTGTTTTCCTATGCTTGCAACTGCTCTGAGCAGGAGACAGGGGAGTGGTTTCTGGTGGGCTTGCAGCTGAGAGTTGGGTATGACCATTGATCAAGGAGACTCTGTATAAGCTGCCCTGGAACACAATAAAGTTGGCATTCTTGATTCAAGGGGACATTCTTGGCATTCTTGTTTCAGGGATGACCAATATCTCTGTCTCTATGTGTTTCAATCTCCAGCCCCTTGCTGGCTTGCAAACTGTACCTCACCGTAGCGTGTAGAGCAGGCAGTATTTTACAGAGAGAACCAGCCATTGTTTTCTGATCTCCACCTATAATCGTGGTGTTTGCCAGCCCCAAAATAAAGTGTTTACAATTTTTTTAAATGACTGCAACCCCTGAGTGTGTCTATTTATAGATTACCTTTATATTTTCCTTTCTTTTAATTCTTTCTAATCTACTCCAGTTCCTGATTTCTGGTCACAGGAATGAATAGAAGGCTGGAGAGAGGCCTCAGCAGTTAAGAGCAGCTGCTGTACTTGCTGAGAACAAGAGTTTGCTCCCAGAAGCTGACTGCCCGTACCTGCAGCTCCAGATGGTTTGTCTTACTTCCTTTTCCGGCTTCCATAGGCACACACACATATGAATATACACACACAGATACAAACAAATCAGGCCATCTGGGTCTACAGAGTGAGTTCCAGGACAGCCTGGAACTACACAGAGAAATCTTGTCTCAAAAACCGAATAATAATAATAATAATAATAATAATAATAATAATAATAATAATAAAGGCCAATCTGCTTGGGTGATATAGCTCAGTGGCAGAGCACTTGACCAGCATTCTTAGGGTTCTAGGTTCAATTCCTGGTAGTGGCAATAAACGAATAAAGGCCACCTAAGCGTGTAGGTTGACACAGTTGTCTTTCTAGTCACTGGCCACTCTGAATGAGTTGGCATCTGTCCTGTGCAATGGTCTCTTGTTTGACCGGGGAGGCCAAAAGCTGAGAAGTAATGGTACCAGATCATTTGCATTCTGTTATTCTCTCTTTGAGAGGCAGCGTTTTCTGTATCAGGTTGGCCTCGAACTTGAAATGATGCTCCTGCCTCAGATCTGCTGAGATCTGCGATCACAGCCTGTTTGTTTATTCGATGTTGGGATGGAAGCCAGGGTTTTGTGCGTGAGGAACGGGCACTCTTCCAAATGAGCCACACGCCAGCCTTCTGTGTCTTTTCTTTTTTCCACTTCAGCACTTTTCTCTCACAGACCAGATGTCTCCCCTCTGGCTCTCTCCTCAGTTCCCCGCTCACCAGCCTTTTGACTTTCTCCATGTTTCTGCAGACTAGTGCCTGTGTAGCCGGCTGTTCTCTGTAGAGTGCATACAGCCCACCGCGGTAGAACGTTTCTTTTACTCGTCATGTATGGTAAGTTCACACGCTCTGCTCCACAGAGAGGGGGCCCGTGGGCTGGGAAAGAGACCTGGAGGGGAAAGTCTCTGTTCCATTGCCGTCTACAGACACCATCCACCTCGCCCTCTCTAGACCTGGCACTGAAGAACATACTGCATGCTCGGGTTATGCAGTGCTGGGGCCCGAACCCTGGGCCTTGTGCATGCCAGCCAGGCACTCTGCCCACTGAGCCATATCCACAGCCCCAGCTGGTTTGACAGGGTAAGGTTTCACATAACCCAGGCTGGCCTGAGACCCACTGTGCAAGCCCAGCTAGCCTCAAATTCAGTATCCCCCTGCCTCCACCTCCACAACGCTGGGATCATAGGCATGCAGCACCACACCCAATCGCTCTAGCCTATTTATAACTTCCATGCACAGTGTGAGCACCACCCCTGCACTGCTGGAAACATGCCCTAACTTACACTGAGCTCTTCCTCCTCTCCCTTATGTTAGCTATATTGTGTTTCTACTGTTTGCAGTCCAGTGGATTTTAAACCACTTAGCTCATCAACACTACCTTTTGAATGACAGCCGTGACTTATCCTCCCCAAAGGTTCCCCTGGACGATTCCGTAGCTGACTGTAGAATCCCAGGAGCGGGCAGTGAGTGAGCCACGGGCACAAGTTCCATTTGGATCCTTAGAAACACACACACAGCCAGGTGTGGTGGCACAAGCCTGAAACCAGAACATTCCGAAGGCAGAGGCAGGAGAGTGGCATGTTTGAGGCAGCCTGGGCTACAGAGGGTGAGCAGTGTTTCAAAGTACAATTAAAAAGAGGCTGACGCTGTGGCTCAGTGGGTAAAGTGCCTGCTGTACAGGAATGAAGACCCGGGTTCAGCTCCCCAGCACTGTGTACAAAGACAGTGTGGCAGCCCCTGTTGCCACAGTCCTGCCGGGGTGGAAGACGGAAGGATCCAATAAGCCAGCTCCAGACTAATTGAGAGATCCTGTCCCGAAAAATAAGGTGTAGGCTTCGCAAGACGGTTCAGTGTGTAAAAGAGCCTGCTACCGAGCCTGACAAAGCCTGAGTTCAGTCTTCGGCATCCACTGCTTGAAAGAAAGAACCAACTTTTGAAAGTTGTCCACTCACCTTCACTGGCGCAGCGACAGACACGTGTTTGCGCTCACTCACACACAATAAATAAACGTAAAAAAAATAAACGTAAAAAAGTAAATAAATGAGTAGATAGAAAGGTGGAATGTGATTTAGAAAGTCACCAGAAGAGGCTGGAGAGAGGCTCGGTGGTTAAAGGCACTGGCTACTCTACACAGGACGCAATGACGGCGGCTCACAGCCATCTGTAACTCCAGGTTCAAGATCCCAGTTACCGTAGCCTCTGTGGGCACTGCATGCACGTAGTACATGCAGGGAGGCAAACACTCATACACATAAAATAAAAATAATAGATCTAAAGAAATAATAATAGCCAAGGGGTAGTGTCTGTCTTGGAGTCTATCACTCAAGAAGCAGAGGCAGGTGGGTTTCTGAGTTCCAGGCCAGCCTGATCTACATAGCAAGTTCCAGGACAGCCATGGCTACATAATGAGATGATGATAAAAATAATAGTAAATATATGCTTAATGGAATCGTCGTCATATATAGCCCGTCCGGGTCGGAAGGATGCCACTTCTCACGAAGGGGAGCAGCTCGCTGAAGCTAAAAAGCAGAGTGGCAATTGTTGCCGCGGAGCCCATGTGCTGGGCGGTTCTGCTACAGAAGGAGCGGGGCTTCTGAGAACTGCACCAATGGGAATCGATCCTGAGATCCTGACTTGGCTTTCATCCTCCGGTTTCAAATCCGGCTGCAGTCAGAATCACAGCTGAACCGTTTCCTAGCGACGGGAGGACGTGCCCGGGCGTCCTTGTTAGGAAAGCCGGCAGAGGGAACAAGACCCGGGGGGTGGTGGTGGGGGGGGGAGGTGCCCCGGGTGTGACCAGGAGGGTGGGAGCCACGGAGGGACCGGAGGGATCTTGCTCAGCGGCCCTGGGCCGGGCTCACTCGGGCTGGAACCTTGCCCGATGTCCCCCTCCTTCCTCACCGGGATCCCGAGCACGGGAGAAGCCGGGATCCCAGGTCCCAGGGCTCCGTGGACAGCGGAAAACCCTTCGACTGCCTTCAGCAGTACCGGGCAGGGACTGGATGCCCCGCCACCTCCCAGCAGGCAACCAGGTGAGCGCAGGGACAGGTAGGGACTTAGGTTGGTACCCTTGGGTCAAGTCCACACCGCAGTTGGGGCAATCCGGAGAATGGAGGAGTCTCTCCACTGGCTCCATGCCTCTGGCGGGGTCTCCTGGAGTCCCTATTTCCCTTCCCAGACTCTCTCGCTATGCAGGACTTACGCTCCGCTGTATGCACACAAGGGACAAAGCTACAAGTCTTAATGAAAAGACTTTATTTTATGTGTGTGCTTAATTTTTTGTTGTTGTTTATTTATGGGAGACAGAGTTTCTCTGTGTAGCTTTGGAGCCTGTCCTGGAACTCACTCTGTAGATCAGGCTGGCCTAGAACTCACAAAGTTCCACCTGCCTCTGTCGGCCTCCTGAGTCCTGGGATTAAAGGCGTGTGCCACACCTTGCTATTTTTTTCTTTAATTAATATTTTATTTTTGGTTTTTCAAGACAGCGTTTCTTGGTGTAACAGCCCTGGCTGGCCTTGAATTCAGAGATCCTCCTGGCCCTGCCTCCCGAGTGCTGGGATGGAAGGCGTGCACCACCACCTCCAGATTTTTAATAGTTTAGAATAGTATACACTGGGCCGTGGTGGCGCACGCCTTCCATCCCAGCACTCGGGAGGCAGAGGCAGGCAGATCTCTGGGAGTTCGAAGTCATTCTGGTCTACGGATTGAGTTCCAGGCTAGCCAGGACTACACAAAGAAACCTTGTCTCGAAAAACAAAAATAAAATCAGAAAAGAAGAAGCATGCAATTCATTTCCCAAGTTTTATACTTTGTTTTTATGGAAATGGATCTCTGGGGTGTAGGTGGCTAAGCAGGTAAAAGAGCCTGGCTTCAAGCCTGTGATGACCCTCAAGACTCAGAGTTGAAAAGGAGAGAACCGACTCCTACATTGTCCTCTGACCTCCACACCCCAACACACACACACATCAAACACATACACAACCATAACACCTAATTTTTTTAATTTAAATTAAGGAAGAAGAAAGAGCTCTTCCCACACCCGTTCTTGCAGCCCTACCTGTGCCATCCCACCAGGAAAAGACAATCCCGCCCAGCCTGGACCTCCATTGTTCTCAGCCCAGCCCACTGGACCCCTGGACCACTCTGGCTGGCAGCCCCTTTGCAGAATTTGTGCTTCCGTCCCAGTGGTCTTTCCTGATTTAGCTACGCGATGCATTTCAGCTATGGCGACTTCTCCCAATTTAAAATGTGTTCGTTAAGTTACTTTTGCAATGGTCGGGCCCTCATCCCCAGCTTATTCTTCCTTTAAACAATGACTCTGTGTTGGTTGGTTGTCAGATTGACACAGGCTAAAGTCATTTGGGAAGATGGTGCCATAACTGAAAAAAATGCTTCCACCAGGTTGGCCTTAGTGTATCTTCTGAGTTAGTGATTGATGGGGGAGGAGGGAGAGGGAAGGGGGCAGGGCCAACCCACCGTGGGTGGTGCCACGCCTGGGCTCGTGGTCCTGGGGTCTATAAGACAACAGACTGAGCAAACCACGTGGAGCAAGCCAGTAAGCAGCACCCCTCCCTGGCCTCTGTGTCAGCCTCTGCCTCCGGATTCCTGCCTTGACTTCCCTTGACGAAGGACTATAAACCCTTTCCTCCCCAAATTGCTTTTGGTCATAGTGTTTCATCCCAGTTATAGAAAACGTAGATAAACTGTCTGAATGTCCTGAGAGAATAAGCAGCAAATAAAGCAGTTGGAAGGACAGTTTGTGCATCTGGAGCAATGGCCAAATCCATAAAGTATTTGCCTGGCAAACCCAGAGACTAGAGTTCACTCAGATCCCAGCAGCCACAGAAAAAGCAGAGGCAAACAGCCTGTAATCCCATCGAGGGAGGCTAGGAAAGGAGGATCTCTGGACCTTAACAACTTTCCAGGCTGGCTCAATCCGTGAGCTCAAAAAAAAAAAAAAAAAAAAAAAAGAGCAGTGGAGAGCCCGAGGGCAGCACTTCACAGACTCACACACACACACATGCACAGACGCACAATTTGTGATTGGTGTGCCATTTTTTACCTTATTCTGCTGTACTCCTTGGGTAATTAATTAGAAATCTTGTTTATTAGTTCTGGTTTTTTTCTGAAATATGGTCTCACCATTTAGCCTATGAAACTTACTACATATGCCACCATGGTCTCAAATATATGCAAATCCTCCTGCCTCAGCCTCCTGAGTGCTGAGATTAAAGATATAAACCACCACATCAGGCTTACTCCCAGATCTCTCAGATTTTATTAGCTAGGCAAGGTGATGCACGCTTTTAATCCCAGCACTTGGGAGGCAGAGCAAGTGGACTCTGGGTTCGAAGCCAGCCTAGTCTACAGAGTGAGTTCCAGGATAGCCAGGGCTACACGAAGAAACACTGTCTCAAGGGGATGGATATATTTTGTTTTTATATATGTGGCTGTGTGAGTTGGGGTGCACACCCATGCAGGTGTTCATGAAGAACTAAAGGGGGCATCAGATGCCCTGAAGCTGCAGCTGCAGGCAGCTGTGACCACTGAAGGTGGGAGCTGGGAACTGAACCAGGGTCCTCTGCAGAAGCAGCAAGCATTCATAAGCGCTGAGGCAGCTCTCCAGCCACTTCCAGACATTTGAAACAAACCCTTACATTGTTATTTCTCAGCTTTTAGACACCACAACCATTGAGCCCTTGGATGGAAGAGGGGACAGCTGTCATCAGCACAATTTCTGCCCTTTCCTGTACTCAGAGCAGTGATTACTCCCAGCTTCTCAGTCGCTACTCTACTAATTCTTTTTTCTTTTCGAGACAGGGTTTCTCTGTGTGGCCCTGACTGTCCTGGAACTCACTCTGTAGACCTGGCTGACCTCAAACTCAGATCCTCCTGCCTCTGCGTGCTGGGATAAAGGCCTGTGCCACCAGGCCTCAGCAAGCTTTTATTCGTGGACATGGGTGCCTCCCTTTAAGGCAGGGTTCAAGAGTCAGACTTGCTTGTGAGGAAGACAAGGCTTTTACAGATCAGAGGTAGGGGGTTTCCAAATCGGGGGTTGGCAGGCGAAATAGGTGGGGTTATAGGAACCCTACAAACAAGTTAGTCCTAATGACCTCTTGAACAGAGACACAGTTGCAAGGTGGGCATAGCAAAGTTGTTATAATCTAAAAACTGGTGGGAAAAAAATCACACCATACAACAGGGCTCACGTGGGAGGTTTATTGGAAAAGGTGAGAGAGAGGTGAGAGAAAGGGGCAGAGAACGGCTCCTGAGGACAAGATTGGCAAAAGAGGAAAAGATGGGAGGTGGACAGGCCCGCCTTTTATAGGGGAGCCTAGCAAACATGCACAGGGCGCGCTCTTAAGGGCTGCAGTTGAGGTCGGATCCTGTCAGGACCCCAAGGGCAGGCCAGTACAGATATGAATACTGACATTTGTCCCTTTTTATTATAAAAAGTTGAGGAGGAGCCGGGTGGTGGTGGCGCACGCCTTTAATCCCAGCACTTGGAAGGCAGAGGCAGGCGGATCTCTGTGAGTTCGAGGCCAGCCTGGTCTACAAGAGCTAGTTCCAGGACAGGAACCAAAAAAGCTACAGAGAAACCCTGTCTCGAAAAAAAAAAAAAAAAAAAAAAGTTGAGGAGGGGGTGAGAATGCTGTGTTCTCAAGACTGCTTCATGCTGAGCCAGGGGTGTCACAATCTTTGGGGTACCTGTGAAAGTACTGTCCAAGCTCTGTGGAACCATTAGGCACTACTTGGATCCAAGTCAACTGTCTGGATCTTAAAGCACCTGATCCTTTCTCGTTGCCACAGCAGCACCTGGACGCCCTCTTTCTAGCCAGTTTACCAGGAGACACAGGTGGTTCGTTACTGAGGGCAGTCACTGTAGAGTTAGTACCCTTTAAATAAAGGAATAGTAAAGAGTTACCTCCAGCTCTGTGGCTAACAGTTGCTAGTCCTATAACAATAGTTGTTTGATCAAAGGTTTTTGAATGTATCATTGGAAATACATACAAAAGAAATTGATGAAGCTGGTGTGGTTGTTTTTTTAAAAAAAAATTTATTTATTTATTATGTATACAATATTCTGTCTGTATGTCTGCAGGCCAGAAGAGGGCACCGGACCTCATTCTAGATGGTTGTGAGCCACCATGTGGTTGCCGGGAATTGAACTCAGGGCCTTTGGAAGAGCAGGCAATGCTCTTAACCGCTGAGCCATCTCTCCAGCCTTTTTTTTTTTTTTTTTTTTTTTTTGGTTTTTCGAGACAGGGTTTCTCTGTGGTTTTGGAGCCTGTCCTGGAACTAGCTCTTCTAGACCAGGCTGGTCTCAAACTCACAGAGATCCGCCTGCCTCTGCCTCCCAAGTGCTGGGATTAAAGGCGTGTGCCACCACCGCTCGGCTGCTGGTGTGGTTGTTAAAGGCGGAAGAACAAGGAGAAGGAAGGGTCAGGAAGGACTGCATCCACTGCCATAGGGGTTCCCAATCCAGTAGCGGGCCCTGGAAACTCATTCCGAGTTCTGGTGATGTTTATAAGACCAGAGGTGGTGGACATCTGTTCAGTTTGCTGATACTGGGACTTTGAAAACAAGAATCGCCAAAGTGTTCTGTTGCTGTTGAGAGCAGGATTTCAGCTGGGACCCCGATATCCGCACCGTGCACAACCAAGCACAAGCCTTGACCTGACAGCCCCGGTAGCAGGTGGAAGACAGAGACAAGAAAGCATATCTAAGGGTATTTGGGCCAGATCTAACTGCAAAGACAAGTTTAGAAGCCCTTAAATCGAGCACTGAGTGCCAAAGCTGGAGGTATGGGAGATGCCAAAGTTCCCATGAGTGAGGCAGATCAAAGGTCTGTAATTCCTAGTGTCCCAGGAATTCAGAGAGGGGCGATTTCGAGAAGGCACAGGCTGCCATAGTGATTTATGAAGCAGAGCAGGGGCCAAGCGCTCTGAGCCTGAGAGAGCCATGGTTGCCAGGTACCAGGGCTTAACCAGGCCAAAATGTGAGAAACCACACTTGAGAGACGCGGCCTCACTCGTCGCAAATGGCCAGAGGTGGAGAAGAGGGGCTCACTGATTGTGCCGGAGTTAGATGGAGGGGCCCAGTGGGAAGGCAAGGCTGTAGTATGTGGACCCGGTTCCAGGGTGCTGGCATGCCCCAAACTGCCAGCGGGTAGGAGGAAGCGCTCGGAGAGCCTTTCCTGGTTAGGGAACCAATGTTGCAATTTCAAAAATACCATGCAACAAGGCTCACACGGGAGGCTTATTGGAAGAGGAGAGAGGAGGGGCTGAGAAGGGGGCAGAGACCGGTCCCTGGGGACAAAAGTGGGGGCGGAGGGAGAAAGAGAGAGAGAGGAAAAAGATGGGAGGTGGGCAAAGCCCACCTTTTAAAAAGGAACTTAGCAAATGTGCACAGGAGGTGCTCTTAGTGGCTGCAGCCGAGGACGCATCCTGTCAGGACCCCAGGGCAGGCCAGTACAGATGCCAGAATACTAACAAAAGTAGCCATAGTCATAATACAGTAGTCATGGGTGGCCATATAGCATTTGAAACAAAGCTAGGGCTGCAAGACAGTTATAAACAACTTTTGAAACAAAGACATGATTGCCATTCCTGGAATGGGCAGCACAGAACCCTTTGTAGTTAAGGATACAGCTGGGGCATAGCCCAATCCTTGAGAAACAGAGGTTTAATCATAAACAGGAATGAACTTTGTAACATCCGGCTGTACTGTGGGTAGTGCGGCGCCTGCACTACAAGGCCGTTAGCGAGCCCGGAGGGGCCTGGAGATTTAAACACACACACACAGAGGCAAGGGACAGGGGTCATCCTCGAAACAAGAATGCCAACTTTATTGTGCTCCAGGGAAGCTTATATAGTGCTCTGGCCACGCCACAGCTCTCAGCATCTTTCAGCTGCGGCCACCAGAAACAAGGCCCCTGCCATCAGGGTCTCCTGCTCAGAGCAGCTGCATGCACAGGTAAACAAGTTGTTGACAAGAAATTCAGGGTCTGGGGGTGGACAGCCCCCAACAGAACTTAATCTGTCTTTATTATAAAGTTGTTTTTAAGCCTAAAGTGGAGGCAGGTTAGTTCTACACTGCCAAGCCAGATGACCTGGTTCAATCCCTGGGCCCCATATAGTAGAAAGGGAGCTCATGTTCACACAGTCACGAGCACACACACACACACACGTACACACACACACACCAATCACACAACAATGCTTCTGGGTTTTTCTTCTTTTATATTTGTTTTTGGTTTTTTGTTTGTTTGTTTTTTGGTTTTTTTGGGACAGTGTAGTGATATTTTGTTTGTGTTTTAATAGATAAAGCTTGCCTGAAGATGAGAGTGCAAAGCTAAGCCGCTAAAGTCCACACAGCGGTGACACACACCTTTTATCCCAGGACTAGGAAGACAGAGACAGGCGGATCTCTCTGAGTTCAAAGCCGCCTTGGGCTACATGAAATTGATCCAGTCCAAAAGAGAAACAGCGCCCACACAAAGGTGATGCCAGCACTAGGGAGGTGGAGACAGGAGAGATATGGCTGGGCAGAGAGGAATATAAGGTGGGAGGAGACAGGAGCTCAGTGCAGTCTGAAGACGCAGTCTCAGGAACAGTAGAGACAGGATCTCCCCTTCCACCTGCGCCCTGGTAGAGGTAAGAACTAGTGGCTGGCCGCTTTGCTTCCCTGATCTTTCAGCTTTTGCCCCCAATAACTGACTCAAAGTTTTTATTATTAAGGCCAATTAGAATTCTTGTTACAAGGCAGGGTTTTTCTATGTAGCCCTTGCTGTCCTGGAACTCACTCTGTAGACCGGGTTGTCCTCAAATTCACAGAGATCTGCCTGCCTCTGTCTCCCAAGTGCACAATGTATTTTTTTTATTTAAGCAAGATTAGATATGAAACAATATGGAATGGGTCCAGCAGCACAAACTCCGGAGTTCTGAGCACCAGGTTTTACATCCTAGCTGTTGAGTGACATCACGGGCAGCCTCTATAGCCATTCGAGCCGGAAGCCACATAAGCCATGAAAGCATTGGGAAGCCATCAAATGACAAATTTCTGGAAACGGTCCACCTGGGTCATCATTAAAGAAGTTCTCCCTCACTGGTGGTGGCACAGGCCTTTGTCCCAGGACTCGGGAGGCAAAGGCAAGCGGTTCTCTGTGAGTTCGAAGCCATCCTGGTCTACAGAGTGAGTTCCAGGATAGCTAGCACTACACAGTGAAACCGTCTCTCAAAAAACAAACAAAAGAAAAAAGAAAGCCGGGCGGTGGTGGCGCACGCCTTTAATCCCAGCACTCGGGAGGCAGAGGCAGGTGGATCTCTGTGAGTTCGAGGCCAGCCTGGTCTACAAGAGCTAGTTCCAGGACAGGAACCAAAAGCTATGGAGAAACCCTGACTCGAAAAATCCAAAAAGAAAAAAGAAATTCTCTATTTCCTGTGGTCGGAAACCAGATGGAACTGGGTTTTAACTGGTCAGCTTTTCCCCACTTCTGTTTCTGGGATGGCCTCTTATGAAGCCTGCCAACTGCTCGCTTCTTGACTTCGAGTCCTCCATCAAAACCCGTCAGATCCGAGGCCAGGCATGGCGGTGCATCCCTGCTATCTCAGCACTCCGGAGGTTAGGGCAGAGGGTCACGAGTTCAAGCTCAGCCTAGGCTGAACAGTAAGCTCTTGTCTCAAAATGAAAATGGAGCCTGGCTTGGTGGCACATGATTTCAGTCCCAGCACTCGGAGGACTGTTTGAGGCCAGCCTAGTCTACAGAGTGAGTTCCAGAACAGCTCAGAGGGTTGAGAGAAACCCTGTCTCAAAATAAACAAGAAAGAGAAATAAAACAATCCCCCATTCAATCTGTGAGCTTCCTATGATTTTGTGCTCTACCCTCGCTCCACAATTTACTTGCTTGAGGGAACTTAAGCATATCTTCTATCTTCTCAAACCTCAGTTTCCCCTTGGTAGAGAACAGCATCTCCTTCCTGGGGTTAGCAGGCTCTGTGTGAGTTCCCAAACACGGCCCAGGAACCCAGAGTAAAGTGGATGTCAGTCAGCAGGAGCCATTAGCATTTGGTAAAAGATGGTGCTGTGCTGTGTGAGGACGTGTGTGTGTGTGTGTGTGCCCATGCATGCAAATTATTTTTTTATTTTATATGCTTTGGTATTTTGCCTGCATGTATGTCTGTGTGAGGGTGTCGGATCCCCTGGAACTGGAGTTACAGGCAGTTGTGAGCTGCCATGTGGGTGCTGAAAATTGAACCTGGGTCCTCTGGAAGAGCAACTCTGAGATCTCTCTCTCTCTCTCTGCCACGCTGCAGATTAAATTTAGGGCCTCAGGTATACACAGGAGGCAAACACACTACTGAGCTCCAACCCCAGCGCTCCACCCTGTTTTGTCGCTGTTAAGACTTGATCTCGGCAGCCATGCCTCACACTTGCTATGTAACTGAGGATGGCTTTGAACTTTTGACCTTCCTAGCTCTTAGTGCTAGGGTTACAGATGAGCACTGCGAGTCTTGTTTAAGCAGTGCTGGGGATGATCCCAGAGCTTTGTGGACGCTAGATGAGCGCTCTGTCAACCCTGGAGCCTTTCCCTCCCTCGCTTCCTTCCTTCCTTCCTTCCTTCCTTCCTTCCTTCCTTCCTTCCTTCCTTCCTTCCTCCCTCCCTCCCTCCCTCCCTCCCTCCCTCCCTCCCTCCCTCCCTCCCTCTTTTCTTTTCTGAGACACAGCCTCACTTGGTCAGTTGGTAACCTAGATATGGTTTTGTACTGAGCCTTCTCTGAATTCAGCCAGGACTCAGTGGGACTGTAAGACATGCTCTGTGTCAACCCTGTTCCCCGCATTCCTCTTGTCCTGTATCGAGGCTGCCATATGGAGCCCACACTCTGGCACTGGCCATAATTATAGTGGGGCTTTCACAACAGCCGCGAGCCGTTTGTCAAGGGCCCTGAGCACATTTACCTTCTCCACAGCTGTTAGGGTCAGCGCTTATTAGACACCCACCGTCTCCAGCACATGCCTCCTCAAGCCAGATGCTTTAGGAGTCCGGACAATTTTCATATTTAAAGTTCATTTATCTATTTTTTTATGAAACAGGCTGCCCTCTAATCGTGTAACTAAGGGTGACCTTGAACTTGAATGCATGGTCCTCTCCTCTTTTCCTCTAGACTGTTGGGATTGTAGATGTGGGCCACCGTGGCCAGCTCTGGTTTGCTATCTTGAATTAAATGTCTAGATAAGTAATTGTGAGTGTGAGCTAACGATGAGATAATGGTCTAAAAGCATCCTTTGAAAATCTTCTTTTGCAGCTGGGAGGTGGTGGCACATACCTTTAATCCCAGCACTTGGGAGGCAGAGGCAGGAGGATCTCTGAGTTGGAGGCCAGCCTGGTCTACAAGAGCTAGTTCCAGGACAGCCAGGGCTACACAGAGAAACCCTGTCTCCAACCTGCCGCCACCCCCTCTCCCAGGGAAATAAGAATGCAGAGCAGAGCTAGGGAAATGCTCAGCAGGCAAAGGCTGAGTCAGAGTCCAGAACCCGCACGCCGCCAAGAGAGAACAGTTCCACGAGCTGTCGTCGAGTTGAACGCCACACCTGCACCACAGCTGCACACTCACACGGTAGATCAACAAGTAAATCGTTCTTAATACGGAAAACTTTCCTGTCGGTTTGGCTTGCAGCTCTTAACTGATTAAACGTCCTTAGCTCTCCTCCCTTTCATTTTGTGGCCCTTGTAAATAAATTTACAGCCATCTTAATCTTCCTTTTATCACTAATAACTTTCATCCCTCCTTTTATTTACTTCCTTCTGGTACTGTTCATGAATCCATGGCTGTGGGCATGCTGAGCTAGCACTCTACCACTGAGCCAACCCCGGCCCCTCACTGGGGGATTCTAGGCAGGGCTCTACCACTGAGCCACACCCCAGCCCCTCACTGGGGGATTCTAGGCAGGTGTGCTACTACTAAGCTACACCCCAGCTCCTCACTGGTAGGCGCGCGCGCACACACACACAGATTATTTGTTTCTTTTTGTTGCAAGGGAAGGAGCTCCTTGTTTGTCCCGGCTGCCCAGAACTGAAATAGTCACACAGAAACTGTATTAATTAAAACACTGCTTGGCCCATTAGCCTTAACTTCTTATTGGCTAACTCTTACATTTTAATTTAACCCATCTCCATTCATCTGTGTATTGCCACGTGTCCTGGCTTACCAGCAAGATTCTAACTGGCATCTGTCTCAGATCCATGGCTTCTCCCTCACTCTACTTTCTTCCTCCCAGAATTCAGTTCTGTCTTCTCCGCCTAAGTTCTGCCCTGTCAGGGTCAAGGAAGTTTCTTTATTCATTAACCAATACAAGCAACACACAGAGGGGACTCCCACATCATATTTTGGTTTTTTGAGACAGGGGTTCTCTGTGTAACAGTCCCAACTGTTCTGGAACTATGAGTAGACCAGGCTGGCCTTGAACTCACAGAGATCTGCCTGCCTCTGCTCCCAAGTGCTGAGATTAAAGGTGTGCTCCAGCACATATGACTTAGAGTTTATTTTTTAATTAATGCTTATTTAAGTTTAATTAATGTTAATTTTAAGTGTGTGGGTGTTTAACTTCATGTTTGTACATGCACCACATGAGTACAGTGCCTGTACTGCTAGAAAAGGGTATCAGATCCCCAGAAATGGAGATATAGGTGGGTGTGAGCCGCCATGTGGGTGCTGAGAATTGAGCCCGGATCCTCTGGAAGAGCAGCCAGTGCTCTTAGCTACTGAGTCATCTCTCCAGGCCCCTTGAGCATCCTCTTGTACAGTGAAATGCATACTTACCCTACGACCCAATAATTCCATTCCTAGGCATTTACTCAAGGGAAATGCAGCCTGTTCCTCACGGATCTTCATACGTGAACATGCAGCCTGTTCCTCACGGATCTTCATACATGAACATGCAGCCTGTTCCTCACGGATCTTCATACGTGAACACCCGTAGCAGTTTCATTCATGACAGTTCCAAGTGGGAACAGCTCAAACGTGCATCACGGCTGTGGATAAACAGATTTCGGGGCATCTGCTCACTGGCATATTACTCAGCGATAAAAAAGGAAGGAGGCCCTGACAGATCATCCAGCAAAGTGGATGAGTCATGTAGGAGCTGTTCTGAAGGAGGAAGCCAGGTTAGGGAGTATGTGACAGACGTGTCAAGGAGAGACTAATCAGGAGCCTGGAACCATGTAGTCACTGGAAACATGAATGTTGGTGACTCAGAGCTATTAAAGTGTAACAGGGGCCAGGCAGTGGTGGCACACGCCTTTAATCCCAGCACGCGGGAGGCAGAGACAGGCAGATCTCTGAGTTCGAGGCCAGCCTGGTCTACAGTGAGTTCCAGGACAGCCAGGGGTACACAGAGAAACCCTGTCTGGAAAAAAAAGTTCAGTGTGTAAAGGTGCTTATTGCTAAGGCTGATGACCTGAGTTGACTCCCAGAGCCCACCAGGCAGAAGGAGAGAACCAACTCCTGCGAGCTGTCCCTCGACCTCTATATGTGCACATCCTTGCTTACACATGTGCACACACTCACACGCACACACACACATGCACACGCACACACACACAACATCATTTTAGGGCCTGGAAAGATGGCTCAGTAGCTAATGGCACCTACTACTCTTGTCTAGGACCCTGGTTCAATGCCCAGCATCCACATGGTGCTTTACAAACATCCTTAACTCCAGTTCTAGGAGGTCCAATGCCATCTTCTGACTTCTTTAGGCTCCGGACATGACTGTGGTGCACTTATTACATTCACGCAGGCAAAACATCCATAAATATTGAAATAATTACTTTTTAAGAGTCAATTTTATATTTTGTAACATTTATTTTATTCTGTGTGTATGTGTGTGTGCCTGAGTGCATGTCTGTAGTCTTAGCTCTCTGGGAAGTTGAGTCAAGAGAATAATTTAAGCACAGTAGTTGAAGGCTAGTCTGAGCAACATAAGGAAACCATTATTCAGAAATGGGAGGAAGAAAGAGAGGGAGGAAAGGAGAGAAAAATGACAACCATAACCCAACACTTCAGAGATGATCTCAGAATGGTAAGAAGTTCAAGGCCAGCCTTGACAGCCTGAACCCCATTTCAAAAACACCAAAAAGGGCTGCTGAGACATCTGGGGGGGGGCACTTGCCACCAAGCCTGACGGTCTGAATTCATCCTCAGAAACCACACAGGTAAAGGTGAGAACTGGCTCCTACAAACTGTCCTCTGAGTACCACACGTGTGCCACACAGGTTCACACACACGCACACACACACACCACGTACTAAATAAACAAAAGTTAAAAACAAAATTTTGAATGAAAATAGCAACAAAAAGACAGCAGCCCCAGGCTGGGATGGAATTTGCCAGAAGTGCACATCCTGTAGGATGCCAGACAAAACCGCATACAGGGAAGTGTCTGGGGTGAGGTGGTGCTGTCGGCCACACACGTGGCAGGAGCCAGATGCTGGAGAATCCTGGCAGTGCCAGAGACTGCAGCCCGCAGGCACAAGCCATGGAGCAGCCCGAAAACTACGAGTCCAACCGTGCTGCCTGCCACGCTCCTCCAGCGCCCCCTACTGGAAACCCGTGGCAGCTGGCAGAGGAAGAAGAATCCGACTTCAATTCAAACTGACATGTACTAACAGGAGTTCAGGGCTGTAATCACAGCAAGGCTGAGGCGGGAGGACCACCGCATATTTTAGGCCGACTTCACTGGAGTGAGCCCCTGTATAACAACACCAACAAAAATAAAAGCTACCACCGACTTCTGGAAAACTCGAGGGTTGGTGACAAGACCCAGTGGGTAAAGGCGTTTGGCAAAAGCATGACGACCTGAGTTCTGTCCCCCGAGATCCACGTGGTGGAAGAAGAGACCCAACCACAAAGTTGTCTTCTGAGCTCCACACATATGCAGTGGAGCACACACACACACATACACACATACACACAAATATAATTAAAAAAAAAAAAAAGACGGGCGGTGGTGGCACACACCTTTAATCCCAGCACTCGGGAGGCAGAGGCATGCGGATCTCTGTGAGTTCGAGGCCAGCCTGGTCTACAAAAGCTAGTTCCAGGACAGGCACCAAAAACTACAGAGAAACCCTGTCTCGAAAATAAAAATAAATAAACAAATAAGCGTTTTAAAAAGCCAAGCACACAGCTTTGATGCCAGTATTCCCAAGGCAGAGACACAGATCTCTGTGAGTTCAATCAAAGCCTGGTTTACATAGCAAGTATCAGGTCAAGCTACGGCTACACAGTGAGACATAACTGAGAGAGAACAGTTGGAATCAGAGCGGACTAATGTAGTTGCCTTGTCTCAGAACAAAGATGGATGGTTGCATAGACAGTGATTTTGTTTTCTTTCAGTGATCTAGTCACTAACGGGGCTCAGCGAACTGGCCCACCCTCGGGGGTCATGTAATTGCTATCTGACAGAAGAGGAAGGACACGCCTCCCTGTGGTCTCTCCAGTCCACTGCCCTCAAAGCAGCTGTCTCAGGCAGGGATAAGGTGGAGGCGGCTTGCACAGCCTGGGGACCTCAGTCTGCCTACCCCACCAGCCAGCTGTTAGCCACTTAGCAATACTCTAGGACTCCCGAGAAGGAACTCGACCTCAGGGGGAGTCAGGAGGAACGGTTTTTAGAATACCACCTGGAAATCCCTTAGCAATGTCACGTCTCCAGTGCTATGACTATATATATATATATATATATATATATATATATATATATATATGTCCCTATAACTAGCACAGATATGGAGCCACGTGTTACATAGGAGGAACCATCCTAGTCCTTTTCAGGATGTACAGTCATAGGTTCTTGCAGATGGAATGTTAGCAGCATCCCCGGTTACCATGCCAACCAGTGATAACCTCCCTCCAAACATGGCAGTGACTCAGCCTTGCTCCCCAGTGGCCAGCAGCAGTCGGGCAGTATCTGATTTCTCCCACCCAAACTGGTCTCAGCTGGTGATTGGCATTTGGCCTCTAGACCACGTGAGTGAGGTCCCATGTGCAGAGAGAGGCCTGGAGTTCCCACATGCAGTAGACAGGTTTCAAGCTTTGCTTGGCTTAACCCTGCCTTTTCCTTCTTCTCTTCATTTTCTTCTTCTCCATCCCTTCCTTTCCTGAGGATCCAACCCAGGGCATCCTACAAACTAGGAAAAAGCTTTATGAAAAGGCTCACTCTCTGAGGTCCCCGGTCCAACCTCAAACCTTCATTTTTTTTTTTTATCTACTTGTACTTTGTGGGGAGGGGCATTTTGAGACAAAGTTTCTCTGTGTAACCCTGGATGTCCTAGAACCCGCTTTGTAGACCAGGTTGGCCTCGAACTCATAGAGATCTGCCTGCCTCTGCCTTCCAAGTGCTGGTATTAAAGGGACACATCACCACTGCCTGGCCTGTACGTTTTTTTAAAACATTTATCTTATTGCAGGGGTGCTTTGCCTGCACGCATGCCCATGTGCCCGAGCACACGTCTCTTGACCTCAGAAGCTAGGAGAGGCCATGAGATCCCTGCAGCTGTAAAGTGCAGCAGCTGTGAGCCACTGTGTAGGTGCTAGGGGATTCAACCAGTCTTCTGCGGGAACAGCAAGTGCTCTTGATCACCCGTCCATCGGTCCAGCCCCATTTGTCTTTCTTTCCTCTTCATCTTTCTCTTCTTTCTTAAGACCAGTCCTGACTATCCTAGAACTCTCTATGTAGACAAGCTGGTTCAAAGTCACAGAGATCTGTCGGCCTCTTCCTCAGGAACACTGGGATAAAAGGCATGAGCCACCACACTTGGCAAGAAAAATAAATTTCTTAAAGGGAAAGTTTAAGGAAAAGCGAAGAGGGAGGTTAGGTTTGGTGATGAGGTCCTAAAGTGATAAAGCAGAGATATGTGGCGACATTTGAGCAAAGACCTGAAGGAAACACAAATGTAAGCATCCTGCTCCCAGGAGAGACAGCCAGACCAGGGGCCGTGAGGTGGCAGAGGGAGGGACATGAGAATAGAAAGACATGGGCCGACCGTGTGGGACCTTGTGGCTCCCAGGGACTCTGCCTTTAGCTTGAAAACATGACAGCACTTGAGCCAAATGCTTACCCTGCATGTGAGGAAGGAAGCACATGGCCAGGAGGTGGTGGTGGTGTGGGGGACCACTAGGGTTCAAAGGTCATCTCTGACAGGGCTAACAAGGAACCCAGGTCAAAGCCTAGAATGGAGAGATGGTTCCTAGAAGCTCGATGACAACAGCGGAATGTTAATGGGGCCAGCTTAGCTATACGCCACATTGATGGCCTGGACATTGTAGGGTGCCTAGAAAAAGCTCACCAGCTGGGTATGGTGACAACACACCTGTAATGTCAGCATGTGGGAGGTGAAGGCTGGTGGATTAGGAGTTCAAAGTCAGCCTTGGCTACATAGCAAGTTTGAGACTAGCCTCGGCTACGTGAAACCCTGTCTCAAAAATTCAAAAGGAAGGAAGAAAAAGAAAAGATTCAAGAGATATTGTGGGTGAGAACTGTAGCACGAATAATAAAAACCCAGAGACAGATATTGGGGTTCAAGCTGAAGATCAGAAAAAAACAGCCAAGCTACTAAAAAAGTCTTACCTCTACCAAGGTTGGGTGACTGCAGACTGAGCCCTGAGTCTTTGTCTCCTTCCCTCTTATATTCCCCTCTAGTGTTAGAATTAAAGGTATGTGATTCCCTAGTACTGAGATTAAAAGTGTGAGCCTACACCACCTGGATCTATTTCTGCATTGATATTGTGTAACCCAGGGTGGCCTTGAGCTCATAGAAATTCATCTGCCTCTCCATCACAATCCCTGACTTCAAACTCTACTACAGAGCTATAGTAGTGAACACAGCCTGGTACTGGCATAAGAACAGAAAAGAGGACCAATGGAACTGAATAGAAGACCTGGATATCAATCCACACATCTTCGAACACCTGATATTTGATAAAGAAGCAAAAAATATCAAATGGAAAAAAGAAAGCATATTTAACAAGTGGTGTTGCCATAACTGGATATCAACATGTAGAAAAAATAAAAAAAAAGACTCATATCTGTCACCATGCACAAAACTCAAGTCCAAATGGATCAAAGACCTCAACATAAAGTCAGCTACACTGAAGTTTATAGAAGAGAAAGTGGGAAGTACACTTGAACGCATTGGCACAGGGAACCACTTCCTAAATATAACCCCAGCAGCACAGACACTGAGAGAAAGAATTAATAAATGGGACCCCCTGAAACTGAAAAGCTTCTGTAAAGCAAAGGACATGGTCAACAAAACAAAACAACAGCCTACAGAATGGGAAAAGATCTTCACTAACCCCACATCAGACAGAGGACTGATCTCCAAAATATACAAAGAACTCAAGAAATTGGACACCAAAAGAACACATAATCCAATAAAAAAAAATGGAGTACAGACCTAAACAGAGAACTGTCAACAGAGGAATCTAAAATGGCTGAAAGACACTTAAAGAAATGTTCAACATCCTTAGTCATCAGAGAAAAGCAAATCAAAACAACTCTGAGATTCCATCTTACACCTGTAAGAATGACCAAGATCAACAACACTGATGACAACTTATGCTGGAGAGGTTGTGGGGAAAAGGGAACACTTCTGCATTGCTGGTGGAAGTGCAAGCTGGTATAGCCCCTCTGAATGTCAGTGTGGAAATTTCTCAGAAAATGAGGAAACAACCTCCTCAAGACCCAGCAGTACCACATTTGGGTATATATCCAAAGGATGCTCAATCGTGCCACAAGGATATATGTTTATAGCAGCATTATTTGTCATAGCCAGAACCTGGAAACAACCTAAATGCCCCTCGATCGAAGAATGGATAAGAAAAATATGGTACATTTACACAATGGAGTACTACACAGCAGAAAAAAGTAACAACAGCTTGAATTTTGCAGGAAAATGGATGGAGCTAGAAAACATTATTTTGAGTAAGGTAACCCAGGCACAGAAAGACGATTACCACATGTACTCACTCATAGGTGGTTTATTTTTATTTTTTATTTTATTTATTTATTTATGTATTTATTTATTTATTTTTTGGTTTTTCGAGACAGGGTTTCTCTGTGGTTTTGGACCCTGTCCTGGAACTAGCTCTTCTAGACCAGGCTGGTCTCGAACTCACAGAGATCCGCCTGCCTCTGCCTCCCGAGTGCTGGGATTAAAGGCATGCGCCACCACCGCCCGGCCCATAGGTGGTTTTTAAACATAAAGCAAAGAAAGTCAGCCTACAAACCACAATCCCAGAGAACTTAGACAACAATGCGGACACTAAGAGAGACTTACATAGATTTAATCTATATGGGAAGTAGAAAAAGACAAGATCTCCTGCGTAAGTTGGGAGCATGAGGACCTTGGGGGAGGATTGAAGTAGGGAGGGAAGAGAAAAATGTAGAGCTCAATAAATATCAATAAAAAAAATTAAAAATTCATCTGCCTTTCTTATTTATTTATTTATTTATTTATTTATTATATTAAATTATGTGTATAACATTCCTTCCATGTATGCCTGCAAGCCAGAAGGGGGCGCCAGGCCTCATTATTGATGGCTGTAAGCCACCATGTGGTTGTTGGGAATTGAACTCAGGACCTCTGGAAGAGCAGTCAGTGCTCTTAACCTCTGAGCCATCTCTCCAGCCCCCTCATCTGCCTTTCTCTCCCACATCCTGGGATTAAAGGTGTGTGTCACCATTACCTGACCTCTAGTGGCTTAGTTTTATTTTCTGATTGCCTGTCTCAAAAAACCAAAAAATAAAAATAAAAATAAAAAAAAAATAAATAAAATATCACTATATTTCCTCTTTTGTATAAAATAAAAAAGGTTATAACAAGAAAAACAATACACAATAAGTACAATAACAATATACATTATATATAGGCAATAAATACATTCACAATGTCTAGTCCATTTGCATTTGACAAATTCAGAGAAAATACTCCATATCTATCCTATCTTGTGAGTCCAAAGTCTTGTACCTAATTTACTTTCTATCATAACTTGCTTTCTGCATCTGTTAAACAAGGAAAATTGTATCTATAACTATCTGGTCTTCAACTCCCTCAGAGACCCAAGAAGGAAATAATATTAACTGAGTAAGCAGGAAGTGCATGCAAGTGACTTCCAAAAAATGTGAGAAATGACAGAAACAACTGGCTGCCTGGACAATTACCCAAAGTTGTTCTACAACATTGGGACATTCATCTTCGGCCTACAGGCCTAGCATATTCAACAGACTTTTTTGTGAAGCAGGATACTCTGAAGGGGCTGCCATGCCTTGTCTTGACAATGTTTTGATGGAGGAAGGTCATTGGTTAATTAATAAAGAAACTGCTTGGCCTCATAGGTTAGAACATAGGTGGGTGGAGTAAACAGAACAGAATGCTGGGAGGAAGAGGAAGTGAGCTGAGATGCAGGGCAGCTCCTCTCAGAGCCAGAGGCGATGCAGCCAGTTACCAGGTCAGACATGCTGAATCTTTCCCAGTAAGCGCACGGAGTGGTGCTACGCAGATTATTAGAAATGGGCTAAATTAATACGTGAGAATTAGCCTAGAAGAGGCTAGATACAATGGGCCAGGCAGTGTTTAAAAGGATACAGTTTGTGTGTTGTTATTTCGGGGCATAAGCTAGCCAGGCGGCCGGGAGCTGGGTGGCAGGAACGCAGCCCGCAGCTCCCACTACAATGTTTGGCAGTCACTTTCTTTTGTGTCCTGCTTGTTCAGTTAGGACAGTATAGTGTCAACAGTTGGGACAAGGGCACTCTCTTCTCAGTGGCTTATTTTTGTCACAAAGAAACACCATATGGAGTTTCTTTTATTTGATGCCCATCATCTTCTCTGAAGTAGATTGGTACGACCAGGAGAAGACATGTCTCATTGTCATAAAAGAAGAACCTATAGGGGCTGGAGAGATGGCTCAGTGGTTAAGAGCACCGGCTGCTCTTCCAGAGGTCCTGAGTTCAATTCCCAGCAACCATATGGTGGCTCACAACCATCTGTAATGAGATCTGACGTCCTCTTCCAGCATGTGGGCATACACGGAGGCAGAATGTTGTATACATAATAAATAAATAAATATTTAAAAAAAAAAGAAGAACCTATGTTATTAAAACACCTTAAATGTCATATTCTGCAGATCTCTGAAGTATTTGAAGATGACCTGTCTATTTAACCTTGAAAACATACCTAATGTGACTACAAGTTCGATTTTAATAGGTGATCAACTATTAACCTGCATTTCCTTTTTATCCTAAACACTTGATAATAATAGTTTTCAAGGACTAGAAATTTGCATCCCATGTTAAATGAGCTGTATAGGTACAATACCTTGAACAAGAGTAGACAGAAATGTACAGTATGTTTAAAGAAAATTAATCCCAAATTTGTATGAATATACAGTATTAGCATACAATATATAAAAGTCTAATCCAGTGTAAAACATTTAAAATTAGTAGTTGCTTTCTAAAAGTAGATTCAATAATCTACCTTTCTGTCTTATTGTATCTATACCCTCCCTTTTTTCTTTTCAGAGTAGATTGTAACCTTTTATCCTATCACATCTATATCCTCATTTTTTTTCTTTTCAAAACAAGTCTGAATTAAATATCCTTCGTTCACCTTTCCTCCTGACTGTAACCAATAACAACTTGTAACCAACCCCCCCCCAAACAATAACAAATATCCATAACCCGTTGAACAACCAAAAACCACCCACCCCACCTCTTCAGAATGTGTGTGTTGTATTCTTAAATTTACTTCTTGCTGTCTGGAGGTGATAGTATCCTTAAAGGATACTAAAAAGAAAATTTTTTGGTTAATTGTCAAGTTCTGGGAGAGGTAGGTATGTCGTTTGTTGAACAGTTTCTGCATAGTGGGAAATGCAGGGCTTGTCTCGAGTCCTGGCTGGAGCAGTCTGTGAGGCTGGAGCATCTCAGCTAGACACCTCAAAGTTGTTCTGAGCAGTTGTAGTCCAAAGCTGATCTTTAGGTGGTGCTTTTCAGCTTGTGGTGTTATCATAGTCCTGGAGGAATTGTTGTGGGGCCCTACCCTCCTTATGGAGACTCCAGAGATTGCTGTTAGGCATGCTCATGGTTCACTGCAGAAAACTGATGGATACTCAAACCTGAAGTCATGTACAGGGAGGTAGATGAAACCTTTTTCTAGAATTAGTTAGTAATCTATATGACCATTAATATCATGACAAAAAGTTTAAAAATATATTAATCTTAGGCCTTATGAAAAGTTGTTATGGGGTCAATATAAAACCAAAACGATTATGAGATTGGTAGCAATAGAATAGTTCTTAAATATTTGTTTTTCTTCTGTTCACACCAGGTGGCTCCTCTGACATGAGACAGAGATTTTGGATTTCACTTCAACAAGAATGCTTAGGTTTGCCGGGCGATGGTGGCGCACGCCTTTAATCCCAGCACTCGGGAGGCAGAGGCAGGCGGATCTCTGTGAGTTCGAGACCAGCCTGGTCTACAGAGTTAGTTCCAGGACAGGCTCCAAAACCACAGAGAAACCCTGTCTCGAAAAACCAAAAAAAAAAAAAAAAAGAATGCTTAGGTTTATTTATTTTATTTTTTTATTTTTTTAAATTTTTCGAGACAGGGTTTCTCTGTGGTTTTGGAGCCTGTCCTGGAACTAGCTCTTGTAGACCAGGCTGGTCTCGAACTCACAGAGATTCACCTGCCTCTGCCTCCCAAGTGCTGGGATTAAAGGCGTGCGCCACCACCGCCCGGCAAATGCTTAGGTTTAGAGAAGGAGAGAGCCACACTCCAACTCCAAAGCAGCTTTAATCTTTAAATGAACTGGGACTAGAAAAAGAACATTTTCATTATATATCTGTAGCAGAAAATAATGAATGAGCATGAGAATCTGATTCCTAGGCAGTACTGAAGAGCGACAGGGGTCAGCCTCGTAAAGAAGAGAGGCTCCAAGTAAGACTGCAGTGCTCCGTGGGTGCAAGCACAGAGGGCAACTCAGAATTGGAATTCAAACAATACTAGGTGTGAGAAGGTGAAGGCCTTTAATGGACAGTCAGAGGGAGGGAGGAGCAGTGCAAAGGTAGTAAGAGGAGCATAGGATTGGAGACCACGGAGGAGCGGAGGAGCGGGGGCTGGAAGAGTTGTGGAACTCCCAGACACTGAAGAGAGTGAAGGAGAAAAAGGGGTAGTGGGCCCGCTGCTCCATGACTGAGATCTGCGGATGGGAACTTCAGGAGGGTAGAGACGGAATGGCCTGGACGCAGCTCGAAGGAGAAAAGGACACTACTGGCTTGGAAAGAACCTAAGAGGAGAACTGGATTCAGGGGGCTGGAGAGACTGCTCAGGGGTTAAGGGCACTATTCTTCCAGAGGTCCTGAGTTCAATTTCCAGCAACCACAACCACGTGGTGGCTCACAACCATCTGTAGTGAGATCTAGTGCCCTCTTCTGGCCTGCAGGCATACATGCAGACAGAACATTGTGTAATAAATGAATAAATCTTTTTTTAAAAAGAAAGAAGAAAGAAAGAAAGAAAGAAAGAAAGAAAGAAAGAAAGAAAGAAAGAAAGAAAGAAAGAAAGAAAGAGAGGAGAACCGGATTCTACACAAGATAGAATAAAGTGACATTGCTGGAAATTCAAAGTGAATTGCAAGGCCCGAGTGGATGGCACAAAGGGTGTGGGTAGGGAGGTCTGGGCCGAAATGGTTTTTCCCTCATTGAGCTTTGTTGTTTTTTAAAAGGTTTCACTATGTGGGACAGGCTGGCCTCAAATTCACGGTAATCCTCCTGCCTTTGCCTCCAAAGTACTGTGATTACTGGCATGCTCCACCATACCCCGCTGGGACTGGATTAGATTTGGAGGGGTCTTTGGCTTCAGAGGAACCGATTTGCTCCATCTTGTCTGCAGTCGGGCATATCCTAAACCCAGTTCCGCAGACCCCTCTTCACCCAGAGGACGCCGGTGGCGAGACATGGGATCCCGGACCTCGCGACGGCAGATGACAAGCTCCGCGCGTGACTCTGGAAGCGCTGCCCCCGGAGATGCTGGTGCAGATGCTGAGCTACCTGCCTCCCCGCGCGTTAGTGACGCGCTGCCGGCCCGTGTGCCGAGTCTGGCGCCACGTGGTGGATGACCAGAGCGTGTGGCTGCTGCAGCTGACCCGCGACCGGCTCAGCGCTGCCCGGCCACCGGTGACCGCCACGACGAGCTCCCATTCTGCGATCTGGCCCGCTCCTGCCTGCACGCGCCGCTCTGCCGCAACTTCCTCTTCAACTCCCGCATTGAGCGTGGGTCCCGGGGGCGGGGCCTAACATCTGGAGGCGGGGCCTTCAGATTGGTGGGCGGGGCGTAACGCCGGGAGAGTACAGCCTGTGGGCGGGGCCTACTCTTGGGGCGATTCTAACAGTTAGAAAGCGGGGCCTAAAACACGCGTGTCCTAGGTAGGGAGCGGGACTGAGTGACAGCTAGGGGAGCTAATCCGGGTCAGGGGGCGTGCCCTAGAGGGAGGGAGCCCGAGGGGGGAGTTGCATAAAACTTTAAGCTGAGTGTGCTAACCTGAGAGGGTGGGCGGGGCAAGGCTAAATGTTGGAAGCGCAGAAAGGTGGGACCGAGGGGCTCTGAGACCCAGTGCATCAGAGAAAGCCGAAAGGAGAAGCTGGTTGGGTGACGGGTCGGTGGCGTCAGGATACAGGAACTTGAAAGATGGGTTCAGTAAAACGCCCCAGATTGAAGTGTACTGGAGAGTATAGCTGATGGGCAGGGTCGACCGCGAGGCCTCTGCCCCTACAGGGTGAGAGCGAATACTTTTATTCTGCCACGTTGTTTTCTACAGAGGGCTTCAGAAGCTGGGAGGTGGAGCACAGAGGGAACGGCTGGGCCGTGGAAAAGAATCTGACAGTGGTGCCAGGGCCTCCCTCCCAGACCTGCTTCATGACTTTTTCAGTGAGTGCTCCCTGATGCCTTTGGTGAGGGTCTAAAGAGGGGGAAGGACCTACTTCAGGCTGCTTACCCTACTTTCACTCTCCCCTTCCCTCCTTCCTTTGTTCTTCATTCAACAAATATTTTAAATATTTTTTAATTATGTGTATATGCGGAGAGGTGTGCTGTGCTTGTGAATGCAGGTGCCCAAAGAGACCAGAAGAGAGCCTCGGAGCCCCTGGTGCTGGCACTCTGGGGTTTTTATAAGGCTATTGGGATGGAATTCAGGTCTTTGTGCAAGGTAAGCACTTTACCGACTGAGCCATCTCCCTAACCCTGGTTTAGAGATAGGGTCTTATGTAGGCCAGAGTGGCCTCTACTTGATTTGTAGCAGAGGATAAACTTGAACCGCTAACCTCCAGCATGCTGGGACTCCACGCGTATGCTACCACATCATATCTGACTTTTGTCATTGTTTTGGTTTCGGTGCTGGTGGTCTTTGTGACATTAGAAATGAAAGCTAGGTCTTCAGGAATGATAGGCAAAGCATGCTTCCACTGAACCATGCCCCTGCTCTTATAATCTGTTAAGTCTGTCTCTTTACCCCATTTATGAGAAACTAAAACACAGAGGATAGCTAATATCTAATAATATTTGTGGGTTGGGAATACTGACGCACGCCTTTAATCCTAGCACTCTCAAGGCAGAGGCAGGCAGATCTCTGTGAGTTTAAGGCCAGCCTGATCTACATAATGAGTTCTAGGACAGCTCAGATCCACATAGTGAGATACTGTCTCTAAATAAATAAATAAATGGGGCTGGAGAGATGGCTCAGCAGTTAAGAGCATTGCCTGCCCTTCCAAAGGTCATGTGTTCAATTCCCAGCAACCACGTGGTGGCTCACAACCATCTGTAATGAGGTCTGGTGCCCTCTTCTGGCCTGCAGACACACACAGACAGAATATTGTATACATAATAAATAAATAAATAAATATTTATAAATAAATAAATGGATGGATGGTAGAGTTAGAATTTGAACCCAGATAACCTGGCTCCAGAATATCTGATTTTTTTCTCCTGAGGCAGGGTCTCATATAGACCAGGCTGACTTTGAACTCGTGCGTAGGTGAGGCTGGCCTTGAATTCCTGACCCTCCTGCTGCCACTTCCCAAGTACTGGCAATACAGATCCACACCACCATACCTACACTTCCTCTGTCTTTTACAAAGTTCCCATGCATATCGAGGTTTGCCCTGACACAGCTTATTCCACTAACAAGCTTCTGCATTATCTTTTGGGCCCCAGAACTCCCAGCTCAGCTGTCTAGTGAGTTGCCTTATTTATACACATAACCTGGTCTCCACCAGCATCAGGGGTAAGGGATCTAGCATGAAGATCAGAACTCTTGGAGGCATAGCAAGATGGAAGTGGAGGAAGGGGATAGTGTGACAGGAGATGCATTCTTGTCCCAAAGACAAACCTGAGCAACTACTTTAAGCAGGGTGATCAGGAGAGGCTTTGCAGAGGAAGTGGGTTTTTTTTTTTTAAATTATTTATCCATTCATTATGTATACAGTGTTCTGTCTGCATGTATGCCTGCAGGCCAGAAGAGGGCATCAGATCTCATTGTAGATAGTTGTGAGCCACCATGTGGTTGCTGGGAATTGAACTCAGAACCTCTGGAAGAGCAGTCAGTGCTCTTAACCTCTGAGCCATCTCTCCAACTGGCCCATCTTCTTGTAGTGTCTGGACACACTAGATGCTGTGCAAGTGGATAGGACTTTGGTTCAGATGCAGGAAAGCTTAGCCCTCAGCCTCCTTCCTCCCAACCCAGAGAGCTGGCTGGGTGGCAGGGACCTGAAGACACACTGCCACCTGGCAGGTGGGACACCCAGGAGAACTGTGGCTGCATCTACAGGCTTCAGGTCCGCCTACTGGATGAATATGAAAATGAAGTGGCCTACACCCAGCCCAGTCAGTGAGTTCAGAATCTCCATTCAGCCCTGGTCAGCTCCAAGCTGCTGTGCCCAACAGTTTCATTGATGGGGTCTGTGATATTAGCTACCAATGATCAAGGACATACTACAGTACATCCAGACCCTGCTCTAAGAGGCTTACTGAGTCATCATTTTACTAGAACATTTACTGAGCAGCTACTGTGTTCAAGGTACTGTTAAAGGCATGAACCAAAGTCCTTGCCCTGTTACTATCCTAGAGTTGGAAACTGAGCCACAGAGAGGGTGACTGACCTTAAGTCTCACAGGGCATGCAGGAGCCTGGCCTGATGGTGCACACTTCAAATCACAGCACTTGGGAGGCTGAGGCAGGAGGATCAGGAGTTCAAGGTCTTCTTCAGGTTTAGTGAGTTCAAAGCCAAGCTGAGCTACCTGTCTCAAATAAGTGGTGGCGCAGGCCTTTAATTCCAGCACGAGAGGCAAAGGCAGGTGGATCTCTGAGTCTGAGACTAGCCAGGGCTCTATAGAATCCCTTTCAATCAAACAGTAACAAATGGGTGAAGATAAAATTGGGAGAGGGTGCCAAAGTCTTGGGGCTCATTACCTACCTGAGCCCACCTACTTCTCTCTCAGTCTGTTGCAGGCACCCTGACCTCAGGATCTTTGCACTGACGGGTCACCATCTGCAAGGCTCTTTTCTCCAGAACCTCACGTAGCTCCCATATCTTCACCTCCTCATACCTGTTCATGCCTCCCTCCTGAAGAATGCCCACTGCTCTCCTCAATACCAGTCTTCAGCATCTAGCCCATTCTTTCACTGCTGCTCCCAGCACCTAGAGTATGGCCAGGTGCCATTTGGGTGCTGGGAAGCCTGCTAAGATGGAGAAAGAGGTACCAGCCTCACTCCATCACTCTCTCCCCCACAGGTCTTTCATGTCTTCACTGACTTTGGCAAGGGCATCCGATATGTCTTTCGAGCAGTATGGAAGAGACATACATTCCTGGGTGAGACACTACGGTGTCATTGTGGCCCGCTCTACCGTGTGGGTCAGGATTCGTCAGTCCTAGGTGATCAGCCCCTTGGGACTTCCAGGATACACTGCCTTCTCCTGGATGGTGTTAAAGTCAAAGGTGGCTTTGCAGCCCCCGGCTGAACAAACAAAAGGGGGGGGTCTGTGTGCTCCCCTACATACTTGCTGTTTGTGTCACTGCCCTCCTGCTGTGACAAACCAGAGGCCTACCCAGCTTGTTCACAGCTTCCTTCTCTCCTCAAGCTGTTCCTCCACCCTCCAGAATAAATAACAGCACCTAGGCAAGAATTAGCGAGCTGAGGCACAATCTCCCCGCCCCCCCGAGGGTCTCCGGCCATCACTAAGAATTTCACCATTTCAACGACCTTCCAGTATCAGCCTTACTGTTACCTGGCACATGGCCACATGTGGGCCAGGCTTCCACAGGGCCTGCACACCAACACCACCACACACATGCACTAAGCATGTGGAACATTTGACTAATAATCGTCAGCACCTAGAACAGCCCCTCTGTCAGGAAACTTTCCTCTGGAAGAGGGAACTGGGGTACAGGGATGGGTATATGTCACCACAGCCAGGGAGAGGCAGTGCACGAAGGGCGACACCACAAGCTGCAGGTGTTTATTCAACTCCCACCCAGCAATGAGCTCCCACCTGTGGATACTAAACACACGAGTCAAGGGAGTGGGCCGAAGGGTGCTTCCTTCCAGTTCACCTCCAGAATGCTGGCAGATTTATAACAGTCTTGATGAGTTGGAGCAAGATTTGAGTCCAAGACTAGCGGTCCCTAGAGCAAGAAGTGGTTTCTGGGGACCCAGTGCCTGACCACCGTCAATCACGGTCACTTCTTTTGCACGTGGCCACAGTCATACTTGCCCCTCACAACTTTGAGTTTAACCCCAGGCAGGTCTTGAGTCCGACCACCCTCCACGAGGACCACATGGTGCTCCTGCAGGGTGTGGCCCTCCCCGGGGATGAAGCAGACAGCCTCTTTGCCTGTGCTGAGGCGCACTCGGCAGCACTTGCGGTTGGCCGAGTTGGGCTTCTTCGGCTTTCTGATGAATGTGCGTAACACCACACCCTTCAGCTGGGGCCGGCCCTCTGTGGGACCCAGACGTTTAGGGGGTTCCTTCGGGCGGCCTAAGCGGTGCATCTGGTTCAGGGTGGCCATGGAACGTGTGGCCCAGAGCTGGGGACCTAGGGCCAGGCCTGGAGAGACATAATAGAGACTACTTGGTTACCATGTTCTGGGGAGGGATCCAAACCCTTTACAAGGTCATAACTGCAGATGTCTAGAGGTTTTAGTGAGGATCAACAGATGGCTCAATGGTTGGAACCTCTTGCAGAAGATGGGGTCTGATTCCTAGCACCCATGGTGGTGGCTCACAATCATCTGTAACTCTAGTTCCAGGGGTCTAACATGTGCACATAATGCACTTACATACATGCAGGCAAAACATTCATACAGGGGTTAGAAAGATGCCTCTGTGGTTAAGAGCACTGATTGCTCCTACAGAAGACCCAGGTTCGATTCCCAGCACCTGCATAACAGCTTGCACTCATCTGTAACTCCAGTCCCAGGGGACCTGATGCCCTTTACAAATGCCAAGCAGAGATGAACAGATATACACAGGCAAAGCTTATACACACAAAATTGAACATTAAAAACAAAACAGGTGGTGGTGGTGCACGCCTTTAATCCCAGCACTTGGTTGGGAGGCAGAGGCAGGGGGATCTCTGTGAGTTTGAGGCCAACTTGGTCTACAGAGCAAGTTCTGCGACAGCCAAGGCTACAGAGAAACCCTGTCTCAAAAAATCCAAACGACAAAACAAACAAAAAACCCAGGGTCTCACTATATAGCTGTCTGTCCTGGAACTCCCTATGTAGACCAGGTTAGATAGTGAACATCTGAGTGAATGAAATCCCCAATATCTCCCCCAGGTCACTGCAAGATACCTGATGTCTGGGGAATGTCTACAAACACAAAAGTTCCCCCCAGTGGGAGGCACATCTCAGACTTAGAATGATCGCACTTGAATGAATGACTGAAATACCTGGCTTGGATCTCTCACCCATAGGAGCTCACCAATAAATACTTGCTGACAGAATAAACACAATGGTGAGACACCTAACCAGGGACGAACATTTATTGGTATGATGGCTGCATGAACATCAGACTGTATTTACACAGTCTAAGACGGAGGATCACTAGGCAACACAATCCCAGGAATTCACCACTATCTATGTGTGGGAGCCATGACTATGACTGACTTAAACTGCTGGACACAGGAGCTTCCCACCTCCTGCCCTTTGAGCCGGGGGCGTGGCAGAGAACCCCTATAATACTCGGGAGGTTGAAGCGGGCGATCAGGAGTTCAACGCCATCCTGCTACAAAGCGAATTAGAGGCTAGCCTGGACTACAGTGAAATGCTGTCTCCAAAACAAAACAAAACAAAAAAGGCCCCGTGTTTAAAGATGTTACCGTCCTCACTCTGGCAAAAGCCACACAAGTCACCCGTCCTCGTCCCTGCGGCCCAGGCTCGCTTACCACGACTGAGGGACGTGGTGAGGCCGCGGAGAAGACCGGCCCAGGACATCTCGCCGCCTGCTGCGTCCCTGTAAGGACAGAAGATGCTCAGGACGGAGGTGGGGACGAAGTCGCCCTCTCAGCGCCGCAGGGATCGCCTATCCAAGGCGAACCACGACCCTCTATGCTGTTAACAGAAGTCGCCCCGCAGATCCAGCCCCACTCTGAGTACCCCCAGGGACCCAGTCGCCCTCTCCCCGATACTGGAAGCGGAAAGTGAGGAGAGAAGAGAGAGGCGTGCGAAGAACAGATAATCACACTCACCTCACCAACCTAGCAGGGTCGCACACACACTAAACCCTCTCTCCAGCCCCTTCCGGGAACTCTTTTGTGATTGGCTATTTCTTTCCTGCGGCACTAAAGGGGCGGGACAAAGGTGACCATTGGACAAGGACACAGTCTATCTCGGTTCGATTTTTTTCCTCATTGGAAGGGTTTCCGAAGCTTGGGCGGGAAATCTCTTTCCGCGTCTGATTGGCTCGTCCCGGTGAGTGACTCCTGGGTCCCAGTCCAAGATGGCGGTATCCATGGCACGGTTCTTGCGGCCTTTACTGGCTCGCCAGGGCCTCCGGTTCCGAGGGCGCTGCGTGTGCAACCAGAACCCAAGGAGAAGCTTCGCTACACAGAAACGAGTTCGGAACCTCTTGTATGAACACGCACGTGAAGGCTACAGCCAGCTTCCTCACTTGGACATGGAGTCGCTGTGCGCATGCCCAGAAGCAACCGCGCGCGCCCTGGAGCTCCGCAAGGGGGAGCTGCGGCCGGCCGACCTGCCTGCGATTGTGAGTGCGCCTGCGCCGGCTGCGGGAGCCGGCTGCTAGCTTTACCGAACTGGGTTTGCCCGAGGCTTTCCAGGAGTGGGAGGAGCTACTTACAGGAATTTGGGTTCCTTCCCGAGTCCCGCAATGTTTTGTACGTGACGCCCACTTATGGTCCACTGAGAACTAAGGCCCAACTGAACGTCATGCATGCCTTCTGTGTCCTGCACGCCCTTTTACGTGTTATTCCTGGAATTTAAATATCATTGTCTTCTGTGCTCAAACTTCATGCCAGGCTCGCCCTAAGGCCACAAAGAAAAATGAGGAGTGAGGTTTGGGGATCATATTGGGGAGGGACTCTTGGAGACAGCTCTGCATCATGCTCTAATAGAAAACGGATAGATAGGGTTGAATGAATAAAAAAATACCTGCTGAACAGATACTTAAGCAACACTTATGTATCCAGATGTTGAGACTAGATGCAAATGATAAAATCATCAGTACTTGCATAATGGTACCTTATAGGGAACTGGAATTGGGGGTTGCCATGTCGGTGGTGAGTTCTGAGTGTAATGGATCAGTCAGGACATCCCAGCTCCATCTTGAACACTTCCGTCTTGGTCACTTTTCTGTTGCCGTGAGGAAACACCATGACCAAACCAGCTGAGGGAAGCATTCTTTGGGGTTGGCAGGGACAGAATGGCCGCGAGTGCAGAGCTGTAAACCGAGCTCACGTCTTTAACCACCAGCATGTAGATGTAGGGCGAGGCTTTAAGCTCTCAAACCCCACCTCCAGTGACATAGTTCCTTCAGCAAGACCGCATCTCCTAAACCCCCACACATCACCAGCCACTGACCTGTGAGCCAAGGAGCCAGAGCCTATAGGAGACATCTCTCCTTCAAACCACCGGACACTGTCAATTGTGTACACTTTGACCTTGTTTAAATTTCTGTGGGCCAGGTGGCCCAGTCCATAGGGACACTTGCTACCAAGACTGCCAACCTGAGTTCAGTCCCTGGGATCCACATAGTGGAAGGAGAGAACCAACTCCTATAAATTGTCTTCTGACTTCCATGCCATAGCCACACGAAATAGCCAAAATAAAAGAGAAAGGTTAGTCACCTTTAAAGAGGTGACGTAGACAGGCCTACTGGTGCCGCCTATAGTCCCAGCACTCAGCGAAGGGACAGGATGGTTTCAAGTTCAAGGCCACCCTAGACTGTATTTCAGTACACTGTCTCTCACAAAACCAAAAAGAAAAAAAGAATCACATGTCCACGCTCGTTGCTTGGTTGGTCTGGATCACACCAGCAGAAGTGACTGTAAAGTGAGGTGGGAAATGCGTTGGTTCAGGGCAGCCGTGTGCCCACCTGGGCTTCTGGGAAAAGGCACCGAGGCTCACCTGCTGCCCTCCAGGGGCCAGTAGCTGAGGCTCCAGCGCGGTGACCATTCCCATTCCCTCTCGTGGTGTCCTCCCACAGATCTCCACGTGGCAGGAGTTAAGGCAGCTGCGGGAGCAGATCCAGAGCCTGGAGGCCGAGAAGGAAGCTGTGGCGAAGGCAGTGCGAACCCTGCTGGTGAGCATGGGGACTGCGTGGGCAAGGGTGCCTCTGGCTGGAAGGAACAGGAAGTTACTATAGTTAAAGGGGCTTGAATCATGTAGAGAATTGTGACCTAATAAAACAAGCCACCTAGGACTTCTGCTCCTAAAGCTGATGAATTAGCTCTCCTCAGCATCCCCAGTTAGATTCTTTTCTCCACGTGCCCAACTTCAATACATAGATTGGACCCCATCACCGTTCCAAGATGTCTACCACTGCGGCAGAGACAAAAAGTGAACTTTTCTGTCTCAAGGTCCTTTCCAGGAGCAAAAAGCCTGCTCCCTAAGTAGACTCCCTTCTTGTTGCCAGGGCTCAGACACCCACCCTCACAACAGTCCTGACTGTTGCTAGGTTAAGGCCAGCCCACAGGGGGCCCACCTGTTCTGAACTGAAGGCTTTCTAGAGAAGGATAAACTGAGTCACGACTGTGGGGAGGAGACAGCCTCACTCACCAGCCCCTTTCCCGTTACATTTGATTTGTAATTAATTTCCATCATTGTGCATTCAGAAACCCCAATTTTTTGCAGCCCTGCATTCCATTACAGCGCCCCACCTAGCGTGACACTCCGACACTTAGAAAGCTCGACAACCAGTAGTAGCACTAGCACAGGTGGCCTCACAGAAGGACAAAGGCTGTGATGGCACACAGCTGTAATCCCAGCACCTGGCAGGTGGAGACTCAAGAGTTCGGTATCATCCTTAGCTACTGCCTGTCACTGTACTGTTGCTGTGGAGAGACACCATGACCAAGGCAACGCTTAAAGGAAGTATTTCATTGGGACTTCTTATAGTTTCGGAGCATTGGTCCATTATCAGCATTGTGGGAAGCAGATAGCCGTGGTGCTAGAGTGGTAGCTGAGAGCTTTACATTGTGATATGCAGGAGACAGGCAGAGAGCAAGAAACTAGGCCTGGTGGACAATTTTGATACCTCACAGTCCAACCGCAGGGACATACCTCCTAATCCTTCCAGACAATTCATCAGCTGGGGACTAAGCAAATAAATGAGCCTATGGGGCCATTCTCATTAAAACCACACAACTACATACCAAGTTCCCGGCCAGACTGCCCTGCACGGTTGCTCAAAAGGTCATTTAAACAAAAACAAAAGCCTGAGCCTGAGAGATGGCCCAGCGGGTCTTGCAGAGGATCTAGGTTTGGTTCTCTGCACCCACATCAAGAGGCTCACAGTCACCTGTAACTGCAGCAGCAGACATTCTGAGGCCCTCTTCTGGGCACCCACACATGCAGCATCGCCACAGACGCACAGAGACTCCTAAATAAAAATTAAAGTAGAAACAATAGGGCCAGGAATGTAGCCAAGTGCTAGAGTATTGTCTGCAGTGGCAAAGCCCTAGGCTTAAATCCAGACGCACAAAGAAATAGCTATAGGAAATAAACACGGAAGCTCATGTACGAGCCTCGTCTTCCCCCACAGAGCCCAGGAGGAGGGGGTAGTTACCTCAGTGGTGGATGTTATTACTGCTGTATTATGTTGCCACCTCATGGCTGTACTGATAGAGAAACTGAGGCAGAGTGGTGGAGGGACCCCGCCAGGCACTGACAGAGTGAGAGATTCAAATGCCGGTCCTGTTTGAACTTTGACCTCTTCTGTCTCTGCTCCAGATCCCCAAGTTCATTACCTAATCACCATCCCCTTCCCTCTTCTCCACCAGGCAAACCAAGACAATGAGCAAGTGCAGAAGGTACGCCTTAATGTCCAAGCCCCGACCAGGGAGGGCGGGGAGGGCTTCATGTGGTCACAGTTCTTCCACTGTCGTGACAGCACAGTTCAGACAGGGTTAGGAGGTAAGATAAAAAGAACGGCTTCCTTTGGGGCTGGAAAGGTGGCTCAGTGGTTAAGAGCACTGGCTGCTCTTCCAGAGGTACTGAGTTCAATTCCCATACCCACATAGTGGCTACAACCATTTATAATAGGATCTGATGCCCTCTCTGGCATGCAGAACTCACATACATAAAACATAAATAATTTTTTTTTTTAAATTTTGTTTTTCAAGACAGGCTTTGTCTGTAGCTTTGGAGCCTCTCCTGGAACTAGCTCTTGTAAACCAGGCTGGCCTCGAACTCACAGAGATCCACCTTTCTCTCCCTCCTGAGTGCTGGGATTAAAGGTGTGTGCTACCACTGCCCGGCATAAATAAATTTTTTTTTTTAAAAAAAGAACAGCTTCCACTGGAGCTGGAGAGAAGACTCATGGTCGTGAGTGTGTACTGCTCTTACAGAGGACCCACATTTGTTCTCTGGCATATGCACACAACTAAAAAAATAATAGTCATTAAAAACAAAAGCTGCCTGTCGCTTTGTGAAGATAAAGCTGACTTCAGGCACAGCTGGCACCAGCTGTTGGCTCCATATCCAGATTTATTCTGAGCCCAGCTTTCTTCCTTTTTGGCAGAGGAAGTAAGTCAGAGCCATGCACACCTTCCTCATAGTTCCCTCTGGAGTCCTCAGGCTGATTATGGGTAGCTCAGCTTGGCTCCTATCTCCTCACAGCCAAAGCAAGAGAAAGTTCCCATTGGCCAGGCCTGAAGCCTGTTTGCATGAACTTGTCGATTGAGCAGAAATCCAGGTTGCTGGATGGAAAGAGGTGGCAAGTGTCTACGTGGTGTCCTGTCAGCAAGGATGAGCCAGGCTGGTGAAGGGATCCCTGACCCTCCCCAAGGTTAACCCTGTCTGCCATGTCCAGGACCCTCAATATCAGGGCCTGCGGGCCCGTGGCCGGGAAATCCGGAAGCAGCTCACACCGCTGTACCCCAGAGAGACCCAGCTGGAGGAGCAGTTCTATCTGCAGGCACTAAGGCTGCCCAACCAGACCCACCCAGACACGGTAAAAGCCATTTGAGCTGCAAGGGAAGCAGGACATCCGAGCTGCTGCCTTCCCTCTGACACGCTCCTTTCCTACAGCCTGTTGGGGACGAGAGCCAGGCTAGAGTGCTCCGCGTGGTGGGAGACAAGCCAGGTGAGTCACACCCCAGGGCCCAAATCCAGCATCCCTCGGGTCTCAGGCTGGGGGTGGGGCATGGGTGGTCTTATGTGAGGGTGGGGCTGGGGGCTGCAGCTGGAGCAGCCCACCTGACTTAGGCTGAAGCTGAGTTTCCTTACCCTTACTTATGGGTAGCCCTCCCTGGCATGGTCCAGCATGTCTGCCTGGGTGGCTGTCTCTTCTCCACTCCATGGGGCTTTTCTTCCCCCATGTCCCTCTCTCCTCCTTGCTCTCTGATCCCCCTCTCTCCAGTTAATCTTTCTTCCTTTCTTACCCCATTGTTTTTTACATACAACCAGTTTTCTCCTTCCGACCCCGAGGCCACCTGGAAATTGGAGAGAAACTCGACATTATCCGGCAGAAGTGAGCCCCCACCCCACCCCAAGTCTCACCCCCTCTTACTGCATCCCCCCCACACTAACAGCTGGCAGCCAGCTCTGTCCTACAGCCTTAGGGCACAAGGTGGAATACCAGGGCTGGGCCTGCCCAAGATGAATATTTGATGCCAGGCCCGCCTAGCATCTGGCCTCTGCCCCCTGGGCACGCGAGTCCTTTCCCCACCCACCTGGCCCATAGGCACTGCTGGTTTGTCTGCCTGTCTGTCTCTAGGCGCCTGTCTCACGTGTCTGGCCACCGGTCCTATTACCTGCGCGGAGCTGGGGCCCTCTTACAGCATGGCCTGATCAACTTTACCCTCAGCAAGCTTATCAGCAGGGTATGGCCTACCTGAGGACTGTCTGGACAGGGTGGCATTGGTACCAAGCTTAGAGGGATTAAGGATGTTCAAGGGGGCTAGGAATGTAACTAAGTTAACTGGTGGAGCACTCACCTGTCATGCGGAAGGCCCTGCTTCCATTCCCTGGGACACACACACACTTTATCTAGCACTGGGGAAGCTGAGGCAAGATGATCAAAGTTTCAAGACTGACCTGGGCTACATAGTGAAACTCTGTCTCAAAATACACCCAAGAGGGCGGTTCACATCTCTGTATATTATCAACACGTCATTTCCAAGTCATCTGTGCTTGGTGTCCTGCTGTGGGGTGGACTGCAGATAGCGGGGCAGCCACGGTCTCCCTCCTCAGGCCTGCTCTTAGGTTTCTGTGCCTCACTTACCCCTCCCCTCTTGCAGGGCTTCACCCCCATGACGGTTCCAGACCTTCTGCGAGGAGCTGTGTTTGTGAGTAAGGCCTGAATGCCAGGCCCTCTCTGCCTGAGGAGACTGCCCTGGGCTGGGTCATGGAAGTCAGCCATAATGGGGGGAGAGGGAGCAATTCTGGAAGCTTCTAGAGGAATGGCTGGGGTGACTCCAGAACGGGGGAGGCCAAGGTTACCTGACCCCTGCGCCCGTCCCCCAGGAAGGCTGTGGAATGACACCAAATGCCAACCCATCCCAAATTTACAATATTGACCCCTCCCGCTTCGAAGATCTCAACCTGGCCGGGACAGCAGAGGTGGGGCTGGCAGGTGAGCATCTGCCTTGGTGTGAGGGCCACAGCTCCCTGCAGAGGACAGATCACAGCCCTGCAGCTAACACATGCAGTTGTGTGGGTTGTTGACTGCTCCACAGTACAGTGACTAGCCGTGTTCTCTAAATCTCACTCCAACTTCTGTGGAGATGGCAAGCCTGGCTAACCCCGTCCTGCCTCTTTCTCCGCCCAGGGTACTTCATGGACCACTCTGTAGCTTTCAAGGACCTGCCAGTCAGGTGATGCCCAGCTTCTTTAACCCTAGACCCCGCTGGTAATATCTCCTGCCCTCCCTGACCCAGCCTCACATGCTCCTACTAGGATGGTCTGTGCTAGCACCTGCTACCGGGCGGAGACCGACACCGGGAAGGAGCCTTGGGGGCTGTACCGAGTCCATCACTTCGCTAAAGTGAGTGGCGCAGACCTAGCCGGCCATGCACAGGTCGCCACCACCCAGAACCTCCTGACCCGGTGCTCCTGCTCTGTCCCAGGTGGAGATGTTTGGGGTGACAGCCCCTGGGCTAGAGCAGAGCTCACAGCTGCTGGATGAGTTCCTGTCCCTGCAGGTGGAGATCTTGACTGAGCTGGGCTTGCATTTCCGGTGCGGAGATGGGTGGACCCGTTGGGGTTGAGGAAGGGAGTGGGGCTGACTGGGCTGTCCTGCCACCTGCTCCTTTGCCTCCTTTCCCCTGGGCGAGGCCTCTGGATGGCATAATCTCTGTCTGCGTTATCTTGCTCTATAGGAGTTTGAAAAGCACGCACGGTAAAGCTGTTCCCTGACCCCCTGGGGCAGCTCACCATCCCTAGAGTGAGGTCCAAAAGGCCTCCTAGTCCTGCAGAGTAAAGCAGAGGTGGGAAAGGGAGGGACCAGATATCACAAGGGCTACTCATCCTTTAGGGCACACAGCTTTCCAGAGGGCTGAAGAAGGCCAGTTCTTCCCCAAGTGACTCATTGTGCAAAACAAAACATAAAAACTTGAGAGTGTGCAGTCAGGTGGGGGCATCACACGGCTATAATCCCTAACACTTAGAAGGCTGTGGCCAGATTTTCATGAGTTCAAGACCAGCCTGAACTATAGAGGGGGATCCTTTCTCAAAATAACTAAGTAAATAAAACAGAAAGGGCTTGATGTAGTGGCCCATACTTAAAATCCAAGCACTTGAAAGACTGAGGCAGGAGGATTGCTCTGAGTTTGAGGCCACCCTGGACAACATGTGGCCCTATTTCAAAGGGAACAGAAAACAAGCTCAGAAAAGTGCCTACTCTGCGATCATGCGAGCTTCATTTCTGACCCCCAGCACCCATATAATAGCTGGGGGGGATGGCAGGTATGTTACCCCTGTACTGCAGAGGCAGAGACAAGTGGATCCCCAGAGCTTGCTGCCCAGCCTGTCCAGCGCAGCCAGTGAGCACATACAAAACGACCTAGAGGTGCACACCTACCTAGAGTCCAGTCCAGTCGTTTGTGACCATTCTCAGCTACATAGTGAATCCTAGGCCAGCCTGGGCTACATGGGATGCTACCTCAAAAAAAATGTAAAAAACAAAACAAAACAAAAAAAAAACAGAACTCCAAAACTGGAAATGCTGTTCTAGACCATAACGATGGTTGGGTGAGTAGCCCATAGACTGCTATATGGCTGTCCTTCCGTCCCCTCTGGGTACCACCACCTCCCAGTGCCAGGTTCTCTTCCCCCCCCCCCATACAGGGTTTCTCTATATAACAGTCTTAGCTGTCCTGGAACTAGCTCTTGTAGACCAGGCTGACCTCGAGCTCACAGAGATCCACTTGCCTCTGCCTCCCAAGTGCTGGGATTAAAGCCGTGCGCCACCACCGCCCAGCCTCTGTATTCTTCTTATCCCTTTCTCTCCCTTTTACCTCCACATCCTCATCCTCTCCCACTGAGCATCCTTTACCCTGGCCCCGTGACCTCTACCCTGTTTCTGACTTTGACCTCAGGGTGCTGGACATGCCCACCCAGGAACTGGGTCTCCCTGCTTACCGCAAGTTCGACATTGAGGCCTGGATGCCTGGCCGAGGCCGATATGGAGAGGTGAAAGCCCTGGCTTAGTGGGGATGTGTGGTAAGACACTGGAGGGTGGGCCTGTCCCCCAAGACAGCCTCTCAATCGCCCCTGCTCCAGGTCACCAGTGCCTCCAACTGCACAGACTTCCAGAGCCGCCGTCTGTACATCATGTTTGAGACGGAGACTGGGGAGCTACAGTTTGCGCACACGGTGAGGCCCATACTGCGCCTCCACTTCCCCACCCTCTGCAGCACCTCACCCCGCTCCCAGAGCCAGGACAGAGCCTGGTCCTGAGCACACCCTTCTCCCAGGTGAATGCCACGGCTTGTGCTGTTCCCCGAGTCCTCATTGCCCTCCTGGAGAGCAATCAGCAAAAGGTGAGAGATCCCCAAGCCAGGACTCTCAGGCTTGACAGAGGACTGCAGGCTCAAGCATGTCTGGGAATCTCAGTTATCTCAAGTGTAAACGTAGAAAAGGGCTGGGGTGTGGCTCAGTGGGAGAGCCCTGCCTAGAATCCCCAGTGAGGGCTGGGGTGTGGCTCAGTGGTAGAGCCCTGCCTAGAATCCCCCAGTGAGGGGCTGGGGTGTGGCTCAGTGGGAGAGCCCATGCCTAGAATCCCCCAGTGAAAGGCTGGGGTGTGGCTCAGTGGTTAAGAGTTTGCTTCACATGGGGGAGATCCTGGGTTCAACTGGCCGTACTGGAAAGAGGAGGAATAGTGTGAGAGTTTGAGACTTGCATTAGCAGCAGAGAGGACAGTTGGGGGAAGAGTAACATCCTGATACTGCCCTGTCCACAGGATGGTTCCGTCCTCGTGCCCGCTGTCCTCCAGCCCTACCTAGGCACTGACCGGATCACAGCCCCCACCCATGTGCCTCTCCAGTACATCGGCCCCAACCAACCCCAGAAGCCCAGGCTTCCCGGCCAGCCTGCTGCCAGCTGACAACTGTCTGCCCTGGAGGTTGGCACTCTAGAGGCCCCAGACGCTAGAACCTCTACCCTCCCCTCCTGAACTCCTGGGTGTACCTCTCTTCCTTCCCTGCCACTGAATTATTGCCAGTGACCCCTACTGTCACTGGGCTGTCAGCCAGAGGCATGTCTCAGCTGTGATAGGACAAAGGGGATCTGGAGAGAGCCATAGCACGCCATCCTTCCTCCTTCCTGCCTCCTTCCTGCCTCCGTGCCGAGCAGAGGACACACAATAAATGGTCACAGAGCAAAGTCTTCTGGATCTGTGAGCGAGAGAGGTGCTAGGTGACATGCCACATCATTCAAGCGCCCGTGGCTGCCTGCAAGGCTCAAGATGGGTGACTTGGGGATCCCCAGGGGACCTGAAAGGAAGCCAAAGCCTCTCTTCCTCTGGGACAAAAAAGCCGTCATCCTCAGGTGGCTCCCTCAAACTGAGCCAGCTTTATCCTATCCTTTGGCCAATGGTCCCAACTCCTGTATTGTCCAGAGTGTCACCTCCTTTGCACACACCTCACCCCTTCACAGGCACTCCAGGCCCCTTGCCTACACTACCAGCTCCTCTGCTGGTGGATTTCGCTCAGCACCTTGAGCAGCTCCAGCCACCCTTCGGGCTGCCCTTGGTGTTTTTCCACCTCCAGTGGGTTAGCAAACCTGCGGCTTCACCTTCAGAATGTTCCAGGACTGTGCCGTTCGCCCTCTCCCTCCTCCTTCCTTGGCCCTGTTCTTCAGGTGGCCACTTTGTCTCCCACCTCAGTCTCTGCTCCCTGCAAGCATCGAGTTTGGGCGTGACCGTCCGCTGCCCAGAGTTGTCAGAGTAAAAGGCAACAGTGCCATGCCGTCTTCCTCTGCCAGAGTTACTGTCTCCGTGTTCTCTTCTGCATAGGCCGTATCTGTGAATGTTGACTGTCCGGCTTCTCACCCGTCAGCTCCAGCAGGACTGGGACGTTGGCTGCTTTATTAGCTGCTGTAGATCCAAGTCTGTGGAGAAGAGTTGGCATACAGTGCAGGTTACTGGGGGAATCTGCTGCGGCTCAGCTGGCAGAGTGTTTGCTTGGCATGCACAAAGCCCTGGGCTCAATTCCCTAGCTTAGAATTACTGGGCATTTTAGTATGTGTCTGTAATCCCAGCATTTGGGAGGCAGAGGCAGGTGGGTTTCTGTGAGCCAAACCTGGTATGCATAAATTCAAGGCAGCCTGGTCCTGTCTCAAAATATAAACTATGGTATGGTGACACCCATCTCTGGTCCCAGCATGGGGGATGCTGAGGCAGGAAGATCAAGAATAAAAGGCTTGCAAACTGTGGTATTGCATCTCTTTAATGTCAGCACCTGGGAGACAGGTGGATCTCTGAATTTGAGGCTAGCCTGGTCTACATAGCAATTCCATGCCAGCCAGGGCTGCACAGGGAGATCCTGTCTTAAATGAGCTGAGCCAGGCCATGGTAGAGCACACCATTAGTCTCAGCACTTGGGCAGCAGAGGCAGGCGTTTCTCTGTGAGTTTGAGGCCAACCTGATATACAGAGTGAGCTCCAGGACAGCTAGAACTACACGGTGTAGCGAAACATAAAAACCCAGAGACAAAATTGGAGTCCAACCTGAAAACCAAAAAAGCAAGGCAGCCAAGCAACTAGAGAAAAAAGTCTCTACGAAGCCGGGGCGACCACAGACTAATCAGACTAAGCCTCTCTGTTCTCCCATTTTATGTTTCCTCTAGTGCTGGGATTAAAGGTTTGACTCCCTAGGATTGGGATTAAAAGTGTGAGCCACCACCAGGATTTGTTTCTGCAATGATCTTGTATAGCCCAGGATGGCCTTGGACTCAGAGATTTATCCAAATCCTGGGATTAAAGGTGTGTGTCAGCATTGCATGACCTCTAGTAGCTTTAGCTAGCTTTGCTTCTGTTCTTCAGGCAAGATCTATTTATTAAAATACAAATAATATGCCACTACAACACAGATTCTGTCTCAAAAAGAAAAAAATAAACCAAGATTTGAAGAGCTGGCTTAGCAGTTGAGAGCACTCACCCACTGCTCTCGAAGGGCTCAAGTCCAGTTCCCAGGAGCCACATCTGGTAGCTCACATCAGCCTGTGACCCCAGTTTTAGCTCCTTTAATACACTCTTCTGGACTCCATGGCCTCCTGCACTCATGTGTACATACCCACCACCACACACATACCTGCAATTTAAAATAAAGGACCCTGTCTCAACGAAACAAAATTAGACTTTCGGATATTATCTGTGCTGGTTCACACTTATAACCTCAGCATTTTAGAAGCTAAGGCAAGCTAAGGCAGAAGGATTGCTACAAACCTGAGGCCAGCCTGGGCTACATAGCAAGACCAAGACCCTGTCTTAAAAAAGTGGAGAGCAACAGAGGAAGATACCAGCTTCCACGTGTGCACACACACACTCACACGTGGTGCTGGGGTGCCATGCAGCCCTGTGAAGTTCCCAGTGGAGAACACTGCTCAGCACTCCTCATATCCTCACCCAACAGCTCTGGAGTGGGTTGTCACCAAAACTTCCTAAAAGTGAGAAAGCTTAAGCAATTGTCCCAGCACTGCACAGCTGGTGGCTGGCAGAGCAGGGACTTGGCCAGAAGGAGCACGCACCTCTTAGGAGGTAGATTTAGGAGGATCTACTTTCCAGATGTGGAAAGAGTTGAGAAAAGGAGAGTTGCCCATTTCCCAAGTAAGTCTTTGGGAGAGCCTTTCCCCCACCCCCACTCCGTGTTCCTGGGCCAGAAGCCTGGAGGGGTGTGCATGCTTGAGTGTGGGTTCCCATGAATAATTGAGGGTCCTGGAGCGCCCCACAGCTGTCCCCTCTCCCTAAACCGGGGAGGGGGTGGTGACGTCATTTTCTCCCCCGCTGGGGCCACTTCACCTGGGTTATAAGGCTCTGGCACTGGCTGGCTGCTCAGCCAGCGGAGAGGTCCAGGGTCCGGACTCCCCACCATGCCGCGCCGTGCACCCACCTCCGCAGCGCTGCTGTTGCTGCCCCCGCTGTTGGCACTGCTGCTGGGGACTGGTGAGTCCAGAGCCCACAAAGGGATTAGGTGGCAGGCCAGTATACCTGGGGCCGGGCTATAGACAGGCGGCTGAGCTTACACACGGGGGCAGCACACCTGGTAGGTGCCAGGCTGGTGGGCTGCAGTAACGGAGGAGTTGGGATCAGTACCACGGACAGTGCCTGTTTCATCCATCCACAGCCTCCTCGGTTCCCCTGGCGCCCAGACCCTCCAAGGAGGAGGTGAGCGAGGAGCCCTTCTTTCCCCTCCCCATCTTGTTTGGTCCCCTCTGCTCAGCTTCTCCCAGGATCCCCACCTCTTTCTTTTCTCCTGTAGCCACTCTGTTTGCCCAACTCCCTTGCCCTTGACCTCCCTCTAACCTTTCATCCTTGCCCCAGCTAACCCGTTGTCTAGCAGAGGTGGTCATGGAGGTGCTGACACTGGGCCAGGCCCAGAGAGGCCTCTGCACAGCTCTGCTCCACAAAGGTAGGAATCCCTTAGTTCCCCTCGGGCTCCCAACGTCTTTCCCCACCTTCCTACTGGCCCACAGTGCATGGTAGGAAAGTTCCCAGGCCCCGGGGTCAGTGTGGTGCTGCTAACCCCCCGCCACACACCTGAAAGAGCCTGGCTACAGCACAGGGACTAGAGCCGAGAATATACAGCCTGTGACACCCCCTCCCAGTGCCAAGCAGTCCCTTTCATGATGTCAGGAAGGACCCAGAACTCCTGAGCAACCCCATTTCTCAGTTGGTTACACAAAGAGAACCCTATCTTTCCCTGCCAGAGATATTCGAGACAGAGCCCCATGGCTGTGTGTACCTTGAGGAGAAGAGGTTACTGGGTGAGGACTTCAACAAGCAGGAGACTGGAAAGATGAGGTCCAGTCAGGAGATAAGGGACAAGGAAGAGGAGGAAGCAGCAGAGAGGACCCACAAGTCTGAGGTGCGGGAACAGGCCATCCATACACAGCTCCACAGCCAGCTTCACCGGGAAGAGGAGAAAGAGGAGGAAGAAAAGAGGCAGCCACAGAAGACCTTTGAGCATATGTGGGAACATCTAGAGGGTGCCAGGGCCCCCCAGAAGCGGGTGGCTGAGAAGGCCAGTGATGAGGAGACGGCCCGGTTTCAGGCAGAGGAGAAGGGCATGCACCTCCTGGGTAGAGGTCATAGTCTGTGGCAGGGGAGTGAGATGGCGGGGGGAGAAAGGCACGAAGAGTCCTCGAGCCATCGTCACCACCTGGAGCAGCCGGGCACCAAGGCCAAGCAGGAGGAAGAGGCAGAGGAGGAGGCAGCTTCAGAGCAGGAGGTGAGTGGCGGGGCCACTCCAGGGACACCCAACGAGGTCTCTTCTAACACCTCCTAGTGCTGGGCCACAATGAAACCCACCATGAAGTGGGTCAGTGATCAAGTATGAACCAAGACTAGGTAGCAACGCCCAAGCAAGGACAGTGACCAGGAAGACACCACTAATTACCCAGAAACATCAGCATCATCGCCAGTCTGTACCAAGTAAGACAGCTCCCAGTGAAGCTCCCAGCAGCCACTCTCCTGGTTCACTAGGCTAGTGACAGATACCATTGGCTAAGCCATGCAAGGTCCAATATATCCCACATGCCAGCAAGGATGCTCAGTGGGTAAAGGCACTTGCTGCCAAGCCTGGTGACCTGAGTTCAATCCCTAGGTCCTGCATCGCATGGCGGATGGAGAGGACTGACTCCCACAGGTTGTCCTCTGACCACCCCACACGTGCTGGGATACACATGTGCACATACATGCCCACAATAAATGTATAAACTTGTTTTTTAATTATGTGCTGGAGACATGGTTTAACAGTTCAAAGCATTGGCTGCCCTTTCAGAGGACTCAGGTTCAATTCCCAGGATCCACCTAGTGACTCTGCAACTCCATTTCCAGGGGATCCTATGCCCTCTCCTGGTCTCCAGGGGCAGCAGGCAGACATGGTGATATACAGACATATATGCCGGCAAACACCCATACACGTAAAGTTTTTTTTAACTGATTAAATATAACCTTAATTGGGAGCAGCAATCAAAATGGCCATCACATCACAGATGGGTCACCCAGAGCTAGGATGTAGGTCTGTGGTAGAATGTATACTTAGAATGCAATGCCCTGGTTCAATTCCAAGCACTATATAAACCAGCTGTGATGATATACATCTGTTATCCCAGCACTCAGAAAGCAGAGGCAGAGGATCAAGAGATCAAATGTGAACCTCCACACCGGTCCAGTGGGTGAACAGAACTTTGGGGTTTGGGGGAACAAAGATGGTAGCCATCACTAACCATGACAGACAACTAGGAAGGGACTTTAGGCCACCAGTGATTTACAGTGGTCACAGAGGTGGTAACCATATTTCTGATCTCCCCCAGGAAGACGATGTGGAACAGCTAGAGCGCATGAAGGAGCAGCTAAAGAAGGCCACCGCCATGCTGGGAGAGGCACTTCGGAGGGAAGGCTGACCCCCATCCATTCCCCTCCTTTCCCGTACACCCTAAGGCTCAGGACTGTTGACCTCAGAGCCCCCATCCCACCAACTGGCAGGGGCTGGGAAGCAAGGGTGTGCCTGAGAACCAAGCCTGAGAGAAGTCTGAGTGGGGTGAGGGCTGGTTCAGACTCGGGACCCCACCCCACCCCTCCATCCCTGAGTGAATAAAGCACAAAGCAAACCGTGGCTCACATGTGGCTCTGGAGGGACGGGACCTGAAATAAGCAGAAGGGACTATCAGGCTGGGCGCTGCTTGTCAGCTTTAAAGTTTTATTAAACTGGAAATTATATTAATATTAAAACTTAAGTCAGGTGGGGTTGGGGTCATCAGGAAGAGGTTTGGGTGCTGGGGAGGGAGGTAGCCGGTTTCGGCTCCTGCCACTGTGGACCACGATGTCATCATATTCATCCTGGGAAGAGAGAGGGACAGCACAGGAGTCAGGTAGCTGCCACCTTGCCCACTGCCAAGGCCACAGCGCCTAATGGGGTCTTGCTGTGATGCCTGCGTTCCCTTGCCCCTCCTTTAACACCCTGAATGCACCATGCTGGAGGTCATGGCTCTCAGCACCACCTTCTCCCACCACTACCCTATGTGCTCTGGGTATTAGTCACCTGACACAGCTCTCTCCCCACGCCCCTCTGCCTTCACCCACCTTCAGCCCTCCTCATGCTACGCTGGCCCCTATACAAGGGTGTGCTGTTGTCTGCATTCTTCAGTAATGCTCCCTCACTGCTGGCGGAGGTCTTTCCCGACCACCAGTGTTCCGGCCACTCTGACCATGCTCAGACCCTCACTGCCTGTGCTCACAACCGCCTTCTGGAGGAAGTCTAACTTAGCTCGTCTTTGTGCAATTTTGTTTTTCCTTTTTGACAGGGTTTCACTATGCAGCCCTTGCAGGCCTCAAACTCACAGACTACCTCTGCCTCCTGAATCCCAGGATTCAAGGCTATGGTGTTTGCCACCATGACAGATTGCCAAGTCTATGACAGTTTCTCCTCATCTCTGTGTCCCTTGTCTAAGTCCCTGGCAGCATCTGCCAGGTTTCTGGTTGTCTGTTTACCCCGACCCCTCCAGGGGATACCCGTTCCTGACTCACGCCCTCATCTCTGTCGTCGCTGTCATTGTCGCTGCTGCTGCTGCTGCTGCTGCAAGGGCCAAGCTTATCGTCCTCTTCCTCAGGCTCAGGGGCTCCATGTGCACGGAGGAGGCGGGCAAGGACGGGGTTGGGCCGAAGCAGGGCGCTACCAAGTGGGGTGCGGCCCCCATACATGCGGGCGGTGGGGTCAGCACCGGCCTTCAGGAGAAGTTCCAACACGCTGGCTGCCTGGGCTTCCACCGCCAGGTGCAGAGGGGTCCGGCCACACGTGGGTTCCTGGGGGAGGTGCCAGAGCAGTCAGCGAGAGCACACAGGGGACAGTGCCTTCCCCACACTGGCCCACCACAGTGGCTCACCGGTTTATTGAGGTCAGCTCCAGCATCCCGGAGCAGTTGGACCATCTCTGCATCTTTGTGGATGACAGCTACGTGGAGTGGGGTGTGGCCTGGGGACAAATGACAAGTTAAGAAGCCTCAGCTCTGCCATGACCCGAGGGAAGGGTACCAGGTTTGGGGCCTGGGCTCAGGTATCAGCATGCTGGCAGGGTAAGCCTGAGTGGTGCGGTGTCTGGATCTACAGGGAGGAGCCTGGGGACTCGGAATGAGAGCACTCACTCTGTGGACCAACAGAACCAAGTCTGAGGTCTTCCTTCACAAAGAACAGCTCTTTTTTTTTTTTGGTTTTTCGAGACAGGGTTTCTCTGTGGCTTTGGGGCCTGTCCTGGAACTAGCTCTATAGATCAGGCCTCGAACTCACAGAGATCTGCCTGCCTCTGCCTCCCGAGTGCTGGGATTAAGGGCGTGCGCCATCATCGCCCGGCTACACAAAAACAGCTCTTGAGTTCCATCCCCAGCATCATAAATTAAAACAAACAAGGACAATAACAATAGAGGTCCCACAAAGGACCAGGGACACTGGTTATCAGGTGACCTCAGCCTATTTATGGAGAAGCCAAGTTCTTTTCTCATGAGGCCTGAGTGAGGAGGGTGAACTCTGCACCCTCTGCCCAGGGCTAGGAAAGTGGGGTGGATCCTCTTATCCCAGTTAGGCTGAACTAGAGGCTTACACTAGGGAACAAACAGTTCTGGAGGGAAGGCACCTTGCAGATAGGTAGTCCAGGCTCAACCACTGTATCCAGGCATTTCTGGATCTGTGGGTTGGCCGTCTGGGATGCAAGTGGTTTGATGACCAGATCTGGGGAAGAGGAGTCCTGTATATCAATTCTTAATACTCCTGGGGGTCCTTGGTCCAGAAGCTGGGATTTCTGGAGACTTAGGATGATTTTGCTTTTAGGAGCTGGTTTTGCTTTCAGGTTTTTTGTTTTGTTTTGTTTTGTTTAAACAGGGGCTCACGATGTAGCACAGGTTGAAGCTGACCTCATGATGTTTCTGCTTCAGGCTTTTGCCACCAAGTGCTGGGATTAGGCACATATAGCCATGCCCGGAGAAGGGTGTGTGAGACAGGGTCTCCTGAACCTAGACTGATCTAAAACTAGCTCGACAGCACCAAAGATGACCTTCAACTCCTGATCCTCCTGCTTCCACCTTGCAAGGGCTGGTATTTAGGCATGTGCCATCACGCCCAGTTTATGCTGGGGATTGAACCCAGGGCTCTGTGTTTGCCAGATAAGCACAGCCCCGGGTTTCAAGTCAGGTAATGGCCAGGGAGTTCTCGTCCTTCCCAGGGCCCAGGGCCCTCACCCTCATAGTTTTCTGCTTCTAGCTGCAGCTTCCAGTCTTCATCACTTGGCTCCTCTTCGTTCTCTGGGTTAGGTTGAGGGTTCACAGCAACAGGGTTTTGGCTGGTGTCTGGGGCAGGGTCCTGGCTCTGAGTGAGGTAGGTATCTGAGGCATCCCTTGGACGTCTGGGGCGGGGCTGGAGCAGCACGCATGCACATGTGTGTGCCCTCATGCGGCAGGCCAAGTGCAGTGCGGTGTGGCCCCCTCTCTCAGTCACCAACACTCCTGCACCGGCTGCATACAACTTCTCTACCGTGGATGCCTCCCCCAGGATGGCTGCGAGGTGCAGGGCTGTCTACAGGGAGAGAGAGCAGGGGTTAGGGCCACAATGACAATCCTGGACCCGGCTCCCTAAAGTGACCATCCCCAGTGGCTCACTTGGCCTAGGTCATTCTGCAGGTCCAGGTACTCAGTGCCGGCGGAGAAGCCCAAGAGGAAATCCAGGAAGGGCTCATGCTGATGTATCACGGCCAAGTGCAGGGCCCTGGGGATAAAGGGAGAGGTCAATAAACAAGAAGCTACAAACTGTGGCCACCGTTGGAAACATTTCAGTGTCCGGGAGTCAGGGCCAGGAGCTACTTTGGTTGGTTGGTTGGTGTTCTGAGATAAGACAAGGGTCTTCAGCAGAGCAGTGGTGGCATATGCCTTTAATCCCTGCACTTGGGAGGGAGAGATAGACTGATCTCTGTGAGTTCGAAGCCAGCCTGATCTACAAGAGTTAGTTCCAAGACAGGCCCCAAAGAAAAAGAAAAAGTTAAAAAAAAAAAAAAAAAAAAGAACCAGTGTTTACTAAGGAAATTAGCCAGCTTAAATTCCAGTACCTGGAGAAGCTGAGGCAGGAGGATTGTTACTTCAAGGCCATACTGGGCAACATGGTGAGTTCTAGACCAGCAGGATCAAATACTAAATAATGAGATTTGGTCACCAAGAACAGCTGGGCATGGTGGCATGTGTGAAAGAGGCAGAGGCTGGTGGGTTCTGTGAATTCCAGGCTAGTCTGGTCTGCAGGTGAGTTCCAGGTCAGTGAGGGCTGCATTGGGAAGCTTCATCTCAGATAATAACAAAGCGAAGAGCAAATGAGGCAGACAGCAAACACCGACCAATGGCCTCTACACACAAATATATACACACAAAGACAAACTAGGTATAACATCCCCAGCTTCTAATCTTTGTACTTCAGAAGCTGAGGCAGAAGGATCACAAGTTTAAGACCAGCCTGGGCTCCACAGTGAAGCCCTGACACAAAAAACAAAATACAAAAAAGTGGAAAACAAGGGCTGGGGCTGGGATGTGGGTTGGGGAGCACATGCCTAACATGTGCACCACAGGCTTGACTGACAACACACACACACACGTATACACACGCACACACACACACACACACACTATGGTTCTAAAAATAGACCTCCAGATTACATAAAGCAACAGCTAACAGAATGAAAACCAACAGATGAATCCATAGACTTGGAGATTTCAATAGGTCTCTGTCACGAATTGTTCGAGGAAACAGAAAACGTCAGCAAAGAGACAGCAGACTTGGAGAGCAGGGTGTGTGGTTGTTGCTGTCTTGTTTTCGCAGTAGCGGATGGAACCGAAGGTTCCATGCATGCAGGGAAGCACATTCTCATCAGCCTCTTTGTTCCCTATATTTTGCGACAGGGCCTTGCCATTCATGTTTCCCAGGCTGGACTTGAATTCACTCTGTTCCTAGGCAGGACCTGAACTTAAGAATCCTTCTGCCTCAGTCTTCTTTGGAGCTGGAATTAGACGCCCAGCTTTGAACAACACTGCTAACCAACATTACCTCTAAATCACAGATTATTTATTTATTTAGTGTATGTGTGCCTGAATGGATAGATGCACACCACGTGCAGGCGGGAGCTAACTAACAGAGGCCAGAAGAAGGCATCAGACCCCTGGAAACTAGGGTTATAGATAGTTGTTAGTTGCCATGTGAGTGCTGGGAACTGGACCTAGGTAGGTCTTCTGCAAAAGCAGCTAGTGCTCTTAACCAGCAAGCTACCGCTCCAACCCCATTTTATAAACTCTTTATAAGTGCGCACATAAGCCGGGCGATGGTGGCGCACACCTTTAATCCCAGCACTCGGGAGGCAGAGGCAGGCGGATCTCTGAGAGTTCGAGACCAGCCTGGTCTACAGAGCTAGTTCCAGGACAGGCTCCAAAGCCACAGAGAAACCCTGTCTCGAAAAAAAATAAATAAATAAGTGCGCACATAACACTCAGGGTCAATTTCTGGGCCAAAAAACCAAGTCTCAGTAAATCAAAATGAATTGCCATGGGAACACCATTCCTGATGGAGTACTTGCCTAGCACTCAGGAGGCCTGGGTTTGATGCCCAGCACGGAAAGAGAAACTAGAGAGTGCAAATCAAGCAAAGAATATTCTCTGCCCACAGTGAAATAAAACTCAAAAGCGGTAACAGAAAGACATCTGGAAACTCCTCCAAGGATGGAAAATGAACATGCCTCTTCATAATCTGCTGGCCAAAGGATGGAAAATGAACATGCTTCTTCATGATCTACTGGCCAAAGGAGAAATCAAGAGAAAATAGAAAATATACTCTATTAAGCGAAAACAAAAACACAGTATATCAGTAGTTCTCCGTAGGGAATATTTGTAGCACCCAAAGCTCATTAGCAACGAGGAAAGGTGAGTTGGTAAAGCACTAGCGTGGCAGGCATAGTCAGTCCCCAGCAGAGCAGGAAGCATGCACCACATGTGGAAGACCAAGAGTGTAAGGCTAGAGGCTGGACCAATGGCTCAGCAGCTAAGAACACTTGTGGCTCTTGCAGAAGACCCAGGTTTGATTTCCAGCACCTGCATGGTGGCTCACAACCATCCATAACTCCAGTTCCCATGGATCCCACAAGCACATATACAGCTCACACACACACGTGTGCAAGTGAAAAACATTTATATCATAAAGTAAAATAATTCAGGAGGCAGAGGCAGCCGGATCTCTGAGTTTCAGGCCAGCCTGGTCTACTGCTCTACAGATTGAGTTCCATGACAGCCAGGGCTACACATAGAGAAACCCTGTCTTGATTAAAAAAAAAAAAAAATTATAGAGTTCAAGGCTATCCCAGGCTGTATAGTGAGACACTGACTAAAAAAGGGGCTAAGGGGGGGTGGTGGTGGGCAAGGCTGGGAAATAGTTGGTAGGTAAAGCACAGTGACCAGTGACCTTAGTTCAGAACACACCTAAGAAAAATCTGGTTGTGGTTTTAAATGCTTATAATTCAGCACTAGGGAGGTGAAGGCACACGATCCCTGGATGGAGTGTGTAGGTACCCATCTTTGATCTCAGCACTCAGGAGGCAGAGGCAGATGGATCGCTCTGAGTTTGAGGCCAGCCTGGTCTACACAGTGAATTCCAGGCCAGCCAAGAGCTATACAGAGAGACTTGGTCTCAGAGAAGGAGAAGGGGTCAGGATCCCTGAGGTTCTCAAGCAGCTAATCTAGCCTCTGTGGTGAGTGCTCGGCCAGTGAAAGGCCCTGTCTCAAAACAAATCAACAGCTCAGGGTTCTCCTCTAGTCTCTCTCTCTCTCTCTCTCTCTCTCTCTCTCTCTCTCTCTCTCTCACACACACACACACAAACACACACACACGGCATAGTGATATATACTTGGGAGCTGGAAGCAGGAGGATGAAAAGTTCAAGGCTATCCTCAGCTGAATAGCAAGATCAAGACCACCATGGGTTATATGAGACTATATATCACAAAAAAAAAAAAAAAGGAAAGAGGAAAAAGAAAATTACAAAATCTACATCATCTACATCTAAATCTAAAGTGATCAGAATGAAATAATAAAGGAACAAGAACCAATAAAATGGAAAGTGAAAAATAAGAAAATTAAGGAAACAACATCTGGTTCTTTAAGATTCGTGTTTATTGTGTTCCCCTCATGGGTCAGGCACTGAGTCACTGGGCACACGCAAAGCACAAAGGACAAAAAATCCCGGGTACAATCCCTTACATAGACCGTCACCACAGCTGTCTCTTCTCCCCAGTTTAGCGACTAAGCACAATTTCCTTTTTCTTTTTTTTTTTTTTGGTTTTTCGAGACAGGGTTTCTCTGTGGTTTTGGAGCCTGTCCTGGAACTAGCTCTTGTAGACCAGGCTGGTCTCAAACTCACAGAGATCCGCCTGCCTCTGCCTCCCAAGTGCTGGGATTAAAGGCGTACGCCACCACCACCCGGCTAAACACAATTTCCTGATTCTTAAAATTATTTTTCAATCTCCCTCTCCTCCTTTTCCTCTTCCCTCATTTTTGATACCAGGTCCTCCCAAGCTATCCTCAGACTTAGAGATCCTCTTTGCCTCAGCCCCTTGGAGGGCTGGGATTACAAGTGTGTTCCATCACACTCAGTTCAGCTAAAAACAGCCGCTGGAAGGTGGTGGTCTGGGAGGAACATTTGGTTAACAGACAAATCTATCCTCGTGGAAATGAGATTCTGAATATTTTTATTTATTTATTTATTTATTTATTTTTGTTTTTGTTTTTTAGTTTTTTGAGACAGGGTTTCTCTGTAGCTTTGAAGCCTGTCCTGGAAGAGATTCTGAATTTTATGTAGCCCCGGCTGGCCAGAAACTCACTTCGTAGATCAAGTAGCCTCAAACTCAGAGATCTGCCTGCCTCTGCCTCCCAAGTGCTGAGTGCCACTGCGCCCAGCAGCTCAATTTCTTATTTGCAGATCAATGCTGGAAGTAGCAGAGTTGTAGACTCAGGGCCAAGGACTAATTTTGGAAGTCAAAATCTGGCTTTACAAGGGTAGCTAAGATCAAAGACAACATTTGGAAGCAAGGAGTCAGAAGGTGTGGAACTAGAGGGCTAACAAAGGTCCGGGGGCCTGGTCGGGAAGGTTCAGATCCAGTTTGGGGATCAGTAGGTAGGATATGGATTACAGGAGCACAAATTTAGAATTCAAGAAAGGTGAGACGCCTGACTGTGGGAGAAAGTAAGACTAATCTTCTCACAGTTTAGTATTTGGGAGTTAGGGGTCAGGAAGTCCAGCATCGGAAGTCAAGAGTTAGGAACTAGAAGATAATAAGCCACAGGAATCATAGGTTAATGGAGACTCAGGTAGGATCCTGGGGCTCCGTTTAGTAATTTAAGGTTTACTCACGTGTCCCCATCCTCAGTGACGTAGCCAAAGACCAGGGGCGCCCACGACAGCTCCGGGCCCAGCTCTGCGTACAGTCCTGGTCCTCCGGGAGCCGCTGCGTCGGGACCTAGAGAGCCTAGGCCGCTGTCGCACCATTCATCGGCGTCCGCAGTTTTTCCCAAGCAAGCGACCCCGGCCATGGCCCCAGCCACCTCGGGTGGCCCCCTGTGGTCGCCCGCCAGTCGCTGGGCTTTGCCGTGAGCTCCAGTGCTTCCGCCCTGCCGGGAATTCCCCAACACGCCCCCTCATCTATCCAATCAAAATGTGTTAAATAGCTACACTCCGCCCCTATACAGCACCAGAACCAATCAGAATAATAAGGTAGACACTAGCTCTCTGAGTTTCCCCACTTTTTCCAGACGCCCTTTATCAATATGGCTACTTATGGCGCCAGGCCTTTTGGGATCTGTAGTTCTTTGCCGTGAGAGGCGCAGTGTACGAAAGTATTTGCGGGACTGCGTTGGTTGCCGGGAGTTGTAGTCCTATAACTTATCTGGACCCCCCCCCCCCCGTTTCCGGTGCCGTCACGGGACAGAGCAGTCGGTGACAGCTCCGAGGGCCCCCACCCAGCTCCCATGGCCGAGCCGGACCGTGAGTCGGGGGCCCAGGTGGGAGGGTCGGGCCGCGCCGGGGCCTGGCTTTGGGCTGCAGGCCCCGGGGCCCGAGGGCAGGCTCGGTAGGGTGGGAGAAAGGGGCTGCGTGAAGGGAGTGGGATTTGGAGGACCGTTGCTAAGTGGTCGGTATTGCTAGGATGGTGGGATTCTGGGTTGTGAGATTTCTAAGGGTCCGTTTGCCAAGTTCTTAATGATTGCGTTTCTTGCACTTTGGTTGCTGAGGACCCTCGTTGCTAAGGACCAAAGTTGCCACGATCCCGGTTGCCAAGGTTGTTTGGTGTTAGGGGCAACTGTAGGATGTTGGGGGACCCCTGCTGCCCCTATCTCATTCCTTCGGTTCCTATGCTTCTCCTAAACCTCCACCTCCACTGTATCTCCTCGCCCACACTCAACTCTGAGCAGAGGTATCCCTACTTACTTCTCATGAAAAACTTCGCTCTCCTTCATTCTTCTGGTTGGCACACACACTACCATGACCTGCCTAACTTTGAAGTCTTCCTTCAGTCCTGTTTCGCCTGCTTTCTCCTCCTAAACCTTCCCCTCAGCCTTTCCTCCTCACACAGTCTTTCTTTCTAAAATAAGCTTTTCCCCATCTCTGACAGTCTCATTACCATCCCCGACTCCAGGAGAACTAGGTTGGTGGGTCCTCTTGTTGCCTCCACCACTATGAACCCTTCATCCCTTTAACTATTACCCCGCACTGTAACCACGTCTGCTCCCCCTCCTCCCCAGCCTCTGACCCTCTGGAGACGCAGGCAGGGAAGGTGCAGGAGGCTCAGGTGAGATGGGGAAAGGGGTGGAGGGAAGGAGAGAGATGGATTTGGTTCCTCATTCCAAACTGGGGGGGGGGGGCGTCAAGGGGAGGCTTTTACCCAAGGGCCCTTGGCTTATGGTCCTGATTCCTAACTCCATCTGGGGATTAGTACAGCCTCCTGGGGATGGTGGCTTCTGGGGACTGTCAAGGGAAAATGTACAGCCTCAACCACCGGTTGCCCTTCCATATTGTCCTCTTGTCTTTCTGTTGCCCACCCCTTCCTCAATTCCTTCTGAACCTCATTTGTGCTGGACCTGGAAGAGAGTTTTCCAGTTTGATTCTCAAACTCACAGATCTCATGGGGTGGGGGAAATGACCTTATAGGGTTGATTGTAAAAGTGGCACAGAGCTGGGTGTGATGCCACCTGTATCCCCAGCGCCTGGGAGGCTGAGGAGGAAGATGGAGAAATGTGAGACAGCTTGGGCCGTATTTGAGACTCTGTCTGGGGGCGGGGGGGGGGGGCACTCCAGGAATGCACAGCAAACTTTGTGGGTCAGAGATTATAGATGGGTCTAGCAAAACTCATCCTTGGAGGAGCTCGCAAGCTAGTGAACAAGATCAAGATATAGCCACAGTGTTCTACTAAGTGAAGTGATTTCGAATTTTCTTAATTAGATCAGCTATGGTGTTCCCTGCAGAGTGAGAAGACCTGAGGGGCAAGGAGGAGGAGGAGATGTTTTCGGTAGTTGTTGCGGGGTGGTCCTTTATTGGTGTTCTGACTGCACTCTAGTCTCCCTGACCTCATTTAGTCTCTCCGGCATCCCAGTGAGCGTAAGGCGTTTCATGGACACTTTACAGATGTGGAACTTGAAAGGGAAGAGCTTAAAACCTGTAGCAAACGAGTCCACTAAAGAGGGGAGGTAGATGAGCCATCTCAGAGATGTGTGGAGACACTTGCAATGCCTGCAGAGCCCCCGCGGGCCAGGTTGTCTTCCTGGTAGTTTTCAGCCTTCCTAACACTGTAATTCTTTCATACAATTCCTCATGTCGTGGTGACCCTCAACCATAAAATTATTTTCATTGCTACTTCATAACTGTCATTTTGCTACCATTATGAATTGTAAGTATTTGATATGTAGGATGTCTATTCCCCGACCCCTGTGAAAGGGTCGTTCAAGCCCCAGGGGGTCACCACCCACAGACTGAGAAGCATTGTGATAGACAGTGCCTACCATCACTGAATGCCAGCATGCCCATCGCTATGAGATCACTCTCCAAAGGGAGGCAGGTATGGAAGCTGTAGTCAACAGTACTCCCATAAGTGCACAGCAGAACTGGGACAGCCTGCTGTGGGTCCCTGCTATCTTACTTGTCTGGCTCCTAAAATAAGACTCAATGCCAGACCAAAAGATTTCAGTCAGAAGGGGTCTCAGTGGCAAAGATGATGTGGGGGTATCAATTGCGGCATTTTCCAGACAGGGCAGCACTAGAAAGGCCCCAGTGGCCGTCAGGAGAGGGAGTCAATGAACTATGGTTCATCATACAATGTGTTACTATGGAGCCATAATAAAGAATGAGGTGAGAGGCTGAAAAGACGGCTCTGTGGCTAAGAATGTATACTGCTACTCCAGACGAGCCGAGTTCCATTCCCAGACCCATATCGGGAGCTCACAAGAGGCCGTAACTCCAGTTCCAGGGGCTCTGACTCCACATGCACAAACATACACATATACACATATTAAAGTAAATCTATAAAAGAATGAGGTGGGTCTGTGAAACATGATGAAGTATCATACTCTGGCAAGACCCACGTCTACGATATCAATGCGTAAAAACTCATGCAGGGAAAGCCGCTGGAGTTCTTTCTGTTTAACTGCTGCTTGACTTTGCTTCAGCATTTGTTCATTCTGTAAAGGCTCAGGAGGCTGAAAAAGGAGGATTGTGGGTTAGAAGCCAGCTTGGGCGAAATAGTAAGACCTGTCTCTTTTTAATTTCTATTTGTTTTGTGGGTAGGATGCACAGTGCATGTGTGGTCATCCGAGGACATCTGTCCTCCCCTCCCACCGTGAGGAACCCAGGAGCAAGCTCAGACAGTCAGGCTGAGTGGCAAGCATGTCTCCCTGGTGCACCCTCTTGCCAGCTTTTTAGCTTTAAAACTCAGGAAGCAATCATTTGAGAGTCAGGCACGGTGCTGCCATACCCCTGCAGTTCTAGCCCCCCCAGAAATAAAAGTAGGTAGCGCAGGAATTTGGGGTCACCCTCAGATACATAGCAAGTTGGAACCAACCTGGGCTATGTGGGACCCTGTCTCAAAACAGCAGAAATGACAAAAGAATCTTTTTAAAAAGTAATTTGCTAGTTCCAGGACAGGCTCCAAAACCACAGAGAAACCCTGTCTCGAAAAACCAAAAAAAAAAAAAAGTAATTTGAAAAGGAGGTTTGGAAGCATAGTAGGGAAGGGGTGGTCTGGGGACTTTTGAGCAGTTAGTTGATTGAGTTGGTCAGACTGTTTCTGACCAGCCCTAGCCTAGCACCCAGTCTGCATGCATTTAGTGGCAGATGGTTCTGGAAGTCCTTTTATCTAGGCTGGGCATCAAGCCCCTGCCCTTGTGCGGCTGATGTTATGGCACTCAGCAGATGTTTGTAATTTGAGGGGGCTTAAAAGAAAAAGGGGTGGACTGCCCTAAACAGGCCAACACATATGGGGAAGAGGAGGGTCAGAGATGGAAACTGAGTCAAAGAAGCCAGAGCAGTACCCCAGGGGAGAGAACTGACTGAATCAGGTAGAGCTCTGGAATGGAGAGATGGGGGTAAGAGGAGGGCTATCAAGAGGCTGAGTGGGTACACGGGAAATTGGCATGAGGACAGGGTGGGGTAGGGAAGCCATCTAAGGGACAGTGAGGCCATTTGGCAAGGGGACTAGGAGCAGGAGCTGGCTTTGGGTAGATGCTAAGGCCACTCTGGAACATGGTTGGTTGGAGCAAGGTGGGGTCACCTTGAGAGGTCCACATCTGGGGACAGAAGCAGCATCACCAGTGACTAGGCTGTGGCAGGTGGCCCAGGGAAGTGGAGAGGACCAGCTGAGAGGCCCAGGGATTCACTGTTCAGTCTCACAGCAACCTCTGATCCGCATGGACAAGTTGAGGCCCCCAGGCTGGAGGCCTAGCTGCAGTGGCGGTGGTTACCCAGTGTGCATGAAACCCTCGCTGCAGTTCTAGCATTATCAGGCTGTGATGGCCAACTGGTTAGAATGGTGGACATGATCTAAAGCATCACATTGCAATCCTAGCACTGGGGAAGTGGAGACAAGAGGATCCCAAGTTCAAGGTCATGTAGACCTCCTAGCAAGTGTGAGGCTAGCCTGGGTTACATAAAACCCTATCTCAAAAAGCAAGTTAGGCATGGTAGCATGTGCCTTTAATTTCAGAAGTCAGAGAGAGGCAGAGGCAAGTTGATCTTTGAGTTCAAGGGCACCCTAGTCTACATAGTGAGTCCTAGGCCAACTAGGGATATATAGTGAGACCCTGTCAAAACAAAAAAGATGGGGGCAGGCATGGTAGGTCATGCCTTTTAAGTTTAGAAGACAGAGGCAGGTGGATCTCTGGGAGTTCTGGGTCAGCCTGGTCTACATAGCCAGTTCTAGGCCAGCCAGAGAGATCCCATCTCAAAAAAGATAAGGCCTAGAAAGTCAGTTACACGAAGAGATGTGAGTCCCCTCCCTATAGGCCACCTGTCCAGGAGCCCTCATGCTGGCCCTCTGCTTCTCCAGGCCACCTCCTGGTCAGAGCCCTACTCTCCTTGAACCAGGCGTCACCCCCATCCCGTCCCCCTCCCTGCCTCCCTAACCCTACTTCTTGGGCTTGGCCATCCCACCTGCCCCTTCCAGGACTCAGACTCGGACACTGAGGAAGGAGCTGCTGGTGGAGAGGCAGAGAGTAAGTGTCTTCCTGGAGGAGGGCTGGGAGGTGATCTGGGGCCTGGGGTAGGACTCTACCAGGAGTCATGTCTAAAGCGTGTAATAATGAACTTGCTACCTGAGGCTGCTGCCTGTGGGAGACACTGGGACTTCGATGGTGGGAGGATAGTAGGTTACATGGTTGGGCAAGGCCCTTGGGCCCCGGCCCGACGCCTACCTGGCACTGTCTCTCTTGTTGTTGGTCAGTGGACTTTCTGCGGAACTTATTCTCCCAGACCCTGGGTCTGGGCTCCCAGAAGGAGCGTCTGCTGGACGAGCTGAGCCTCGAAGGAGTGACCCGCTACATGCAGAGCGAGCGCTGTGAGTCCCCCACTCCCGGCCCAAAGTGACTTCCGAGTTGTTGGGTATGAATAGTAAGAAAAGCTGCCGAGTGTGGTGGTCCATACCTGTAATCCCAACCCTGAGCAAAGGGATCGCCTTTCAAGGTTGGCCTCAGCTGTGTTGTGTGTTTAAGGCTAACCTGAGCTACATGAGAGCTTTCCTAAAATAAAAAATGGGAAGAAACCCCACTCTTGAGATGTAGAGATGGCTTACTAGTTAAGAGCACTGACTGCTTTTCCAAAAGACCTGGGTTGGATTCTCAGAACCCACGTGGTGGCTCACAACCATCTGTAACTCCAGTTCCAGGGGATTCTATTTATAGCCACCGTGGCTGTCAGTTATGTACCTGACATTCGCGCAGGCAAAACACCTGCACGTTTAAAAAGAAACAAACCTCTTCAGGAAATTTAGGCAAGAGGATCATGAATTTGAGAGTAGCCTGAACTACATAATAAGATTGTAAGCAGTTAGTGTGGTGGAGTGAGGTGCTTGGATGTTGTTCTCGAGCCCCACAAGTCTGACAGGTTTGTCTGTGTGTGCCGTGTGGGTGGCTGGAGCGGGGAGGGCAGCTGCACACAGGAGACCAGCCCAGCTCCTACTCCAGAGGGCACCTTTGCACAGAGAACCAGGCCACACTGGCCCAGACTGAGTCACATGACTGCCCTGAGCTCTGCCTCCTCTGAGTTCCCTGTCTCTGATTGGCCAGACCTGAGTCACTGCTTGTTTTTGAGGAATGGCACAAGTAGGTGCCAAGGATGGAGCCCAGGGCCCCCACGCGGCTAGGCAAGCACCACTGAGCTGCCGGCCCAGCCTCTTTTCACGGTTGTATGCTGGATGGGTGTGAGTTTACGCTACAGTCCCTGAAGGTTGATCTGCCCACCTCAGCTTTCCAAAGAGCTGGGAATATAGACCAACAGCACCAGGCCCTCTGGGGTGACTCAGGGTGAGGCTCATTATCAGGAGTGTGACTGTGCCCAACGCACTGGCACACCTGCAGTCCCAGATAGTCTGGAAGCTGAGGCAGGAGGGTCTAAACTGAAAGTCAGCCTGGGCTTCATAAAACAAGAGGTAACCAGAGACTGAGGAGCTATGTCAGGCCAGAGTGCTGCCACACCAGCACGAACCTGGGCCGAATCCCCAGCACCCGCCTAAGATGCTCAGTGCTTTTACGCCCAGGGCTGGGGGATAGAAGCAAAAAGATCCAAGCCGAGCCCCAGGTCCCAGTGAGAGACCCCCGCCTTAACAAACGCGATGGGGATGGGGATGGCTTAGCAAGCAAAGGTAACTACCACCAAACCTGGCAACCTCAACTGGATCCCTGGAACCCACGTGGTAGAAGAGAAAAAACTCTCAGAAGTTGTTCTTTGATTTCCATACCTTTACTGGGCACACACACACACCAATAAATGTGTGAAAAAAACAAAAACAGGTGGACAGCTCCTGAGAAACATCATACACACACCCCAGAAGAAACAGTGATTAGAGCAGGACCCAAGTCTTGAGAGCTGTGGGTGTGTTTGCTGTACTATTATTACAGGAAGCTTGTCTCAGATGCCAACTAGCTGGGTCACCAGCTAGTGATATTTGTATTTCTCGTTGAGCAAAGTCTGAGAAACCAGGCCCTGGCGGTCCTCAGCAGGAACAATGGGGCTTTGAGGGTCCTGAACAGCCCTTTGTTGAGGCCGTCTTCTCCAGTTTCCCCCTCTTCCAGCTGCTCATCTCCCTCCTTGGCAGCCAGGCTAGGCGGCTGAGCCTCCCTCTCCTGCTGCAGGCTGGGCAGTTGCCTGCAGAGAACCCCGGCAGTGGCCAGGAACCGTTGTCTTTTCTTCTCCGTACACTCAGATCTTAGAGTCACTGGCCTAGAGGGCGAGGGATTTAGGATAAATGTGATTAGTCAGCCCGTGGCTGTTAGCCAGGCTCTGGGCTAAGGACTTCCCAGACGTCTTTGTGCCTGGTTATCACAGGAGAGCTGTGAGGTCTCTCTGGCAGTCAGCTAAACAGAAGAGGACACAGGCACAGGAAGGCCATGACTTGGTGCGGACATCTGGCAAGTACCAGGGCCCTTGAAGCAAGGTCCTGCCCTGCAGCTGTGACTATCTCGCTTCAGTCCCCCAAATGTTGGTATTATAGGCATGCACTACCACACTCAGGCCCCTGGAATCTAGAATGTGTTCCCCAGTCTCAGTGCCCATGGTCTGCAGCCAGACTAGGGACAGTTACATCCTAAAGAAGTGAGTGCCCGCCCAGGCTGTGGCTTTTATTTTTTGTTTGTTTGTTTTTTTTAAAAACATTTTTGTCGTTTCATTTTGTTGTTTTTCAGGACAGGGTCTCTCTGTGTAGCCTTGGCTGCTCTAGAACTCTCTTTCTAGACCAGGCTGGCCTCAAACTCATGGAGATCCTCCTGCCTCTGCTTCCCAAGTGCTGGGATTAAAGATGTGTGCCAGCACACCCGGTTTAGACGTTTTATGTGTGATTGTGTGTGTGATGTGTGTTAGTGTAGGTGCATGTGTGCTCGGCAGAGGACAGTTTTCAGGAGTTCGTTTTCTCCTTCCACCATGTAATTTCTTGAAATCCATCTTAGTCTTGGCCGCAAGTAAATGCCCTTATCCACGGAGCCATCTCACCAGGCTTTGACCTTTGTTCATACTTCTTTTTTTTTTTTTTTTAAAGATTATTTATTATGTATACAACATTCTGCCTCGATGTATGGCCCGCACACCAGAAGAGGGCACCAGATCTCATTACAGATGGTTGTGAGCCACCATGTGGTTGCTGGGAATTGAACTCAGGACCTCTGGAAGAGCAGCCAGTGCTCTTAACCTCTGAGCCATCTCTCCAGCCCCTGTTCATACTTCTTGTCCTTTAAACAGAATACCCCAGGGGTGCCCAATTCATGGGACACCACACTTGTGTCTGTCTATCAGCTAACAGACAGATGCCAGGGCTGTGTCGCTGGGCTGCCTGCCAGCCAGCAGCTGAGGCCACAAACAGGGCTATTTCTGCCCAGCTATGTTCTTATGAATGGGTTCGACCATATCACCCATCTTCTTTTCTTTTCTTTCTTTCTTTCTTTTTTTTTTTTTTTGTTTGTTTTGTTTTTTCGAGACAGGGTTTCTCTGTGCAGCCCTGACTGTGTCTTGGAATTAGCTCTGTAGACCAGACTGCCCTTGAACTTACAGAGAACTGCCTGCTTCTGTCCCCCAAGTGCCCTCCACTGCTGCCTAGCACCCATCTTCTTTTCTAAGAACTATTAAAAACCGGGAGCCCCAGCACTCGGGAGGCAGAGGCAGGTGGATCTCTGTGAGTTTGAGGCCAACCTGGTCTACAAGAGCTAGTTCCAGGATAGGCTCCAAAGCTACAGATAAATCCTATCTCAAAAAAGCAAAATAAATAAATGAAAATTTAAAAAAAACTGGGAGCAAAGCTCTCACAAGAATACAAACCATTGGGGCTGGAGAGATGGCTCAGTGGTTAAGAGCACTGTCTGCTCTTCCGGAGGTCCTGAGTTCAATTCCCAGCAACCACATGGTGGCTCCAAACCATCTGTAAAGAGATCTGGCACCCTCCTCTGGCATGTGGGTATAAATGGAGGCAGAAAGTTGTATACATAATAAATAAATCTTGAAAAAAAAAAAAAAGAATACAAACCATTGAGGTAGGAGTAGTGGCGCACGCCTTCAATCCCACCACTGGGAAGGCGAAGGGAGGCAAATCTATGTGAGTTCGAGGCCAGCCTGGTCTACAGAGTTGAGTTCCAGGATAGCCAGGGCTACACAGAGAAAAATCTGTCTTGAAAAACAAAACAAAAGAAGAATACAACCATGGGTCTGAAAAAGTTTAGTACAATCTAGGATCTAGAGATGTGCTCGGTCAGCAGAGTGCTCCTTTAGCATGCGCAGAGCCCCGAGTTCAAATGCTGGGCGTGGGCAGACTTGGTGGCAGACAGCTTTCATGCCAGCGCTGAGGACATAGAGGCATGTAGGTCCCTGTGCGTTCAAGGACAGCCAGGCTCACAGTGAGACCCTGTCTCAAAGAAAGCAAAGAAAAGCTAGTCTTTGTTGTGCACGCCTGTGGTCCAGCACTTAGAGATGGAAGCAGGAGAATCAGAAGTTCAAGGTCACCCTTGGCTACTGGAGAATTGAAAGCTGAGATACAGGAGATTCTGTCCAAAAGAAAATCAAAGGTTAATGAGTGCAGTGGACTCAAAGGAGCAGGCTGACGGGCGGCTTGTGTGTGGACAGAGCAGCACGGTGAGGGCTGTGTATAACACTCTGGAAATGGGTCGTCTGAAATTGAAGCCTGTCACCCCAGCACCTGGAGGCTCAGGATTCCGGGCTATCCTGGACTACATAGGGAGACACTGTCTCAAAACCAAGGGAAATGACAGCAGGCACGCTGGTGCACACCATAGCTTCAACACCCAAGAGGTATAGAGGTACCCTCAGCGGCCAGAGGCATTGGACCACATGGCGCTGGAGGTAGCAGGTGGCTGTGCGCGGACATGGGTGCTGGACACTGAACTCAGGCCCTCTAGACAAACAGCAAGTGCTCCTAACCTCTGAGCCTTCTACCTAGCCTCATCTTTCTGTTGTCTTATTTTTTGAGAAGGATCTCACTTCTTTGCACCAGCTAGCTGGAACTCACTGTGTAAATCAGGATCTCTTACAGAGATCTGCCTGCATCAGATTAAAAAAAGAAAGAAAGAAAGGGACTTAAAACCAGCAGTGATGGCAGAGTTTTAATTTCAGCACTCTGGAGGCAGAGGCAGGCAAATCTCTGTAAGTTCAAGGCCAGTCTGGTCTACATAGCCAGTGCTAGGCCAGTCAGGACTACAGAATGAGACTTTGTCTCAAAAAAGAAAACTAATTAAAAATAAGTTTTTAAAGTCATACAATATTGTATCCAGAAAGTAAGCTGTTACCCAAATTTGGTTTGGTTTGATTTTCAAGGTTGTAGGGATGGGACTCCAGCCTTCAAACTAGCCAGCTTTGTACCCCCGAGCTGGCCCTGCAGCCTTCTCCCCAAGACCTCACCCGCTGCTGTCCACTCCCTCTGCTGTCCCTTCTGGTTAGCTGGGTTTCCTCACCTGTAATATGGGGCTGCCAATACCATCCTCCCCACCAGCAATACGGGTGGGAGGAGAAACCTTATCACATGATATAAACTCTCTCCTCCAGGTCGCAGGGTCATCTGTTTGGTGGGAGCCGGAATCTCCACGTGTAAGTGTTCCCTCCTTCCAGCCACTCCTAGTGGTGTGGGGGCCCTGGAAGGATTCCTGCATGTATGGGGCTAGAACCTCTGACTGAGCGCTCCTCCTTAGCTGCGGGTATCCCTGACTTCCGCTCCCCAACCACTGGCCTCTATGCGAACCTGGAGAAGTACCATCTTCCTTACCCGGAAGCCATCTTTGAGATCAGTTACTTCAAGGTAGTCTCCTGAGATATGGGGAGGGAGTTCCCAGCTCCAGGCCGTATCTTACCTGTCCTGTGGCCCTCTGCTTCTCTCTCCTACAGAAACATCCAGAACCTTTCTTTGCCCTTGCCAAGGAGCTCTATCCCGGGCAGTTCAAGGTGAGGTCTTTTTTTCCCCCGGGGAGATTGGGATGAGCAGACAAGGGAAAGAGGCTCCTTATAGGCCCCTCAAACAAGCATTATATGATTGTTGAGAACCCAGACTCTGGGACTGGCAAGGTGGTTCAGTGGGTAAAGGCACTTGCCACCAGGCCTGATGACAGCTGAGTTCAGTCCCTGGGACTCACGTGATTGAAGGAGAATACTGACTCCCACATTTGCACTGTGGCAAGTGGGAGGCAGACAGGAAACTTTCAAATGCAAGGTCAGCCTAGACTACATAAACCTTGTCTCAAAAGTTAAAAAAAAAAAAAGGATTGGAAGAGGTGGAAGAGGTGGAGGGTTGTATGATGTTTTACTCTTTTGGCTTTTGGGGGGCTTGCTACCTAGCTCCCAAATAAACCACACATAGAGACTTATTCTTAGTTATGAATGTCCGGCTTTATCTTGACTTGTTTCTTGCTAGTCTTTTTAAAATTATCCCTACTACCTTTTGCCTCTGGGCTTTTATCTTTCTCCATTTCTGTATACCTTTCATTCCTTCTTACTCCGTGGCTGACTGGGTGGCTGGCCCCTGATGTCCTCCTCTCCTGTTCTCTTGCTTCTCTTCTTCCTCATTTCTCCTTCTATTTATACCCCTGCCAGCCCCGCCTATCCTTGCTCCTGTCTCGCTATTGGCCATTCAGCTCTTTATTAGGACCATCAGGTGTTTTAGACAGGCACAGCAGCACAGCTTTACAGGGTTAAACAAATGCAGTGTAGCCGGGCGGTGGTGGCGCACGCCTTTAATCCCAGCACTCGGGAGGCAGAGGCAGGCGGATCTCTGTGAGTTCGAGACCAGCCTGGTCTACAAGAGCTAGTTCCAGGACAGGCTCCAAAACCACAGAGAAACCCTGTCTCGAAAAACCAAAAAAAAAAAAAAAAAAAAAATGCAGTGTAAACAAAAGTCACACACCTGAAAATAATATCCCCAGCAATTCCTTTTTTTTCTAAACAAAAATGAAAAAGTTTAACATGGTAAGACTGTGTACAATACGAACAATTATCAAGTAAAGATTACATTCACAATGTAATGGATTCCAGTTCATTTATATCTGGCAAATTAAAAGAAAATACCCCATTATCGATCCTATCTTATTGAATCTATAGTTTAATAACTAATTTACTCTCTATCATAACTAAGGAAAACTTCAACTATAACTATCTGGTCTTCAACTCCATCAAAGACCCCAGAAGAATAATATTATTTTGAATAAACAAAAAGTGCATTGCGAACAACTTCCGAAAATTGTATAAATGACAGACACATCTGACTGCCGGACACTTCCTTTGCAACATTGGGGCATCCATCTTCAGCTTTCAGGCCCATAGTGTCTGGAAGACTTTTCAATGAAGCAGGAAACTTGAATGACTGTTCTGCCTGTATGGGCAATTTGTTGGTCACTTTCCTCTGTGTCCTGCAGAGTGTCTGGAAGTTTCTTCTGTGAAGCAGGAACCCTGAAGGACCCGTCCAGCCTTGTTTGGGCAAAGTTCAGTGGTCACTCTCCTGTGGGTCCTGCATGTCCAGTTTATACAACATATCGTCAAGCAGTCCAGGCAAGAATAGTTTCTTTGCTGGGCGGTGGTGGCGCACGCCTTTAATCCCAGCACTCGGGAGGCAGAGGCAGGCGGATCTCTGTGAGTTCGAGACCAGCCTGGTCTACAAGAGCTAGTTCCAGGACAGGCTCCAAAACCACAGAGAAACCCTGTCTCGAAAAAACCCAGAAAAAAAAAAAAAAAAAAGAGCTAGTTCCAGGACAGGCTCCAAAACCACAGAGAAACCCTGTCTCAAACAAACAAACAAACAAACAAACAAACAAAAACAAAAAAAAGAACAGTTTCTTTGCTCAGTGGCTAACCTTGCCACATTGAAAGCAAACTCCAGAAGGAGTTTCTTCAGTGCCCATCATCTCTGAAGTAAATTGGTGATGTGTGTCTCATTGTCATAAAAATCACTAAATTAACAAAACATTTTAAATGCCATATTTTGTGGCTCTTTGAATGGTTTGAAGACCATCTATCTAAAATATATCTCCATATAATCTGTCAAACATACCTAGACTATCTACAAATTTGATTGTTATAGATGACTAACTCCTGGCCTGTGTTTATTTATTGTCCTATACAGTTCATAATAATAGCTTTCAAAAACTAGAGTTTTATCTTACATTTTAAAATGAACTGGATAGGTACAATACCTTAAAAAAAGAGCAAAACATAAAATCTGTTGTAACAAAAATAACCTTAAATTGGTGTTAATATACAAAATATCAATAGACAAAATCCTTTAAACAAGAGTAGAAACATATATACAGTGTTGTAACAAAAATGACCTTAAATTTGTGTCAGGACACAAAAGTCCTTTAAACAAGAGTAAAACACATATACAGTGTAACAAAATTGGCTTTTAATTTGTACCCATATACCAAAATCCATGCTAATACAAAATATCTGAGATTAATAGTTGTCTTTTTATCCTATATTCCTCTAAATTATAACAAACATTCACGACCACCAAATAACCAAAGACCCACCCACACCCATTCTTGGGAATGTGGACATTGTTTTCTGTAGACTGCTTCCTGCTAAATGTGGGTGAAGGCATCTTTAGGGTCCCAGAGAGGAAATTTGAGATAACAGCCAAGTCCTGGGAAGACCAGTTATAACCTTTGTTTTTTTTGTTTTTTGTTTTTTCTTTTTTTTTTTTTTTTTTTTTTTTTTTTGCTTTTTCGAGACAGGGTTTCTCTGTGGCTTTGGAGCCTGTCCTGGAACTAGCTCTTGTACACCAGGCTGGACTTGAACTCACAGAGATTCGCCTGCCTCTGCCTCCCGAGTGCTGGGATTAAAGGCGTGCGCCACCAACGCCCGGCCAGTTATAACCTTTGTTGATAGACATCACCTGTCAAGTCCTGGGAAGACCAGTTATGACATTTGTTGATAGACATCACCTGTCAATTTCAGGCGGTCTCCCCTGATCAAACCAGATCCAACTCAACCTGTAACAAACCCACAGCCTCTTGTTTCCTGTGGAAACAAAAACAAAACCACTTCTCCAAAGCCTTTTTGACTTCCATTTGACAAATAAATTTTTAACTTTTTTTTAAAGTTAAGGCTTTCTTAAAATATCTAGGCTGCTTTATTTCAACAGTCCCTTTTTTCAATTCCAGGTCTCTTAGCAACAGTTCTTTGTTTTTCCGCAAACAAAAAATTCAAAAGCAACACAATACTATACAGGATCCAGATTCCCTATGTTTCCCAATTTTACATAGCTTTTTTCTTTCATATTACTTTTACTGTCTCTTTAAAAGACTATTATTTTTTATTTTTTTTTTATTTTTTTATTTTTTTTGGTTTTTCCAGACAGGGTTTCTCTGTGGCTTTGGAGTCTGTCCTGAAACTAGCTCTTGTAGATGGTGGCGCACGCCTTTAATCCCAGCACTCAGGAGGCAGAGGCAGGCGGATCTCTGTGAGTTCGAGACCAGCCTGGTCTACAGAGCTAGTTCCAGGACAGGCTCCAAAGCCACAGGGAAACCCTGTCTCGAAAAACCAAAATAAATAAATAAATAAATAAATAAATAAATAAATAAATAAATAAATAAAAGACTATTATTTTTAATGTATTTTTTTCTATGACTGCCTATACCCATTCTCTTTCTTAAGCCTACACACATTGTAAAACACACTGGAACCTGTTTAGATTTTTTCCATCTGGATCTTTTTTACTGCATATCTTTTAGCCTTTTTTTTTTAACCACACAAGCAAACTGTAGACTGCTAAGCTATACCTGGATCCTCCGGTGTTCTAACAGCCGGCTTTGCTCGGGTCAGGTGGTGAAAGCTAAGCCAGAGTTTGCAGCCTGTTGGAGGCGCATGCCTGAGAACTGTAGTAAGCGTTTCTAGCTGTGGGAGTCAAACATGCATTGCCACAAGCAGTTTTTACTTGCTGTTTCTATTTAGCGCTGCCAGCTGAACAGCAGCGCCTGTTTTGGAGGGCCCAGCTTTCTCAGGCTTGAGATGGATATAGAGCCTTACGTTGGAACGCCACAATGTTGTGTGATGTTTTACTCTTCTGGCTTTTTGAGGGGCTCGCCAATAAATCATATACAGAGGCTTATTATGACTGCCCAGCCTTGGCTTGGCTTGTTTCATGCAGGCTTTTCTTAAATTATCCCAACCACCTTTTGCCTCTGGGCTTTTATCTTTCTCTATTTCTATATACCTTTCTTTCCTTCTTATTCCGGGACTGACTGGGTGGCTGACCCTGATGTTCTCTCGCTTCTCTTCTTCCTCGGTTCTCCTTTTATTTATCCTGCCTGCCAGCCCCGCCTTTCCTTGCTCCTGTCTCGCTATTGGCCCTTCAGCTCTTTATTAGGACCATCGGGTGTTTTAGACAGGCACAGCAGCACAGCTTCACAGAGTTAAACAAACACAACATAAATGAAAGTCACACACCTGAAAATAATCTCCCCAGCAGTGGCGAGCTGCGTGTAAGAGCATACAGACTTCAATTCCCAGCACCCACGTCAGGCTCTCACAGTCGCCTGGACTCCAGCTGCCCGGGGCTCTGACACCTCTGGCCTCAGTGGGCCCTGGAAGTCACATGCATTTGCTCACACAGACCCATATACATATGCATAATTAAAAACAATAAAATATTTTTTAAAAGGAAGGAAGGCCTGGTGTGGTGGTGCACATCCTTAGTCTAAGCACTTGGTGGGCTGCAGCAGTAGCTCAGCAGATCAGATTGGCTACTCTTCCAGAGGACCCAGGTTCAATTCCCAGCAACCACATAGAAGCTAATAACTGTCTAACTCCAGTTCCAGAAGATTCAACACCTTCACACAGATACACATGCAGGCAAAACACCAATCAATGCACATAAAGTAAATAAATCATTTTAAAAAAAAATCCCTGCAGCCAGGCAGTGGTGGGACACGTCTTTAATCCCAGCACTCTGGAGGCAGAGGCAGACAGGTCTTTGTGAGTTTGAGGCCAGCCTGGTCTACAGAGCAAGTTCTGGGACAGCCAAGCCTATACAAAAATAAATAAATAAATAAATAAATAAATAAATAAATAAATAAATAAAAAAAACCCAAAACTCCAAATAAATACTAAACGACTTTAAGAAAGTAAAAGAAAGGAGGAGGAACGGGTTGCCGGCCTGGCCGGCCTGGCCGCCCTCCTCACCCTCTCCTCATTACTTCGTGGCTCTGAGCCTCAGTTTTCCCAAGTATAAGAAAGCCGCTGGGAGTCTCAGAAAGGGCTGCGGCCGAGGCCTGGTGGGAACGTCACTGTGCAATTAACTGACTGGTGAAGGCCACGAGCCAGCACCTCACCCTCTAATGGGTTTCCTCGTCTGTGGTGTGGGAGAATGTCGTGCTCCTCCTCACTGGGCCTTGCGTAGGGTAGGCCTGTGGCAGCCCGTGGATATTTCCATCACACTGTTACTCTCTCCTCAGCCGACCATCTGCCACTACTTCATCCGCCTGCTGAAGGAGAAGGGGCTGCTGCTGCGCTGCTACACGCAGGTAGGTGGCGGGCGGGCGGGCAGGGGCAGGGCTGGCCATGGCTGGTGGGCAGTAGGCTGGATGGGTTTGGAACCCTCCATCAGAACTGGGGGTGGCACAGGCAGGCACAAGGCAAGTGACCAGGGCTCAGCTAGTTTTAGTGAGTGACCTGCAGTGAGCCTCTTCCTCTTAACCTCAGTTTCCCCTTTAGAAAATAGGGACCATAAATTGGGTAAGTGATTACATGAAGGAGCGAAGACAGAAGGGGCAGAAATCCAAGGTCATCCTTGGCTACAAAGTGAGTTTGATGCCAGACTTCAGGCTGTGAAATCTTGTCTTTAAAATAACTGGATAATCAAATGCTTTATTAAAATATAAACTAAATGCACATGAGAATTTTTTTGATAATAAAAAGATCATAAGCAACTTCAGGCCCTCTCAAGTCTATTGTGAGTTTTTTTTTTTGCTTTTTCTTTTTTAGTTTTTCGAGACAGGGTTTCTCTGTAGCTTGGAGCCTATCCTGGCACTAGCTCTTGTAGACCAGACTGGCCTAGAATTCACAGAGATCCGCCTGCCTCTGCCTCCCGAGTGCTGGGATTAAAGGCGTGCGCCACCACCGCCCAGCGGTAGTCTATTGTGAGGTAACAGTGAACTCCCATCAGATCATCCCACGACACTGCAGAAAGACTCTTATCTGAGGGACACCATATGTACCACAGCCATCCCCAGTCAGGACACTGGGACAGTTTCCTAACAGATGACACTGTATCATGAAGGAGGTTTGCTTTTTATGACGTGTGCGAGCCTGGCCTTGGCTACAGTAGCTAACAGGACACCATGGCCACACTGGAGTGTTCAGAAGCATGTTCCAGTTGCTGACGTCTAGCTCTTGTAGACCAGGCTGGCCAGTTGCTGCTGAGTAGCCAGACAGGAGAGTTTGGGCCTCTCCCTCACTCGTCGATGTGCTCCAGTTCAGACTGCTCTGCGGCAGTGTCCACGTGCGCTATAAATTGCACCTCAGAACACAAGCTGGCCAATCACGGGAACACACACCTGTAGTCCCAGCATTGGGAGGCTGAAGAAGGAGTACCGTGAGTTCAAGTCCAACCTGGACTACATAGTGAATTCAAGGCCAGCCTTGCTCCATAGCCAAGTCCTGCACGCACACCCCCCACACACACACAAAAAAAAAAAAATAGAAAGGAAAAGCAGAACTCCAGATTGTACAGAGTTAACACTTGAATACTACTAATAGGAATTGTTTGCCTCTGGCAATCCTATGAGACACCTGCAGTGTCAGAAATGGCCACCAGGGGGAGGATGAATGGAGGGCAGGTGCCTGGAGGTCCTAGTTGGGGAAGGGACAGCTCATTCCTTCAGGGGCTGCCCATGCTCAGGACATTCCTAACTCAGAATTAGTCTCATTCACAGAGCAAGGCTTAGGACGAAGGCTGCATGTGGTTCTGTGTGTCTCTGGCACCTTTGTTTGCTAGCTTCTGTGACAGTAGATGTCCACCCAGGAGTGGCACTGCCAGAGCGAGCAGAGCAGACACCCCTGCAGAGCAGACACCCCTGCAGAGCAGACACCCCTGCAGAGCAGACACCCCTGCAGAGCAGACACCCCTGCAGCCTTGGTGCTGAGAGTCTCATGTTTGTGACAGGACAGGAGGGGTGTGTCACAGACACGCCTAGCATGTCAGACGGTCCCAGGCCGAGGCCATTTGGGGCTGTGGGAGTGGGTGCTGGCACACACAGGGTAGGCATGGAAGCCTCACCAAGAGGGTGACGCTGAAGCAAAGACCTGAGACCTGGGAGGGAAGGAAGCTTCAGGCAGAGACTCACTGTGAGTGTGTGTGGGGACAGGAGCAAGGGAGCCTCCAAGAGCAGGCAGGAAGCTGCCATGTTTGTCCAGCCAAAGTGGTTGGAATACGGACCTCTGGTGAGGGCCACTGAGGAAGAACAACAGGAAGGTCAGGCGTCTCTTTGGAAGATGAAGCGTGGATGGGAAGGTGTTGAGGAAATGGCACTCTGCCTCGAGACCCTGGGAGACAGCTCCATAGAGAGTGGGGGCGACTGCACATGGAGCCGGGGCTGAGCGGAAAGGCTGCTGGAGAAGTCTGTGCATGTTGATTCAGATGACGGGGTGAGAACCTGACGCCCAGACAAAGCTGGCTGGGAGTGAGGGCTGCCAAGTGCCCTGGCTGCTGGCACTTTCAGATATCATCAGAAAGCCAGCAGAAACCTGTTCAGTGCGAAATGTTCAGATAGTTGACAACTACCCGCAGTATTCTGTAAATTTTAATTAATTTAGTTGGTGTGTGCATGTTTGCACACACATGTGCAAGCATGCCACATCAAAAGTTTGGAGGTCCCAGGACAATATATATATATATATATATATATATATATATATATATATATATATATATTTTTTTTTTTTTTTTTTTGGTTTTTCGAGACAGGGTTTCTCTGTGGTTTTGGAGCCTGTCCTGGAACTAGCTCTTGTAGACCAGGCTGGTCTCAAAGTCACAGAGATCCGCCTGCCTCTGCCTCCCAAGTGCTGGGATTAAAGGTGTGTGCCACCACCGCCCGGCTTATATTTATATTTTTTATATTTATTTTATTTTATGTGTGTTTTGCCTGCATGCATGTGTACCAGTGCATGCAGTGCCCATAGTGGCCAGGAGAGGGCGTTAAGAGGTGGTGTGAGCTGCCACGTGGGCACTGGGAACCAAACCTAGGTCTTCTGGGAGATCATCCAGCACTCTCAACTGCTCCACCGTCACTCCAGCCCCCGCCCCCACACATTTTTGAGTGACTTATTATGTAAAATGTCTAAAGGTGGAAAAAATGTCTCACTTGCCCACTTCGTGACCGTTTTCTTCCTCGGGCTCTTTGCCCTCTTCTCCTCAGTCACTGTTTGAGTCACTGGCCCGCTTTCTGGAACACAGCAAACCTCACTTGTGATTGTGCCGACCCAGCAGCTCTGAAGCTGTGTGGTGCTGTTCTCAGCACAGGACACAGGAGCCCATTACACATTAGCAGTTAGGATCGCCTGGGCTGCTGTGGTCTTCCAACACAATATAGAAGGTTCCCTGCATGCTGCTTTTTCCACCCAGCCCCTTGTCTGGGGATCCTTCCATGCCCACATTACACACAGTACCATGCTTTCTAATAGCTGAGGATTAATCTTTTTTCTCCTCCCCTCCCCTCAGCCCATGGGTCTGGGGGGTGGGGTGTGCTGGGATAGGTAGGCCCCAGGGCTTCCTGTGTGCAGGGGAAATGCTCTACCACTGAGCCACATCCCCAGCCCCGCCCCCTTGCTAGAGTCTAGGCAAATACTTTCCTGCTGAGCCATGAGCCAGGCAGGCCTTAAACCTGTCATCTTTCTGCCTCCCCTCGCTTGCAGCCCAGATCACAACCAGTGCACCAGGCCAGCTTTACTCTGGTACCGGGGAGAGGCAGCAGTCCCCCCACGTCATCGTTCCGGTGTGATGTTCAGCTGTGATGTGCAGCTGGGTACCCGGGTCAGAGGCACTTTGACCTCCCGCGGGGTCATCAGGACATAGCCCCATTGTACGGGTAGGATCCAACAGGATCTGAGATCCAGGCATCCCCTATGGTCCTGAGCCGGGTTTCCCGTGGTAGTTCTATGGGCCCTTAGTAAGTCATTTGCTTGTGGATCGCTACACTCCAGTGATGCAGGAAGTGCGACTTCCAGGTGTGGCGGTCATCCCTGTTACCCCAGCACTTTAGTGGGAGGTTCTCAAGGTTGGGGCTGTCTCAAAAAGACATGACTCCCCCCAAAGAAACAAATAAGCCATTCTTTCATTTTATTTATTAACGTGAAAAAATCGGATGACATTTATTTAGTGTGTGTGTAGAGTTCAGAGGACAACTTGGGAGTTCCTACTATCACGTGGTTTTCCGGGGGTCAAAATCGGGTTGGTGGCAAATGCCATTACCTGCTGAGCCATCTTGTCAGCCTCTCGTTGTGGTGTTTCAAGATGATCTCACACTGTCACCTGGGCTGGCCTGGAACTCATTGTGCTGTTTACACTAGTCCCAGACTTGTAGCCTGGAATTGTAGGCATGATCCACCATGCCTGGTCTTATTTATTATTTATTTCAGTTATTTTGTTTGTTTGTGTTTCAAGACAGGGTTGTAGGCACTGTGTAGCTCTGGCTGTCCTGGAACTCACTCTGTAGACCTGGCTGGCCTCCTATTCACTGAAATCGCCTACCTTTACCTCCTGAGCACTGGGATTAAAGGCGTGCACTACCAGTTTTTGAGGCAGGGTCTTCCCATGTAGCCCTAAGTGGCCTGACACTAGCTGTAGCCCAGGCTGACCTTTCCTTCCAGGAGTCCTCCTGCCTCAGGCTCCAAGTGCAGGGATGCAAGCAGCCACCTTGACTCCTGAGTGGATTCATTTATTATACCAGTGCTTAGCCAGAGTTGTTGTGTACGCAGTTTGGGGCCTGCATAGGTGTAGTTGCTTTAATAACTTGTGGCAAATGGTGGGAAGCGTGGCTCTCTAACACAAGAACTTCTCTAAAGAATGGGAGCCGTGGCCTGAGTTTACAGAAGGGTCAGATGGGGCTGATGATCAGTGGGTCTGGCCTTATAGAAATTTGAGCCTGGGCAGACTTTAAGCAGCCCTGACTGTTAACCCTTTGGTAGCCCCACTGGAAGAGTGGGAACTTTGTACATACCCTCGCCGTTCCTCTTCTCAGAGCCTACGAGGGCAGGCTGTCTTCCTGACCTTCCCGTCTCCCCCTCCAGAACATAGACACACTGGAACGAGTGGCGGGGTTGGAGCCCCAGGACCTGGTGGAGGCCCACGGCACCTTCTACACCTCACACTGCGTCAGCTCCTCCTGCCGACAAGAGTACTCGCTGAGCTGGATGAAAGGTGAGGCCCTGGACAGCACGGACGAGGCCCTCCCACTCCTTGCCCGAGCTGTAACCAGGTCTCCATGGGCTTTGGCACCAGTGTGGTCCTCTTGAGCTCCTTAGCCCTTGCTAGTTAGTGAGTTGCTTGGCTTCTTTTGAGACTAGATTTGTCTGTGTAGCCCAGGCTGGCCTTGAGCTTTCGCTTCTGCCTCAGTCTCCCCAGTGCTGAGACTGCAGGCACTCAGCTCCCCTGCTCTTTATAGTGCTGTAGAAGCCCCAGGGATTCGAGGTGGTGGCCAATCTCTGCTCCCTTGCCACCCCTTCTGCCGGACTATGGTTACATATGAACTACGTAGCACGGCCAGCTGCACGGAGACTCAGTGTCGGCTCACAGTCACCGTGTCACAGAGTCACTGAAGTCATGAGCATCTAGCTCTATGACCCGCAAGGTGTTTCGCCATTTTACACTCAAGTCCTTACATCAAGGCAAACACAGCGTCATCCTGAAGACCAGTGTGGGCCACTGCTCCGTTCATTCTCTTCTTTTTTTTTTTTTTTTTTTTTTTTTTTTTTTTTTTTGGTTTTTCAAGACAGGGTTTCTCTGTAGCTTTGGAGCCTGGCCTGGAACTAGCTCTTGTAGACCAGGCTGGTCTCGAACTCACAGAGATCCGCCTGCCTCTGCCTCCCGAGTGCTGGGATTAAAGGCATGCGCCACCACCGCCCGGCTCGTTCATTCTCTTCTAACACCAGACGTGTCCTGTTAGGTTTGAAGATGCCCTTGCCTTTTTTTGAGGGGGGAGGGTTGGTTTTTCTAGACAGGGTTTCTCTGTAGCTTTGGAGCCTGTTCTGGAACTAGCTCTTGTAGACCAGGCTGGCCTCCAACTCACAGAGATCCGCCTGCCTCCCTCTGCTGGGAATAAAGGCGTGCGCCACCACTGCCCAGCTGGCCTTACCTTCTGAACTAACTTGCTGGCCCAGAACATTTTAAATTTATTTTTGAGACAGGGTCTCTAGTTTTATGAAATTTTTATGTTTATTGATTATGAGATAGAAGTAGGAGAATCGGGAGTTTGGGGCAGGCCTTGGCTACATAGCAAGTTCCAGGCCAGGCTGGGCTACGTGACAAAAAATAACAGTAAATTTTAGAAGTTCCGTGTAACTCAGACTTCCATAGTAGACAGGGAAATGTGTAGAGATGGTGCTATAAGCACACGTGACAGAGCTCACTACTGTCACTACTGTCACTGTCTCGCTTACGTAAGGACAGAGCATCCAAGAGAAAGAGCCAGTCCCACGCCCTCAGTGCCAGCCCCAGCCTGTTTCTGGCAGCCATTGTGCTGAGTCTGAAGCTGCTGTGTCACTCTGTGAAGCTATGTTCTTTATGCTGACTTCACAAAGCTTCTGGTGTCCCCTCGAGATCAGGACAGCTGTGGCTTCTGTGCCAGGACCCTGGAAGGTCACGCCTTTCTGACAGAACGCCAGCCAGCTGCCCCAGACTGAGGGCTCCTGAGCAGCCCAAGTGTGCACAGCTGGGGTGGCGGACAATGGGCATCACCCCCGTATGTCCCTGTGGAATGGCGTCTGCCACCTGCAGAACAGCATGTTGTTTGTACAGCAACACCCTGAGTGGTGGCGGCTAGAATCGCGCTCTGTGAGCCAAGAGATGAGGGGCTGAGCAGCTGAGGCCAGCTCTGCGGGCTGCAAATGACAGACGTGCTCTTGAGCTCCCTGCTCCATAAGCAATGAGGAACGTGACTGTCCTAAGGGCAGGACTGGAGAAGGCTGTCAGAGTCCACACCGCCGCCACCACCACCACCACCACCACCACCACCACCCCCCCACCCCCAGCCCAGGCAGATGAGCTCGAAGTTGGCTCCACCCCAAAATTATCTGGATGTCCTTTCCTGACCCAGGGGCAAATAGGACTGTCCCCAAGACCCATAGGAAGGGCTTGACTCCCATTCCCCAGATGGGGGTCTGGTGGAGTCCAGGGTGCCTGTCAGGAGCATGTGGGTTTGCTCCAGTGTTAGCATTCACTGGCTGTAGGCAGTGGTGCTTGGGGCCACCCCCTGGATGCCTGGAGAGGAAGGTGACAGCTCTCTAGGAAGGGAGCACTTCTTTGATAAGCCGGAAGGGTACCCCAGGAGATCCCTTAGTGGTGGGGGCACTGTTTGTTTTGTGGTGCTGGGGCTTAGGCCTGCAAGGTCAAGTGTCTACCACTGAGCCACACCCCAGCCCTCACTGGGGGATTCTAGGCAGGGGCTCTACCACTGAGCCTCACCCCAGCCCCTCACTGGGGGATTCTAGGCAGGGGCTCTACCACTGAGCCACACCCAGCCCCTCACTGGGGATTCTAGGCAGGGGCTCTACCACTGAGCCACACCCCAGCCCCTCACTGGGGATTCTAGGCAGGGGCTCTACCACTGAGCCTCACCCCAGCCCCTCACTGGGGGATTCTAGGCAGGGGTTCTACTGATGAATCGTGTCCCAAGTCCCATAATGTTCCACCACTGAGCAGCATCCTTAGCTCTTGGGTTTGTTGCTGTTGTTAGGTAATTTTCGCATTTATTTGTGTGTTTGCATGTGGATGTGGATGTGGTCTACACATGCACAGCACGCCTGTGGATGTCACAGGACAATCTGCAGAAGTTGTTCCTCTCCTTTTAGCATGTGGGTCATCAGGCTTGGCAGCAAATGCCTTCATACAGTGAGCTACTTCCCTGCCCCAGCTCTGGGTTTTTGAGACATGGTCTTGCTGTGTAGCCAAGGCTGGCCACGAACTCACAGTCCCTCCCTCCTGAATTCTCCCAAAAGCAGGCTTAGTGGCATGCACCACTGTCACCCGGGATGCTTTTATGTTGACAGTAGGGAAGGACAGAAGAGGGCTGCTCCAGTCCTGGAAGGCCTCATACCTCCCTCTTCCTCCTTCTTTCCCACCCAGAGAAGATCTTCTCAGAATCAATCCCCACATGCGAGAAATGTCAGAGCGTGGTAAAGCCTGGTGAGCCTCAGGGCCTGGGGGGACTGGATCTGGGCCCCTCTTCCCCACACTCCACCTCTGGTCACCTCTGCCTTGTGTCCTGCAGAGGGTGGGTATCTGTGCCGCCTCAGGCCCCAGTCTGCCCCCGACTCCTGCCTTTCTAGCCCATCCTCCTCTCCTGTCCCTGTGTTCCTTTGTCTGTCTACCCCAGACATCGTGTTTTTCGGTGAGAATCTTCCGCCTCGCTTCTTCTCCTGCATGCAGTCAGTAAGTGTTCACCCTGGGCACGGCCCACTTGGGCCGCCTGCTGGGCTGGAGGGGAGGCGGGGTACAAAGCATGAGCAGTGGGGTCCAAGTCCTTCCTGGATGCTCCCTGCAGGACTTCTCGAAGGTGGACCTCCTCATCATCATGGGCACCTCCCTGCAGGTGCAGCCCTTCGCCTCCCTCATCAGCAAGTAGGTTGAGGGCGTAGGGCTGGGGGTCAGCTGGGAACAGGGCACCAGGGCAGATCTTGAATCCCAGCTCCCCATTCCCAGAGCACCACTATCTACCCCACGCCTGCTCATCAACAAGGAAAAGACCGGCCAGGTGAGTCTGCCTCAACTTTCTTCTCCCTCTCCCTCTGCACTGGGGGCTGTTTCGCCCTCTTCGTCAGGAGGATGAGAGCGGTCTCTGTATCCTACCTGGAGAGCTCCAGTGCTTTAGACTTGTTAGCTCAGGCTGGAGAATATGGGAATGGGGTGCTGGGCAGGCCGGACGCTGCACTCTGAATTTCTTTGAGCCAATGACAGAACCATACCTTGAAGCTGCTGAAGCCCGAGTGCTTCCTGGGATCCAGGAGACCAATCAGTGCACAGCTGACTGCCAACTGAGACTGCCTAGGCCTGACTCACCTCTCCAGAGGAGGCCTTAGTCCTGGGCAAGAGAGAAGATGCATAGGAAGGGGTGTGGCCTGCCTCTGTGGGGGGGCGCGGGGGGGCGGCCACAGTGTTCAGGCATTACTATTCTAGTACCTTCTTACATATCAGAGTCTGGGGACAAGCCCCTCGTAGGCAGTGGCTGTTTATTTGGAGCACACACATCCTACGCTGTGTCTCCCCGACGTGTGGCTTGATGCGGTGTGAGCTCAGGAGACAGTTATGAGACAGGCTCCCATGCAGCCCTGGCCTCTCAAACTCACCAGGTGGTCACAGATGGTCTTGAGCTCCTGCTCTTCCTGCCTCTGCCTTCCAAGTTCTGGAATTACAGGCTTGTGCCCCACACCTGGCTGTGTTGTTTTGGAGGAACTTTTTGTTGTCATTTTGTTTTGTTTTGTTTCAGGACAGGGTTTCTTTGTAGACCAGGCTGGCCTTGAACTCAGAGATCCACCTGTCTCTGCCTCGCGCTGGGATTAAAGGCGTGTGCCACCACTGCCTAGCAATCTTCTAGAAATGTAAACATCACCAAGTCCCATCTCTAGGGAACTCACTCGTGTGTCTGGGTACTCACTACCAGCAACTGCTGAAAATACAAAAAGAGGGGACGTCTCTGGTGGATAGAAGGTTCTGGGGAAAAAGCTCAAATAAAATGATAACACCCGCCGGGCGGTGGTGGCGCACACCTTTAATCCCAGCACTACAGAGGCAGAGGCAGGCGGATCTCTGTGAGTTCGAGTCCAGCCTGGTCTAGAAGAGCTAGTTCCAGGACAGGAACCAAAAAAAAAAAAAAAAAAAAATCAAAAAAAAAAAATGATAGCACCCTCCAAATCAGATTCTGATTAAACATCTGTGGCAAATCTGAGTGGACAGGAAACAAAGGGCACAGAAGACCTGAAGCGACACGAGAAGGGTGGTGGCCTGTGTTTGCGATCACACTGGAGAGGCAAAGATTGGTGGGTCCCTGAGCTCACTAGACAGCCAGTCTCACCAATTGCTATTCCAGGCCTATTGAGAAACCTTGTCTCAAAAAGAATATGTTTGGGTTGGGGAAATAGCTCAGTGGCAGAGTGTTTGCCTAGCATACACAGAGCCATGGGTTCAAGCTTCAGCAGTGACAGAAAAAAATAATGGTTTTGGACAGGAGAGATTGCTCAGTGGTTAAGAACACTCATCCGGAAACCTAAGTACAGTTCCCAGTACCTGTGTTAGGTAGCTCCTGACTACCTTAAGCCCCAGTTCCTGGGATCTGACACCTCTTCTGTCCTCTGAGCACCCTGCACAAAGGGCAGACATACGGAGACGCACATGCATACTACATACACTTCAGAAATAAAAACAAGCCAGGGGTGGTGGTGCATGTCTTTAATCCCAGCACTCGGAAGGTAGAGGCAGGTTGATCTCTGAGTTCAAGGCCAGGCTGGTCTACTGAGTGAGTTTTAGGACAGCCAGGGCTACCCAGAGAAACCTTGTCTGGATAATAAATATAAGCCAGGTCTGGTGGCTCTGGGGGCTGTACTGTCCCCATAGACATGCTCTTAGCTGTCCTGTCCCCACAGACAGATCCCTTCCTGGGCATGATGATGGGCTTGGGAGGTGGCATGGACTTTGACTCCAAGAAGGCTTACAGGTGAGGCCTGGGCATGGGGGGTGGGGGGGGGGCGGAAACAGCTTGGGAAGGGCAGGCTGAGGTGGGAAAGGAGACAGAGGCCAGCCAGGCCTCAGCCCACTCTCTAACTCCTGCTCACGCTGCAGGGATGTAGCCTGGCTTGGTGACTGTGACCAAGGCTGCCTGGCCCTTGCTGACCTCCTTGGATGGAAGGTGAGGAGCTAGGCCACCCAACCCATCCTGAGCCCAGCCCCATGAGGATATATTATGGTAACCTTTGACTTCTCTGACCTTTGCCCCTGCAGAAGGAGCTGGAAGACCTTGTCCGGAAGGAGCATGCCAGCATAGATGCCCAGTCAGGGTCCCAGACCCCCAACCCCAACACTACCACCTCCCCTAAGAAGTCCCCACCTCCAGCCAAGGAGGTGGCCAGGACCAAAGAGAAAGAGGAGCACCAGTGACCACTACCTCACAAGCAGGACAGCGGAGTCCCAGCCAGCATGGTCCCTCTAACGTGCAGCTGGTTGGGGCTCAGGAGATCCTTCGTTCTCTTAACCACTTTCTTGAAACCAGGGTCCCCAACTAAATCCCAGAAAATTCTAATATTCCTGAGGCTGAGGCCTGCACAGCCCATCTCTAACAGCCATAGCCTCTAACCCCCCCCCCCCCAGGGCAAGAAGCAACCTTCCCTAACTTCTAACTACTCCCAGAGATCAGGTTACCCTAAAACTCTTAACTGTGCCAGAACAAGGTATTTCTCTATTGTTCTCAGGGGACCTGTGGCTAAATCAAATTAACCTACCCCACACGGGGGCTGGACTTCTTTAGTGAAATATGACTTCACCCAGGGGATGGGGCCTGTGGGGTCTCTGCCTCCCACAGACAAAGTGGGTGCTGTCTCCCCTTTCCTAGAGACCCACTTGCCAGCCAGTGGGGGATGGGCAGGGGACCTTGCTTATTGGAAACAAACTAAAACCAAACAAACTAATCAAGCTGTGTGGTCTCTGCTTCTTTTTGTGGGTACCTGTGACAGCTGGGGGGAGGGGAAGGGATGGACCCTCCAACTGACCATCTCTGGCTCCTGGATCTTAGGAGTGATAGTGGGTGGGGCCAAGAGGATGCCCCTGGAGAGGGCGGCCTGGTGACTTCACCCTGGCTCTTAACCTGCCAGAGGTCCACTCCAAAAGGGGAGCCCTTAAGGCTGATCCCCAGAAAGGGAGAGGAAGGCGATTTCAGATGCCCCCAGCCCCGCCTCTTCCCCTGCATGCCGGCTTCCTCTCTAGAGAACACTTTCACTTCCTGCTGCTCAGGCTCCCCTCGGAACAGGTAGGGCCCCTAGGGACCCAGCATCTGGCTTTGTACCACAGCTGCCTCCATCCAACCCTTTCCAGCACCACCCATGTCTGGGTCTCGTCCCAAGGGTCCTGGAGGGGAGGAGCACCCGGCCCCCCTTCCTTGCTTATCCCTGAGGTGTGCCTGACACCTGCCCCCATGACACTTGGGGCCCGCAGTCAGCAGCTAATTGATTTAGATAGCTGCTGATTATGGGGCCTGCATACAACACCCTGACAGAATGGAGCCTCCAGAAAAGGGCGCTTCTCAGCCCTCCCAGCAGTCACCTAAGCTGGCCTTGGCTAAATATTTCAGACGGGAAGATGGGGGCTGGGGCACATGGAGAGATGATGGAAAGACACATTCCCTACTCCTGAGACTGCTGTGGGGGAATATCTAGAGGGGCTAACGCTGAGCTGAGAACCCTTTATAGGGTTTCCTTCTCGGTGAAGAAGTCAGGGTATAGTGTGGGCAGGTCGGCACATGCCTGTGATCCGGAACATGGGAAGTGGAGGTGGGATGGTCAAGAGTAAGAGACTATGGATGTGGTGAAGAGGGCCTTGGACCTTCCACCAACTGAGTGCCTTACCCTCTCTTAGGACTGGAGGGGGTGGGGTGGGAGGGTGTGTGGAGGGAATGGAAGGAGAGGAGGGAGTGGGAATTTGGATTGTTATTTTTTTTTTAAATCTAATTAGCTGGGCGGTGGTGGCGCACACCTTTAATCCCAGCACTCAGGAGGCAGAGGCAGGCGGATCTCTGTAAGTTCGAGGCCAGCTTGGTCTACAAGAGCTAGTTCCAGGACAGACTCCAAAGCTACAGAGAAACCCTGTCTCGAAAAATCAAAAAAAAAAAAATCTAATTAAAAGAAAGAAGAGTAATAGGCTAGCCTCTTAGTTACTAAAATACACAGCAAGTATGAGACAAGCCTGGGCTACACAAGGAACTGTCTCAAAAAAAAGAAAGAAAAATTAAGGTTGGGCCAGTCAATGATGGCGCATGCCTCTAATCCCAGTACTAGGGAGCCAGAGGCAAATGGACCTCTGTGAATCTGAGGCCAGCCTGGTCTACAGAGATAGCTCTAGAACAGCCAGGATTGTTACACAGAGAAATTCTGTCTTGAAAAACAAAACAACAAACAGGAAAAGAATGTCTCTTGGCATAGTTGGGGACATCTGAGGTCCATTTTGATCAGGCCAGATCTCTGAGGCAGATATAATAAAATTAAAATATTGCCCTTGCTCTAGCTGGAGCAGCCTTGAGTCTTGTCTTCCTCCATGCCAGAGGCCAGAGCATGGCTCACTGGTGCCTGGCAGCATGAGGATTGCCCAGCCAGAGGACATGGTGTCTGCAACCCCTACTGAGGGGCACAGGTGAGGCTACCCCCACTCCCAGCTCTATCCCTGCCTCTTGGACCCCACACCAATGGCCAACTTCTACTATGACCCTTGACCTCCTGGAACTTGTACATCCCAGGCTGGCTTGGCCACTAACAGATGGACCTGGCAAGAGCCCACTAGGGGTCCTCAGTACCCCAGAGCCACTTCTTCGACTGCAGAGGACACAGAGGGTGTGGCAGGTCCCAGAGTTGGATGCTCAGCATGCCAAGGCTTTTCTGGAGCTGTGGCCACTGGGGGTGAGTACTCACTGCTGGGGATCACTTCTGACCTTACCTGTGTAAACTTGCATCAGGTGGGTGACCAGCACATTGCAAACTGGGCTAACCCAAAACCTAGGAATTTGTTTTGGGCAAAGGTTTATGTAGCCCAGGCTGTTCCCCAACTCACTGTACAGCACTAGCTGACCTTGAATTACTGATCCTCTTCACTTCCCATCCCCTGAACTAAGATAATGTGTGTGTGTGAGTGATCACACCCAGCATATGCAGTGGGGATTCAACCCAACATTTCATGCATTCAAGGCAGATACTCTACCAACTGATTTTAATCTCCTGTCTTGTTCTATAATCTTAAAAAAAAAAAAAAAAGATCACCTGGGAGTTCTAGAGTAGCCAAGCCAGCGCTGAGACTTCTCTGTCACTACGTAACCAGATTATCCTTGAACCCACCACCCCCTGCCTCCAAGCTCAGATGTCAATCATTATTTCCTATAACTCAGCGTACTGACGCCTTGAACAAGACATTTCACAGGGGTGTGCATGGTCGTACATGCCTGTCATCAGTAAGAAGTCTGTTGCAAGAGGATCAGGAGTTCAAAGCCAGTTTTGGCTATTAGTGAGTTCAAAGCCAGCCTGGGCAACATTGAAACCTTGTCAAAATATAAACAAACAAACAAATCTTCAGGGAATATAGGATACATTTGAAGAGGACATCTAGCAGGGTTTGACAGACCACAGTTACCCCTCTTATAATGGTAAAAATGACTGTCAGATAGAGAGAGAGAGAGGTAAAGTCCACAAACAAACAACAGAAATCAGAGCTCTCCAGGAAAAGTCCTGTGACAGATGTTTATTAGTGAGGCTTAGGCCTTTGCCTATCCATGAACCAAACTGGTCAGACAGTAACCCATCCTATTGGCTAGTTCTAGTCCTGGACCCACCCACTAGGGCCCCATCCTCAGGAACTAGAAGTAGAGAGAGGGTTGCCCTAAAACAGGCAGTGGTTCTCTACCTGTGGGCATGTCACCAAGCAGACAAAAAGGAACTTCTGCAGCTGGGCGGTGGTGGCGCACGCCTGCCTTTAATCCCAGCACTTGGGAGGCAGAGGCAGGCGGATCCCTGTGAGTTCGAGGCCAAGCTGGTCTACAAGAGCTAGTTCCAGCCTTTAATCCCAGCACTTGGGAGGCAGAGGCAGGCGGATCTCTGTGAGTTCGAGACCAGCCTGGTCTACAGAGCTAGTTCCAGGACAGGCTCCAAAGCCACAGAGAAACCCTGTCTCGAAAAACCAAAAAAAAAAAAAAAAAAAAAAAAAAAAGAGCTAGTTCCGGGGCTGGAGAGATGGCTCAGAGGTTAAGAACACTGGCTGCTTTTCCGGAGGTCCTGAGTTCAATTCCCAGCAACCACGTGGTGGCTCACAACCATCTGTAATGAGGTCTGGTGCCCTCTTCTGGCCTGCAGGCATACACACAGACAGAATATTGTATACATACATACATACATACATACATACATACATACATAAATAAATAAATAAATAAATAAATATTTTAAAAAAAAAGAACTAGTTCCAGGACAGGCTTGATAGCTACAGCGAAACCCTGTCTTGAACCCCCCCCCAAAAAAAAGAAAAAAGAAAATAAATATCTGCACATACCTGTGTCACACTGATTCTTGCCCTTGTCCCTCCTCTCTAGAGTTTCCTGGTCATAGGACACGATCCTAGGCAGGTCCTGATGCTGAAGACAGGACCTTCATCAGGAGACGTCAACACCTATCAAATTCACAAGCTGTCTGGAGGTGAGGTCCCTGTCCTGGGTTTCCAGTCCACTGCAAATGGATCAAGAGCTGTCAGCTTTGATCCCCAATATCTCTTGACTCTCTGCATACCATCTGCATCCATCGCTTAGGCTGAGCTGGCCCATCACTTCTTGCCAAGACCATCGGGGTAGCCTCCTCTCCGGTGCCTACCCTTTCCTTACAATCTATGTTGAGCACAGTAAACAGATTTTCTCACACATAGATTGCATGTTGTTTATCCCTTCCCCAACCCCTGGAGAGACTTAGTAACATCCTCGAATACAAAGATAGGTGGTCCCTGCGAGCCACAGTGCCGTGTGCCTCAGCTTGCCCTTACTTCTGGCCTTTGCTACTGCTCAGACATGGGGCTCTCTTCTCTGCCCCTGCTAACCCAGCAGCAGTGTGTTGCTCTTGGTCTTCCTGCTTGAGTGACCTTCCTTCATTGTTTGGCTGACTTAGTCTTCAGCCTTGAGAGCTTCCATAAAGAGGTATCAAGAATGCAAGGTCTGCTGGGCGATGGTGGCGCACGCCTTTAATCCCAGCACTCAGGAGGCAGAGGCAGGAGGATCTCTGTGAGTTCAAGACCAGCCTGGTCTACAGAGTAGTTCCAGGACAGGCTCCAAAGCCACAGAGAAACCCTGGCTCGAAAAACCAAAAAAAAAAAAAAAAAAAAAAAAAAAAAAAAAAAAAAGAAAAGAAAAAAAAGAATGCAAGGTCTGGGACTAGAGAGATGGCATCATGGTTAAGAGGACCGGCTGCCCTTCAGCTGGAGTCCCAGCACTCATGTCTGATGTCTCAAACCCCCCTGTAACTCCAATCCCAGGGCATCCAGTGCCCTCTGCTGGCTTCTGTGGGCACTGCATGCGTGTAGTACATGTGCATGCAAAACACCCACACATTTAAATGAATTTTAAAATAGAAAGTAAAATCTAAAAAAAAAAAAAAAAGAGTTGAAGTCTAGCCTGGGCTACATATAAAAGTCAAAGCTACCTTGGGCTCTGTAGCAAGACCCCGTCTCAAACAGAACAAGAACCAAAGAAATGTAAGCCAGGCATGACGACTCAGGACTATAACCTCAAGCAGAAAGATTGCTTACAGGTTTTGAGGAAATCCTGGTCTATCTAGTGAGTAGCCAACCAAGGCTACAGTGAGACCCTGCTAACAAAACGGAAAATACTGAAGACATTTTTGATGACTTCTATTTGGTATCAGAACTGGGATGCAAACATCAAGAGAGGAAATGATGTCGCCTCTCAGAGATGGAAACCTCTCTTCTCTGAGAGAGGAGAATAGGAATAGAGAGATCCCCTACCAAGAGGTAGGGGGTGGGAGTGGGGTGGGAGGAGCCTGGGCCAGAGAGGCAGAGTGAAGGTGGTCTAGTTACTCCATGACTTTTCTTTTCCATTCCCTTACCAGGTGTGTCCCTGGAGTCCTCCAACCTCTGCATGCCAGACTGTCCCCATCTCTTGGCCTTCCTGTCAGCCAGCAGGTACAGGTCCCCTGGCACAGAGGCAGTGGGGACCCTTCCCTGGGATACCCCATCCATACTGAGGTTTTTTTTTTTTTTTTTTTTTTTTTTTTTTTTATCCTCAGGGATGTTTTGCCAAGGACACTGCTCTTGCCCACTCCAGCTGTAGGGCCTGGGGACAAGGACTCAGGTGAGGCATGCTGCTCCCGGGAGGGAGGGGATGTCAGCTTGCTGGTCTCTTAGATCCAGAGAGACTGGATATAAATTAGGACCAGATAACTGGGTTTGAGAGAAAGTGAAGCTGGACTTGGGGTAAGTATGAAAAGAAACTGGTGGACCCGGTAGGGGTGATACACGCCTTTAATCCCAGCACTTGGGAGGCAGAGGCACCGTGAAGTCTGAGGCCACCCTGGTCTGGAGCGAGTTCCAGGACAGGCCCCCAAGCTGCAGAGAAACCCTGTCTCAAAGAAACAAACAGGAAGGGGAAGAGGGCAGCGGAGGAGGAGGAGAATGCAGCTGCAGCAGCAGCTGTGGCAGTAGGGGATGAGACCACTCCTGGGTCCTGGGCTGGAGGCCCTGGGAGCTGGGACTGAATTCTGGGTCCTGAACGAGGAAGGTTGGGGCTGAAGCCTCCTGGCTGCCCCCTACAAACCTGGAACACCTTGTCTTTTCTGCTGGTCCTCAGATCCTCTGCGACTTGGCTGCATCCAGGTCAGCACCTCGGGGAGGGTGCTGTCTGTAGTGAACCAGCTCTACCTGAAGACGCATGGAGGCTGGGGCGCAGAGCAGACTCCACAGCAGACAGAGCCAGAGACTGACCAGAAATACAGTCTAGGTTAGCTGGGCAGGGCCCGCGTACCCTGAGGGATGGGGGAATGAGTGCCAGTGATGTAAGAGACCCGACCCGCTTCTCACATCCAGCCCCTAGGAAGCCCACCCCACATCGCGTCTCATGGGTGGAAGAGCCACCGAAACCGGAAGTGCATCATGCTGGACCAGACGTTCATCACCTGGAACCCGAAGTGTCCCTTCCTGGAGCAGATGTACACTCGCCCAGGCCTGCTCTAGACAGTGTGGTGGAAGAGAAGGAGGAAGTGAGCTGTAAAGATGAAGAGGAAGGTCGCGAGGACCTGCTCACTGCCCACATCAGCGCTCTGGCCAGGGCCCGGAGCAGCTATGTAGCCAAGCAGTACCGATACCTTCGGGCACGCCTCACATCAAATTCTGGAAATCCTTACAGGCCTGGGGATCCGGCCACGGAGCTGCTTCAGGATGTGCGCCAGCTCCTCACTGATCTCCAGAATTACCTGGCAAAGGATCCCGACGTCAGAGCTGTCTTTGGGAACAGGGAACCTAGGGTCCCTGGGGACAAGGATCTTGGTAATGAGAATTAGAGGGAAACTTCCCAAGGTTTGGGGAGGCCATGATTCGGTTCAGTATGTATTCACATCCAACCTCTCACTTCACATGGGCAAGTCTTACTTCTTTTTTTTTTTTTAATATTTATTTATTATGTATACAATATTCTGCCTGTGTGTATGCCTGAAGTCCAGAAGAGGGCACCAGACCTCTTTACAGATGGTTGTGAGCCACCATGTGGTTGCTGGGAATTGAACTCAGGACCTTTGGAAGAGCAGGCAATGCTCTTAACCACTGAGCCATCTCTCCAGCCCCAAGTCTTACTTCTTATAGCTACTGCATCGTAGCTCCACCCAACACGTGCATTGCCCGTTAGATTCTCCCATCTTTGGAGCGTTTACACCCCCCACGCTCCTACCCCTGTCTACACTTGTAAGTGTCCTGGAGCAGGAGACAGGGTGACTAGGGATCAGAGTGGGTCACTACGACGGCACTGTCCTCACATTGCCACACGCCCCGCAGGCCCCGCTGTGGAAGTAGCCCTGTGTCGGGCGGTTCTGGAGCCCCTGAAGCCGGCCCTGTGGACCAAACTCCGAACTCTCAGAGCCCAGGAACTGCGGCTACTGCGCCGGCGCCAAACAGCCTTGAGGGCAGGGGCGGGGCCCGAGGGACAGAGCCCTGTCCCAGCCTTGCGGAGCCAGATCCACGCGCGCCTCGCGCATCTGCACGCCGCATGCGCCCCGCGCCGCAAGGTGGCACTGCTGCTGGCGGTGTGCAATGACGTCTACGCGGGCCTGGCTGGTGGCGAGAATCAAGGTAAAGAACCTCTGAACCTTAGAGTGGTTTAATGGTGGGTACCCAGGCCTGGGGAACTGAAGCAAAGTGTGTGTATGTACCCCTGCAAACACTCACGACCTGTCCTTGGTCTTCCTTAGAGCCCCTAGGGGCCGACGCCTTTTTGCCAGCCCTGACCGAGGAGCTGATCTGGAGTCCACATATAGGGGAGACGCAGCTGGATGTGGAGTTTCTTATGGAGCTCTTGGATCCAGAGGAACTGCGGGGAGAAGGTGAGCTCCCACCTTCAGGGTGTCCAGATACTAAGAAGGGGGCACCCTCGGCGAGCCCCAGCTTCCTGTGCCTCAGAAGGGGTGACAGGCAGTAGGGAGGAGCCCAGAGAGCCATGATAATCTCCCCTTCTCTTCCCCAGCTGGCTATTATCTTACTACGTGGTTTGGGGCTCTCTATCACATTGCTCACTACCAGCCCGACGCTGGCCGTGCACCCCAGGATCTCAGTTCCGAGGCCCGAGCCTCCCTGCGCCAGTGGCACCGGAGGCGGACACTGCACCAGCAAGCCCAGCCCACAGCCCAGGTAACGGACCACCTGTGTGGGATCCAGGTCGAAGGGAGGGTGGGATCTGTTGCCCCTCTGACACAGCATCCTATCTCTCCCACAGGCTGGCCTGCCCTTTGAGGAGCCATGGGCCATAGGGGACCAATGATGGTTGGGTCCTCCAACCCCAGTCAACTCTGGGCCTTTTGGCCCACTTCCCTGCTAAGAGAGATGCTGGAGGCATCTGGGGCAGCGCGGAGGGTGGGGCAGGAAAGGGGATGTGCCTTTTGCACTGGCTGTTCCCAGTTAATATCAGCCCTTCCCTAAAATCCACAGCACTCCTCCCTCCCCTCCTGGTCTGCCCCCATGTCGCCTCATTGAGAGTCTCCCCAGCAAATACAAATCCCCAAACAGTACTAAAACTACAACCCCTCGCCTGACCATCTTTGGGGCAGGCAGAATAAAAGCACAGTCTCCCAAAGGTATCCACGTGTGGATCCTGTCTGTGACTATGGCACTTCACCTGGTCAAGAGAGCTTTACAGAAAGGACGGCATGTCTGGACCTGAGGTGGGAGCTTATTCTGGATTCTTCTGGAGAAGTGTGGAGAGGTGTGGGGATGCCATGGGCCTGTACCCCCAGCTACTCTGGAGAATGGGGTGGGAGAATGAATTACTTGAGCACAAGATTGTGAGGACACAGTGGCATTGCAACATAGTAGGTATTCAGGACAGTGGCGCTGGAACATAGACTTCAGGAAACAATGGGATAGGCTTCCCATCTGCCCTGAAAACATGGCTGCCCTAATCTCTGTGACCTATCATCCACTGCAGCATTTAGAAAGCTGAAGCAAGCCGGGCGGTGGTGGCGCACGCCTCTAATCCCAGCACTTGGGAGGCAGAGGCAGGCAGATCTCTGTGAGTTCGAGACCAGTCTGGTCTACAAGAGCTAGTTCCAGGACAGGCTCCAAAACCACAGAGAAACCCTGTCTCGAAGGAAAAAAAAAAGAAAGAAAGCTGAAGCAGGAGGATTCCCCAAAGTTCTAAGCTAGCCTGGTCTACATAGTAAGACCATGTCTCCAAAACTGAACTAGACTGGGGAGGTGGATAAAGAGCTTGTTTGCAGGCATGAGGACTTGAGTTCAGGTCCTTGGTGTAGCAACAGGTGTCCGTAACATCTGGGTAGAGACAGACAGATGTTGGGGGTGGGGGCTGTCACTGGCCTGGCCCCTAGCCAAAACTGCAAGCTTCAGGTTCAGTGAGAGACCCTGCCTTAAAACACAGTGTGGGGGACTGGGGAGGTGGCTCGGTTGTTAAGAGCATGGGCTGCCCTTTCAGAGGACCAGGGTCAATTTCCAGCATCCACATGGCAGCTCCCAACCATCTGTATCTCCAGTTCCAGGGCTCCAACACCCTCACACAGACACACATGCAGACAAATCATCAATGCACATAAAATAAAAATAATAATGAAAGACAATATGGACGCTAGAGAGATGGGCAGTAGTTAAGAGCATTCCGCTATTCTTGCAGACCCAGGTTCAATTCCCAACACCGACTGGACAACCTCTGTAAGTCCAGTTCCAGGGCGTCCAATGCCCTCTTCTGACCTCATGGGCACCAGGCACACATGCGGTGCACATTTATACATGCAAGCAAAACACTCTTACATAAAATAATTAAATATGGTGCTGGCAAAAAAAAAAAAAAGTGGGTAAAGGTATCTGCTGCCACACCTGGCTTGAGTGTAAAGCCCAGAGAGCCCACATAGTAGCAGAAGAGAATCAACTCCTGGTCCTCTTACCTTCACACCTGCGCCCACACATTAGGTCAGCAGGCAAATGCCCATAAACACACAGAGGTATAAATAAAATAACGTAGAGAAGCTACTGAAGAGCATTCCAGTGTCAACCTACACTACACACACGTGCACATAGACATATACTGGAGAGGGACAGAGACCTACACTACACACACGTGCACACAGACATATACCGGAGAGAGACAGAGACCTACACTACACACACGTGCACACAGACATATACCGGAGAGAGACAGAGACAACACACTATGAACAGAAATGGTGCCAGGTGGTGGTAGCACACACCTTTAATCCCAGCACTTGGGAGGCAGAGGCAGACGGGTCTCAGTGAGTTTGAGACCAGCCTGGTCTACAGTGCAGGACAGCCAGGGCTACACAGAGAAACCCTGTCTTGAAAAACAAAAACAAGAATGGACAAGGTGTGCAAACCTGTAATCCCAGACCCTGAAAGGCTGAGGCAGAGAGCCAGTTTGGAGTTACATAGTAAAACCCTAACTCAATAAAACAAAACAAAATGTGTGTTTATGCTTTTGTCCACCATTCCTGAATCGTGACCCTGACTTACTTCCTGGAGTAGTAGGTCACAATGGTACTATAGAAACTGAGAGTAATAAATTGACATTACAAGGATTCACCAATAAACTTGCTTAGGAAATTCTAGGTTGCACAAGGTCGGACTCACAGCTGTGCTGTCTCTAATATGATAAGATAGTGGACTAGCCTGACTTGTCAAACTGCAGGGAAAATGTTGGACCTTCAACATAATTGCAGTTTAGCCTTGCTCAGACTGTTTCTGTTGAAATTTGTCCACTAAAATTGCTGCTTGTTCGGCTCTATTCCCATATCAAAGACCATGCCTCTACCTGGCAGTTCAAAGGGACAGCAGCCACCTTTGAGTTCTAGTGTGCCATTAAGTCCTGGTTCTCTTATCGGGACGAGGTAATTCTGCCAGGCAGTACCCCGGGTAACACCAACGCACAAGGAACCGTACAAGTATATTTCAAAAGGAATTGTGACCATAACTTTGCTATGTAAATCTCTCAATTGCTGAAAATGGTCAGGTTTATAGTCTCTTGTCTCTGTTTAATTGCTGGGCGTAACTTGGGGTTGGACCCTTAAGGGATGTACAGATAACAGTGTATTATATGGGATGTTAAGACCTAAATCCTGTGTAATCCATTACTAACGTCTGTTTGGGACTGGTTTGGGACTTTTTTGTTTTTTGTTTTGTTTTTTTTTGAGACAAGGTTTGAAAGACTCTAAATGCATTTGTAAGCCCCCTCAACCCTAAGACATTTTTCTAAAACCTTACACTCACTCTCTCTTGGAAACGGGACAGTCGCCCCCCCCACACACACACACATGCTGGACTGCTCATCCCTCTGTGTCCTTGTGAATAATCTTCAAACATAACTCCATTCTGGGAATTGAGGCAAAGACAACCCACAGGTGTTGACTCAGTTCCTGAAGTATTGATTTAGTCACTGGAACAAGGTCAGGAAGGCCCAGAGATGCTCCCCTTATCTACCTGATCACGCAGCTATTCTCCTGCCCTGGAATAGACCAATCACTGCTAGTAACCCTTTGAATAAGCCAATCCAATAAGTTGGAAAACAACCTACAGGTCCCCCCCTTGTGTCTGTGGCTTTTTTCTTTAAAAGATGGACTGTAACAGCTATCGGTTGTCCTTCATATCCCGAACCTGAAGGGCCTGTCATGACAGAATAAAAATCCTCTTGCTTTCGCATCAATTGTGCTTATGTGAAGTGGTGTCTGGAGCAACTCCTCCCTGGTGTTTGGACTTCTAGTCCAATAGGTTTCACTGTAGCTTTGGAGCCTGTCCTGAAACTAGTTTTTGTAGACCAGGCTGGCCTCGAACTCACAGAGATCTGCCTACCTCTGCCTCCTGAGTGCTGAGATTAAAGGTGTGCACCAACCACTGCCTGGCTGGATTGAGACTATTAAAGAGATTTTTTTTTTCCTTATTCCCCAAGTGTTTGGAGTAAATTCTCACTGGGGGGACTTAACCCAGTGCTTCAACAAGACCTTGCATCCCTGCTGTCCTGTCTCTTGCCCTGTAGGAAGGAATGCTGCAAGGCAACCCGGAAGAAACTGAACCAACAGGTTTTTCGTGCTTCCCCCACCCAATCTGCTAACAATCCTGCCTGTGCAGCCTTCATGAAACCTCAAAAGGACTGAACTTGGAGAGCTTCCAAACAGCTGAACTTCCTGGGGGCGTGGCCCAGCAATTGTCCACAGCAAGTACCTTGTACTAGATTCAATCACCAGGAAAACACAGACACACACACACACACACACACCAGTAGTCAAATATACCACACACAGAGTGGAAGATACAGGATTCCGTCCCTAGGGCTTGATTTGAGTCCCATCAGTTGCTTAGCAAACTTAACAAGGCTGGGAGGTGGTGGTAGTGTACTGGATAGCTTTAGCTGTCAATTCACAGGGCCAAGAGACCCCTGAGAAGGTGTAGTCTCAACTGAGAAATTGCCCAGATCAGGTCAGTCTGTGGGCATGACTACGGGAGTTATCTTGTCAAGAGGGCACCATTCCCTAGGCTGGAGGTTCAGGGTTATATAAGAAAGCTAGCTAAATAAGGCAGTGGTGGCGCACGCCTTTTATCCCAGCACCTGAGAGGCAGAGGCAAGAGGATCTCTGTGAGTTCGAGGCCAGCCTGGTCTACAGAATGAGTTCCAGGACAGCCATGGCTACACAGAAAAACCCTTTCTCTAAAACATAAAACAAAACAAAACATAAATAAATAATAAAAAAGAAAGAAAAAGAAGGACAGAACGAAAAGCAAGCTAGCTAAGCAGGAGCCGGAAGGAGCCAGCTGCACTGCTCTTCCACCCTTCCGGCCTGAGCTCCCGCCCTGGCTGCCGCGGAGACTATGACCTGGCGGGATGACCCCTTTCCGCTTACTTGCTTTACTGCAGTGTTTTATTGCAGCATCAGAAAGGAAAAGAGAACAGACAGGACTCCTGACGTTTAGCCTGTGCTCACCATTTCTGCACCACGGCAGCCAAAATATCCAACAGGTATAGCTTAAAGACGGGAAGGTGGATCTGGGCTCAGGATTGCAGGATGGTGCACCCCATCCTGGCCAGAAGACTGGGAGGAGGTCCAAGTGTGTAGTGGAGGCTGTTCACACGCCATGGGCCATGGAACAGGCAGAACATAGGAACCGAGGGCAAAGTCTGACTTTCAGAGGCTGGCCCCCAGTGACCCTCTTCCCTGAGGTAAACCTCAGCTTCCACAGCTTCCGCCAGCCAGAGAACAAGGACTGCACGATAGGAACTAGTAGGGGACATCAGCCAGCAGAGTAGAAAGGAGCTCAGTTCTGCATGACTAAGGAGCCAGGCAGTGTTGGTTCAAGCTTAGAAAGTCTGACCCCAAGTCACTTTTTTCAGGCAAATTTAGGCACAGCACATTTTTGTGAAATCGTTCCTGATGACAATAACTCAATCCTGTGTGCATAAAAAAGCTTAAGATGTGACCACATTGAAACCCTTTGTAAAGTACATGTGACATCTTCCATAAAGATGGGGTCAGCCTACTGGCTACATGTGACATCATAAAGATGGGTTCCACAGATTGACGAGTTTATGATAAGGGTCTAGGGGTAGGATTGGGTGTGGTCTCAGCCACACAGGTCAGATAGCGCATGGGTCACCAGGCTGTTCACCACATCTGTCCCCAGTTTTCTGGGCTGAAAAGGAAAACCTCTCCCTTTGAAGCAACAATGTGTGTTTGCTATTGTAAGCAGTATAGGTTACCCTAGTACTGCTCCGTGCCTCCCGCATACATGCACACATTCATACGCATATGTAGATTTATATTTACACTTTTAGATAAAAAATTACTTTAGGTGGATGGCTGTTTTGTTTGCATGCATGTCTGTGTACCATTTGTGTGTCTGGTGCCCACAGAGGCCATAAGAAGGTGTTGGATTCTCTGGAACTGGAGTTACAGATGCTTGTGGGTCCTAGGAATGGAGCAGCCGGTGCTCTCAATTGCTGATCCATGTCCCCAGCGTTTATTTATTTTAAAGACCAGTCTTACTATGTAGCCCGGGGTTACCTGGGACTCAAGATTCTCCTACCTTCTCCGCCTCCTCAGTGCTGGAATTATATATAGGTACACACCACCGCAGCCGTCTCTTTTTCATGATTTAGTTTGAATCCCCTGGTGGTTGGAGATTTGACCAGTGGAAATGTCTTTCAGGTATGCTCATATGCTGATCGGATGCTTTCTCAACATATCTGCTTCAACAAGATATTTCAGGCTATATAATCTTAGGGGGTCATGGGGTTATGTGCCGTCTACTGCCGAGCACAGTGTCCTTCCACAACGCATGACTAAACTTATCCAGCCCCCAAAGAGCCCAGGTTCTGGATGGGGTCAGAAGTTAACAAACGGCTCCACTTGGAAGGAAATAAATGTTTGGTGTGTTAGTTACTTTTGTCATTGCCGTGACCAAATGCCTTTACAGAAGGTAATTTAAAGGGGGAAGGGTTTCTTCTGCGCACAGTTTGAGGGGAAGGCCTGGCAGCAGGGGCAGAAGGCTGACCAGTCCCCTTGCATCACCAATCAGGAAGCAGAGCCATGACGACTTGTGTTCAGCAGCTTTCTCCTTCTGATGAAGTCTGAGACCCCTGTCCATGGAATGGTGCCACCAAAAATTAAAGTGGTACTTCCCACCTTAATTAACGTCATTTGGGAGATCCCTTCCAGGCACATCCAGAGGCTAACCTGACCTAGGTAACTGCAGAACCAGCCTGCCTCCATTTTAGGCTTAAAAGCCATCTTACAGTAAAGACGAACCAGGTTCATTCCTGTTTATGATTAAACCTCTGTTTCTCAAGGATTGGACTATGCCCCACCTGTAACCTTAACTACAAATGGTCTGGACTGCCTGTTCCAGGAATAGCAATCATGCTTGTGTTTCAAAAGTTGTTGATAACCATCTTGCAACCGTACTTTTGTTTCAAAAGGTTATATGACCACCTAAGACTACCTGTTGTTATGACTACCTTGTTGTGCTCACCTTGCAACCATGTCTTTGTTTCAGGATGTTGGTAGGACTAACTTGTTAGGGTGTTCTGCTCCTTTAACTCAATCTATTTTGTTCACCAAAGCCCCAAACCCCCAACCCCTGAGCTATAAAAGCCTTGTCTTTCTTATATTCAAGACTGACCTTTCAAACCCCACCTTAGGGGAAGGCATTCAGTATCCAGGAATAAAAAGTTTGCTTTAGGGCTGGAGAGATGGCTCAGTGGTTAAGAGCATTGCCTGCTCTTCCAAAGGTCCTGAGTTCAATTCCCAGCAACCACATGGTGGCTCACAACCATCTGTAATGAGGTCTGGTGCCCTCTTCTGGCCTGCAGACATACACACAGACAGAATATTGTGTACATAATAAATAAATATTAAAAAAAAAGTTTGCTTTAATTAATTACTTGCTTTAATTAGTTTGGCCATGATCTTTCTCCTCCCGTCTTTGGGATGAACATAATCACTTACGACATGCCAGAGTTTATCTCCTGAAGATTCTAGATCTGGTCAAGTTGACAATATTAACGTCATAGCAGGTGAGCAGGGAACTGTAATACTTTCAGCCTAGCTGTGCTGGGAAGGCTGTGGCCTACATAGGGCAAAGCTGCTTCAACTGTGGGTTTGAGCCCCATATTGGGGTTGCATAACAGAATGTGGGGTTGGGGAAAATAAAGTTGGCAACAATAAAGTTTCTTTTTTTGGGGGGGGGGTTTTCGAGACAGGGTTTCTCTGTGGTTTTTGAGCCTGTCCTGGAACTAGCTCTTGTAGACCAGGCTGGTCTCGAACTCACAGAGATCCGCCTGCCTCTGCCTCCCAAGTGCTGGGATTAAAGGCGTGCGCCACCACCGCCCGGCAACAATAAAGTTTCTAAACATGCTGTGGCTGCAACCTCCTTTCTTTCTTTTTTGGTTTTCTGAGACAGGTTCTCTATCTCCCTGGTCAACTTGGAATTCATTCTATAGACAGGGGCTTTGGACAGAGATTAGCCTGCCTCTGCATCCTGAATGCTGGGATTAAGGTGTGCACCACCATGCTTGTCATGGGCACAATTACCTAGAGAAAGAAAAGTTTTCTAGGGAACACCAAGCACAGTAGCTAGTACCTGTAATTTCAGCACTGGAGGAGGCAAGGTCAGGATTGACACCAGGTGAGGTCCAGCCAGGGCTATCCATAAGACCTGTCACAACCACCTAGAACTAGTTCCCGGGATTCAACACCTTCTGGATTCTGAAAGCAGCTCCACTAATGTGTTGCACACAAACCACGCAGCTACATATACACACAGCACATAATGAATAAATAAATAAAAATGTAAAATAAGAAAAAAAGGAAGGGCTGGAGAGATGGCTCAGTGGTTAAGAGCACTGACTGCTCTTCCAGAGATCGTGAGTTCAATTCCCAGCAACCACATGATGGCTCACAACCATCTGTAATGAGATCTGGTGCCCTCTTCTGGTGTGTGGGTATACATGGAAGCAGAATGTTGTATACATAATAAATAAATAAATCTTAAAAAAAAAAAAAGAAAAGAAAAAGAAGGAAAATTGGGGGTAAAAAGGAATCACAAGAAGTCCCGGCCTACAGACCAATTGGGTGTTTTACCCAATTGGAAATAACCAGGGAAGTTGGACATAGTGATGAACGCCTTGAAGGCCAGCACTCGGGAGGCAGAGGCAGGGAAATCTCTGTGAGTTCCAGGCCAGCCTGGTCTACATAGTGAGTTCCATGACAGTCAGAGGTATATAGTGGGATCCTGTCTTGAAATAACAAAACAAAACAACAATCAAACAAAAAAGAGCACTGACTGAGCCGGGCGGTGGTGGCGCACGCCTTTAATCCCAGCACTCGGGAGGCAGAGGCAGGCAGAACTCTGCGAGTTCGAGACCAGCCTGGTCTACAGAGTAGTTCCAGGACAGGCTCCAAAACCACAGAGAAACCCTGTCTCGAACCCCCCCCCCCAAAAAAAAAACCCCAAAAGAAGATAGGATCTCATGCAGCCCAAGTTTGTCCCAATCCATTAGGAACTGATCTTGTACTCAGTTTCCTAAGAACTGACAGGCAAGTGTGGTGGCAGCGCCACGGAACTGGCTAGGAGGGAGGGTTTAGAGGTTGGACTACAAGCAGTGACCTCGTTAGCTTAGCTTGCTTTGTCCCTGCACCACTAGCGCGGATTAGCCAATGTAGCTGGCCAACAGCAAGCAGGGTCTTTTCACAACCCTTTCTACCCCAGGGTAGTTCCAGTATGAGGGGGTACCCGTGGCGCTCCGGGTGGCCTTGCAGCCGTGTTCTAGTTCCCACCTGGTGGCACACTTTCAACACTTCTTTCTTTGGCTATAACCTTGGGAATAAAAAAAGGGAGTTTGGGACAGGACGGTTGTTGTCCATGCTCCGTTTCTCTCATGGATTGGGCATGGGCCCTGATTAAACTGTGTGGAGGCTTACTGGGCTGAGATGAAGTCAGAGGCCCTTAGGTGAAAAAGAATATGGTTGGAGAGTTGGCTCAGGCGTTTAAGAGCACGAAGTTGCTCTTCCACAGGACCCAGGGTTCAATTCCCGGCAACCACGTGTCCGCTCACAAAGGTCGGTAACTCCAGTCCCTGGGGATCCGGAGACAGCCCTCTACTGATCTCGGCAGGCAGAGAATCAGCAGATTCGGGTAGGGATTTACTAGAGCTGCGAGAGTCAGAGGCCCTGCGTGCATATCTGTGTGCTTTAGTTGTATAGCCCAAGCTGTTTCTATCTCCGCTGGGTAGCTGAACCCGGCCGTGGGTTCTAGCCTTAGTTAGCTCTTCTCCACCATTCTCCAATGCTCTCCGATAAGCACACAGACAGCACCCTGGATCAGTTCCGATGTCAGACACTTAGCAGCTGTGGCACCTTGGGTCCTCTGAGTCGGCTTACTCACTTGTACAACATACATATCTACATTTATCTCTAAAAACACTCAGCAAATGGGAAAAACTGCCACGTGAACCACAAGCAACTGGGGGACTTTTTTTCCTGGTTAAGGTGGAAAGTGGGACTGAGGATGAGCGGGAACGCGGAGCCAGCCAGAACGAACGCAATAGCTTAACGTTCTTCCCATTCCGTTCCAGCTTCGGTACCTCCTCGGTTTCCCCCACTCCCCCAGTGAAAAGAGGTCGTGGTCCCTTTAAGGCCCGCCCCTCCCTCCCCCAAAACTTCCCAGTGTCTGCTCTTTTCGATCCCGGACGGCCGGCCAGGCTCGCCGCCGAGCTGGTAGGGGACAGGGCAGCGGGGTCGGGGAGGGCCGCGGGGGGACCGGAGGGCCGCACGTCGCCGTGCCGGCGGGAGGGCGGGGGACTGGTTGCGGGAGCAGCCGGCATGGGCGCCACTCGCTGCACCGGGCGCGCGTGGTCGGCCAGCGGCTCGCTCTATACAGGGTCCCGCCGATTGCAGTCGCTGCGACCGAGTGAGGGGCGACCGGGCCGGGGGCGGGGGCGGGGAGGGGACCGCCCGCTCCCCTCCCCCACCATCGCCTCTGACGTCGGCGTGGGACCCCGCCCTTCCGCTGCGCGTCACCTGCTGCGCCGCGGTGCGCCCCACGTTGGGAGTGCCAGCTTTGGAGTGTGTTCTGTGAGTAGGGTGCAGGTTCGTTTAGATCATCAGACGCCTCCAAACTTTTTTTCTAATTAGAAAGAATCCTTGTGTAGCCCAGGGTAGCTCTGAAGTCAAGGCAATCTTGCCTCTGACTCCATCCAGAGCACTGGAATCTTCCACGCCATGCTCAAAACTTTAGTTCTCCAAACAAATGGGGTTTCATTTCCTATCTTTACTCACATTTCAGACTTAGTCTTAAAAGGATCCTGCTTTGGGGATCCCACTGCCCTGTAGGAAAGGTGTCCCATCACGTTTGGGGCGTCCTGTGAATCTTCTGCCACCTTAAGACTTTCTTTTGTGTGCGTGGTGATGGTGGGGGTGTAAAGATGCGCCTAGTCAGTGCTACGCAAGCGTCCCACAGCCTGTTTGACTCTTTGTTGTCCCCATAACGCCTCTGGACGGGACCGTGGCCAGGACCCTGGCTCAGTACCTTCCCTGCCCGCTCCCCGATGGGCTCTGGGTCGCGTTACAGCTCTTACAGCGTTACAGCTTCGCAGGAAGGAAGACCAATCCCTCCACAAAGCACTCCCAAGGACGCAAGGGGCAGTTGCCACGTGCGAATCAGTTAAACTAGAGAGATCTACCGTGGTTGAATTTAAAGTGAAATGATGGCGCCTGGCAGGGTCCGAAGTCAGTTGGCAATGAGTGCTTTTATAGTAAGTGCTAGGACTTGGAGGTTCTTTTTTAAAGAATAATATCCCTACCGCTCGATAGTCAAGGTGAAATAGAAACGTACTAATGGGGTCATAGTTGCAAACTGCTGTCTTAGTCTAGATTTCTGGAGCTATGAAACAGCAGGCACGCAGATCATCCGAGTATAGTCCAGCAGTCGCTTCCTTAACAGTCACCTCTTCTCCCAAGCCCCGAAAAGTACAGTAGCGCATGCGTCCTTGGCCCATTCCTAGATTGCGCCGTAGAGCGCCTACGGGCTCTCCTTTTTCACCAATCAGTCGTCCTATACCATCTGGCAAAAGGGTTTTCTTGCCACTCTCCTTTGACCAATCAAGTGGTGACGTAGGAGACGGGCACCTACGGGAACCACTGCGGGAATACAGAAGGGAAGGCCGTTTTTGTATCCCTGCGGAGTGGCGCGGGAAGGCAATCGTTGTGCCTGGGAGACGCAAGGATTTCAGAGTGACCGATAAGCGAGGAAACCAATGAAAGCGGGAAGGAGGCGGAGCTTCGGGGAACCGCTTCCATTTGCTCTCCTTGGGAAGGCGGGGCGATGCAAAAAAAAAAAATCCGGCCTATCAAGTCCGAGTTTATTTTAAGTAGGTGGGGCTTCACGGAATGAGTGGCAGGAAACGTTCACCTATGAAGAGTGCGACAGACGAAGGCGGGCGGGCCTTCCAGTAGAACGGCATGAGCTTTACCCAATAGGCATGAACCGAGTGGGGGTCTTCCCCTCCCCCCCAAGACAGAGCCAGTGGCTCCCCCTATCGGGTGGGGGCGGCGAGTGACGGGCGTGTCCCTCCCCCAATGAGAGGCGGGGGGAGGCGGGTTCTGCGCCGCCATGTCGCGGAGGCTGCTGCCCCGGGCGGAGAAGCGGCGTCGGCGGCTCGAGCAGAGGCAGCAGCCGGACGAGCAGCTGCGGCGGGCGGGAGCGATGGTGAAGATGGCGGCGGCGGGTGGCGGAGGCGGCGGTGGTCGCTATTACGGCGGCGGCAACGAGGGAGGCCGAGCCCCTAAACGACTGAAGACTGAAAATGCTGGCGACCAGCACGGAGGCGGCGGCGGCGGAGGATCCGGGGCGGCGGGCGGCGGCGGCGGGGTGAGGCCAGGGTTTTAGACTCCCGGAAGAAAGGGGAAATTTCTTACTTTAAAGCTATTTATTTTTGCGGGGGACCTCTGCGCACGCGCTGCAACCCTCGCGCTTTTGGCGGGGTGGGGGAGGGGCAGGCGTTGGGCAAACGGCGGGGTTTGCGCGAGGACAGGCGCTTGCGCGTGCGCGCAGTCCGTAGCTGGGCTTGAGGGGGCGGAGGAAGCGACTGCCTCGGCAGGCGGCGTAGTGCGCAGGCGCCGCGGGCTGGCATGTGGGGGGCCCGGGCACGCGGCCTGGAGTTTTTTTTTTTCCTCCCTTTATCGTTTTTAGTCCGTGTCCCTGTGCGCAAGCGCGCTTCTGCAGCCAGATTTTGTGAGCGGGAACTGGGTGGGTGGTGGCCTGATGGAATCGGCAATTCGGCCCCATCGCAATCATAATCACGGTCGCCTCTATATAGAAGTTGACTTGACACTGTAGCGCCCAGACCGGAATTTTTAATCTCTGCTGTAGTGTGCGTTGTGGTACGGAAGAGAGTTTGTGCAAGGTTTGTGTTTGGCGATTGAGCAAACTTAGAAGTCATCGCTCGGTTCGCTTACGGTTTCCAGGAGAGGAGCATTTATAAACTAAAATATATTTTGGTTCTGGGGCCATGCACGGAGGCATTTGGCCTACTCGTTTCTCCTTAAAGTCACAGTTGTGATTTCTGGGGTGCAGGCTGCAGTCCTTTTAAAGGGTTAGAGAAGTCCTGCCGGACATGGTGGCCCACGCCTTTAATCTCAGCGCTCCGGAGGCAGAGGCGGGCGAACCTCTCTGCCTAGTGCGCTTTGTAGTGAGGCCAGACGGGGCTAGATAGCGAGACTCTTGCTCAAACAATGCCCTCTTGTTCAGCTGCTCTCATGCTGTAAGCATTTACTAGCTTCGCCTTGTTAGGATGTTAGATTTCTTCGTGTTTGGAAGACATTTTAGTTAGCTGGAGCCCGTGAGGTGGAAGGAGAGAGTACTGATTCCAGAGAGTTCTCAGACCATCTCATGAGAGGTGTGGTGTGCCTTGACCCCACCTCCATTAATTTAAAATAAAAGACCACTCAGTTACTGTTACTCTGAGATGTAGACTCCTTTACAGAACAGGGCTAGGACTAAATAAACCCAGAGCTGTGGGAGACAGGCCTCAGCTGGAAACTTTCAGGAAGAGTATGTGTTGTGTGGTTCACTCCTGATATTAAAAAAAAAAAAAAATCCACTAATGTTGGTGGGCTTCTGCCAGTGGTTTTCAGACAGCAGCCTGGGTCCAGAGCACCAGAAAGTTGTCTGTGTGGAAAGATTATCTCCTGGGGAGGATTGTAGATGTGACAGGTTGGGATAGTAGCTCGGTGTGGAAAACCTCTGCCCTGTTGTCTCTAGTTTGCCTAGTCAATGTAAGACAGGAAGGCCATATCATCCTCAAAGCCATATGTCTTGAAGCAGTTGGTCTTTTGCCCTGGCTGGACTTAAAGGTGACTTGTGGGTAACAGTCATTCCTCACTAAGTGACCGCGGCTTGCCTAGCCAGGGGCTGGGCAGAGAAGCTAGAGCACATAGCACATAGAGCACACACACAGAGAGTGTGTTCTTCAGGCCAGCGGGCGGCTGTGGGAGCTCTTCCCGTGGGTGTGGCCCCTTTGCAAGCCACACTTCCTGTTCTACCTTGATTGAGGAGAGACAGATTCTGGGAAGAATGCCAAATGTGAGCCTCTGCTTCTCCCTCCATTCATCCTGCCTTAGGAGCTAAAGCCAGTGGGCAGATGGCTGCCCACTCAAGGCTTTTTTCCAACAGATGGATTTGGATTGGGGTCCCCCTTCTCACTGCGTGTCCAATCTTTTTCAGGAGAACTACGATGACCCCCACAAAACCCCTGCCTCCCCAGTTGTCCACATCAGGGGCCTGATTGATGGTGTGGTGGAAGCTGACCTTGTGGAAGCCCTGCAAGAATTTGGACCCATCAGGTACTTCTTCCGATGCCAGGGGTTTGGTCTCCTTGGCAGTTTGACTTGTCGCTCATGTCTGGTTCTGAGACTGGATCCTGTGGTTCCTCACAGTTCACTCTGGTGTTTCAAGTTCATTTCCCTTTTCCCTCATCCCTACCCCACCTCTGTGGTTTCTGTCAGCCTATCTAGTCACCTAATATTTCCCGGCTATTTGATGAGGCCGGGTACTATGAACTAAGTGGATAGAACTGCCTACATTCCTTCTACAAATTTGGCCCAGGCAGTGATTGATTAGCACTGTGATCTACTCGGCCTGACATTGCTTCTGAAATAGGAGAGGGGTCAAGAGGATGACTGCCTGTGGCTTGGTGTATTGGGGTCAGAGTTCACAGAGAGCTGACTTGTTCCTATCCCCTAGAGGATAAAATCTGCCTTTTCTCTGCAGCTATGTGGTGGTGATGCCAAAGAAGAGACAGGCGCTGGTAGAGTTTGAAGATGTGCTGGGGGCTTGTAACGCAGTGAACTACGCAGCGGACAACCAGATCTACATTGCTGGTCACCCTGCTTTTGTCAATTACTCTACCAGCCAGAAGATCTCTCGCCCCGGGGACTCAGACGACTCCCGGAGCGTCAACAGTGTGCTTCTGTTTACCATCCTGAACCCCATCTACTCCATAACCACGGTGTGTGCTGAAGGCATTCCATGGTCTACTCTGAGATCTGTCCCCGTGTCCTAATTCCACCCCCAATCAGCGTGACGAGCCAAGGCCCTTATCTTGCTTGTTGTTGCTTTTATAGGATGTTCTTTACACTATCTGTAATCCTTGTGGTCCTGTTCAGAGAATTGTCATTTTTCGGAAGAATGGAGTCCAGGCTATGGTGGAATATCCTTTTCTGGGAAACTGGAATTCTTTGGTCTGGGGGGTTGTCTTGGCTTGGCGGAGAGAATTCATGCCAAATGCCTTGGAAGACTGAGCAGAGAGCCATACACTGCAAATCTTTATAGAGCAGTCCATGAGGTTTAGGTAACAACAGGTGGTCGGGGCACCTCGAGGGTGTACATCCTGTTCCTCCCTGAGAGTTGAGCCCAGTGCTTCATGCATGCTGCACACGTGAGAGTGTTCACACTTGCCCTCTTTCACAGTCCTTCCGTGAAGTGACTGGTTAATATTCTCTGTGGAAAGGGCTTAGATAAGGAGAAGCCAAGAAGACAGCTGCAGAATGACTTGAAGTGGGGTTTTGATAAAGATGACTTGTTAGAGCCTCCTTGATTAGGGTACAGTGAGAATCCACCTTTAAAAGCAGCCAGGGTGCCGGGCGGTGGTGGCGCACGTCTTTAATCCCAGGCAGGTGGATTTCTCTGTGAGTTCGAGGCCAGCCTGATCTACAAGAGCTAGTTCCGGGACAGGCTCCAAAGCTACAGTGAAACCCTGTCTGGAAAAACCAAAAAAAAAAAAAAAAAATCAGGGTATAGGTTTCAGAGATAAGATGGGTCAGCTTGAGATTGGGATAAGAGTGTAGATTACAGAGAACCCTAGCCAGTGACTGCTTCCTGAGGGCAGTCTCTGGAGTATCTTGATGGTTTTGACTTTTGTCTGAGGTTATAGGTGGTGCTCACAGTCCTAGGTGCTGTCTGGTCCTTGTTTTATTGGGCAATGAAATACTTTTTCCAAAGCTCCACTGTGATGGCTTCCTTAAGTTCTCTCACATTTGACTCTGTGCAAAGTGCCCAGCGGGCTAAGGCCTCTCTTAATGGGGCTGACATCTATTCTGGCTGTTGCACTCTGAAGATCGAGTATGCAAAGGTGAGTCTGGGAAGTGACTAGTGTTAGGTACCTGGTGAGGTGAGGTATGGCCAGTCTCAAACTTTATCTTGTCCTTGCAGCCTACCCGTTTAAATGTGTTCAAGAATGATCAGGATACTTGGGACTACACAAACCCCAACCTCAGTGGACAAGGTAATCCTGATGGCTACTTTGTTTTAAACACACCGCCTTGCCTCTTTACTGGACTAGTGTACTTCATAGACCTGGACTGGGGTTATGTAATGCCATTGGGCTCCCTGTGGACATGGGAGGGCTTGGATCAGTTCTGGCCCCTGAGTCTGCTGAAGGGGCAGAGTTGAAGCTGAAGCTTGGGCTGGGTGGGAGGAGGGGGCATGGCAAAGGGCAGACATGGGTAGCAGCTCCTTAAGATTTTGCTACCATCATTCTAGAGCCTGGTTAGGGTTGCTTGAGCCTCCATTCCATGGAGGGTGAGCAAAGTCCTCTCCACTGTCTGAGTTGGGGGTGGGTTGAAGCAGAGCCTTCAAGCAAGTAGACCTTGTAAAGGTCAGACACTTGGACGAGACCAGGGTAGCCATTACTGATCTCGTTTGTAGAGGGAGGCTCGGCATCTCTTCAGGGGTCCACAGGGACAGCCCCCTTTCTAGTGTGTGTCAAGAATGGTTTGCTTTGGTGGGTGGGAGAAGTGAAGGATGATGTTTGAAAACAGCGCCACCCCTCTGAAAATCAGCGAGATGGACCACCTCTTGGTCTACTTCGTCGGACTAGGCCTTGGGCTGTGGGAGGCGGCTGGTGGCTGACATTGCAGAGGCTCTGGGAAGCCAGAGACTCATCCCTCCCTACACTTGTAGGTGGGCCTGTCTTGCTTGCTTTGCAGCTGAGAACCAGTGGGCAGGGTGGGCTAGACTCTCCCAAGGACCCTCAGAATTGGCCTTCTGGGCCTGGCTGCTCCCTCCAAAAGTCAGAGGCAAATTATGACCAAGTGAATGTACCAGAGCGGGCAATGGCATTACATGACTGCTGACAGAAACATGGCAACCAACCATTTCTTCTCCAAGGAACACAAATAGAAGATGTGCAGACCGGCAGGGGCTAGTAGCAGGGGCTGGCTGTGCATTGGTTTTGATGCCTCTCAGCTTTGGCTGCCCCAAGCCTGGGGCCAAAAAACCAAAACAAAACAAAAGGAGGGCTGATGAGGTAACCTGGAGTGAGGGCGGTGCTTGGCCACCCCTCGGGAACCATACTTCAGCGGCTCTGCCTCTGCACATTGCGCACCAACACACAGGGCACAAAACCACTAGTTCTCCTGGAGAACAGAACATGCAGCCTCCACCACGTCCCCAGAAACAGCCGCAGACTGAGCTCACTACATCAAGAACACCACACCGCGCTCCAAGGAACAGCTACAAGCACAGAGACAGAGGCAGACAGAGACAAAGAAAGAGACTCAACATGGCAGCAGACACTGCTTTTTTACTAAACATTAAAGGTCAAAATCCAAGCAAACTTGAACCCAAGAATGTACACTGAAGTAGGAAACACAGAACAGAGCTCACCCAGCCAGCCAGCGGTGCTCTTTTCGGAGAACGATTCGATTCATAGACTGAAGTAGATTCCATGGGCCTCCAAGACAATAGGATCCTCTCTCCACTCCTCGCCATGTGGGTTTTGTTTTTAAGTCCTTTGATTTGGGGAGGGCCTTGTTTTTCTTTTGTGTTTTGATATTTTTTTTTTCCTGCAGTCACCGGCTGCCAACACAGTCTGCACCAACTGGAGATCAGAAATAAAAAAAAAAAATAACCACAACAACAAAAAAAAGATCAAAAAACCAAAACAGACCTAAAATCAAAACAACTCAGAGGCACACAGTTACCTGCTGGTGGGTAACCGGGCGCTACCAAGGCCAAAGCGCAAGCATAGTGGGGCCACTGGCACACTTCATACCAGGAGACACGCACATGGAGCGCTACACAGCCAGAAGCACCGCACTGCAGCACACAGTGTGAGGAGGTGACAACACGGAGGGACACTACCCACTCCATACACCTTATTTCCATTTTTCTGGTATCTTCTGAGGACAGAGCATCTGTGAGCCAATTTTGATTTAATCAAACATTGACTTTTAAACGATTCTTTAAAGAAAAATGTAGCGGATGTGTACCGTGACTTGTATTTATGACTGTAAAACCATGTGATGCAGGGCCGCAGTGTTTGTTTGATGGGACGCCATCTTTCAGAACTGTGCTAACTCACTGTTGAAGCGTCCAATGGTAAGAGAAAAATGCAGATTTGTTTTTTTGTGACATGGACATTGTACTCTGTACTTCTGCTGTAAGTAGCCCTTTCCATCTTTGTAATGACTGTTGAAACGAACCCGGTCGGGCAGCAGGAAAGGGCGGTGGTTTCAGGCTCTGGGTCTCAGTGCCATCCAGACCTGGTCCTAGCTCACCTGTGACTTGCCAGAGTGTCGTAACTGCTCTAATCTCTTCTCTGTAAGGTGGGCTGGGAAAGGAGTGCCTACCTCATAGGGTTGTTGTGAGGAACTGGAGAAGCTGTGATGTCTGTAAAGTGCTTACCAGTGTCTGTCACTTGAGCGCTGAACTAATGGTTAAGAACTCCAGCTGGGGCTGGGAGGGCTCTGCGCCATCGATGGGTCTGAGAATGTCGATGCCTTGTACCTAACTGCTCCTTCAAACTGGTTGTGCTGGTGACCTGCTTGTCAGCTCCTACAGTCCCTCCTGCGCTGGCTGGGATGTGGAGGGTGGCTGGGCGGCGGGTGCTAAAGACAAGACCTGGAGTGAGGCCTTTGCTTCCAGAACCTAGAGGCTTCTTGTGGCCCTTTCACCTCATTTCTGTCCAATTTAGGTTACTTATTGTTGCCCTTAATCTTTCTCCCTTCATTGGGAATTATTTTATAAAACTGCTCTTCCCTTTAATGCACCCTCGCTATAGTTCCCTAGAAGGCCTGGGAGCCCGGCTTGCCCCTGCCTGTTCCTGCTACAAACTAGGGCAAGGGAAAGCAAGTAAGCCCAGAAGTTGGCCTCTTTAGCAGAGAAAGGAGGCTGGGGAGGGAAGGTGGATCCCAATTTGAAGCCTGGGCTTCATGCCCTGACCCCCAGGTCATAGGAAGAAGACCCCAGCAACCCTTGTAAGGAAAGGGTTTGCAGCCATGCTCCCAGGAGCTCTGTGGCCTTGTGATTGATTGGCCTCTAGTCAGTAGTAGGGGGATTCTTTCTTTCTAGAGTTCTGTTCCTAACTCTTTTTTTCAATCTACAGGTGACCCTGGCAGTAATCCCAACAAACGCCAGCGGCAGCCCCCTCTCCTGGGAGATCATCCCGCAGAATATGGTGAGGGCAGGGGGTTCCCCTCCGTGGACTCCCGTGGCTCATGTGCCCCTGCCCGTCGTCCGCCGCGAAAATTCTCACCCGTCCTCCCTCTCTTTCCTTCCCATCCCCCAGGAGGGCCCCATGGTGGGTACCACAGCCATTACCATGATGAGGGCTACGGGCCCCCCCCACCTCACTACGAAGGGAGAAGGATGGGCCCACCTGTGGGGGGTCACCGTCGGGGCCCAAGTCGCTATGGCCCCCAGTATGGTCATCCCCCACCCCCTCCCCCACCACCCGACTATGGCCCCCACGCTGACAGCCCTGTACTCATGGTCTATGGCTTGGATCAATCTAAGATGAACTGTGATCGAGTCTTCAATGTCTTCTGCTTGTATGGCAATGTGGAGAAGGTGAGTTGCTTTCCTTGAAGAGCTGAAGGAGGCCCCAAGCCTCAGATGGAGGGTAGCAGGGGGAAGGACAGTGAGGTGCACCCCTTGTAGTGCTGGTTCCTATAGCATAGGCAGCCTGCTCCGTGAGTTTGGGTTACCCATATTAAAGATCCCAGTGCCTGCCTATCCATCTCACGGTATTGAGACTTAGTGCACATGTATGAGTAAGTCCTAAGAATTTACACATAGCAAAGATGATTATTTAAAAATTATCTCTGAATGGCTCCAGGTAATTTGGCCACTAGGGCCTTTCTGCATTCTCTGTTGGGAATTTGATTATACCTGGTGGCTGATGGGTTCTTACCAGAGTCCATCCAAGAGTGTAGTCCTGGCCTTGATCTAGCTTGTGAGCAATAGCAGCCTAATGCGAGAGTGCACAGATGAGACCATCTCTACACAGTAAAGTTGAGTAGTTTTGTGTGCTGCCCACCCCGGGCCTTCCCCTGCTCCTGTATTTCTTAAATCAAAAAGGAAGGACAGGTTAAATAATCTTTACATGGAAGCAAGACTTAGCTAACCTGGCTTCAGAGCTTTTCTTTTGTCCAGTACATACTGTAGATGGTTTAGGACTTGGAATAGAGTGCTTAGGAGGCCCGATTCCGTCCCCAGCACCTAAAACTTGTATCTTTTGATGCTGTGGCCGGATATCTAACACGCCATAGCGAGAGCTTGCAGATGGCTTGTGTCCTCTTTGTGCACACTGTTTACCTCATAGGGCAGCTCCTGCGGGAAAAGTTCATGCCTAGGCCAAGGCTGAATTAGGGCGGTTTGATCCCCATTCACATGTGAGGAAATGGAAGTCTAGGGCAGCCAGAGCAGGAGTCAGCTCCTGACTCGACAGGAAGAGGACCCTGGCCGCTGGACACTGGTGCTAATTGCACCTTTTCTCCCTAAGGTGAAATTTATGAAAAGCAAGCCGGGGGCCGCCATGGTGGAGATGGCTGATGGCTATGCTGTGGACCGAGCCATTACTCACCTTAACAACAACTTCATGTTTGGGCAGAAGATGAATGTCTGGTAGGTGCTGTCATTCCAGGCAAGGGCAGGTGGGAGGGAAGACTGAGGTCAAGGTGTTGCATAGGCAGGGATGGGGTTGTAGGTATAGGAGTCATTTTTCTGCTCCCTTCTGAAGCCCTGGGAGAAAGTGGTGCCGGTAGGGTAGTCTCAACCTCAGATGTGCAGCAGCGTCAGATAAGCTTGGGCCCACCTGAGCCTCTGTCAGGCCCTGGAGGACAATTGAACATATAGTAAAGATTTCCCTTTCTTCAGTGTTTCCAAGCAACCAGCCATTATGCCTGGCCAGTCATACGGGCTAGAAGACGGGTCCTGCAGTTACAAAGACTTCAGCGAGTCAAGGAACAATCGGTTCTCCACCCCAGAGCAGGCAGCCAAGAACCGCATCCAGCACCCTAGCAATGTACTGCACTTCTTCAATGCTCCCCTGGAGGTGACTGAGGAGAACTTCTTTGAGGTGGGTGCTGTGGAACTGCTCTGTCATGGCACTGTCGTTGGTTTAGTTGGGCTCATTCTGTTCTGTACTCAGTGGACTTTTAATGCCACCCATTGATCCCTGGGTTTGGGGACACAGCAAAAGACCAAACAGACAGGTTCCCCTGCTCATAGCGGGGACAGGTGAGACTGAGCAGAAGCATGCGTATCACAGTGCAGAGTTCTGTACACTCACTGTGTTCCTTCACATGTTGGACAAGAGTGCAGTCAGAACACAGGTCATCAAGCCTTAGGGTGTCTAGATGACTCCAGAGAGCCTGCTCGGGGAAGTAGGGCAGAGATGGGGCAAGTGGGGCCCACGGTTCTGTTGCCCAGCAGTTGAACTATACTCATATAATCTCACCCATACCCACGGGGCTGCCAGGATGGGAGTTTGAGGAACATGTGCGACTTCCTTCAGAGATATTTTTAACACTTCAAATTACAGGATGATAGGGGGTGTCTTATGTTTGTGATCAAAGCTGTCTTCAAAAAGCAACAGATACTACTAGTCCTGGTCTCCCTGAAGGCTCCCATGGGCAGTCTGCAATCCTAGGTTTCTGAATTTTTTTATTATCTTTCTGCTCCAGATCTGCGATGAGCTGGGAGTGAAGCGGCCAACCTCTGTGAAAGTATTTTCAGGCAAAAGTGAGTCCCTGCATCACACAGTCTTCTCCAGGCCTCTGCCTCTGTGGGTGTTTCTGGGAGGAAATGTACCTTCTGCTGGCTCAGCCTAAGACTGCTGCTGTCTCTTGCTTTTTGTTCAGGCGAACGCAGCTCTTCTGGGCTGCTGGAGTGGGATTCTAAGAGCGATGCCCTGGAGACATTGGGCTTCCTGAACCATTACCAGATGAAAAACCCAAGTGAGTTTCTGTGTGTCCTGCAGAATGCCCCTAGTGGCCTGATGGCTTGTCTGGCTGCTTGCCAGAGCCATCCTTCTGCCCGCAAGATAGGACCCTAGAGAGGCCTTTGTCGCAGACTCAGGCAGATGGGACTTGGTCACCAGGAGAGCAGTCTGATGACATTCTCCTAGGAGGGCCTACCAGGCTGCTTGGCTCCACCCACCCGAGAGCTTGGGAGTTGCTCAGGCCTGCCCTGGGTGGTGATGAGTTAGATCCTTGTAATTGAGCTGCGGAAGAGGGTGTGTGGGTGTCAATTGGGAGGCCCAGTGTGACATGTGCTCTTGTTTGCAGATGGCCCGTACCCGTACACTCTGAAGCTGTGCTTCTCCACCGCACAGCATGCCTCCTAATTAGCTGCTGGGACGAGCACATCAAGCAGGAAGACGTCTCTTTCCTTTATGCTGTTGGTTTTCTTTGGTTTTGTTCTGTTTTGATTTATTTTTTGCAGTTCTTGTTTCCTTTTAAAATGCTAGTTCAGTAGACGCTTAACCACAACAGAAATGCTGGAACTCTGGAGGGGGGGAGGGGAACTGATATCTCCCAAGATTAACCTTCACTTTTTAAGATAACTGTACGTGTGATTTTTATTTTTCCCTGTTCATACATTTGTGCTGCCCATGTATCTTGGCACACATTTCAATAAAATGGTTTGGAAGCTAGAACTCTTTGCTGGGGCTGCAGGGTGAGGTGTCTGCTTTGTCCTTTCCCACAGTTTCCTGAAGCGCAGTGGGCTCAGCATAGACAATAAACTGGAAGTAAAGCGGTGGCATTCTTCTGATTTTTCGAGACAGGATGTCTCTGTAACAGCCCTGGCTGCCCTGAAACTTGCTCTGTAGACCAGGCTGGCCTTGAACTCAAGAGATCAGTCTATCTCTGCTTCCCAAGTTCTGGGATTAAAGGCACGAACCACCAGCGCCCGACTAGCAGTGGCTTTCCTGATGGGCACTGCCCTAGCAGGTTTATTTTAGTTATAAGTAGTTATTGAAAAAGTGGAGTTAGGCGCTCGTGGATGGTTCAGTGACTGACGGTGCTTGCTGGGTAAGCCTGATTTAACTGAGTTCAATAGCAGGGAGAAGGAGAAATCCAGTTCTACAGGTAGTCCTGACCTGTGTGCTTAAGCTCATGCACATACATGGATACAATTAAAAACTAAACGAAGTCGGATTGTGGTGCGTGCCATTAGTCTGAGGGAGGTCAACCTGGGTATGCAGGGTGAGTTCCAGGACAGTCAGGGATGCACAGACACACCCTGTCTCGTGTTTGTTGCCTGAGAGTTCTGTCCCCGGTCCCACAGTGTCCCAAAAAAACACAGGTCTACATTAATCATAAACTGGTTGGTTTTAATATCTCCATCTTTTTAAACTAATTATTAAGTCTTAAATTAACCCATAATTCTTACCTGTGTTAGCCACACGGCTTGGTACCTTCTATCAGCAGAGGCTTTCTCATCTTCCTCTGTGTCTGGGTAACTACTGCAGACTCAGCTTTTCCTTTTCCCAGAATTCTCTTGTCCTGGTCACCCCGCCTATACTTCCTATCTGGCTAATGACCCATCAGCATTCTATTAAACCAATACAACAGACAAGTCTTTACAGGGAACAAGGTCATTGTCCCACAGCAGTCTCAAAATTGGAGCAACTGCCTATGACCCTGGGATAGAGTGACTTGACACTGGTTTGGACAACATGATACCCTGAGAAAAGTGTTGAAAACATACAGGAAGACCCACAAAATAGATATAACCCACACTGAACACTTTTCTTTGAGGCCTGTCCTGTAATTTGCTCTGTAGATCAGGCTGGTCTTCAACTCAGATCACCTGCCTCTTCCAAGTGGTGGGATTAAAGGTGTGTATCACTACCATCTGGTCCTGAAAATTTCTAGGTCGCACTAGCTCAGTGTGACACTCATCCTGAAGCAGGCCGTTGAAGTGTGCTAGATAGTCCTGGGTTCAGACGGAGCCTCCGAAGACGGCTTCAGTAGTTGAAGTATGTGCTAGATAGTCCTGGGTTCAGACGGAGCCTCCGAAGACGGCTTCAGTAGTTGAAGTATGTGCTAGATAGTCCTGGGTTCAGACGGAGCCTCCGAAGACGGCTTCAGTAGTTGAAGTGTGCTAGATAGTCCTGGGGTTTAGACGGAGCCTCCGAAGACGGCTTCAGTAGTTGAAGTGTGCTAGATAGTCCTGGGTTCAGACGGAGCCTCCGAAGACGGCTTCAGTAGTTGAAGTGTGCTAGATAGTCCTGGGGTTTAGACGGAGCCTCCGAAGACGGCTTCAGTAGTTGAAGTGTGCTAGATAGTCCTGGGGTTTAGACGGAGCCTCCGAAGACGGCTTCAGTAGTTGAAGTGTGCTAGATAGTCCTGGGGTTTAGACGGAGCCTCCGAAGACGGCTTCAGTAGTTGAAGTATGTGCTAGATAGTCCTGGGTTCAGACGGAGCCTCCGAAGACGGCTTCAGTAGTTGAAGTATGTGCTAGATAGTCCTGGGTTCAGACGGAGCCTCCGAAGACGGCTTCAGTAGTTGAAGTGTGCTAGATAGTCCTGGGTTCAGACGGAGCCTCCGAAGACGGCTTCAGTAGTTGAAGTATGTGCTAGATAGTCCTGGGTTCAGACGGAGCCTCCGAAGACGGCTTCAGTAGTTGGAGTGTGCTAGATAGTCCTGGGTTCAGACGGAGCCTCCGAAGATGGCTTCAGTAGTTGAAGTATGTGCTAGATAGTCCTGGGTTCAGACGGAGCCTCCGAAGACGGCTTCAGTAGTTGAAGTATGTGCTAGATAGTCCTGGGTTCAGACGGAGCCTCCGAAGACGGCTTCAGTAGTTGAAGTGTGCTAGATAGTCCTGGGGTTCAGACGGAGCCTCCGAAGACGGCTTCAGTAGTTGAAGTGTGCTAGATAGTCCTGGGTTCAGACGGAGCCTCCGAAGACGGCTTCAGTAGTTGAAGTGTGCTAGATAGTCCTGGGGTTTAGACGGAGCCTCCGAAGACGGCTTCAGTAGTTGAAGTGTGCTAGATAGTCCTGGGGTTTAGACGGAGCCTCCGAAGACGGCTTCAGTAGTTGAAGTGTGCTAGATAGTCCTGGGGTTTAGACGGAGCCTCCGAAGACGGCTTCAGGACTTGAAGTGTGCTAGATAGTCCTGGGTTCAGACGGAGCCTCCGAAGACGGCTTCAGTAGTTGAAGTATGTGCTAGATAGTCCTGGGTTCAGACGGAGCCTCCGAAGACGGCTTCAGTAGTTGAAGTGTGCTAGATAGTCCTGGGGTTTAGACGGAGCCTCCGAAGACGGCTTCAGTAGTTGAAGTATGTGCTAGATAGTCCTGGGTTCAGACGGAGCCTCCGAAGACGGCTTCAGTAGTTGAAGTATGTGCTAGATAGTCCTGGGTTCAGACGGAGCCTCCGAAGACGGCTTCAGTAGTTGAAGTGTGCTAGATAGTCCTGGGTTCAGACGGAGCCTCCGAAGACGGCTTCAGTAGTTGGAGTGTGCTAGATAGTCCTGGGTTCAGACGGAGCCTCCGAAGATGGCTTCAGTAGTTGAAGTATGTGCTAGATAGTCCTGGGTTCAGACGGAGCCTCCGAAGACGGCTTCAGTAGTTGAAGTATGTGCTAGATAGTCCTGGGTTCAGACGGAGCCTCCGAAGACGGCTTCAGTAGTTGAAGTGTGCTAGATAGTCCTGGGGTTCAGACGGAGCCTCCGAAGACGGCTTCAGTAGTTGAAGTGTGCTAGATAGTCCTGGGTTCAGACGGAGCCTCCGAAGACGGCTTCAGTAGTTGAAGTGTGCTAGATAGTCCTGGGGTTTAGACGGAGCCTCCGAAGACGGCTTCAGTAGTTGAAGTGTGCTAGATAGTCCTGGGGTTTAGACGGAGCCTCCGAAGACGGCTTCAGTAGTTGAAGTGTGCTAGATAGTCCTGGGGTTTAGACGGAGCCTCCGAAGACGGCTTCAGGACTTGAAGTGTGCTAGATAGTCCTGGGTTCAGACGGAGCCTCCGAAGACGGCTTCAGTAGTTGAAGTATGTGCTAGATAGTCCTGGGTTCAGACGGAGCCTCCGAAGACGGCTTCAGTAGTTGAAGTGTGCTAGATAATCCTGGGTTCAGACGGAGCCTCCGAAGACGGCTTCAGTAGTTGAAGTATGTGCTAGATAGTCCTGGGTTCAGACGGAGCCTCCGAAGACGGCTTCAGTAGTTGAAGTGTGCTAGATAGTCCTGGGTTCAGACGGAGCCTCCGAAGACGGCTTCAGTAGTTGAAGTGTGCTAGATAGTCCTGGGGTTCAGACGGAGCCTCCGAAGACGGCTTCAGTAGTTGAAGTATGTGCTAGATAGTCCTGGGGTTCAGACGGAGCCTCCGAAGACGGCTTCAGTAGTTGAAGTATGTGCTAGATAGTCCTGGGTTCAGACGGAGCCTCCGAAGACGGCTTCAGTAGTTGAAGTATGTGCTAGATAGTCCTGGGTTCAGACGGAGCCTCCGAAGACGGCTTCAGTAGTTGAAGTATGTGCTAGATAGTCCTGGGTTCAGACGGAGCCTCCGAAGACGGCTTCAGTAGTTGAAGTGTGCTAGATAGTCCTGGGGTTCAGACGGAGCCTCCGAAGACGGCTTCAGTAGTTGAAGTATGTGCTAGATAGTCCTGGGGTTCAGACGGAGCCTCCGAAGACGGCTTCAGTAGTTGAAGTGTGCTAGATAGTCCTGGGGTTTAGACGGAGCCTCCGAAGACGGCTTCAGTAGTTGAAGTGTGCTAGATAGTCCTGGGGTTTAGACGGAGCCTCCGAAGACGGCTTCAGGAGTTGAAGTGTGCTAGATAGTCCTGGGTTCAGACGGAGCCTCCGAAGACGGCTTCAGTAGTTGAAGTATGTGCTAGATAGTCCTGGGTTCAGACGGAGCCTCCAAAGACGGCTTCAGTAGTTGAAGTGTGCTAGATAGTCCTGGGTTCAGACGGAGCCTCCGAAGACGGCTTCAGTAGTTGAAGTATGTGCTAGATAGTCCTGGGTTCAGACGGAGCCTCCGAAGACGGCTTCAGTAGTTGAAGTGTGCTAGATAGTCCTGGGTTCAGACGGAGCCTCCGAAGACGGCTTCAGTAGTTGAAGTGTGCTAGATAGTCCTGGGTTCAGACGGAGCCTCCGAAGACGGCTTCAGTAGTTGAAGTATGTGCTAGATAGTCCTGGGTTCAGACGGAGCCTCCGAAGACGGCTTCAGTAGTTGAAGTATGTGCTAGATAGTCCTGGGTTCAGACGGAGCCTCCGAAGACGGCTTCAGTAGTTGAAGTGTGCTAGATAGTCCTGGGTTCAGACGGAGCCTCCGAAGACGGCTTCAGTAGTTGAAGTATGTGCTAGATAGTCCTGGGGTTCAGACGGAGCCTCCGAAGATGGCTTCAGTAGTTGAAGTATGTGCTAGATAGTCCTGGGGTTCAGACGGAGCCTCCGAAGACGGCTTCAGTAGTTGAAGTGTGCTAGATAGTCCTGGGGTTCAGACGGAGCCTCCGAAGACGGCTTCAGTAGTTGAAGTGTGCTAGATAGTCCTGGGGTTCAGACGGAGCCTCCGAAGACGGCTTCAGTAGTTGAAGTGTGCTAGATAGTCCTGGGGTTCAGACGGAGCCTCCGAAGACGGCTTCAGTAGTTGAAGTGTGCTAGATAGTCCTGGGGTTTAGACGGAGCCTCCGAAGACGGCTTCAGTAGTTGAAGTGTGCTAGATAGTCCTGGGGTTTAGACGGAGCCTCCGAAGACGGCTTCAGTAGTTGAAGTGTGCTAGATAGTCCTGGGGTTTAGACGGAGCCTCCGAAGACGGCTTCAGTAGTTGAAGTGTGCTAGATAGTCCTGGGGTTTAGACGGAGCCTCCGAAGATGGCTTCAGTAGTTGAAGTATGTGCTAGATAGTCCTGGGGTTTAGACGGAGCCTCCGAAGATGGCTTCAGTAGTTGAAGTATGTGCTAGATAGTCCTGGGGTTCAGACGGAGCCTCCGAAGATGGCTTCAGTAGAAGCAGGGCCTAGGAGGACTATGGGTTGAGGACTGATGTCCTTGAGGGAGGAGGTAATCTGCAGAGGAGCAGGCCACTCTAGTGGCAGAGGTGCCAGTGAGCCTGACTTGGGCACTCCAGCTCAATAGCACTCTGCAGCCACGTATTATCCGATGGAAAGTGCTGAGTCTACTATCCCAGTTCATTTGCTGTTGGCAATTCAACCTATAGATGTCTACACCACAATTATTTTCTTTTTATTCTAGTTACATTAAACGATGCACATCTTAATGAAATGAGGACATGACCACTCCACAGTGTGGCTGAGGAGGCTTTTATTGTAGATTTGAGGGAGGGTACAGCCAGAGGCATCTGGAAGAATCCAGAGCAGTAAACATGACCAGCAGACTGAAACCAGCAAAGGAATGAGAAGCTGGGAGAAGGGAAACCCAGGAGCTGGAGGAGCCACAGAGGCAGACTTGTACCACAGCTATCCAGGCTTCCGGACCGAACGCTCTCTTTCTCAACAACCTCTACTGTAACTACTGCTTGGCTGAAATTAGGACATCCTTTTCTCTTTCATGTTGGTATCTTCAGGATTTTCAGGTTTTTATTGAACAGAAGATAAACATTACTTGCTCCTTCCTGATAGTTGCTACATCTCTTGAAAAAAACCTGCCTGTCTGAGTTGCAGACATTGGTGAAGAAGGAAACACCTCCCACTGGCCCAGAGACATCTGTTCACCCTCTTGTTAAACATCTCCCTAAGGAGCGCACTTACACAGTATTTTATGCTCTTGGGTAATGCTTTCCCAGTGCCTTTTGGTGGGTGTGTTTAAGAGCATAGCAAGCCAGGTGTGATGGTGCTCACAGGAGGAAGAGGCAAGAAGCAGATCTATGTAAGTTCAAGGCCAGCCTAGTCAACAAGTGAGTTTCAGGACAGCTAGGGCTACACAGAAACCCTGTCCCAAAAATAAATATCAAAATAAAAGACACCAGAAAGGAGGAAATTTATATATATAGGATTTTTTTGTTTTGAGACAGGATCTCTGTATATAGTCTTAGCTGTATTGGAACTTGCTATGTAGACTCACAGAGATTCACCTGCCTCTGTCCCTTAAGTGCAACGATTAAGGATGTGAGCCACCACACTGAGCTCCTTCAGGTTCTTTTTAGAGTCTAAATCGCTGGTACGTTGGTGCACACCACCCCTTTTCAGAAGGATCCTTGCAAGTCCCAGGCCAGCTCCAGGTTTATATAGACCCTATATAAAAAAAGAAGAGGTTAGAGATCGTCTGGGGGCAGAGTGCTTGCCTATGCTGCCTGCCAGTCTCCTTGCACGACCAAAGGAAGGTGGGCGGTATAGCCTTTTGCTCCTGCCTAGCCTAAGCAATTCTAAATGTTCAGTAACCTTGAACCAGTGACTTCCTTGGTCCGGGAGCCAGGTTCCCAAGTCCCGCCGCGGGAAGTGGTACCACTTTCTGGCAGTAAGGGAATTAAAACGGCTTAATTCTGGCCTGTCTGTATCCTAGCAACTTTTTTGTTACCACATCCAGGCAAGGACCTAGATTTCTAGGCTGCTGCCATTATGTCTTTGACTATTTCAGTTGTTATAACACAGCGCTCTGATGAACTTTATACAGAATTTTCCAGCAGCCATGTGAAATATTTTCTCAGGCCAGCTTCCCACTGGGCCAAAGGTCTTACTTTTAAGCCATGTCCTAAGCACAGGAGACAGGAGGCAGTTCTATTTACAGTTGCCCTTAGTAAAGATGGCGAACTAGGCGGGGCCTCGCTACTAAAGGGCGATGGCTGCGGCGGCTTCGATGCCCTTGACCAACATGGCGGAGTTTGTCCCCGCCCCCTTTGTTTTCTCCCTTAGCCCTTCGCGCAGCCGTCCAGTGTCGACCGAGATGGCTGCAGGGATGACAGTTTCCAGCAAACTCCGCGGCCTGCTGATGCAGCGTGAGTTACCCGAGAATCTGTGGGGAGCCGTTGCTGTGTAGTCTTGTTATAGAGGCAGGAGCCGCTGTGTAGTTTAATGAATCATTAATTATAGTTTTTAGGCCCTGTCCCCAAGCCTGGGTCATTCCCACAAACAAGAGTCTAAGTAGTCTCGGACAGAATTCACTCCTAAGTTCACCCGAGTCTTAAAAGCTCTGTCTGGTCAGGCCCTGGTCTCTGAGGAACTTGGGTTGGAATCACTTAGGTGTGCGCTGTTAAAATCGCCCCATCTAGAATCTCAAACGCCCTTCCTTCTCTCCCCAGAGCTGAGAGGCACCACTCAGCTGTACTTCAACGTCAGCCCTCGCTCTCTGAGCTCTTCTGCACAAGAGGCCTTCAAAAGCACCTCCGAGGAATTATCAGGTCACAACTATGAGTCTATTCAGGTGACATCGGCCCAGAATCATGTTCTCCACATCCAGCTTAACCGGCCAGAGAAGAGGAATGCCATGAACCAGGCCTTCTGGAGGTCTAAGGAAGCCTGCTTGGGAGAGGAGGCAGGGGTGGGCAGGGCCAGGGGATCCCCTCTCCACACACAGCCCTTCCCTTCTTGCTCCTCTGCAGGGAGTTGGTGGAATGCTTCCAGAAGATAGCAGAGGACTCTGACTGCCGAGCTGTTGTAATCTCTGGTGCAGGAAAAATGTTCTCTTCTGGTACGCCTCCCTCTCCCTGTTGGCATCCCTCCTCCTGGGGGTAAAGCAGCCATGCGCTTTTTTCTTTGATGATTTGTTTGCTTGCTTTTTGCATTTTTTCCCTCCCCCTAAGTAGCTCTGACTGGCCTGGAACTTTCTGTTTAGATTAGGTTGGTCTAGAACTTGAAGTACTTCTGCTTGGGCTTCCTAAACGCTGAGTGCTGGGATTGTAAAGGAGCATAACGCCATGCCTAAGCAGTGCCTTGGCCTCCTCTTTGGCGTCTGCAATGTTTACTTAAAAAAAAACACTGGAGAGATGGATCAGAGGTTAAGAGACTGGCTGCTCTTCCAGAGATCCTGAGTTCAATTCCCAGCACCCACATGGTGGCTCACAACCATCTATAGTGGGATCTGATGCCTTCTTCTGGCCTTCAGGTGTCCACGCAATACATATATATATATGCCCAGCTGGTGACTCACGCCTTTAGTACCAGCCCTACGCAGCCTGGTCTACAGAACCAGTTCCAGGACAGCCGGGGCCACACAGAGGAACCCTGTCTAGAGAAAAAAATTACTTGTGTGTGTGGCATATGTGTGTGTGTGCACAAATCAGATGACAGGTTTTGGGAGCTGACTCTTTCCTTCCCCAGGATGGAACTCAGCTGGCCGCCGGTTGGCTTGGCTACAAGCCACCTTTACTCACTGGCCCTTTAGTCTTGCTGGCCCTGCAGTGTTTTGCAATTAGGGTTTTGATTTTTTTTAAATTTATTATCTTAAATTATGTGTATCTATGTGCCCATCTCTCTCTATGCAAGTGCAGGTGTTCACAGAAGCCAGAGCTGTCAGGTGCCCTGGGGCTGGAGTTACAGATGGTTTGGGTCAGTTTGATGTGATTGCTGGGATCCAGACCCAGTCTGCTGCCAGGGCAGTGAGTGTGGACTCTTAACTGTTGAGTCATCCCAACAGCCCTACATGGTTCTTTTTTATTTTTGTTCATTTGTTGGGGTTTTTAAGAAACGGTTCCTCTGTGTAACCTTGACTGTCCTGGAACTCGCTCTGTAGACCAGAGGCTGTCCTCGAACTCACAGAGATCCACCTGCCTCTGCCTCGCGAGTGAGTGGGGGATTAATGGTGCATGTCACCACTGCCAGGTGAGACCAGCTATTTTTTATATATATTTGTATTCTTTGAGAACTTCATACATGCATTCTATGTATTTTGGTTATATTCATCCCCAAGTCTTCCACTTAGCTTCTCTGAGATCCACCCCCACCCCCTCCCAATCTCATCTTCTGTCTTAGTCACTGTTCTGTTGCTGCGAAGAGACACCAAGACTAAGGAAACTCTTTTTTTAAGTACTTTATTTATTTTTATCTTCTGTGCATTGATGTTGGGCCTGCATGTATGTCTGTGTGAGGGTGTCAGATCTTGGCCTTACAGACAGTTGTGAGCTGCTATGTGGGTGCTGGGACTTGAACCTGGGTCCTCTGGAAGAGCAGTCAGTGCTCTTAACCACTGAGCCATCTCTCCAGCTACCCGGCTATTTTTTTTTTTTTAAAGTCTATTTTAAAACATTCACAGGTGGATGTACCCGGGGAGAATTCTGTCCCCACAAATTCAAATATAGAACCGAGTGCAGCAGAACCTGTGAGGATCCGGAGGCTGCATTCCCACAGTGGACCTGAGACCTTGAACAAGGCCCTGGACCTCTCAAAGCCTAGAGTGGTGTCAGCCAAGTGAAGTGTGTTAGTTAGGGCATCCCACTGCCCTTTCTCCTCTTTGGATCCTCCTCCCTTGACTACCATGGCTTTTGGCTGACGTCTCTCTTCTGATGTGAAACACCCCATTGATTTTTTTAACTTCAGGTATTTTTTTTTTCAGTCCCCAAACTTCTGTTTAGTTCTTTGTGAGAGTTCTCACCATGTAGGCCAGACTAGCCTGAACCTCTGATCCTCCTGCTCTAACCTGCTGTCCTGCCTACCTCTTGTTTACTCTTTTAGTTTTGTTTATGGTTGTGCGCGTGTGTGCACAAGTGTGAAGGCACTAGCTCGAGGTTGATGCCCGGTGTCTTTCTTGATCGTTCTCGACCTTCTGCATTGAGGCATGTCTCTCACCGAGGCTGGAGTTTGGCACTAAACTAGTCTGACTGCCAGCTCGCTCCAGGGGTCTCCTTACTCTTGAGCTCCAGCTGCTGGGATTACAGGTGGCTGCTGTGCCCACCCACCCAGTTTTTCAGTTTTTACATGGGTTCTGTGGATGCAACCCCCTTGCTCATGCTTTTGTAGCTAGCACCTTACCCAGTGAGCTATCACTCCTGCCCTTTTTTCGGAGATAGGATTTCATTAGCGGCTCCGGTGACCTTTTTTTTTTTTTTTTTTTTTTTTTGGTTTTTCGAGACAGGGTTTCTCTGTAGCTTTGGAGCCTGTCCTGGAACTAGCTCTGTAGACCAGGCTGGTCTCGAACTCACAGAGATCCGCCTGCCTCTGCCTCCCTCCCGAGTGCTGGGATTAAAGGCGTGTGCCACCATCGCCCGGCGGCTCCGGTGACCTTAACCATGAGACTTGTGGCGTGCAGGGATTACAGGCTTGTGTGGTCAATGCCTGGACGACACTTTCTAGTCACTTGTCTGTCACCACACGAGACCCAGGATTATGGTCTTAGCTGCATTATCTGCTAACTGAACACCTACCGCACACCCAGCCCTGTTCCGAGCACGTGGATGCATTGGTGGGGGAAAAAAAAAGACAAAAACAAATGAACAAACACCGCAACTCGTGGTGGATGGTTCGGTGTTAAGAGCATTGCTGTTCTTGCAGAGTGGTGGGGTTTGATTCTCCGCGCCCATATGGTGGCTCACAACCTTACTTAACTCCAGTTCCAGGAGATCTGATACCCCCTCCTCAGGCCTCCACTGGCACCGGGCATATTCACAATGTACAGACATACATGCAGGCAAAACACTCATACACATAAAATAAAATATCAGGACATGGATAGTGACACAAACCTTTAACCCCAGCACTCAGAAGGCAGAGGAGGGTCTCTGAATTCCAGGCCAGCCTGGTCTACAGAGTGAGACCCTGACTCACCAACAGCGATAACAAAACTCCAGTTGATACAGCTCACATTCGAGAAAGATAACTGAGTATACTGATCAGACAGACATGTAGGGAAAGGTAGAGTCAGAGATGGGGAGGTGTGTGAAGACCTCTCTCAGAGGGTGATCTTTGGGCTGTGTGGCCTTGAAGAGCCCCGCAGCCAGTCTTGTGACCGTTGAAGGGACAGTTCTTGGCAAAGGGAACAAAAAGCATAGAGGCCCTGAATGGGACTGTTGGGGCCAGTGTGTCCTAAGCAACAGGCAGAAGTAAGGTCACAGGAAGGGTTGTGTATTTTTTTACATTTTTTGAAGATTTATTTCGATTTTACATGTGAGTCTTTTGCTTGCATGTATGTGAGTACACTACACACATGCCTAGCGTCCTGGAGCTGGAGTGACATTACAGATGGGCCGGGCGGTGGTGGCGCACGCCTTTAATCCCAGCACTCGGGAGGCAGAGGCAGGTGGGTCTCTGTGAGTTCCAGGCCAGCCTGGTCTACAGAGCGAGTTCCAGGACAGCCAGAGCTGTTACACAGAAACCCTGTCTCAAACCACCCTCCCCCACAGAAAAGGAAGAAATTATAGATGACTGTGAACTACTACATCAGTGATGGGAACTGAGCCCCTCCGCACCCCAGTGCCCACTCCCAAAAGGGGCAACGAGTACTCTCTTTCTTTTTATTTATGTATTTAATAGAATTTTGTTTTCCCAAACTTACAGCTGGTTGAGCCGGTTCCTGCGTCTTCACCAGCAGCTGAGGCACCTCAATTCGACCCTGGTTTTCTGGTGGAAAGTACTTGGCTCTGTGCTCTGAAACCAGTTTGACAAGTCCTTTCCTAAGTAGGTCCTGGCGGGCTGCCCTGGCCAAGGAACCGGCAATCTGGAGTCTCTCGTAAACAGGACTCGATTGTTGGACTTGTCCTGAACTTTGCCTTTGGACTACTTTCTAAAAATTTCATTTCTTTATTATGTATACAGTGTTTTGCCTGCATGTATGCCTGCAGGCCAGAAGAGGGCGCCAGATCTCAGCATTGATAGCTGTGGGCCACCGTGTGGTTGCTAGGACTTGAACTCAGGACCTCTGAAAGACCAGTCAATGCTCTTAACCTCTGAGCTACCTCTCCATCCCTGGACCACTTCTTTTTGGTCTAGCCACCAGACTTATTTCCTGGGTCTTGGTCTTTCTGGGCCAACTTTCCAGCGTCTTTCTTCTTCTTGTCCTCCTTGGGTGGCATGATGAAGCTTGGAGGATGGCGGTGATCATGGTGCCATTGCTAAGGTGCCAGCAAAAAAAACAAACAAACAAAAAACAACAAAACACAACAAGCTCTCTTAGCCCCTGAGACATCTCTGCAACTCTTATTTATTTAGTGGTTTTGAGACCCTTTTGCACTCTGTAGTCCTGGCTGTCCTAGAACTCAGTATGTAGACCAGGCTGGCCTTGAACTGAAGCAATCCTTTTACTTCTGCTTCCCAAGTGCTGGGCTACCGACATGAGATTGAAGGACTTTGTCTTTATTTAGATTGTTTTTTTTTTAACACACTGAGGACGAACCCGAGACTTCTGCCTTCTAGGCAGGTGCTCCACCACTGAGCCACACCTCCAGGTCTTCACTTGTGAATTCTAAGCAAATGCTTTAGTCCAGGGCCATGTCCCCCACCTCACTTGAATACTAGGCAGGTGCTTGCCCGCTGCCACAAACCAACTATAGAATGTCTTTCTTGGGAATGCCAGTAGTACTCCCAGGCCTGGGGAAGCTGAGGCTGGAGACTCTAGATTGAGGTCAGCCTGAACTGCATAGAGAAACCTTGTTTTTTTTTTTTTAGTTTTTTTGAGACAGGGTTTCTCTGTAACTTTGGAGCCTGTCCTGGCACTAGCTCTTGTAGACCAGGCTGGCCTCGAACTCACAGAGATCCGCCTGCCTCTGCCTCCCGAGTGCTGGGATTAAAGGCGTGCGCCACCACTGCCCAGCATTAGAAACCTTGTCTTACACAAAGCAAAACAACAGATAGATATTTGGTGCCCCACGGGAAATCCCAGATGCCCCGAGACCTTCGGGAGCTTCTTTCTCTGCTGTGGTGATGTTTGTGTTTAGACCCACAGCTCCTGGGTTCTGAGGCCCGGCTGGGGAAGTAAGCTCGCTAACCCCCTCATGCCTTCTCACCAGGTATTGACATTATGGACATGGCGAAACTCCTGCAGCCCCCAGGAGATGATACAGCCCGCAAGGCGTGGTACCTCCGTGACCTCATCCGCAGGTTCCAGAAGACCTTCACTGTCATTGAGAAGGTGACTCAGGGCTGGGTGGCAGCCCTTCTGCCTACCCTTCCTCTGCCAGCTTTGACCCCCAACCCTCCTTTTCCATTTTAGTGCCCCAAGCCTGTGATTGCTGCTATCCACGGAGGCTGCATTGGTGGAGGTGAGTGTATAGCCACTGACCACCACTAGGGGGCCTGCCTTGGTGAGGCTGCTAACCCTCTGTCTGTCCCTCCGTCCGAGTCTCCCACCCCCAGTGACCTCAGCTCAGCTGTTGTTGCTAATTTCACTCGGTCCCAGCTGTGACCCCGTGTTTTGGGAGGATGAATTGGTTCCTGTCATTGTCCATCCATTTTCCTTCCAGCTGTGGACCTCATCACTGCCTGTGACATTCGCTACTGTACCCAGGATGCGTTCTTCCAGGTCAAGGTGAGGCTCTTCCTGGGCTCTTGGCTTCGGGAACCCTTGCAGTGCTAGGCATCCAGAGAGTGGGTCATGGGGGCGGGGAGATGTGGAGAGCAGGAACAGTGCAGGCCGTGGCAGCTGGTCTTGAGGGTTTCCCGGAAGAAGGTGTAAGAACCAGACCTTAGGAGCCGGGCGGTGGTGGCGCACGCCTTTAATCCCAGCACTCGGGAGGCAGAGGCAGGCGGATCTCTGTGAGTTCGAGACCAGCCTGGTCTACAAGAGCTAGTTCCAGGACAGGCTCCAAAGCTACAGAGAAACCCTGTCTCGAAAAACAAACAAACAAAAAAAAAACAAAAAAAAAAGAACCAGACCTTAGGAAGTAAGGTTCCGGCAAAGAAGAGGCACACCTGTAGACTCAGCCTCAGAGACTGCAGCAGCCTGGACCGTAGAGGGAGTGGAAGGCTGTCAGGGTTTCTTTTACTGTTGCTGTGATGAAATATTTGGACAAGCAACTTAACAGAGTAAGGGTTTGTTTTAGCCCACAGTTGAGGTTCCAGTCCATCGTAGTGGGGAAGTCAAGGCAGCGAGAGCTTGAAGAAATGTCACATCTCCAGTGCAGTCAGACGAGTGGTGCCCAGCTGCCTACACGCCAGGGTCCCACCCACAATTGACTGCATCAATTAATGAAGCCGAGATAGTAGGGCGCACGCCTTTAATCCCAGCACCAGGAGGCAGAGGCAGGAGACCTAGGCCAGCCTGGTCTACAGAGTGAGTTCAGGGCAGCCAGGGTTGCACGGAGGAACCCTATCTTAAAAAATAAAACAGGGGGCTGGAGAGATGGCTCAGAGGTTAAGAGCATTGCCTGCTCTTCCAAAGGTCCTGAGTTCAATTCCCAGCAACCACATGGTGGCTCACAACCATCTGTAATGGGGTCTGGTGCCCTCTTCTGGCCTTCAGTCATACACAGACAGAATATTGTATACATAATAAATAAATATTTTAAAAAAAATAAAAATAAAACAGAACAACAACAACAAAAAAGATAGTAGCGCAGAGGCTGGTCTCTAGATTCTGTCAGGTTGGCAGTAAACACTGTCTACCACATGGACCAACCTGAGCTTTACTGTGAGACCCTGGCAGCAAGGTGGGCAGGTGCCGTGGGCATATGGAGCTCAGTGGTAGAGGGCACAAATGGAGGAAGAGCTCTGAGTTGGCACTGCCCAGCACCCAAAGGGGACGCAGGCTCAGCTGGAGAGGATGGCATCGTGGGCACTCCCATCAGTGAGTTAGCTGGGTCTGCTGCCATCTAAGGTAAGGGGTTCTGGAAAGGGCCTTGGGAGCCAGCTGGGGGCAGGTGGCAGCAGCATCCTGAGGGTGTCTGAGCCAGGAAGGTGAAACCCCTGCAGGCGATGGAGGATGCTCTGAGCTCCCAGGGGAAACAGTAACGCACGCAGAGCAGACGCTGACAGACAGTGTTTCCCCAGGAGGTGGATATCGGCCTGGCTGCTGATGTGGGGACACTGCAGCGGCTTCCCAGGGTCATTGGGAACCAGAGGTGAGGGGTGATGACGACCTGGGTGGGAGGGGTCAGACTCAGGATGACAGCGGCTCCTGACCTCTCTTCCCCTTATGTAGTCTGGTCAATGAGCTGACCTTCACCGCCCGAAAGATGATGGCTGACGAGGCCCTGGACAGTGGGCTGGTCAGGTAGGACCCTGAGTGACGGATGGAAAGGAGGGGCACAGGGCCGTCCAGGCCAGGGTGGTGGGGCTCCGTGGTCTCCTGTACCCTCACCCTAGAGTCCAAATGGCTTTTCTCGGCGCGGCTGTTTCTTCCCCTGAGCATCATCCTGTGGCTGAACCCTTCGTTTGGGGTTCCTGTTTTCTTTGTGAGGCCACCTGGCCAACCACAGGGGAGAGGGAGACCGTCCCTCTCATCGATCCCTTCCCTGGCAGCCGTGTGTTCACAGACAAAGATGTCATGTTGAATGCAGCCTTTGCCCTGGCGTCTGAGATCTCCAGCAAGAGCCCTGTGGCTGTGCAGGGATCCAAAATCAACCTAATCTACTCCCGAGACCATTCAGTGGATGAGAGCCTCGACTACATGGTAAGGCCCGCCCGCCTACGCCCGCTTCCACCAATCGTGGCCCTCCTAGCCCAGGGAGCCCAAGTTGGCTCCGGGGAGTTGAGTGCGTACCTGCGCACACCTCCTCTGACCGGTGCCCTGCCACTCTTTCCCACACCCTCGGTCCAGGCCACCTGGAACATGAGCATGCTGCAGACCCAGGACATCATCAAGTCAGTCCAGGCCGCCATGGAGAAGAAGGACATGAAAAGTGTGACCTTCTCCAAGCTCTGAGCGCCTTCTGGTCCCGAGAGAGGAAGGCTCCATGGAGGGTCAGGACGGTTCCTCAGTGCCTTCTCCCACGTGGTCTCCCAGTGTACAGCCTTATGGCTTATTTCTTCAGCTCCAGAGCCTTATCTTCACTGTGAACAATAAAGCGTGAACACAGCCTGGTGTCTTTACTGCCCTGGGTGGGGGCTCAGAGGCCTGGCTCCAAGGAGGGCAATCGGGAAGGCTGGGAGGCAAATCTGCCTGGGCCAAGAGGAAGTGTGCCAGGAACTGAGGCCCCAGAAGGCTGAAAGGCCACCCTGTGCCTGACCCCGAGTGAGGTGTGGCACAGCACAGCACAGTAGGCCTGGGTGCCTGCCACTGGCTGAGTTAACTGCCACCGATCCTGAGCCAATTGCCTCATTTCTTTCTTCTTCTCTGCAAGAGCAGCAAGTGCCTTAACCACCGGCATCTCTCCAGCCCCTTTTTAAAAATGTTGATTTGGAGTCTGGAGAGATATCTCGGTGGTTAAGAGCACTTGACTGCTTTTCCAGAGGTCCTGAGCTTAATTCCCAGCAACCACATGGTGGCTCATAACCACCTATAATGAGATCAGATTTCTCCTTCTGGTGGACATGAAGACAGAACAACTCATATACATAAAATACACAAATAAATAATTTTTTAAAAAAATGTTGATTTTGTTTATTTGTGTGTGTGTGTTTGTAAGGAAGTTGGTTCCCTGTTTCCACCGTATGGGTCTATGAATTGAACATGGGGCAAGTGCTCACCTGCTGAGCCACCTGGCAGGATATATATATATATAAAATATTTATATATATATTATATATATATATTTGTTTGTTTTGAGACAGGGTTTCTCTGTATAGCTTTTGGAGTCTGTCCTGGAACACACTCTGTAGACCAGGCTGGCCTCGAATTCACAGAGATCCACCTGCCTCTGTCTCCTGAGTGCTGGGATTAAAGGCATGTGCCACCACCACCCAGCTTTTTTATTTTATTTTTTGACACGGTGTCATGTGGACAAGTCCAGCCTGGAACTCACTGTGTGCCTGAGAATGACCTTTACTCCAATTTACAGGTGTGCCTCAGCACATCTGTCCCGTTTGGGATTGCTTTAACTTTGGGTTTTCTTATCCATGAGTAATCTTGACCCTCTAGATTTATGTTTGGAATGAGTGTAAGGCCAAACATTTACTTAGTGTCTTCTGTATGCTGAGTCATGTGATAGGCATTTATTAACTTGGGGAGCCCCTGCTCCTTCCTCCTTGTGTTGCTGGTGCTGGAACCCAGGGCCCCACACATGCCAAGCAAGTGTTCACCTCTGAGCTCTAGCTCCAGCCATTACTCTTTATTTCTATTTTAATTTTACTTTGGGTTTTGTTTGAATCTCTACATGTGTGCCCCAACCTTTGATGGTATTCCTCAGGACTCCTCAACCTTTTTAAATTGTTGATGGTGGGTCCATTTCCCCCCAAGACAGGATGTAGCCTTGGCTGTCCTGGAACACTCTGTAGACCAGGCTGGCCTCGAACTCAGAGATCCACCTGCCTCTGACTCCTGAGTGCTGGGATTCAAGGCATGCAGCATCCCTGCCCGATTTGGTTTTGGCTTGTTAATTTTATTTTATGTGTGGGTGTTTGCCTGTGTGTATGCAGTACATGCATGTGTGAGCCACGGGTGCCAGGGAAGGGTGCTGGATCCCTGCAACTGAAGTTACAGATGGTTGTGAGCCACCATGTGGATGCCGGAACTCTAACCCAGGTCATGTGATTTTCACATGGAACCCACTTATAGACCAGATTCTCCTCTAATTTATATAGATTCACCTGCCTCTGCTTCCTGAGTCCTGGGATTAAAGGCAAGTGCCACCATGCCTAGTCATACCCAGATCTTTTTTTTTAGGTAGAGTCTTGCTGTACAGACCAGGTTGCCCCTGAGCTTGCAAGTAATTTTCCTGCCTCTGCTTCCCAAATGCTAGAATCATAGGCACCACACTTGACTTTGCTGCCAGATTTCATTTGTTTGGGATAGGATCTCCTGTAACCCAGACTGGCCTTAAGTTCCCTGTGTGGTGGAGAATGACCTTGACCCCCTGGAACTTTCTGGTCCTGGTTGCTGGGATCCTGGCACTCTTCCTGTAGTGCTAGATATGAGCCTCGGGATTTCCTAAGGCCAGGCAAGCATCCTACCAACTAAGCTAACCTCAAACTTGCAGCAATTTTCCTGCCTCCACCTTCCACGTGCTGGAGTTATAGTCCGAGTCCTCAGTACATCCACGGTCTGCTATTCGTTCCAAGGGCTCGTTGTTCGGTGGACATTATCATTTCCTCCACTTTACAGATGGGCAAGCCGAGAGTGAGGTGCTGGCTCCAGATAGCTGGGAAGGGGCAATGGTAGAACTGGACCTCAGAACCTGTGGCCCCAGGTGTGTGCTCTAAGCCCCTGTCTTAGAGTATGTGGGGTCAGGAGGTGCAAAGCATTCCCCTTCATTGTGGCTTGCTTCTACTGGCCACCTGTCCTCATACTCCCGTGGCCCAGCCCCTGCCCTGCCCACCAGATCATCCCCTCCCTCTGCCAACAGTTCTCAAGGCAAGGTTTTATTGTTCTGATAAAGCCCTGTAAGGCCGAAGTCCAGGAATACTTCCTCCTCATGGGGCACCTCTGAGGGTTAGCATCCCTGCCAGGCTGGGAGGCTAGGGTGTGTCCTAGAGATCCCCACCGGAGAGACTTCATGACCTCTCCCCTGACAGCCACTCCCTCTAGTATAAGGGCCACCTGCGACCTGCCACCATTCCACTGCCTCTCACTTCTCTCAGGACAAGCTATCAGCTCAGACTCTCAAGATGGCCTTTGTCCCAGCGCCGGGATACCAGCCCACCTACAATCCGGTGAGGTGCCCACCTGAGCCCACACCTTGTCTTCCCCAAACCCCGTTTTCCTTTTCCCCCTTTGCTGTGCCGAGGAAGTATTCAACTGAACCATGTCCCCAGCCTCTCAGCCCTAATTTCATCTCCCGTGCTTAAGGGACTGGGGGTGTTTGGGGTGAGAGGGAAGGGCTGTGACAGGCAGGCAGCCTCTGAGGTTCCTCAACTCACCCCTTCTACAGACCCTGCCCTACAAGAGGCCCATTCCAGGTGGCCTCAGTGTTGGAATGTCTATTTACATCCAAGGAGTAGCCAAAGAGAAGATGAAACGGTGAGACAGCCCCCCACCCCATCCCTGCTCACCCCAGGGAGAGGCTTTCTCCCATCCCTAACTCTGGTACCAGGCACAGTTTGGAGCATGCTGGGAGTCTGGTGCTCACAGGGTCCCTCTGGCTGCTTACGGGGTACAAAGGGCTTGTGGGGACAGAAATAAGCAGGGAGGCCCCAATTAAGAGGGAGAGGAAGAAAGGAAACTATGGGGGCCCAGTAGAAGAAGGGACTGAGTGGGTCCTATCAAGATTGGTCAAGAGAGGCCAGGAAGGGGTCACTAAGGGATAATACCCTGAAGTGACAGATTGAGAAAGTAAATTCAGATCACAAGCCCAGAGCCTAAAGTCACTTCTCCTCCCCCGCCGGGGGATGGGGGCAATCAGCCATTGTGTGACTCAGAGGGCTACTGAGCTACTGGGCATCTCTGTACTTCAATTTTCCATCTGTAAAATGGGCTGATTGCTAGGTTTCAAGGTACAAAAGAGCAAGTCCACTAAGGCTTGACTTTTGCCATTCTTCAATGTGGAAATTATTATTGAACTACGTTCCCCATGTTGTTTCCTTATCATTTTTAGTGTGTGTGTGTGCGCGCGCGCAGAGTAATGTTCATGTGCGTGTGCATGCATGCATGTGTGTGTATCGGCCAGAGGTTAGCCTGAAGTGTCTTTTTCAGGCACCATCCACCTTTGTGTATGTGTGTGTATCCACATGTGTGTGTGCAGGTGCATGTGCATGTGGAGGCCGGAGTCAACCCTAGGTGCCACCTCAGTCACATCTTGTGCTTTGTTGTTTTGTTTTGTTTCTGAGACAGTGCCTCACTAAGTAGCCCTGGCTAGCCTGGAACTTGCTATGTAGACCAGGCTGGCCTCTCGCGTAGATTTGCCCACCTCTGTCTCCCTGGGATCAACCTTGTTTTTTGAGACAGACTCTCTCACTGGGCCCCAGAGCCTGTTCGTTAGGCTGGTCAGTGAGCGTGAGGCCTGGCTTTCCCTGGGTTCTTCATGCTTACACAGCAAGCACCGGCTAAGACGATTCTCCAGCCCCCCAATTCTTCCTTTATTTGGCGTTCCTTCCTTATTAAATAGCCGCGTGTGCTGGAGCAGAGTCCCGATGAGGACAAAGGTCCTCACCCTCAGGTGTTGCACACTGGTGATCCCAGCACCCTGGAGGCTGAGGCAGGAAGACCACAATTTAGACACCAGCCTGGGCTACATAGTGAGCCCTGACTTTCATCACCAGCCCTCCAAAAGGAAAAAAATATGAAAGAGTCTAACTCACCCTTATCTCCGAGGACACTCTAGGGAGATGAGAAAGAGAAGCAGAGAGGAGAGGTGGCCCCAAGACTCCATATGGAACTCAGGATCCTTTCCTGCCTGTAATCTGGGTCAACGGTGCCAGGGCCCAGGCAGGGTGGCCCCAGAACTTCTTACAGAAAGCCCCTTGCACGGGCAGGCAGACACTGAACCAGCCCTTTCTATGCCACCAGGTTCCATGTGAACTTCTCTGTGGGGCAGGATGAGGGGGCAGACATCGCTTTTCACTTCAACCCCCGCTTTGACGGCTGGGACAAGGTGGTCTTCAACACGAAGCAGAGCGGACAGTGGGGCTCAGAGGAGAAGAAGAAGAGCATGCCTTTCCAGAGGGGCAGCCACTTCGAGCTGGTGTTCATGGTCATGCCTGAGCACTTCAAGGTCTGGCCCCTCCCTGCAGCGCTCCTTCCATTCAATTCCCTTCCCTGCATCCCCTATCCCTGCAGCTTCCCTCCATGCAGCTCCCTGCAGCCCTCCCTCCCTGAAGCCTCCTCCCTGCAGCCCTCCCTCTCTGCAGCCTTCCCTCCCTGCAGCCCTCCCTCTCTGCAGCCTTCCCTCCCTTCAGCCTTCCCTCCCTTCAGCCCTCCCTCCCTGCAGCCCTCCCGCTCTGCAGCCCCCTCCCTGCTGCCCTCTTCCCTGTGTCCCTCCCCACTCCGGGCAGTCCTTTCTCTCTGTCCACCCTGCTGATGGAATGAGAGCTTCCTTGTGCCTGCTCTGCAAGTGTAAAATGCTTTCTCCATAACTAAGCCACACCCCCAGCTTTCTCTTTACTTTTAGGGTTTTTTTTTTTGTCTGTTTTTGTTTCATTTGTTTGGTTTTTTTGAGACAGGGACTCTCTCTATAGGTCTGGCTCTCCTGGAACTTGCTATATGGAGTAGGCCAGCCTTGAACACACAGAGAACCATCCTCTCTGCCTCATGAGTGCTGGGATTAAAGACTTAAATCACCATGCCTAACTCTCCTGACTTTTGACATGGGTTCTAAGAGCTAATTCAAGTTGTCAGACTCAATTCCAAGAGCTTTTAGCTGCTGAGCCACCTTGCTAATCCTCCAATTCTTTTTTTTTTTTTTTTTTTTTGGATTTTCGAGACAGGGTTTCTCCGTAGCTTTTTGGTTCCTGTCCTGGAACTAGCTCTTGTAGCCCAGGCTGGCCTCGAACTCACAGAGATCCGCCTGCCTCTGCCTCCCGAGTGCTGGGATTAAAGGCATGTGCCACCACCGCCCGACCCTCCAATTCTTTTTAAGTTTTTTGTTTGTTTGTATGTTTTTTCCTCAAGACAGAGTTTCTGTTTATATCCTTGCAGTCCTGGAGCTAGGTCTGTAGAAGAGGCTGGCCTCGAACTCACAGAGATCCGCCTGCCTCTGCCTCCTAAATGGTGGGATTAAAGGCGTGTGCTGCCACCAGTTTTAATTTAAAATTTCATGCCTTTAATTCCAGCACTAGGGAAGCAGAGGCAGGCGGATCTTTGTGAGTTCGAGGCCAGCCTTTTCTACAAAGTCTCAGGACAGCCATGATTGTTACACAGAGAAACCCCGTCTCTTGGGAGAGGGGAGAAATTCCCTTGAGGTTGGGAAATGGTTCAGTCAGTAAAGTGCTGTCTGTGCACTGGAGGACCCCACTTCTATCCCCACCACCCACATAATGAGCGGTGTGGTGACCACACCTATAATCCAGCTCCAGGAAGGCAGAGAAGGAGGATCCTCGGGGCTTGCTGGCTACTTGACAACTGCCAGGTTCAGTGAGAGACCCTGTTTCAAAAAACAAGGCACACGGCTCTGAGGTACAACACTCACAGCGGACCTGCACATACGTGAACATATGTACATGCATACACACTAAATAAATAAACACAATCCCATTTCTCCCTTCCTATAGTCCCTTGCGTCAGGGTGCTGATGTCTGACACCTCTCTGCCCTCCAGGTCGTGGTAAATGGAAATCCCTTCTATGAATATGGGCACCGACTGCCTCTACAGATGGTCACCCATCTGGATGTGGATGGAGACTTGGAACTTCAGTCCATCAACTTCCTTGGAGGCCAGCAATCTGCCCCAGCCCAGTATCCGGTATGAGATGTCTTTTTGTTTGCCTTCTTGCCCATTCTCACACTGTCTGTGTTCCCAGCTCGGGTCCCTTTGATGAGTGGGCTTAGGGACCCTGTGGTGATCAGCAGAGTCCACCAGGAAGACAGACACATGACCAGGCAGGCATGGCTCCCATGGTCAAGACCGTGGGGCAGGGGGAGATAGAGAGATGGTCAGGATCCAGATAAGGAGGCTCAGGGGTTGGAGAGATGGCTCAGAGGTTAAGCAACCGGCTGTTCTTCCACAGGTTGTGAGTTCAATTCCCAGCAACCACATGGTGGGTCACAACCATCTGGCGCCCTCTTCTGGTGTGTCAGCATACATGGAGGTAGAATGTTGTATACATAATAAATAAATCTTAAAAAAAAAAAAAAAAAGATAAGGAGACTCAGGTGGAGGGTCGGTCTCAGGGGCGGGGTTATAGCAAGGTGCTCTGAGCATCCAAAGGAAGAATCTGCCTTCATCAAGAAGGGCTTCCAGGGGGAAGAAGAGGTGTGTAAACTGGGTCAGAAAGTGAGATGAGAGAAGACTAGCAGATAAAGAGTTTAGGACTAGCAAACAGACCCAGGACAGGTTGCCTAACACGTTAGTCACCCGGGAAACACAAAGCCACAGTGAGTTGCCACCACATACCCGTCAGGGCTGTAATGGAACAAAGTATGTAACACAAAACCATGTGTCCTGTTTGGAGGCATGTGGATCAGCTAGCACAGCTACCATATGGCTGTTCAGAGTGTAATTTGGTGCAATCACCTTGGAAATTGGCCAACAGAGCTAGATCTGAATGCCAAGCAAATATGGGTCCCAGTGTCCTAGAAGCTCCACACCCAAGTGCACAGCCTATGAGGAGCCTCCAAGACACACCCACTGCGATAAGAAGCACGCCACCACCAAAAGTCTCAGGTGGAAGTTTGCTTAAAGGTAGAACATCTGCCTGGAATCCCCCAGTGAGGGGCTGGGGTGTGGCTCAGTGGTAGAACCCCTGCCTAGAATCCCCCAGTGAGGTGCTGGCTCAGCTAGAGTAAGATAGTGTAAGGTGTGGGATGGTTTCCTGAGTTCCTTTCTCAACACCAATCAATTAACCAACAAAAGCCTGAAAGTCAGAACTATCAGCCTGGGGGCTGGAGAGGTGGCAGTGAAGAGCACGGACAGCGTCAACAGTATCGGATTGAAGGTGGAACACACCTTTATTTTTAGCACTTGAGAGCCAGAGCTGGCGGGTCTCTGTGAGTTCAAGGCTAGCCTAGTCTATGTAGTGAGTTCCAGGACAGCCAGGGCTATCTGGTGAGACTGTCTTAAAAAAAAAAAAAAAAAAAAAAAAAAAAAAAAAAAAAAAAAAAACCAGAAGGGCCAGGTGGCAGTGGCGCACGCCTTTAGTTCCAGCACTCGGGAGGCAGAGGCAGGAGGATCTCTGGGAGTTTGAGGCCAGCCTGGTCTACAAGAGCTAGTTCCAGGATGGTTCCAAAGCTACAGAGAAACTCCGTCTCAAAAAAACCAAAATCAACCCCCCCACACCAAAACAAAACAAAAATGGAAGGACCTGTGTTCAGTTCCCAGCACTCAGTTCAGTTCCAGGAGATCTGGACCCTCTGCTGACCTACACAGGCTCTGTGTGCACTTAGGCACATACATATAACTTTAATACATAAGATTTTTAAAAATAAAAATAGAATTGATCAGCCTGTTCTTCAACAAGTCAATGAATCAAAATGATGAGTTCATCACCCAGAGAGAGAAAGAACAAGTCACACAATCTTCAAGGGGAAGTGGACATCAAATATGGAGTCTAGCCAACATGGTGACTCCTGCCGGTAATCCCAGCATCAGGAGCAGAGGCAGGATGTTCACTGCAGGTTGGAGACCAGCCCGAGCCACATAGCAGAGCCCTGATGTTTGCGCTTGTATGTGTGTGGGTTGACAGATGGATTGATTTTTTTTTTTTTTTTTTTTTTTGGTTTTTCGAGACAGGGTTTCTCTGTGGTTTTTGGATGGATTGATTATTTTGAAGAGCTTTCAGAATAGGAGTTAATTGAAAAGACGAGAAAACAGAGAGAGCAAGAATAAGGATGATGAACCGGGCGGTGGTGACGCACGCCCTTAATCCCAGCACTCGGGGAGGCAGGGCCAGGAGGATCTCTGAATTCAAAGCCAGCCTGGTCTACAGAGCGAGTTCCAGGACAGCCAGGGCTCCACAGAGAAACCCTGTCTCGAAAAGAAGACAAACAAAACCAACAACAACGAAAAGAGGATGATGAGGGTGGGAAGGTGGTCTGGGCGGTTCCACCACCTGTGCAGTGCTGGGGCTCCGGAGAGATGGAACCACAGACTGGAAGGAACGGGATCAAGCACAGCAGAGAGCCCGGCAGACAGGAGCTCAGGCTGGCCCCCGGGACTCCCCTCATTCACCCCTGCAGGCTGGGGGTGTGAAGCAGAAGCCGGAGAGAGGATGACAGACCATTGGTCATCACAGGCCTAGAAAGGAGCACCAGGGGCCCCCGTTTGCCTCCAGAATTCCGCGTTCTCGATTGATCCCAGGCTAGGGGCCTGCAGGGGTGAATGAGGGGACTGGGGCAGGAGGGACTAATACTGGTTGTGCAGGGGGGACAAAGACTAGAACTGACCGGGTGCTGTCCCAGAGCCTGAGGCTCTGGTCCCTACATACAGCAGGGTCTATCCTTGCACCCAAGGGACCGCCCCCAGGTGTACTCCTCAACACTTTCCAGCTAGAGTTAGGGATCCTAACCACGGCCTCCTTTCCTCTTGTGCCCACAGAGACCTATGGGTGTGCCGGCTTACCCTGTAAGTACCTGGTGAGGGGTGGGCAGTCTCCTCCAGAACTGGAGGATTACTTATAGAGGAGATTTGGGAGCAGTCAAATGACCCCACATCCCCTCACCACTCTCGCCTTTTGTCTGTCCACCCTGTAGGGTCCTGGATACAACCCTCCACAGATGAACAGCCTGCCTGTAAGTGGGAGGGGCATGGGGGGCACATGGAGGGATGGAGATAATTTGGGGTGGGGAGAGGGATGGAGACGTGTTGGAGAAGGCACCTGTCAATATTGTAAAGTGAGATTTCTTTCTTCTTTTGTAGGTCATGGCGGGCCCCCCAACCTTCAATCCGGTATGGTGTTCCAGGGGCTAGTCACCTTCTGGGGAGCAAGCAGGGAATGTGGGAAGTCCAGACAGGGTGGACTACTTGTGGGCTGAGGGTTTGGGGGTAAGAGGCAGTTGGCGGTCAGGATTCAGAAGACACAAGACACGGTTGGGAACAATTCACAGGTAAAACGCTGCCTCTCTGTGAAAATGTGGTCTTGTTCTTGGCTTCTCTAGTCAGAGACTGGATGGGAACCCATGTTCTTTTCCTACAGCCTGTGCCATATGTGGGGACCCTACAAGGGGGACTTACAGCCAGAAGAACCATTGTAGTCAAGGGCTATATCCCTCCCACAGCCAGGAAGTAAGCACCCAGGTCGGATGGGATCTCCCCTTCTCCCTCAGGCCGGGAGATCAAGACCCCATCCCTCCTCCCTCAAACCTCCTCCCTTGGAGACTCAGCTGCCGGTCCCCATCTGACACCTTATCTGTCCTCAGTTTTATCATCAACTTCAAGGTGGGGTCCTCCGGGGACATAGCTCTCCACATCAACCCCCGCATGGGTGAGGCCGTGGTTCGCAACAGCTTTATGAACGGCTCCTGGGGCTCCGAGGAGAGGAAGGTTGCCTACAACCCGTTTGTCCCTGGACAGTTCTTTGACGTGAGTCTGGGCGTCCCTTCCCCGCTCCCCCCAGACCCGGGTCCTGCTGGTCCTGCCTTACCTCTCCCCTCCCCCAGACCCGGGTCCTGCTAGTCCTGCCTTACCTCTCCCCTCCCCCAGACCCGGGTCCTGCTAGTCCTGCCTTACCTCTCCCCTCCCCCACAGCTCTCAATCCGCTGCGGGACCGATCGATTCAAGGTGTTTGCTAATGGCCAGCACCTTTTCGACTACTCGCATCGGTTCCAAGCATTCCATAGGATAGACACGCTGGAGATCAAAGGTGACATCACCTTGTCCTACGTCCAGATCTGAGCTCCACCTGGGAAAGAGGAAAGAAGCCCCTAGTTCCATCTCAGCCCCTAATAAAATGCCTAAGGGATCTCTGTGAGTGTGTGATTCATTCACCTGTCCCATGGTTGCCTTGGCCCTGGCTTCCATCCTGCCTTCCTTCTCCACACACCTACCCATATTCCCTCCCACTACAACAAACAGAACAGGTCTGCCACAAGCCCTGGCTTTGTGTGTATCGATCCATTCACTCTGGATTCCAAGCTTAGGAACTACTGCCTTAATTCATCCATAACATAACAGGCAGAGTGTGTGTGTGTGTGGGGGGGTGCGTGCGTGTGTGTGTGTGTGTGTGTGCATGTGGTGGGTAAACATAAAGCTAAGTGTGGTAGTACATGCTTTTTTAATTTATTTTTTATTTATTTATTTATTTTATTTATTTATTTTTTTTTGTGGTACATGCTTCCCCACTTAGGAAGTAAAGGAATGAAGTTCAGAAGTTCATGGTCATCCTTAGTTATAAGTATGTTAGGAGCTAGCCTGTGCTACATGAGACCCTATTACAGAAATGAAGGGAGGGGAAAGAAAAAGAAGAAAGGAAGGAAGGGAGGAACTGAAGGAAAATAGGCAAATTGCCAAGCTAGGTATACTCACACTTGTCTGTAGCTCCAGCACTTGGAAGACTGAAGCAGGGGTGGGGCTTCAAGGCTAGCCTGTGCTACATAGTGTAGGACTATATAATGGGACCCTGTCTCTGAAAACATTTTGCTTCAATCCCAGCACTTAGGAGGCTAAGGCAGTAGGAGTACATGGTCACACTGGGGCTAGCCTGAGCTAAGAGTAAGAACCTAGCTCAGAATAGAGAGAGGAAGAGAAAAGGAGGGTGGGAAGGAGGAAGGAGAGGAGGAGAAGGGGGGAGAAAAGGAGGGAGAACAAGGAATGTGGTCTGGCTTCCCATCTACCTACTTACCCACCTGTGATGCTTAGATCTTATAATTTTGGGGGGATTCGCACTTTGTAGCCCCAACATGAAACTCACTACATGTATCAGACTGGCCTCAAACTCAAAAAGGTCTAACTCCCTCCTGAGTGATGTGTAAACGCTGGTGCCACCCCAGCTAGCATGTGATGGTTTCATTGTCCACCTGTCCTTCTACAATAACCTGCAAAGGGAGTCTCCGTAGGGATTGTCTCAGTCAGGAGGCCTGTGGCCTTGTCTGTGGGATTATCTTTATTATGTTAATTGCAGTAACCCACTGTAGGCAGCCTGTGGCCTTGTCTGTGGGATTATCTTGACTATGTTAATTGCGGTAGCCCATGGCGGCACCATTCCCTACGCAGGGATCCTGGACCGCTTGTGTGGAGAGGGAGTAAGCTCAAGCTTTCAGTGTTGCTCTGCTCTTGACTATGGATGGGACCAGCTGCCTCGAGATGGAGTTCCTGTCTCCCTTTCACAACCTGGACCTGTGAACTGAGAACTCCTCCCCTCCTGAGTTGCTTTTGTCAGGGTATTTTATCATAGTAGAGAGGTAAAAGTAGGACACTGTCTGAATGCCCATCATTCTCTCTCCATTCATGAGGCAACCATAAGTCCATCCACCCACCCATCCACCCTCCCACCCACCTACCCATCCACCCACCGATCCACCCACTCACCCACCCCCCACCCACCCACCCACCCACCCATCCACCCACCACCAGCCCATCCACCTACCCACCCATCCATCCAACAATCCATCCATCCACCCAACAATCCATCCATCCATCCATCCATCCATCCATCCATCCATCCATCCAGACACATACCTACCTACTCACCTCTCTAACTTTCTAAATGGCCAAGCTTTCATTCCCAACCTGTCCACTTAGCTCCATCTCCCCAACTGCTTTCTTATCCATACATTCTCCTCCAATCCTGCATTCGCCTCCCAGCTGTCATTCTTTCCATGCACCAACACCTAACATCATAAATAAATTACACACACACTCACTCACAAAGGAAAAACGTCTAACATCTATCCACTCAACCCTCTGTATATTCAACTTTCATCCACCCGCCACTCCTTCTTCCCTTCCTGTCTTCCTCCTCCTTCTTATTTGAGACAGGGTTATCTATGTAGCTCAGGCCTAGAACTTGCTAAGCAGTCAAGATATAATTAGGGGTTTCAACAATCCCCCTCACTCTCACATGATGGGATTACAGGCACACTCACCTGGTATAGATGTGTGTGTATGAGTGTGTGTGTGCATGTGTATGTGTATGCACATGTGTCTATGAGTATGTATGTGTGGTGTGTGTGTATGTATGTGTCTTAGTTAGGGCTTACTCTTACTGTGAAGAGACACCATGACCGTAGCAACTCTTATAAAGGAAACATTTAATTGTGGCAGCTTGCTTACAGTTCAGAGGTTCAGTCCATTATCGTCATGGCCGAACTAGAATGTTTTACAAGTTTATAAAAGGACTCCACAGGGTCGTGAGACAGCAGTTAAAGGGTTTAATCTTGCAGGATTGCGAGGGAACTTCTAGGAGCCTTCCCTCCCTCTCTCCCTCCCTCTCTCCCTCCCTCCCTCCCTCCCTCCCTCCCCTCCCTCCCTCCCTCCCTCTCTCCCTCCCTCCCTCCCTCTCTCCCTCCCTCTCTCCCTCCCTCTCTCCCTCCCTCCCTCCCTCCCTCTCTCCTCCCTCCTCTCCCTCCCTCTCTCCCTCCCTCTCTCCCTCCCTCTCTCTCCTCCCTCTCTCCCTCCCTCCCTCCCTCTCTCCCTCCCTCTCTCCCTCCCTCCCTCCCTCCTTCCTTCCTTCCTTCTTTCCTTCCTTCCTTCCTTCCTTCCTCTGTCTTTCTTTTATGTTTTTCAAGACGGGGTTTCTCGGGTTGAAGAGATGGCTCAGAGGTTAAGAGAACTGACTGCTGTTCCAGAGGTCCTGAGTTCAATTCCCAGCAAACCACATGATGGCTCACACCTATCTGTAATGAGATCTGGTGCCCTGAACACTATATACATAATAAATAAATTAAAAAAAAGACAGGGTTTCTCTGTGTAATACCCTTTGCCATCCTGGAACTCACTCTGTAGACTGGGCTGGCCTTGAACTCACAGAGATCTCCCTCTGCCTTTCAAGTGCTGGAATTAAAGGCTTATGCCACTGCACCTGGTTGCTAGCTGGTTTTCATAGTGTTAGATTATATCATTCAGGCTGCTGTGAAAGAATTTCCACCAGCAATCCTGTCCTGCCATGTGCTAAAGTATCAACGTGCAAGGCAAGCTGCCCCCAAAGTACTATAGCGGCACAAGCGTTAGGAGTACAAGCAACTGCTCTCCGGCTGGTTTTAAGGCTTACTCCACAGGAAGGAACTCCCATGTGATACTGTGAGCTAGAGCAGAAGCCTGCGCCTGCGGAGGTCTAGGCTCCAGTGTGTCATTCGCCATCGTTTTGTTTAAATATGTGACAAGTCTGTCAAATTAGTTGTAAGCGTTTCTGTCATGCTCACAGATACTGCAGCTGTCAGCTGTGTCAAACCAACCCGAGACCTTGATGAAAGGACAAAGGGAACTTCAGTTTCGTGTCCTGGTCCAGCAGTGGACTTGGCTAGGCTGGTCTAGGACTGGAACCTGGCCTTGAAGGAGTGACTTCTAAGGACAGAACTCTTCTCCTTGGGTTGTGGTTACCAGTCCTGAGGCAGCTGTGTTTGAGATACCCAGTGCTCTCTTTATCAGCGTCCTCTGACTTAGCTCTCTGCTGACCTTGGCCATTATCCCCTTGCAAAACCATATAGGCTGCTGTATTTCTTAATAAACTTGCTTATGCATCATCTTATGCAAGACCTCTCGGTTCCAGCTATTGCTTTTGTCTTATTTCTTGCTCTCTTTCTTTTTCATCCTGGTTCTTCTACTCAACACCTCATTGTTCAGAACCTTTATTCTTGTGGCTCTGAATCAGCCAGTCTTGATTTGTCATGGAAGAAAATTCCATTTTTGCAGTGAGAAGTATCCTACAGAGATTCATAACTGGTCGGTATCCTGAGACTGACTGTTGCTTTGACATAATAGCCTAAGACTTAGACATAAATGAAAGGAAAAAAATCGGACAACCACATGACTCCATCCAAGGCCCAGAGGTAGAAGAGTTGGCAGAGAAAGGGTGGGATGTTACGTGTCCATTTTCTTGGAATTTGAAACATTCCATTTTGGAGGGGGGCTCCTTAAGATTCAGGAAGTTCAAAACTGATAAGGCTCAAGAGTTAGCAACTTCCAAGTCTCAGGGAGTTTCTAAAACTTACAGGACTCACAGGGTCCCTCTCAAAGTGATATAAGCAGTAACAGTTGCTGGGGAGAGTAGTCTGCATACTTCATTTATGATGGGGTGTGCTTTTTGGTGATGGAGCTGCCTTTGAATAATCTGTGATACAATAAGTAACTCTTCACCCATATTCCTCTGTAAGTTACCCCCCAAAACTTATCCATTTACTAAGTTGGACTTTTGCGGAATTGTTTCTTTGGCCTGTTGTCAGTGCACTTTCTGGAATGAATAGAAAATTTTCCACTATTCCCCCAGGAAAAATTACATAATACAAGGGTCCTTTCATTTCCAGAGTGTGGTGTGACCCAGGTATCCTGGTATGATGGCCCTGGTGGCCTAGAGGATCTCTAGTCTCAAGACGACCTGGGACAATACCAGGAAACTCAGTCTTTCTAGGGTATGCACACTCTCACTCAGTATCAGGAAACTCTGGGCTGACTCACGACTGACTCCAGATCTCCAGCAGATTTCCAGATGCCTGGAGGATTGGGTATGGAGTTCTGAGGATTGACCAGAGAGTCGAAGGTTGCCTTAGAATGCTAGATTCCCAGAGAGACTTGGGGACTCCTCATGAAGTCAGAGGGAGCATCAGTGAACACAACAAAATTCGGTTGGAAATAGGGAGCCCAAGACATCAGTTATCAGAGGTAACCCCAGGGACATCATGTCTGATTACAAAAATGGGGATCTGGTGATTTCACAGACACTGTATCCTCTCCTCTGGGATCTGGAACGTTGCCTGCCAGGCTGGTTAGGGATAGTACCTTAATTCTCATCCTGTTGATCACACAGATAGCTTTGAACCGAGACCTTACGGGGGATGGTCTGCAAGATTTGGGTGGGGCAGGGCATGAGAAGCAGGGAGACAATGAATGAGAGGTGGATCAGTCCCAGATAGGAACTCCAGGGACAGGACAGCATAAAGAAATGAGAGACACAGAGAAGAAGAGACATGTTACAAGACAGAGAAGCCGGCAGGGAGACGGTCATCAGGACCATCTAGTGACACCAGAGAGATAGGCAATGCCCAGATCTTCTGATGGCCGCTTTCTGTTTTGATGGGAGACCTCAGCCGAGCCCAGCCTCTCATGTGGTCCTACCCTGATCTAGACCACTCAGCTCAGCCCCAGAGCACAGACAGCAACAGCCTGACAGGGAGCTGGTGAGGGGACCTTAAGTAAAGACAGGTGGGGCTAAGTTTGGTGACTCAACCCAAACCTTCCAACCTCCACCCACACTTGGCACAGACCCTGACCCTGAGGCAAAGCTGTCCAGGCCGAGCAAGTCCCCTCCTGCCCTACCCAACACTCAGTGGGGCGCGGCTGCCCTCCCCTCTCCCAGGCTTGTAGAACAGGGACAATCTTTGACATCAAAACTGGAGAGGCTTGCTCTGCCCTCCCCTCCAGGACACCCTGATTCCTGCTTTGCAGATGACTCTGTTGGGTTTCCTAGAGACTGGCTGGATCCAGTCCAGCCCAGCAAGCTACAACTTCTACCTTCTCATCTCAGGCCTTCAGCCCAGAGGCCCAGGCCGCTTCGCTTCGTCAGAGCAGATCCACCTCTGTCGGTGGTCCCAGCCATAAGAACACAGTCTAAAACTGGGGCTCCTTGGAGCTGCATCGTGCCTGCGTGCCCAGTGATGGAGGGTGAAATGAAGGGGGCACACTTGACAATGGCCCTGCTGAGACCTCTGCATGTCCAGACAGCATCCCTGAAGCCACCAGGACACACAGAGAGCAGCCCACTGAAGCATTAACATACAGGGACTGAGCTGGAAAATTTCCCCCAAATCAAATTACACAGCATTAGCTGGGCCCCTGGCCCAGTGTCTCTAAGCACCTCTCTCCCGAGGGTTCTACCCTGACCTCCACTGTCCCTAGCTCAGAGACCAGGCGCAGGGTTCTGCTTTGATTCTCTAAGTCTCCAGCTCCTCCCTGAATTCCCATCTTCCCACCCAGTTTGCAGATGGGTCAGATGGGATATGGGTTGGGGTGTTGGGGTATTCTAGTCCCCAACTACCTACCACCCAGATAAAAAAAACCCAACCCCATGAATCTCTCTTTTCTTTGGGGGGGTATTTTGTTTCTCTGTAGCTTTGGAACCTCTTCTGGAACTAACTCTTATAGACCTGGTTGGCCTCGAACTCACAAAGATCCGCCTGCCTCTACCTCCCAAATGCTGGGATTAAAGGTGTGCGCCACCCATGACTCTTTAGGTCCAATTCTTCACTTGGAGAAGAACCAACCTTCCTTCCTTCTTTCCTTCCTTCCTTCCTTCCTTCCTTCCTTCCTTCCTTCCTTCCTTCCTCCCTCTCTCTCTCTTTCTTTCTTTTTCCAAGTCAGAGTTTCTTTGTGTATCCCTGGGTGTCCTGGGACTGACTCTGTTGACTATGATGGCCTCAGACTCATAGATCCATCTGCCTCTGCCTCGTGAGTGCTGGGATTATAGGTGTGCACACGCCACCCCCTCTAGCTGAGAAGAATGTCCATGGAGGAGAATCAGTACTGAGTTAAAAAGAAGTCCCTGGGAGGCAGACAGAGGCAGAGTGAGCAGCCCTGAAGTCATCTTGAAAGGTACTGTCCCTCACACAGTCCTGCCCACCAGATTGCAGAGCCCAGGGGTGAGATGAGATGCATTCTGGGAGTGGAATACTGAGGTGGAGACTCCAAACTTAGAATCAACTCCCTGCACTTGTCCTCTGTCCTAGTGCTCCGGAGACTCCAACCACATACTCCCAAGGACCCTCATGGAGACCAAGCGACAGAACCTCCCGGGGCTTGCAGTGCTGTGGAGACATTGTGGAGACATTTCCTGACAGTCCATGGTAAACTCCCCTGGAGGGCCAAATGCAACTCAATAGTAAAGTACTTGCCACTCACGGCTGCATCTTCAGCAGCAGAAGGGAAGAAAAGGGAGAGTATTTAAGTGTAGGGTGCATGCATGCTGCTGCAGCATCTGGGAGGTGGAGGCAGGAGGATTGGGTGTCTCAGTGCCAGAATGTGAGTTCAAGGCCACCTGAAGATCCTTTCTAAAACCTCTACCCCCTCAAAAAGCCCAAGAAAAAAAGAGGGAGAGAGAGAGGTTCTGTTTTTCACTTGTGTGAGACAGGGCCTCACTACGTAGCCCTGAATGGCCTGGGACTTGCTATGTAGAGCGGACTGGCCTAGAACTCAGAGAGCTCCTCCTGTCTCTCCCGTGAAGGCTGTTTTTTATCTACTTGTCTCCTGAGCCTACTAATCCCTCCTGGTGTTGACTTTGATTACTCTGAGACCATTTTAATTAATTAATTAAGACCATTTGAATAAATTCATCTCCAATAAGATACAATTTTTTTTTTTTTTTTTGGTTTTTCGAGACAGGGTTTCTCTGTGGTTTTGGAGCCTGTTACAGCGAACAGTAAGATAATGCCTATGTTTCATGTTTCAATTATGTTATATGAGCCGTAGTAAATCCCCCTGGAACTAGCTCTTGTAGACCAGGCTGGTCTCGAACTCACAGAGATCCGCCTGCCTCTGCCTCCCTAGTGCTGGGATTAAAGGCATGCGCCACCACTGCCCGGCACAATTTTTTTTTTTGGGTCTCATTTTCCCCTTGGCCCTTAAAAAGGAACATGTGATTCATTTGAGAAAGGATCTTGCTATGCAGCCCAGGCTGGCCTCCAGTTCATGGCAATCCTTCTCCAGTTTTCCATGTGCTGAGATTGTAGACATTTGCTACCAGATCTAACTGATACAGAGACATTTCCACTGCTAGGGTTTCCACTGCTGTCGTGGGTGTCTCTGTTCTGTTTTGTGTGAGTCCCTGGAAGCACTAGGGTCGCTCTAGGATGAATTTGGGCTTAGCAGAGCAGCAGGGCGAACAGCTTCTGGTGAACCGACTGCCCAATGCTTCACAAGAAACTTCTCTCTCTCTTTTTAAATTGTTACACAATGTTCTTCTCTTAGCAAGCCAATTTCCGCATACCAAAACCTCTTACCTGGAGTTGTTTGAAGGAACCATTTGCCCAAGCGATCCTCAGCCATGAAACTTCTTCATTTTCCATGTCCTCTCCTACCTAAGTTTAGCAAAGGCTCTGGAATCCTTCAGAAAGAACTCGGATGGGAATCAAGCACTTCAGGCAAACAGAACAATCGTGAAAGGCAGTTCAAAGCCCAGGTGCTAACACTCTAGAATTCAAACCAGATGCGACAGTCTGAGGGGTCCCCTGCTGCACCTTCCTCTTCTGTTTAAGCTATAATTCCGTTGATGATTGTTCAGCCTTCCAGTCAGTAGGGCCTTTTCTCTATCGTTTTGTTTCACAGTCTCATGCAAATAAGCCAAACTGCATTTTAAAGCCAATAAAGTGATTGCTGCTAGAACAAGGACAGCAGTCGCTGGGACGAGAACTCTAAAGCGCTGTGCGGGGTTGAACGAGGCTAATGCACCGGCAAGGCTTTCTACGACAGCCGTTCCTGTTGTATCAGGTAACCTGTTTGAGAGAGTTTCCTTAATTTCTTGCTGTAAATCATAAATCATTTGAGAAGAATTAGGGTGACCCATCAAATGCATCTTAACTTTCCCCCGTCATACTTGTGGTTATTGAGCCTTAAATACACGCGGATGCAACTTTCCCACAGCATTCTGATTTTTCTGTTTCCTCCATGTTCCTAACTGACCTCCCCACAATATAACAGCTCGTCTCAAACCAGCTATCTCATTGACTGTCTCACTATCTGTTTTATTTTGTCGAGTCCAAAGTTCTGCAGAACGCTATGCCAGTCCCTAGAGAACTCAGTAGTCTGAATTCCTTATGAAGCCCTGGTCTCGTCACCGTGGTGATAGGAATCAACGCATCAGTTCCCTTAACTCCAGCAGTAATCAGTCCGAGCATTTAATGGGTTCTTCTTAATATTCGCTCAGCGAGCTTCTGCACCAAGATCACCACAGGAGAGTCTTGCCGTGGCCTCGACAACCTCACTGGTATCTGGATTGCTGCCCGTCCCGGAACTAGCTCTGTAGACCAGGCTGGCCTCGAACTCCCAGAGATCCACCTGCCTCTGCCTCCCGAGTGCTGGGATTAAAGGCGTGCGCCACCACCGCCCGGCTTGGCCTTGTTCTAAGAATGAATAAACTTTCAGAAGTTACATTTGAAGACATGCTAGACTGAACACAGGTGTGGAGGGCAGTGTTCGCACGCGATGCTGTAGTCATCAGGAGTTCTTGTACAGGGCCGTCTCAGTCGCGAGTCACGGAGTGGTACATGCGCCACAAAAAAACGGTTCTAATCCGGTCTAAAGGACAAATGTCTAAGTTTCCTTCCCGTGCTTTAAGAGGGCAAAAGGCACTTGCCAGTTTCCACAAGTTAATCCGAACCGAATTGCCAAATTGCAGGAGAGGACTTGCCATTCCAGCTCCTTGCCGCCGGATAGGGTCATTAACAGAAGCACTGATTTCTACAGTTCCATTCAGCTCCGTCTGTGCCACCTTGATTCCTTGAGGTGAGCTAAAAGGGCTCCAATCAGGGATGTCTCTGTGAAGATATTAATTAACACTTGAGATTTCTTTTTACATTTTTTTACATTGTTGCCCATTTACCCCGCCAGATTCCTTGCTGGTAACTCACACCTCACAGAGTGGTGGATTATGGAACTGGTAGCATTAATCTCCTGTCCTCTAAAACCCGATGCTTGAAGCATATGAAGCTTGTTATGGAAATTCTGGGTAGTATTAACTACAGATAACCACACTTGAAAAGTTTTGTTTAGACCTTGAATTTCATTACCCATACAAATAGGAATTTCTTGCACTCCCACGGTTTAATTTGTGGTTTTCTTACACTTCTCCATAGGTTTCACAGATCATTGGTTGTCATAAAAACCAGGTGACCAAGAAGATTCATTAACTATCACAAGGATATCCATATCTACCCAGCTTACTCCTGTGCTAATTGGAGAATTAGAGATATAGGCCTGATATGTACAGTTGGCCCCTGTTACCCGGGGCCTGTACAGTTATCACAGACAGCACAGCTAGGAACAGGGTTGTAGCATCCTGGGTTGTTTCTGAGCCTGTGGAACAATCGCCTCCCTTTGTCACACAAACTCTTACGCTGTCCACAGGTAGGAGGATCAGCTGTCTGATTCAAAGGCCTTTCTTTCTCAGAGTCATGTCGCCCATATCAGCCCAGACATCCAAGAGACTCCTCTTCTTATTAATTTTGATGGTATCCACAGCCTTTTGTCTCCTGCAGAAATATAAGCATACCCTCGGCCCCATCTTACCCTTTCTCTGCTTTCAATTTTGATGTTAAAACATCTTTATAAAAGCTGGGCAGTGGTGGTGCACACCTTCACACCTTTAATCCCAGCATTCGGGAGGCAGAGGCAGGAGGATCTCTGTGAGTATAAGGCCAACCTGGTCTACAAGAGCTAGTTCCAAGACAGCCAGGGGTACACAGAGAAACCCTGTCTCAAAAAAAATTACCATCTTTAATTTTTTCTTTTCTTTTTTTCAGGTTCCTCCCCCAAGACAGGGTTTCTCTGTAGCTTTGGAGCCTGTCCTGAAACTAGCTCTCATAGACCAGGATGGCCTTAAACTCACAGAGATCCGCCTGCCTTTGCCTCCCGAGTGTTGGGATTAAAGGCGTGCGCCACCACAGCCCGGCTAAAGATGGTAATCTATCCCTGGGAGTCCACATACCCTCTTCTGTTTAAGAAGCATCTCTTTCAGAGTGCGATTGGATCTTTCAACAGTTGCTGGTCCTGGAGGATTATACAGTAACGCTGTAATGTGTTTAATGTTATAGCTTGCAAAACAAACAAACAAACAAACAAAAAATCCCCTTCATTTTATTAGAAACATACGCAGGGGCATTATCAGTTTAATTTGTTCAGTATGCCATCGCAGCCGTTGCTTCCAGTAGATGTGTGAATATAGAATCAGTCTTTTCAGGGCTTACTGCAGACGTCCATTGAAATCCACAGTTTACATCGACGGTAAGATGAATATATTTTAATTTTTCAAGTTCTGTTAAATGACTTACCAAATTCATTTTTTGTGTGTATGTACCTTTAAGATTACTCCCTTCAGGTAAAGGAATTTGATTATACAATTGAACAAACAGGACAGTTTTTTTAGTAATTTCTTTAGCTTGTTAGTCATGTAATGGAAATTTTTTTCTTTAACCTTTACTATTGGCATGATGTCTTTTATGAAATTCTAAAGTTTCTAACACATTTCCTCTCAGTAATTGATCAATTTTGTCATTTCCTTTTGCTAATGGCCAGGCGATCCAGTATGAGACCCAATATGAGGGATATGTAGAGGAAAATTTCTATCCTGTTACTACTGCGTGAATAACAACGTCAATTCTGAATCATCAGGAATAAGCTCAGAAATTAATACATGCAGTACAACCCCTTCAGCATAGTGAGATCAGTAATATATTAAGAGATTAATTGGAGTCTAATCAAACCATTAGAATGGCACAGAACTCTGACTTCTGAGCTGAAGCGGATGGACTTTGGATTTCTTTACTGATGTTTTCTGCTCTCTAACCAGCCATTCCTGATTTATTTGTGTCGGTATAAAGTGTAAGAGCCCCAGAAACAGGTGCTTTTCTCACTATGCGGGGAAGAACCCATTCGGTTCTATTTATTTATTTTTGGTTTTTCGAGACAGGGTTTCTCTGCAGCTTTGGAACCTGTCCTAGAACTCACTCTGTAGACCAGGTTGGCCTCAAACTCACAGAGATCCGCCTGCCTCTGCCTCCTGAGTGCTGGAATTAAAGGCGTGCATCACCACTGCTTGGCTAAGTTGTTTTTATAAGCTGAAGCCATTTACTTTTGGGATAGTTGTTAATTTTTCCTAAGAAATTGTTACAAGCTCTTTACCAATCATCATTAGTCACCCACATTGCATAATTTTTTTTTTTTTTTTTTTTTTTTTTTTGGTTTTTCGAGACAGGGTTTCTCTGTAGCTTTGGAGCCTGTCCTGGAACCACATTGCATAATTTTTTTTTGTTTTTGTTTTTGTTTTTTGAGACAGGGTTTCTCTGTGGTTTTGGAGCCTGTCCTGGAACTAGCTCTTGTAGACCAGGCTGGTCTCGAACTCCCAGAGGTCCGCCTGCCTCTGCCTCCCGAGTGCTGGGATTAAAGGCGTGCGCCACCACCGCCCGGCTACATTGCATAATTTTAACATCAGTGTAGGGTAGTACAATCTCAGCAGGATCCATTCCTGACAATTGACAAAGTCTTATTCTTCCTTTTAGAATTAATTCAGTTTTTTTTGTTTTGTTTTGTTTTTTTGTTTTTTCGAGACAAGGTTTCTCTGTAGCTTTTGGAGCCTGTCCTGGAACTAGCTCTTGTAGACCAGGCTGGCCTCGAACTCACAGAGATCCGCCTGCCTCTGCCTCCCGAGTGCTGGGATTAAAGGCGTGCGCCACCACCGCCCGGCTGTATAATGTAATATTTTGATTTCATTCTGAAAACTTGCTATCCACTGGCTGACCAAAATTAACCATAGAGTTTTGGAGGACTGAAGACAGATAGGAGACAGGAAGTAATAAGTCAGGGCTGAGAGAGGGTCTCAGCCCTTTTGGAAGAAGGAACTAAAGAGATAGGAGGTCACTGGTGGCTGTTTCCCTGCTTCTCTGATTTTTTTAGGTTCTTACCCTGATATCTGACTCCTTACTTTTTATTGGTAATGAATAATTAGATAAATGCTCCCAAGTCCAGTAGGGGAATAAGTAGAAGGTAAATTTACTAAAATACATCCATTCAGTCATGAGATCTAATTGATCTACACAGGCATCTTGCAATTTCCGTTCTATTTGAGCCAATTCCCTTTCTGCTTCAGCTGTTAATAGCCTTGCACTGTTGAAATCTGAGTCCCCTTCCAAGATTTGAAGCAATTTACTTAATTCTTGAGTAGGCAATCCAATGGTGGGCTGCAACCAGTTAATATCACCCAAAATTTTTTGAAAACCATTTAGAATGTGAAATTGATCTCTTCTAATTTGTACCCTTTGTGGATGGATTCTCTGTTTATTTAATTTAAATACTAAGTAATTAAGAAAATCTCTTTGGGGGCTGGAGAGACAGCTCAGTGGTTAAGAGCATTGTCTGTTCTTCCAAAGGTCCTGAGTTCAATTCCCAGCAACCACATGGTGGCTCACAACCATCTGTAATGAGGTCTGGTGCCCTCTTCTGGCCTTCAGTCATACACACAGACAGAATATTGTATACATAACAAATAAATAAATATTTAAAAAAAAAAAAAGAAAATTTTTCTAGGAGTAATCTGTAATTCCTAACAGGGTAAAAATGGTTTTCTGTACTGCATCAAACATTCTCTCCAAGGTATCCGTATCAGAAGCAGCCACTAGACTCTCATCCGATAACAGTAAATAATGGGCTGAGGACATCATTGAGCAATGGAAAGAACGACTTCTGGTGGTGGATGCACAAAATACTAACATAGAGTTGGACCGTTCTCTAGTCCTCGAGGAAGGGTTTTCCACTGGTATCATGTACAGGCTGGGCATTGTTATATGTAGGCCCTGCAAAAGCAAATTTTTCTCTATTTTGTTCTTGTTAAAGGGATAGCGCAGGAACAGTCTTGTAAATCAATAACTACACTAGCCAGTCTTTAGGTAATAAAGAAGATAAAGGAGCTTCAGGCTGTAAATACCCCGTAGGTTGATTACTTTGTATACGGCTCTCAAGTCAGTTAACATTCTCCATTTTCCAGATTTCTTTTTTATTACAAATACAGGAGAATTGCAAGGCAGTTTCTTCACGTGCTCAGCATCTAACTGTTCTTTTCCTAGTTGCTCAAGTGCCTGCAGATTTTCTTCAGTTAAGGCCACTGCTTCACCTGCACAGGCTTTTTAGTCATTTTAAAGGCAGAGCTGCTGGGCTTTGAGCAGTGGCCCCTACTCCAAATATGGATAGCCAGTCCCTGCCTTGTCCTGCTGCTGGACAGTTTGTATAACCTGTGTTTTCCCTTGATAATTCTCCCCAGTACCGTTGCCAGGGATCCATTCCATTTTCCTCATCATCTTATGTGCTGTCTCTGAAATTACAGGAATATTAATTAGAGTTCCTCACTGTTGTAATAAATTTTTTCCCTATGAATTCATGGCTATTGTCAGCCACCTTAGGCTTTAATATTTCCACGTGTCCTTCCGGTCCTACACATTTAATCCATTCTATACTTTGTTTCATCTGAAATAATGTCCCAATACCTAAAAACTGAGTGGCAACGTCTTGTAAAGGCCAGCTGGGATTCCAAGATTCTTGAGAAATTATAGCTCCAGTGTCCATCAAACTTTCAACCTCAATGTCATTTACTTGTAATTATCTTTGGCCTCTCATGGTTAATAACAGTTTGCCAAAACACTTTTTTTCCTCCTTAGTATTTCCAAACCCTCCCATCCTACACGTTGGAGCTGCTTTGCCTTTAAGATCTGAGAGTCATAACAACTGAGCAGTTCTGTTGCCAGCTTCTCTCTGTATAGTCCTTTTTACATAAGGCGTAAATTTAATTGCTTCTTTGGAATCTTCATCCATAATTCCTAGGTGTACAAAAATCCTGGAGATGTTAAACTACTTCTTCCCCAAATTATTCCTGCTGTCCCTGAGGGAAGAGGACTTTCCTCCCAGTGCTATTTTGTAACAAGGAATTTGTGGAGATAATGTTAGACGTTTGCCCATTGCCGGTTCTAAAGCAGCTTTAAATCTCCAACACTGAGGCTGAGTTCTCCTTTAGTATATGCACGTTAATGTGCTAACCGGGGTTTCAAAGCTGTCCGTTACGACCATAAAACTCTGATTCTTCTCAGTCTATCCAATAAACCATCATCCAAATTTAAATAAACAGCAGAGTCAGTTAAAGTGTTCACTGGCCGAGAACCATCTAATAAAAGCTGACTGATTACAGCGAGTTTAGACTGTTGAGCTGCATGACCCGGAGTGGCTACAATCTTTTTGTGGAGCATGTGGAATCTGTGTGTAAGCTGTTCTTTGTCCTTTTTAAGAACCATCTATAAAAGAATTAAAAACAATCTCTGGGCTGGGCAGTGGGCGCACACCTTTAATCTCAGCACTCAGTAGGCAGAAGCAGGTGGATCTCTGTGAGTTTGATGCCAGCCTGGCCTACAAAGCGAGTTCCAGGACAGCCAGGGTTACACAGAGAAACCCTGTCTCAAAAGTAAAAATATCTGTAGGATTTTAAGAGGTAACATTAGGCGACACCCACGGAGTACTTTATGGAGTCTTGAAATGAGGTCCTTTTTATAGAATATCCCGGTGACCTGTTAATGCGGCCTGTCAATTACTAGCTGTGTGGAACAATTTACCTGTATTTTATTTAGTGGAAAAATAGTTTTTGTGGGCTCGTTAGCAGTAAGACATTATTTCTATGTGCTCCCTCCTTAGCAGCCGCATTATTTAACACGCTAACAACCTGCTCTGTTTTAGGTGTTAAATTTTTATAGAATTTAACCAAGAGCAGAGCCAAATTCTTAGTAATGATAAACAGACGAGAGCACACTCAATGGTATAGGTAAAAATTTGCTCTCAGTTCATTTACTATGAAAGTTAGAGAATCCTGTAAGCAGTGCTCAGACGATCACTAGAAGAGGACACCCTCCATACGACGAATGACTAACCCCTCTGGAAAGTCAAACAGAGTTGGCTTAGTGCTTATCTCTGATTGCGACTGTCTTAGCAGATCTTGGGTTTGTTTTAATTTTTCTCTCATGAAAGACCATTGATAATGAGTCCCCTCCACCCCGGCAAGGAAAAATAAACATTTAAACCAAAATCAAGCCAACAAGCAGACAAGAAGATGCTATGTTCTGGGCCGCCATGCCATCTCCTGCGGCAACCTTGGAGCCCCGCCCATCTGCTCTGGAATTCGGGAGTCGCTGTTGCTCTGCACTGGGAGGCCCGTGACTGAGACGACAGGCAGCGTGCAGCGAGCTCTGAGTTCCAGCTAGTGTTAATTTTTTCTTTTTTTTTTTATTAGAAAGAGCCTTTTTCTTCCCTCTACCAGAAAGAGGCTTCTTTCTTTCCTTTTTTTTTTTTAAATATATATTTCTTGGGCCTTTTTATTTGTAGGTTTTGATTTGACACTTTTCCTTCTTCAACCTGAAAATCCTTTTTTTCTTGATTAAATACTTCCCCCTTTTCCACTGGGAAGGGCCTTTTCCCTTGATTTATCAGAAACCACTCTATTTGTATCTTTAATATTTACAATAATTGTGCAGTTAGTGCTTTTCCTTTTGACAAGCATTTTAGCAACTGTACTTTTTGTTGCTCCTGAAATGGGGAGTTTAAATTCCCCACGACTCTGCAGAAGCCTGGAGTCCTCTTACCCGTGAGCGAGAACATGCTTTTTACCTCCAGTCCTGGTGTCCTGATCACTTCTTTCTCCCAAACCCATGACGCTGGATGCCAGTGTTGGTGTTCTGTTTTACATGGGTTCATGAGGAATTGGGTCACTTCAGGATGAATTTGGGCTTAGCAAGGCAGCAGGGTGAATCAGCTGGTGAACTGACTGCCCATTGCTTCACAAAAGCCCTTTTATTATTGTTATGTTATTTACAACTTTTAGCGAGTTAATTTATGCATATCAAAACCTCTTATCTGGACTTGTTTGAAGAAGCCATTTGCCTAAGCAATCCTCAACCATGAGACCTGGTGTGTCAAGTCTTCTCATAACTAGCTTAATTTTGCAAAGGCTCTGAAGAACTTCCGGAAGAATTCTGATAAGAATCAAACACTTCAGCTGGGTGGCGTTGATGCACACACCTTTAATTCCAGCGCTTGATGCAGAGGCGGGTGAATCTCTGTGAGTTCAAGGCCAGCCTGGTCTACAGAGCTACATGCAGGGCTACACAGAGAAACCCCATCTCAAAATCCCCACTCACAGGAAAAGAAAGACTGAATGCTTCAAACAAAAGGTAGCCATCACAAAAGGTAGTCGAAAGCCCAAGACTCCAGATTTCAAGCCACATGCACTGCTCTGTGGAATCTTTCGCTACAGTTGGGGAAACACCATCTCCATCCATACGTTCCCATGCCTGCACACACTGCCTCCCTTGCACCTGGTCGAGTTAGTCTAGCTGCAAGGGAGTCGGCAAACAAGTTCCTCATAAGTCTCCCAGGGGAGATCTACTTCATCTTTTCTGGCCTATTTTGGGAAGTCATACTACATTTCTGTGATCCCCTTCTCTTATGAGTGAACTAGTAAAGTTGGTTTGAATAGAAGCCTCCTTTTATGGTAATAAAAATGTCCAAGAAGGGGATGAGGTGTCTCAGCAGAATGATTGCTGAGTGAGCAAAGGACTTGCGCTCAATACCCAAAGAACATTCATCCAAAAGGTATGGTGGTATACGTCTTCAATACCAGCACTTGAGAGGGGGAGGCAGGTAAATTTTCTGAGTTTGAGGCAGAGAGTTCCATTCCAGGCAGGCGGATCTCTGAGTCTGAGGTCATCCTGGTTTGTAAATGGTGTTTCAGGACAGCCAGGGTTACATAGAGAAATCCTACCTAAAAAAAAAAAAGCTAGGCTAGGCATGTGAAGGCATATGCTTGTAGTAACCCCAGCAGCCCTGGGGAGACAGGGACAGGAGGGACCCGCCAACAGATATTTCTTAACCTGTGAACCATCTCAAAACCAGGGTTCCCAAGTAAGTACACTCAAGGTCTCTGGCCTCCACATGCGTGTTTGAAGGAGTTTGTGCATGCACACTCAGACACACACACACACACACACAAAACAAAATGTTTTAAAAAGGAAATGGAAGCCAGGCGGTGGTGTTGTAAGCCTTTAATCCCAGCACTTGGGAGGCAGAGGCAGGCCGATCTCTGTGAGTTTGAGGCCATCTGGTCTACAAGAGCTTGTTACAGGACAGGCTCCAAAGCTACAGAGAAACCCTGTCTTGAAAAAAAAAAAAAGAATGGAATTTATAACTGTACCATCCATATTTCCTCATAATTATAGTATGACCGTGATATTTTTAATTTTCTTTTCTTTTCTTTCTTTCTTTTTTTCTTTTTTTTTTTGGTTTTTATTGAGACAGGGTTTCTCTGTAGCTTTGAGCCTGTCCTGAATCTCACTTGTAGACTGGGCTGGCCTTGAACTCACACATCCACCTGTCTCTGTCTCCTGAGTGCTGGGATTAAGGGCATGCGCTACCACCATGGGCGACTATTAATTAATATTTTATGTGAGAGTTCTGTAAAAAATTTTATTTCTGGTTGGTTTGTTGGTTTGTCACATAGCCTGGGCTGCCCTCAAACTTGTTATTTAGCCCAGGTTGGCCTTGAGCTCCTAATCCTGCTTCCACCAGCCAAGTACTGGGATTATAGACACACAGCACTGCTAGAGATCTCGTTATTTTTGAGACACAGGTCTTGCTGTGTCATCCTGGCTGTTCTCCCTGGCTTCAGAGCTTCCGCCTTGGCTGGGGCAGCAGCAGGAGCAGCAAGGATGGCAGCAGCAGCCGCTGAGGCAGCAGCCACAAATGCAGATGGATCAGCCAGGAAGGCCCGAACCTTTCCAGCAAGCGTGAAGGTGTACTCAGTCTCCACAGGCAAAGCCAGGACCCGCTTGTATCCGTTGATGACCAAGTGTGGCACCGAGGCAACAGTCGGGCACCCAGTTTGCAGACAAACGCTGGCAACATTTGCGACACCCTCTCGGAAGTGAGAATGCAGAGTGGGCTCGGTGGGGTCAAGCACCTCTGGGTTGTGAATGCTGCCTTTCTCAAACACCTGCTGGATGACGGGCCCGAAGTGGGGCAGGGGATGTTCACCATGTTCAGCAGTGTGGCTTCACCGGCTCCTTTGTCTTCACTTTTATCATCTGTCCATCAGGTAGAATTGCAGTGGTACTCCGGAGATCTTAGCATGCCTAAAGCTTGGGAGAAAGAGGACTTCTCCGGCTTCAGACCAGTGTTCTGGGCTGGCACAGTGACCTCACACAGGGCGATGGCCCAGCTTGACCAGCAGCATGTCCCTAATCTCAGTGAGGTCCTCCCTGGTGAACACCAAGACCACATTCCTCTGGAATGAGGCAGCAGTTTCTCCAGAGCTGGGTTTTCCAGATGACTTGGATGGCCTTGTGCATCCTGGTATTCTTGCCCATCAACCCCACAGCCTTCCCTCGCAGGGACGCGTGGATCTCGTGCGGACCCGCTTCCCTCGCAGCCATGTGTGGATCTCGTATGGACCTGCATCTCTTGCAGGGACGTGTGGATCTGCTGTGGACCTGCTTGGAGGCCACATTGTCTGCCTCCACAGTGAAGCATTTTGAGTAATCATCCAAAAGTTGAATGATCTCTCTCCTCCCTCCCCCCAAGACAGGGTTTCTCTATGTAACAACACTGGCTGTCCTGGAACTTGCTTTGTAGACCAGGCTGACCTCGAACTCACAAGGATCCTCCTACCTCTGTCTCCCAAGTGCTGGGATTAAAGGCAAGTGCCATTACTGCCCTGCTTAATTTACATTTTTAATTAACCCATATTTTTATCTACACTTTGCCACGTGTACCTTTTCTTAGTACAGCTTGTCCATCTTGCTTCTCTCTATGTCTACTCATTACTCCAGACTCCGTCCTTCTTTCTCCCAGGGTGCCCCCTAGTCTGGCTCTCCCGCCCAGCTATTGGTCAGTCAGATTCTTTAGTAAACCAATCACAGCGACATATGTAAAGGACTATCCCACAGGGTGATGCTGAGGATGTAGGTTGCCCTGTCTTCCCAGGACATCACAGTAGTGTGTCAAGGATTGTCACACAGTTTTAAAGATGACGTCATTGTAATGAGGATGCCTGTCGAGAGAGGCTGGCCTTGGACACTTCTGGAGGGTTAGAATTACAGGTGGTTAGCATCACTCCTGGCTAGTGTTTTTTGTTTTGTTTTGTTTTGTTTTTTTTTTTTTTTTTTTTTTTTTTTTTAAGAGAGCCACGTTGTCATACGGCTGCTGAACTTATGAACTCAATGGCTCTTTCCTCTCCAGCGTCCCTATTAACTGGAATTATAGGCATGTGAACCCTTGCCTAGCTTTCAGGGTATACTAGATAACGTGTCACGGAAGAGGGGAGGAAGGTTTGTAAGGTCAGAGTACTAGGAAGTCTGCTGTGAAAACACTGTCTCCTACAAATGGCTGCGTAGGCAAGATTGGAACAACGGCAATATCAGTAGGTATGTCAACATGGAAAGAGAAAATTGCATGGGCACCTCTAGAAAGGACAGGCACTGCTGGGAGAAGGAGAATTAGCCTCTCTGAGGGATGAATCACATTATCGGTTGTTTAACATAGACTCGGGAGGCAGAGACAGGCAGATATCTGTGAGTTTGAGGCCAGCCTGGTCTACAAGAGCTAGTTCCAGGACAGGCTCCAAAGCTACAGAGGAACCCTGTCTCGAAAAACCAAAACAAACAAACAAACAAACAAACAAACATAAAACAAAAAGCAGCAAGCTCTCTTAACCAGTGAGCCAGGTCTCCAGTCCTTTACTTTCTCTTTGCTTAACTGTTAGGTGATGTAACCTCCCATTCTGTTTCTTATGGGCTCTTGCCCCACCCAGGACTGTCTAGAATAGATACACCAAGTAATTTTGTTTGGCTGAGTATTTGGTGTTGGTATTACTGGGACAATGTAGCATCCTTTTCCACTCATCCCTGGGGTGTATTTGTGGGGATGTCTCCTTGCATAATTTACTATGCTTCTTGGCCACCATGGCGATTTGATTACCGTTGGGTGCCCTCAGTTTCTCTGTATGTTAGACTGAACCCTTTGGTTTTCTCAGTGTGTTGAAACAAGTCAAGGGTTATGTCAATTTCACCTACATGGCGCTCTCAGGCTAGCTGTCCCTTCTATCTGCCTTCCATTTCCTATGGGTGAGCAGCAGGTTGGAACCCAGAGGATGCTGCTATCCAGAAACTCCCTTTACCATCACCCTGAGGATTTCCTTTGCCACTCCTCCCTGCCCAGCCACCTGTTTCGGGCCTGTTTTCAGAGGTATCTGGTGCTGTGGATTCCTCCCAGTTTGGAAGTTCTTGGTTCAGTGAGTGTTTCTTTCTGCTCAGGATTAAGGTTCTCAGGCCTAAGAAGTTACTTTTCATCTGGTGCTCAATTCATTCCCTTCCCCCCTTACTCTATTCCTTCCAGGAAATAACATCTGAATCAGTCTGTGAAGTTTTAGTATTATAGCAGGCTGCCTTATAAAGCAAAAAGATTTAATTATCTCATAGTTTGAGAGCTCAAAGTCCAAGTCACATTGTTGACTCTTGTGAGCTACCCACTGAGGACAGTAGGTAGCCCTTGAGGGACAAGCGGTCATATTGTCAAACAGCTCACTCCCACACAATTCTTCTCTCTCTCTCTCTCTCTCTCTCTCTCTCTCTCTCTCTCTCTCTCTCTCTCTCCTCCGCTCTCTCCCTCTCTTTTCTTTTCTATTACCTTTCTGAGGTGTCTCTGTGTGTGTATGAGAAAGAAGATCTCACATAATCCAAATCTGTGACCCCCTACTTCTGCTCTAGAAGACTGGGATTTTAGCCACATGCCACCACACCTGGCATTCATCCCTTGGACTCACAAAGTAACTGGCATCCCTACCTCACTTTTTTCTGTCTCCTTTGTCTTAAAACTTTGGGTCACAGTCCTACCCAGCTATAGCACCTATAGGCCACATCAACAACCAGCCTCACACAGTAATCCTAAGGGCTCAGTAGTGGCACACACACCCTGGTTGTAACCAACAGCTCTCTAATTGGATTTAAGACCTGCTCAACAGGAGGGAACCGTGCCTGGTACTAGAAACCTAGCTAATTTTTCAGTGCTAGTGATTTCATGGTTATTGGAGGGGAATCTACAACCACTAATTTACTAAACCAACATAATCCCTAACAACAATCTATAAACATTTTCCTTATTCCCACAGAGAATGTGGTCTTCACCCCTCATCAAGGAAACTTCTCTTTGCAACAGAGAGAAATCACTACAGGAAACCACAGCCAGTCAAAACGCACACTTGTGGAGCCCAGTCCCAGCAGACACAAAAACACTCCAGCACCTAAGGCTCAGGGAACATTGCAAAAAAGAGGTGGAAAGATTGTAAGGGCCAGAAGACCAGGGAGATTGCTTATTCATTCCTAGCCGCCCAGACCTAAAATAATTACACAGAAACTGATTTAATTACAATACTGTTTGGCCAATAGCTTAGACATATTTCTAGCTAACTCTTACATCTTAAATTAACCAATTTCTATTAGTCTGTGAATTACCATGAGGCCTACTGGTAAGGTAAGGTTCCTGTGGGCGTCTTTCTCCTTCAGCAGCTACATGGCGTCTCTCTGACTCTGCCTACTTTATATTTTTGTTCAGATTCCCCACCTAGCTTTATTCTGCCCTTCCAGAGGCCCATGGCAGCTGCTTTATTAACCACTGATAATAAAATATATTCACAGCATACGAAGAGGAGTCCCACATCACCTCCCCTTTTCTGTCTAATTAAAAGGAAGGTTTAAACTTTAACATAGCAAGATTACATACAACAAAAATAGTTCTCAAGCAAGAATTATAGTTACAGTATTTAGTCCATTTCCATTTGACAAATTAAAAAGATACTCTATCATCATCTATCCTATCTTTGTGAGTCTAAAGTTGTATATCTAATCTATCTTTTATAATTATAACTATCTTTTTTCAGCTTCATCAAAGGCTCAGAAGGATATACTATTACCTAAGTAAACAGGAAGTATATTGTAAGCAACTTCCAAAACTCTATAATTGACAGAGACATCTTGCTGCTTGGACAGTCACCCAAAGTTTTTCTGTAACATTGGGGCATCCATCTTCAGCCTACAGGCCCATAGCATCCAGCAGACTTTTCCATGAAGCAGGGAATTTCAAAGACAGTTTTGCCTATATTGGCAGTTTGTCAGTCACTTTTTTCTGTGTCCTGCAGAATGTCTGGCAGACTCTTTCATGAAACAGGAACCCTGAAGGACTGTCTCACCTTCTTTAGGCAACTTCAGCAGTCATTTTTCTGCGGGTCCTGCATGTCCAGTTTATACAGCACACCATCAAGCAGTCCTGGAAAGAGCAGTTTCTTGCCCAAATGACTAGCCATGTCACACTGAAAGCAAACTCCATAGTGAGTTTCTTCAATGCCCAGCAACCTCTCTAAAGTAATTGGTGCTGCCAGAAGCAAACATGTCTCACTGTCGAGAAAAGTCTAAGTTCTTAAAATATTTTAAATGCCATATTCTGTATGTCTTTGAAAGATTTTAAAAAATACCTATCCATTTGAAATATATCTCTGTACATCTAGAAAACCTAACTAACATGACTACAAGCTTGACTGTTCTAAAGGACTATCTATTAATCTGTACTTTTTAACTATATATTACATTTTTAGATGAGCTGCACAAACATAATACCTTAAACAAGAGCAGAAATACATATAACAAAATTGACCTTAAAATTGTATCAATAGTCCAAGATCCATATCAATGCAAAGTATCCATTCTCTATATCATATCTCCTTTAAGTGAAAACAAACATGTATAAACAATCATCTAGGGAATTCGAGCATTGTTCTCTAGACTACTTCCTGCTGATTGGGGATGCTGTTAATCAGGTCTTTCATGGGGCATCCTGTGTGGTGGGTCCATCTCAGCCAACAGTCCTGAAGCTGTCATGGATGTTGGGCTATCTGGGCCATTGCTTCAGGGACTCTTATTTGATCAAACTTCATTAGCCTGGAAGGAATCCACAGCTTTCTATCCTCTGTGGAAACAAAAGCAGAACCTCTTTTCCAAAGCAACAAATCCTTAGACCCCAATTTTGAAGTCAAGATACCCTTAAAATGTGTGTGTGTGTGTATAGGTTTAACTTTGCAGCCCATACATTGAAATGTCTCTCTGTACTTAGCTCATTCATAGTAAAAACATTTAAAGAAAACACAATAATATTCATAATCCAGACTCTGTGTATTTTCCATCTTTACGTGGCTTCCTTTTTACTCTTACTTTTTAATATTTATTTTATTATATTTACTTTACTCCTTTAATCTATGTCTGTCTTTTTAATAACTGTCTATACTCTTTTTCCTCTCTCTCCCAAGCCCATGTACATTTTTTAAACACACTGTGTCTCATTTAGAGGTCTTTTATGTCTGAATCTGTCCTATTGTATATTTGAAATTCTTTTTTGACAAGGAGCATTTTAAAATGGCATGCAGTGTGGTTGTGGCAGCCCTGGATGCTGGCTCCACCTCTCTTGGCCTTTCAATATGGTGGAGGTACATTTATTGCCAACTCTGGGACTGCTGGGTGGGAGTCATGGTCTCCACCTCAACTCTGGGAAGCCCCGTGCAGCATATAAACTCTTTTCATCTGAGTAAAAGCTTAATCTGCCATGCAGCATGCTGTGTGGCCTGGAAATGTCTCCGTGTCTGGCGGTGGGAATCTGCCATGCTTTCCTGCCTGTATCCAGCTGCTTGCCCTGGTGGGGCTGCTGAGCAGCAGGCATGCTCTCAGCTACTGTCCTCCTAACCCTGAGCAGGCACACAAGCACTGGGACCAAAGCGTGTGGCTGGCCATGCGGGTTAGTCCCAAATGTGTGGACGCCATTTATAGGTGGTGGCTAGGACCAAGGCTGCTTTGCCTTTTGGCTTTGCCCAGTCCAACATGGCGGAGTTACATTTACCGCCAGCTCTACAAGCCAAGCTCTCTGCCCAGCTCCAGGGATAGGGTGGGTCCACTTTGCCATCAATCAACCTGTAGCCCTCCGCTCACAAACCCCATTCAAATGTCCTGTAGCCAGACCTCCCGAAGGAGCCAGAGCCTTCTGTGCCAGCACGATGCAGGAAGTTCTCCCCTAAGAAGCTGCACAGCCTTCTCTGCCAATGCTGAGTCAGGAAACCTTTCTTAAAGGAGCCCAGCGCCTCTGCTCACCTCCCGCAAACAGAGCCCACCTGGGAAAAAAAAGCGGCTACCAAGAAGCTGCACTAAACTCTGTTCTTTGGTGTCTAGAATTCCTTTCCAAGCTCTCAGGGTTTTTTTTTTGTTTGTTTGTTTGTTTTTTGTTTTTTGAGACAGGGTTTCTCAGCAGCTTTGGAGCCTGTCCTGGAACTAGCTCTTGTAGACCAGGCTCTCTCAGGTTTTATGTGGATTTAGTCACCCCATGCCAATCTGTTGCAATTTATAATAAAATAGTCCCATACTATCCCAGAACAGAGTACAATAAAGGTTTATTTATTTAGGTGGTGAACTCACAGAAAAGGCAGCGATCCACAGTCCTCTGTGAGCACTGGGAACTGGAATCGAATCCAGCAGCCAAGAGCGCCCCCCCCCCCCAGGCTTTACGACTGCGTTTATACCACGCCCAAGTGGGCTGATATGGTAAAGGCTATTGGCTGAAGGAGTTCCCACAGCATCTTATCAACGTGACCACCGAACTATGAGCTGAACAAAGGCAACACTAACAGACAAGCCAAAGTAGATGGGGAAGGTCCACAAGGCGTCAGCCCTACTGACAACTGCAGGCAACTGAAGAAAGTGAAGAGGGGAAGCGGCATCTTCTTTCGGAAAGAGCGCATGGTTAGTCCTCCAGTGCCAAACACTCAGCCCTGCAAATATACATATAATAACGTTAGATAGACTGAAAGTTCGTATTTAAACATATATTCAAATATATGAATTCACTGAGATCCGCCTGCCTCTGCCTCCTGAGTGCTGGGATTAAGGGCGTGCGCCACCGCCGCCCGGCTACACCACTCTTTTAGTTGTCCCAGGCACTACGCTCACATGCACATACTCCACCTCAGACATACACTTAAGTCAAAATAAAATCTTTAAAGTTTAGATTTTCATCAAATCATAAATATTATTATCTTCTCATTCTATTATTTCTTTATTCTTCTTCCTTTTTTGGGGGGGTTGGTTGCTTGTTGGTGGTGGATTGTTTTTTGATTTGTTTTCAAGACAGGGCTACAAGACTGCCTCAGCTTCACTTCATTATTTTCACTGTGTACAAAAAAATAATAAAAATTCCAACAGACTGACGTTGATGACGTCCTGGGTTGTCTTGGGTTTTAAGTTCCCACAGCAGAGCTGGGGATGTGGCTCAGTTGGTAGGGTGCCTGTCTAGCAAAGACAAAACTCTGGGTTCAACCCCCAGCATTGCATAGACCAGTTGTGGTGGCACATGCCCAGCACTTGAGAGGTAGAGAGGATCAAGAGTTCAAGGCCATCCTTGGTTAATTAAGTTCAAGGGTAGCCTGGGCTATATAAAATTTATCTTAAAAACAAAACAAAACAAAACAACAACAGCAACCTCCCCTCCGAAAAAACCCTCAAGGACCTATTCTGTTAAAATCTTTCTTAATCCATAGCATGTTTCTGTAAAAATGAGTCATAGGAAATAATACATTCACTAATGAATTAGAAATGAAAAAATATGTTTAAGGGGATATTATTCAGAGCTTATAACAAAGATCATTGATACAAAGAGGAGTCAGTCAGGGACTCAGCACTTCTCCGTTCCCAGACAGGAGGCAGATATAGGAACTGATAAAGGGTTGAACGCAAGCGTTTGGCCAATCACTGAGGACAAGCCCAGACCTGCGAAGAGCTGCGCATGAACTCGGATCCAGCGCTGATGCAGAAATGAGAGCCAGTCCGTGGGAACCAGTAATAACGAAGCGAGGTTCAGACGAGTGTCAGACAGTGGTTTACGCAGAGCGTGATGTTAGAATAATAGGGGCCACAATTTTCGGCCTAAGTGTGACAAGCAGAGGGGGCTGCAACGTGAAACCCGATGTCCTCTGGGTCAGCCCTCTGGTGTGTCCCTGTCAGGTAGAATCCCAATGTAAAGCCTTCAAAACCTGCTCTAAGATGTTCCTCTCTAACCCAAGGTTTGCTTTTAAATTTAAATTGTGTATATGTGTGTGTGCCACATGTGTGTGGGTACCTGAAGAGGCCAGAAGAGGGCGTCCGATCCCTGGAGTTTTAAGCAATGAAGAGACCCCTGATGAGGGTGCGGGGAACTGAGCTAGGGTTCTCTGCAAGAGCAGCCATGATCTTAACCACCGAGGCCATCCCTCCAGCCGCTGTCCGTTTGGGTTGTTGTTTTGCTTTTTGTGACAGGGTCCCTCTATGTAGCCCTGACTATCTCGGAGCTCGAGATATATGTAGAATAGGCTGGTCTCTAACTCCTAGAGATCTACCTGCCTCTGCCTCCCAGGTGCTGAGATGGGGACGTTCGCCACCAAGCTCGGCAGTTGCTGTTTTTTGAGACAGTGGTGTGCAGCCCTGGCTTCAAACTCAGTGTGAAGTCAGGGATGACCTTGAGCTGATTCTCCTGCCTCCACCTCCAAGTGCTGATTTCCAGGTGTGGGTCATCACACCCAGCTCAAGTCTGTTTTCTCCTACACAAAAAGAGGGGTGCTGTTCCCTAGCACTGCAGCTCCCCACTTTTTCTCAAATCTTCTGCTCCCCCTCTGGACCTCCACGTGGGAGTCCTTGATGTGTGTTCTAGGGATGGGAATCTGGATACTGGGACAGAGGAACAGAGAGGAAGCAGTCCCCACCCAGCTTTCTATTCCCAGTGTGCATCCGGCCCAGGGCTCTACCACCTGGTGGGTGGGGCAGAGGAGGGGGGGTAGGGATGGGGAAGATCTTCCAGGAAGGCTGCTGGGCTGTTAGGAGTGGTAACTGGTCTGCTCTTCCACCCTCTTCTGCTTGCCTTCTAGAAACTTCCTTTTCTATTCCTTCTGATTTCCCCCGCACTTTCTCTAGAGTCCTGGCGACTGAAACCCGGGCTCTTCACAGTGTCCTAGTTGTGCTTACTTTATCTGGGTGGTGACCGGAGCTGGGACACCCACCAACCCTATCCCATCTCACCCTAACTGGGTGGGAAGATGGGCTCAGGTCAGAAGTCTCTGCTGGAGACTTGACAGGAAAAGGATGGATGTGCCGTCAGGGATGGAGACCCAGGGCAGAACCACAGGGAGGGGGCCACAAAACGCCTGTGGCAGTTTGATCTTTGGGAAAATTGATCCCTCCAGCTCAGTCCTTTGTATGTTAATATTTTGGGGAGGCTGCTCTTCGTGTATCCTGGTGGCTTCAGGGATGCTGACACACACATCTGGACACCCAGAAGCCTAGGCAAGGTCACTGCTAAGTGTGCCTTCTTCATTTCACCCTCTACCACCAGGCCCTTCCAATGTGCCAGACATAACACTCTGGTAACCTCGGCCTGGCATATGACAAGAAGGAATGATGGGTTTCCTGGGGCCCCCAATAAATACCATTGAGCTATTATGTCTGCCAGAGGTAGAGTTGGGCTGGGCCAAGCAGAACAGCCTGGCTCTTGGGAGGAGGCTCCCTCTGGGAAAGAGCTGGTGGCGGTTGTGGCTGATGAGTCTCTCTGGATCCAGAGTGGTCCCCGGGCCGGTTGGGGCAGTGGAGGGAGGGGGTAGAGAGAGAACCTCTCCAGTCTTGGTGCTGAAGGATATCCCTATTCTACAAGCCTAGGAAAGGGGAAGACAGCCGCACCCCCAGTTGCTGTGGGGGCAAGGCAGGAGGAGACTGGCCCAGTCTTAACAGATTTGCCCTTAGGGCCGGGGTCTGTGCCAGGTGTGGGTGTTGGGTGGGAAGGGTGGAGCTGCACCCTTTACTTAAGGCCTCCTCCTGCGGCTCCCGGCCTCATCGCTTCCATATTACTGTACCAGCCATGTCCGCGAGCCCCGTAAGTGTTCTGAGACTGGGGGAGCTGGGACCGGGGTGGGACAGATCAGGAGGCCTGGCCTTGCTGAAACCTCCCCGTCAAAGCCCAAAAATACAGGCACCAGGAGAGCTGAGTGTGGCCTGTCTCTTGGGTCTGGTCCTGATGGGCCGTACCCTGCTGGCTTCCCTTCTTGTAACTGTTTTGTGTCCGTCCCTCTTCATGCTGTCTCTGCCTCTCTAATCTGCATCCCTTCTTGTCCTCGGACCTTTCCTGACCCACCTGTTTCTTTGTCTCACTTGTTCTCATCCCTGCCCCACCCAAATCTTTCAGGCCACCGAGCACAAGACCCCTCTGCCTCAGGGTGTCCGCACCGGCACTGTCATGAGAATCCGAGGCGTCGTCCCAGAACAGGCTGGCAGGTAACATCCTGGGTTCCAGGGGAAAGTGTGGGGGCTCTCCTGGCTCAGCGGATCCCTGTTTCTTACAGACCATACATGGGATCCCTGGGGCCTTTTCTGTCAAGTGGGGCTTTTGGTTCCCTGTTGCTATCTTAATTTGGATGTATTCACTAATTTTCCTCCAAGCCTTCGTGGGTGGGTGCGCAGGTTTCCCTAAAAATTTAGGGTCCTAGGGCAATGTCAAAAGTCCCTGGTTAGTCCTAGGAGCTCCATGTCCCGTTTTTCAGGAGCCTGAAAATCTGCCTTGGGTCTTGATGCCACCCTGGATGCCCAGGGTACCTGGTCATCAAACCCGTGGTCTATTAAAATTGGGACCTTGGACTTTGTGGGAGAATTGGTAATCAGGAATAACGGGGTTCATGCTACTGGCCCTGCTCATCTGGGGTGGGATTCCTGAAATCAGGAACAGCAGGCTGTCCATCACACCAGAACGCCAGGACAGCTCCAGCTTCTGGAACTGGATCCTGGCTATAAACACAGGGACTCTGTGTGGGTGTGGGCGTGCCCGGGAACCTGCGCATGGTGGTTGCTGATCTCTGAGGCCTACTGTCCCCGGCAGGTTCCATATAAACCTGCTGTGCAGCGAGGAACAGGGGGCAGACGCCGCCCTGCACTTTAACCCGAGGCTCGACACATCCGAGGTTGTCTTCAACACTAAAGAGCAAGGCAAATGGGGCCGCGAGGAGCGGGGCTCCGGCATCCCCTTCCAACGGGGGCAACCCTTTGAAGTGCTCCTCATAGCCACAGAAGACGGCTTCAAGGTGCGTCTTTGAAGAGGAATGGGTCAGATCCAGGACTAGAGCAGAGTGCTGAGCTGCAGTGAGGGTGGGGGGAAAGGTCTTGGGGAGCTGGAACAGAGGCCCAGCTCCTGACACGGACACAAACCTGCCCTTAACGGCGACAAGACTGAGTGATCAAGAGCCAAGTGCCCTTGGGGTGGGTGTCCTAGCAGGGTGTTGTGAACACAAACCAGCCTCCCTGTTGGTCTGAGACCAACATCCACTATCACCCACACCACCTTCAACCCCCGCTGTCGTAGCAGTGCGCGCTCTAGTGGTCGTGACATCAGCCGCCCACACTTGTACCGTGTGGATCGTAACTCATTGTGTCCCATTACAACGGACAACAGACCCTCTGAGGAGAGAGAGGCTCGCTGCGATTAGCGTCTTCCAGGGTCGCAGACCGCGATCCGCATCCAGGCCTAACTTCATCTTTCACCCTGCAGGCAGTGGTCGGGGACAGTGAGTACCTCCACTTCAAGCACCGGATGCCACCCGCGAATGTGCGCGTTGTGGAAGTGGGCGGAGACGTGCAGCTGCACTCAGTGAATGTCTTCTGAGCCGAGGGCGTCGGGGTCGTTGGGGAGGCTCGGAGAAGAGGGTTGTGGATGACGAATAAAGTGTAGCTGTAGTTTCCGGTTGTGTCCATGTCCTTTATGTATGGCGGAAGAAACTGAGGCTCAGAGAAAAACATAGTGACCCAGCTGGGTGGTGGTGGCGGCGCATGCCTTTAATCCCAAGGCAGAGGCGAGTGGATCTCTGTGAGTTCGAGGCCAGCCTGGTCTACAAGAACTAATTCCAGGACAGGCTCCAAAGCTACAGAGAAACCCTGTCTTGGACAACAAAAAAACCCAAAACATAGTGACCGAAGGTTAAAGGGAGTCCTATCTGAGATGCCCCTCAAACTCTCAAGGCAAGGAGGTAGCTGAGCCAAAGCCCGGCGGGATTTCATTGGGGGAGCCCCCAGGTGGTGAGGGTGAGGTAAGGAGGGGAAAAATATAGTGTGGCCTTAAACTTGCGGCCATTCTCTTGCCTGGCACTACCACATCAATTACTTTGTAACTATATTGTAATTTTGTGAGTGTGTGTGGGGGGGTACGTGTACATGAGTAAAAAGGGTGTCAGATTCCTTGGAGGTGTTGTTACAAGCAGTTGTGAGGGGCCCGACATGGGTCTAATGCAAGAGCATCAAGTGCCTTCTGCACAGCAAGCTGTTGTGTTCCAGCAGCCTTCTGGCATTTGGCGATACCTTTATGTGAAACTGTCATCTTTACAAACGTCACCAAAATGCTTCCTTGTGCAAAAGGAGGAAAGCTGGGCACGGTGGCTCATGCCTGCTATCTCAGTACTCTGTGAGGCTGAGGCAAGGGAATCGCCCTGAGTGGGCAGCAAGCCTGGGATACAGAATGAGATTCTGCCAAAAACACAAATGAAATTAAAAACTCAAAAAAGAGGAATTTCTTTCTCTTATTTGGGCATGCCAAGCTTTCGGATCCCTGGAGACGCCTGAGCAGGTGGGGTGGGCATCTCGCTGGGTGGCACCCAGCTGGGAGCCTCACCCAGCGTCGGGACAGGTCGCTACTCGCTCGTCCCCGGGGCAGACGCGGTGCCTCCAGCAGATGATACCCTGGGCTGAGCGGGGCGTCACGGGCAGGCCTGGGTCCCCGTCGCAGCCGTGCGCCCCTTGAACATAGATCCTGTGGTCCTGATCCGACGGCCCCGACCCCCTGCCCAGCCATAAATAAGTGATTTATGGGAACCCGGTGACTAGCGCAGCCTGGGTTGGTTTTCAGGCTCCGTCGGGATGGCACTAGGCGCAGTGTTCCGGAGCCAAGACAGTATCTCACTAGAGACCAAGAAGCCCTCCCCGTGACCTCCACTGTAGGCAGTAGGTTGGATTTCCAAGCTGCTTTTCTTTCCAGAACTTTCTTCGGAGACACGCCCCCAGAGGGACACGCCATAGATCTGTGCCCTAACCTAGCACACAAACGACAGTCCCCATCTAGCGGCCGTTGTGCGCCTTGCCACCAGGATCAACGCGAGTGCAGGAAACTCGCCTGAATCTCTGTGGCCTCAGTGGGGACCTGGAGGCAGGATCCCCAGGGTCTTGCTCTTCCTCCACCCCAGGCTTTCTGGTCCTGGGACCTCCGGCTGAAGACCCCTCGCCTTGCCCGCGCCCTGACTACCCGAAAGCCGAGCTAAAGACGGGCGCCCTCTAGCGGCAGAAAAGAATCCCTGGAAACCCCTGAGTCCACCGAAGCAGAGTTGATTCTTTATTTAAAATTATTTGATTTTGGTTTTTTGAGTCAGGGTTTCTCTGTGTAACAGCTCTAGTCGTCCTGAAACTCGCTCTGTAGATTAGGCTGGCTTCGAACTTACAGAGATTCACCTACCTCTGCCTCCTGAGTGCGAGTGAGTGTTGCTATATGTGCGTGTTCACGGGTGTGTGCAGGCAAGCAGGTCTGAGATGGATGTCAAGAATCTTCTTCGGGCTGGGAGGTGGGACTCACGCCTTTAACCCCAGCACTCGGCTACACAGAGAAACCCAAAATCAAAATCAAAACAAAAAGAATCTTCTTCTATCATTGTTCAGATTATGACTTGAATAGATCTCAGGGGAAAAAAAAAAAAAACTGGCTGGCCGATCTCTCTGAGGGGAGGGAGGCTAGTCGGCTTCTTCTGGGGATCCTGAATCCATCTGCCTTTTCTAGGAGGCCTGCCAAACATGCCCAGCTTTTATGTGGGTTCTGGAAATCAGGTCTCCGATCCAGCTTCATCACACAGGTGCCTTACCCCCCACGCCATCTTCCACAGCCCTCACCGAGTGAATTACTATTTATTTATTGTTTTGGAGGCAGGGTCTCATTGTTCCAGGCTGGCCTGGAACCTGCTATATAGATCAGTTTGGGCTTGAACTCAGAGATCTATTTGCCTCTGGGTGCCTGGAATAAAGGTGTGTGCCACCAACATGAATTAACAAGTTTATTCTTATTTACTTGTGTCTCGGACTTAATTTTAAGTGTTTTGTAAAGATGTCTCTCAAAGAGGCTGCAGGGACGGCTCAGTGGTTAGGAGCTTTGGCTGCTTTTTTTGGTTTTCGAGACAGGGTTTAGCTGTAGCTTTGGAGCCTGTCCTGAAACTAGCTCTTATAGACCAGGCTGGCCTCGAACTCACAAAGATCCACCTGCCTCTGCCTCCCAAGGCTGGGATTAAAGGCTCAGCAGCTTTTGCTGCTCTTGCAGAGGACCTAAGTTGGTTTCCAGCACCCACATCAGGCAACTCCTAAGAACCTGTCGCTTCAGGGGCTGGAGAGATGGCTCAGTGGTTAAGAGCACTGGATGCTCTTCCAGAGGTCATGAGTTCAATTCCAAACAACCACATGTTCACAACCATCTGTAATGAGATCTGGCGCCCTCTTCTGGCGTGTGAGCATACATGGAGACAGATACATAGGTTTAAAATAAAAATAGGGCTGGGCGGTGGTGGCGCACGCCTTTAATCCCAGCACTCGGGAGGCAGAGGTAGGCGGATCTCTGTGAGTTCAAAACCAGCCTGGTCTACAGAGCTAGTTCCAGGACAGACTCCAAAGCCACAGAGAAACCCTGTCTCGAAAAACCAAAAAATAAATAAATTAAATAAAAATAGGTCAAAACATAAAAAAAGGACATTGACACATGCCTTTATTCCCAGCACTCGGGAGGCAGAGGCAGGTGAATCTCTGTGAGTTCAAGTCCAGCCTGGTCTACAGAGTGAGTTCCAGGACAGTCAGGGCTGTTACACAGAGAAACCCTGTCTCAAGAAACCAAAATAAGTAAATAAATAAAAATAGGCTGGGCACAGGGGTCCATGCTTTTAATCCCAGCACTTGGGTGATGGTGAGTTCTAGGCTACATAATGAGACTCTGATATATATACATACATATATATATATATATATATATATATATATATATAGAGAGAGAGAGAGAGAGAGAGAGAGAAAGCATGCTGCGATCCAAGTTTTCATATTTCCCCCCAAATTCTCTGTAGTCCTTGAACACATTCACTTTAGCTAACTTTTGGTCCCTGGGCACGTGGCAGCGTGGTCCTCTGTTGCCAGCATCCCATTGCACACCAGTCACAGTGACATCCCCGGGTCCTCACCAGGCATTACTCCCTATTATGAATGTTCTTAAACGGGGAGCAGGTGGAAATATTAATTAAAAAAGAATAAAAAAATAAATAAATAAAAAATAAATAAATAAATAAAATAAAAAAATAAATGTTCTTAAAAGAAAAAAAAGTTTTTATAATTTAAAATCTTTTTATAGCTATTTAATGTGTATGGTGTTTTGTCTGCACCCATGTCTGTACACCACATGTATGCCTGGTATCCTCGGAGGCCACAGAGGTCATCAGACCCCCTGGAACTCGAGTTACAGGCAGTAGTGAGTCACCAGGTGGGTGATGGAAATCAAACCCAGGTCCTCTGGAAGAACAGTTAGTGCCCTTAACCTCTGAGACATCCCTGGATTTTTTTTTTTTAAGATGGTTTCATGCAGCCCAGGCTGGCCTCAGACTCACCATGTAGTTGAAGATGACCCTGAACTTCTGATCCTCCTGCCTCCACCGCCTGAGTCCTGGTGTGTGCCACCATGCCCAGCTTTCTCCAGTGATGGAGATGGAAACTAGCGTTTCGTGCAGGCCAGGAGGACTCGACCTAGCTGGTCACATTCCTCAGCCCTGCGATTATTCCTTTCGAGATTTATTTAAAAGATTCATTATTTTTATTATATATGCATGAACATTCTGCCTGCTTGCATGTGTGCACCAGGCTGGCCTCAGACTCACAGAAGGCCTCTTCAGTCTTCCTGTCCCAGCCTCTTGAGCTCTGGGATTGGGGCGCACATCGGATTCAGCAAACAGCTGTAGAAGCATATGTGAGCGAGCGTCCTCGTCCTGTCTAAGGCTGGACTGCTATCTATTGCTGCGTAACAAGCTGCCTTGAAAACTTAGCTCCACTGATGAGCCTACTTGGTATCTGAGGTTAGGAATTTGGGGGTGGCTTCCTGGGTGGTGGTTCAGGACTGCTCATGCCCGTGGAACTTAGAGTGGTACACTGTGGATGGGGGCACAGTTGACCCCACTGCCTATGGCTCACAAGCTAAGAATGAGTTTTCCAGGCTTACATAGCTAGAGAGAAAAAAAAATCAAAGGCTTCCATTAATTGATACTGAAAATTATATGAATTCAAACTTCAGTGTCCACAAATAAAGTTTTATTGGAACTCAGCCACGCTCATTCTGTTGTGTTATCTAGTGGCTGGTATGGTGTTTCACCAGCGTTGCAACATTGTGGCATCGCCCACAATGCCTCAAACGCTTGCATCACCCATAGTGCCCCGCGCACTCAAGCCAAGCCTTGTACAGAGAAGGTGCACAGCCTTCCGAAGACCTGGCTCGTGCCGGGGGTCTAAGATGATGCTCGGGCGCCGTGGCTCGTGCCAGGGGTCTAAGATGACGCTCAGGCACCGTGGCTCGTTCCGGGGGTCTAAGATGATGCTCAGGCGCCAGAGTGGCAGGAAGCCCAAGCGTTGTCACTTGTGTCTTTCCATGGGAGGCAGAAGAAGTGACCAAATCCCCCGAGGCTGTCCAGAGCAGAAGCTGTGGGGTCTACATGGTGTGATCCCCTCTGCTTTCTCCTTACCCCTACCAACCTTGGCATGATTTAGGAGATGAACACTGCCAGTTTGGCAGCTTGGGAGGTCACCATGGACCTGGATGTCACAGATAACTTGGGTTCTTTTGTTGTTGTTGTGTTGTTCTGCTTTTGTTTTTTCCTTTTGAGAAGGATCTTTCTGTGTAGCCCAGGTTGACTTCAAACTTGATCCTCCTGGTTCAACGTCCTGACTGTTGTTATTAAAGGTGTGCACCACCACGTCCGATTTAAGGGATGTTTTCATTTGTGTGCTATTTAAGGTGTGCACCACCACGTCCGATTTAAGGGTTGTTTTCATTTGTGTGCTATTTAAGGTGTGCTCCACCACGTCCGATTTAAGGGATGTTTTCATCCTGTGTGTTGGCAGAGGACTTCAATCCCAGTACTGAGGGAGGCAGAGGTAGGCATGTGTCTTTGCACTGAAGGCCAGCCTGACCTACAAAACCAGTTCTAGGCCAGCCAGGGCTACATAAAGAGACTCTGTTAAGAAAAAAAGTTATCCAGGTAGTAGTGGCGCACACCTTTAATCCCAACACTCAGGAGGCAGAGGCAGGTGGATCTCTGTGAGTTTGAAGCCAGCCTGGTCTACAGAGTGAGTTCCAGGACAGCCAGGACAGTTATACAGAGAAACTGTCTCAAAAAACCAAACCAAGCCGAGTGGTCATGACGCATGCCTTTTATCCTAGCACTCGAGAGGCAGAGACAGGAGGATCTCTGTGAGTTTGAGGCCAGCCTGGTCTACAAGAGCTAGTTCCAGGATAGCCAGCTGTTACACAGAGAAAACCTTTAAAAAAAAAAACAAAAAACAAAACAAAAAACAAAAAACCAAAATAAACCAAACAATCAAACAACAACAATAAAAACCTTGTTTAGCGGTTACAGCATGTATCATCTTTATGGATCTGCTTTCACTGCAGTGGGGTGAAGGAGGCCCCAGCCTGGCTCTAAAGTCTCCCTGCCCTTCTTCTTTTGTTCCACATCACCACACAGATCACAACTACATATACTATTTCAAATAGAAAAGTCACATTTTAATTTAGTCTGTGTACGCATCTGCCACAACACACACGCAGAAGCCAGAGGACAACTTGCAGGAGCTGGCTCTCTCCAACACACTCAGGGATCAAATCCAAGCCATCAGCTTGGCAGCAAGCACTGTTACCCACTGAGCCATCTCACTGACCCTATTCATACTTCCTGAGACACGACTGGGGATCCGGGGAACCCCGGAATCTGTTTACGTGCCGTCTCTCCCAGCGTTGGTGCTATGGGCATGTGTAGCCAAGCTCGGCTTGTAGGGAGTTCTTGGGATCTGAGCTCAGGTCCTCCTGTTTTTCCAGAAATAATTTCACTTCAGTTAAGAATAACAGTCAACCAGAAGTACAACTACAGAGGACAAAGTAAAAGGCTAGTACGCTTGAGACTTTCCCAGAGCTATAGACTTCGGTGGATTAGGTCTTTCTATGAGCTGAGTTTTACAACCTGAATGGCACTCCTACCATGGAGTCAGCTGTGCTAAGGTCTGGGACCAATTGTTACCTTCCCCATTGGTCTTAGTGAATGAGTCAAATCGTGGACTCATCCTGCTCTACAGAGGTGCAGTTGATCCTAAGGACCATTAATTTACTGACTTGAAACATAATTGGTCTTATAGTTTAAGATGCAGGCCCTGCTGTTAATCCAATCAGAGTGAGAACGAAAGGCCCAGTCATTGCAGCTTGCAGAGCGGTTAGCCAGGGGACCGAGAGAACGGAGACCGGAACCAGTTCTTTTGTCTTTGTCTCTTGCTCTTTTTGAGTTTTTTCCCCCCCAACCATGGAAAGATTCTTTTTAGTTACTCCTGATCAATTAGCATAGAAATGGTGTGGATTTCCCGCTGTATGCTGTGATTACCATTGATAAATAAAGGAATTGCTTTGGGCCTTTAGCAGAGCTATAGGGGAACAAAGCTGGGGGGGGTGCTGGGGGTGCTGGGGGGGAACTAAGCTGAATGCTGTGAGAGAAAAGGCAAAGTAAGGGAGAAGCCATGCAGTACCGACACACAGATTAATGGAAATGGGTTGAATTAAGATGTAAGAGTTAGCCAATAAGAAGCTAGAGCTAATGGGCCAAGCAGTGTGTTAAATAATACAGTCTCTGTGTGATTATTTCAGGGCTGTGCAGCCAGGAACAAGCAGTCTCCCTCCAACATAGAAACAACATTTTTTTTTAAAGGCCAGACATAGTTTCCTTTATCTCATGAGAAGCAAACCTAGGCTTCTCCAATTTTGTAGAATTAGTTCTGCAAAGGAATCTAAACAGTTATTCTGATCCCTCTAGGCCTGGTTTGGAAGCCATGAGAAGAGGCATGTTTAGTCAGACCATTAGTACATGCCCACCAAATAGTCTCAGGGCCCAGTGATATTCTTGTTATTCATATGGTTAACCCACAGGGCAGAACAGCAGCTGTCAGAAGAAGGGGCATGCCTAGGTTAAAGATTTTGGATAATAGACAAGGTCTAGCCCCTTGTAAGTCCTCTGACGTTAGTTGGGGCTGTCCCCAGTCGCAGCGAGTTTCGTCAGTGAGTGGGCTGACAGTCTGGTTAGTTCCTGTCCTTGTGTAGTACAGGGGCCGGGTGTCTAAGCATAGCCAGCGATCTGGGCTGATAGCTAGCTGGGAATGATTAACTCTATCCCCAGGGTCCCTTCCTGTGGCGTAGAGTCTGATTCTCCAGGTCTTTCCTGTTTCCCAGAGGCCGGAATCCTTTTAAAACAATTTTTCAGGAAGTCGCAGTTTTACAAGCCCGGTTTTTACAATGGAAACTCCCTTGTTCCTGGCAAGAGGGGCCCAGCCACAGGGCATGCATAGAATTGTAAACTCTGTATTCCTAGCTCAAAAGAGAAACTCCCACATCTTCCCTTTCTTCGTACAACCAGACGCTTATAGTGGGCATCAGTGAGCAAAGGTCAAGAAGGAATGTGGGCCTCTGGTCTGGAGTCACACTGGCTGCTACCTCCTGTATCTATCTCCCTCGGGTCCCAGTCCAGGCCTGAGGGTGGTGGGGGCTGGACCATGACCCTGTATTCACATTTATAATGTAAAACACAAGCCTCAGGAGGAGGTAGGGAGTGGAAGGAGCCCAGTGAAACTTTTAATTTCAGTGGGTCCGTAGTCCAGAAACGGGCCATTTGGCAGGAGAGCCTGTGGCTTCTGCTTTCTCGACCTGGGTGTGGCGGAGCTTTGGTGTAATGCCAGCTACCTTCACTGCCTCGGGAGTGGAGAGAATCACCTCATAGGGTCCTTTCCAGGTTAGTTCCAGTGCCCCTTGGTTACCTGCAGGACCCACACAGTATCACTGGGCTCGAACAAGGCGAACCTGGTGGTGGTCTCAGAGGTGGGCTGTGTCTCTCAGAAACGTCAACAAACAGCCTGTGTGGAGGACCGGAGGGCCTGTAGTGACTTGAGAAAGGAATAGTTGGAGAGTTCTGCCAACCGCTGCTCTCTGAGCCCGGGAAGCAGGGGGAGGGCTTCCAAACACAGTCTCAGAGTAGGCTGAATCCCTCCCTACGTAGGGTGCAGTGGGCTGAAGCAAAGGAAGGAGGCCTGTCCACCCTTTGCTGGACTCCAATGAGAGTTTTGTTATGTTGGGTCCGGGATCACGCAATGATGGTGGGACAGACCACCGAAATCTATTAAACCAGGAGCAAGCTTTATTCCAGGAAAAGGAAAAAAAATCACCACGAGGCACACAAAGCTTTCAGCTATAGCTGTGAGTACAGCCAGAGATGGGGCTTCTGTAGCTGAGGCCATGGAGGCTGGTTTGGGCCTCCTCTTATAGTAAAGTCAAGCATCAGGTGTGGGTCAAAGGGCTTTTACAGCCTCGAGGTCAGGCTTAAGTCACATTGCATTTAGAGTTTTACAGCTTTTGGTCTTAGGACGTTAGGATGTTAACTCGGGATGTTTGCGAAAGCCTGTGGCTGACACAACCGCTTTTCGCTGTCCCCGAAAGAATGCGAGGTAGAGAGTAGAGTCACGTAGGGGCAGTTAGAAGTTAAGGGAATGTGAGCAGAGGGTCCCATCGAGGCAACCATTAGAAGCTGACCTTTGTCCCAGTACCTGCCTAGCAGGGAAGCTGGGAGGCAGAGACAATTGTTCAAAGTTTACCTCTGTCCACCTGGCTGCCAGATGTCTGAACTTAAGGCAGAAAGGGTTTGTTAAAGGTTAACAGTGGCTGCCAGCTTCATTTATTTATTTTCTCCCAAAATGTGTTTGGGCTTACGGCTTTATATTCCTATATTCCTGGACCGAACCCTTCGTTTCTATATCCTATTCCTGGGCTCTTCAGTTAGTTTCTCTTAACGTTCTGTTCATTCTTTTTACCTGCCGGAAACTCTGAGGTCTATTTGCACAATGAAGTTTTTTTTAAATCTATGTTTAAAGTTTTAGCTATTGAGATGCTTTTGGCTATGAAAGCCAGACATTGCCAGATCCCATTGCTGGGAGGAGGCCAAATAATGGACCAATTTCTAAAGGAACTTTATAGCTACTATTTGAAGTTTCGGTCTGGGAAGTGAATGTATCTATGTGTGAGTGCCTATACTATCTCCTGACAGACTGTATCTTGGTGAAGTCTGTTTTCCCAGAGTTCGCCAGGGTGCTGGTTTCTTATTTGGATTCCTTCCTGGGGAAGGGCTCCCTGTTCTGGATTTTTGTGAGCACAAACCTGACATCTGGCTGAGACCCCCGCACCAGGCTGTCCACTCTAGGTAGAACATCCCGTGGTCTGAGCGACTCAGAAAGTTCTGTGGGCCCCAGATGAACAGCCCGGTGAAGGTCAGTACCAGAGTCCCGCAGGTTGTTTCTGGGAAAACTGAATTCCCCTGTGGTGTCCTCCACTGACCTGTGGGTTTGAGCTGTCCATTTTTATTTACACAGAGTCTCAGGCAGAGCTGGGCTGTGGTCATCAGGGCCTCAATAGACTCCACTGGTTTTAGGCTCTGTAGCGGGGGACAACAATTTGGAGGGGAAGCCAAAGAGCATCTAGGAGGACCAAGGCTTTTTGATGTCTTTTTTCCCTTAGGAAGGATCATTCTCTAAAGATCACACCGTGGGCATATCCGGCAGTAAGAGCACACTGGCTGATGGTCCATGTGTATATGGTGGTGGACTTTCCTTTTCCCCATCTGAGGGCCTGGGTCAGATCAATCACTCCTGCTCTCTGGGCTAAGGTCCCTGGTTGAGACCCAAACCAGTGCAGCTAAAGTAACTCCTACAGCTCCTACGTACCCACCTGGTCTCATCTTTCATCTTGTGACAGTCACGGATGGGCACCTGTGTCATCAGCTCAGAGGGTAGCCAAGGTGATGATGGTGGGGTCCTCAAACCTGATTCCAGGGTAGGCCAGGAGTCGGGCCTGGTATGGGGTGACACATTCAACAGCCAATGATCTGGTGCTCCTCTGAGGGCTTCCACTGTGTCCTGGGTGCTGTGAGTACAAGATCCTGGCCCAGAGTTAACTTGTTTTCTTTCGTTAATCTGGCAGAAGCGGCCGCAGCTCTTGGACAGGTGGGTCACCTGTAGTGACAGGGTCCAGTCATTTGGACAGGTATGTCATGGGGTGTTTCCATGGCCCTGGGGGTTAAAGCTTGGTTAAAGCCCCATTTTGTCTTTTGATTCATGGACAGATGAAAAGGTTTCGAGACATCTGGAAGTGCTAGGGCTGGAGCTGAGGTCAGAGCTGCTTTTAAAGCCTCAAACACCGGCCGGGTGGTGGTGGCGCACACCTTTAATCCCAGCACTTGGGAGGCAGAGGCAGGCGGATCTCTGTGAGTTCGAGACCAGCCTGGTCTACAAGAGCTAGTTCTAGGACAGGCTTCAAAAACCACAGAGAAACCCTGTCTCGAAAAAAAACAAAAATAAATAAATAAAAAATAAGGCCTCAAAAGCCTTTTGTTTAGTCTCAGTCCAAGACAGGGGCTCAGTGACCCTCTTTGTGCTGGTACACAGAGGCCTTGCTATTTCTGCAAACCCCAGTATCCAGAGGCAGCAATGTCCAACTGTACTTAGGAACTCTGTTTTTTTTAAATATTTATTTATTTATTATGTATACAATATTCTTTCTGCGTGTATGCCTGAAGTCCAGAAGAGGGCACCAGACCTCATTACAGATGGTTGTGAGCCACCATGTGGTTGCTGGGAATTGAACTCAGGACCTTTGGAAGAGCAGGTAATGCTCTTAACCACTGAGCCATCTCTCCAGCCCCCAGGAACTCTGTTTTTGTTTGATTGCTTGTTTTTGTTGTTTTGTTTTTGAGACAGAATTTCTCTGTGTAGCCTTGACTGTCCTGAAACTCACTCTGTAGACCAGGCTGACCTCAAACTCCGAGACCTGTCTGTCTCTGCCTCCTGAGTGCTGGGATCAAAGGTACGCCACCACCGCTCAGCTTTGAGCCTGTCTCTTAGTCTTAGTAGCTGGGATCTGAAGGATGGCAGCAATCCTACTCTGAGACAGGCTCCTTTTGTCTCTGATGTGCAAAATTGGGCTTCTTAGCTAATACTGTGTAGCTCAAGGTCTGTAACTCTTGTAGGAGTCCCCCAGGAAATCTGTTGGCCCAGGAAATCTCTAAGGGAAGGATAGGAGGTCTGTGTCTAGTTTCCTTAAATCCTGGGGCAGCCTGGACCTGATGTGTTGCTCACTGTAACCTCCCTCGGGGTCTGTCCATTTAAAAGCTAAGATGGGTTGACTCACCTTTGCCAATGGGAGGCTAAAGAATGCATCCTTCAGGTCCAAGACAGTGTACACCGGCTTCTCCAGAAGAACCAGCCTCATGAGAGTCAGAGGTCCCAAGTTTCTTCATAAGCAGGAGAGCTGTATTTCAGGGTGACTGGCAGGGCCCCAGGATGCTCGTCTCTCCGAGCCAGGAAATATGGACTGCAATTTCCCCCTTTGTTTCCAGGGCCATTGGCTACTGTTTAATCTAGACAGAGGTAGCTGAGCTGGTTAGTTGAACAATTTTAGGAGCTTGGTGTTGGGCCAATCCTGGAGGGTTGGTTTCTGTCCATAACCCTGGGGATCTTTGTTGTCAATCTGAGAGATAGTTCAACTGTATCCTTTAATTGGAGAAAACACTTTCAGCTCAGAGATCTTCTTCTGTAGAGGGAGACACCTACATTTTTCTGGATGTGTCTGAGTCTAACTGAGTGTCATCAGCAGAGAAGGTGACAGTGGGTGTCTTTGAGTCTGTGTCTCAGCAGAGAAGGTGGTGGTGATGGTGGGTGTCTGTGAGTCTGCTGTGGGAAAATGGTCTTTGATCCGGTCACTTGTATTATTTTTAATAAAATGCTGATTGGCCAGTAGCCAGGCAGGAAGTAAAGGTGGAGCTATCAACACCAGAAAGGAAGTAGAGGCGGGGCAACCAGAACAGGAGAATTCGGGGAAGAGCAAAGAGTCAGTCTGCAGTTGTCACCGAGACACAGAGGAAGCCAGACACAGAGCAAACAAGATGTGACTGCCTCGCCGAAAAAGGTACCAAGCCACATGGCTAACATAGACAAGTATTATGGGTTAATATATGTTATGAGTTAATACGAAGCCTGAGCTAAGAGGCCAATCCATTTATAATCAATGTAGACCTCTGTGTGTTTATTGGAACTAAGCGGCTGTGGGACCTGGTGGGACAGAAACCTCAGTCAACATGAGTCTGTATGTCATCATCAGAGAAGGTGATGATGACGGTGGGTGTCCGTGAGTCTAACTGTATCTGTCTCTCATCAGACAAGGTGTGGTTTTCAGTTTATGCAAAGGTCTTGTCCTAATCAGTTCCCTGTTGTTAACCCTCCTTCGAGCTACTAGGAACTACTTATACCTTAAAACATTTTTTTAACTTTTATAACTTTTTTCTATTATCGGGGACCAAGTGGGCGACCAAGGCCTGCTCTTTAGTGGTCTTTAATGGTTTAAGAAGGATCTAGTGGATTTTGCTTAAAGTCTCCTCAGTCAGTGTTAAACAGGAGGGAAAATCTTTTCTGTCCGAGTCACACTGTCTGGCAGCACTACCCCTGCCCACCCGTCCAGCCCAGGGCCAGTTTTGTTGTTAGTGGTGGTGGTTGTTTTGTTTTGTTTTTACTCTTTCAGAGAATGGTGGGTTTTGAGTTTTCCAATTATACAGATCATTGGTTTACAAACAGACATAAATCATGAAAGAGAAAGGAGTGGAGATTTCTTTTTTCCTTAGGGCTGAGCCCTGGAGAAATTTCCACCTTCTCTGAGGCTGCATAGAGCAGGCAGGGATGGAGGGAATGCTCACCTGGGGAAACCCCTCCCCTTCCCTGTGTGCACTCATCTCAGATGGGAGGGGATTGTGGGTGAGAGACCAAGCCCCTTCCCACCTCTTCACAGAGACCAACCCTGACTGTGAGCAGGAGCCAAGCAACTAAACAAACAAGAGATCCTGTTTCCATCGTGGGACAGGTGGAGGGTTTTTGGGTTTCTCTGGATGATCTGGCAGAGTCAAAAGGATTTGGGTCTCCGGTGGGATTGGGCACAGGTCTTAAGTTGGGTGGGGGAGGGTCTCACACCAGAGAAAGCCACTGGCGAATACAGTGAAACAAAACTGAGAGAAACACATGCAAGGAGAGAGAGAGAGAGAGAGAGAGAGAGAGAGAGAGAGAGAGAGAGAGAGAGAGAGAGGAGAGGATGAGGGGTGGCCACCACACAACCACACACCTAAACAGAGGGATCCATGGTGTCTCATGTGAATTAGCAGCCATGTCCGACCTCGCCTGTGTTTCCAAACAGAAGGCACCTGAACCAGACTCACCTCTGGAGGTGACAGACCAGGTGACTTTCAAATTTGTTTCCTTTTGGGATGGAGGTGTCAGACCTCTCTAAAGCTTTAGGCAGCAACTGATCAAAAGAACTCCTGGCAGGCGGATCTCTGTGAGTTCGAGACCAGCCTGGTCTACAAGAGCTAGTGCCAGGACAGGCTCCATAGCCACAGAGAAACCCTGTCTCGAAAAAACCAAAAAAAAAAAAAAAAAAGAAAGAAAAAAAGAAAAAAAAGAACTCCTGGGGACCTGGAACACCTCAGCTTCCCCACCCCCAGAGTTCCCTGACCACCGTACTCTTCCTGCCTTCAATGGGCTCTGAGACCCCAGTGTCTTGAGGTCTGGCCTCTGGGATCTCGGTGGACCCTCCAGAGATATTGTGGGGTATTCACCAGAGAAGACTGCCCAGACATGGGTCTGAGCCAGTAGAAAGCTGTTTGGGACCCCAGTGTAGCTCCAGCCTTCCTCAGAGCGAGCTTTCAAGCACCAAAACCGGGCTCTGGGCTGACACTTCAGTTAACAAGAGCCGTCAGCCAGAAGCACAGCTGCAGAAGCCGCGACGCACTGGTGTTTACACCCTCTTTACAGAGTCCCTGTGGGCGTTGATGAATTTGGCTCTGTTTAGTTGGCAGGTGGTGCTGTCCATGTGCTGAGCTTTACAGCCTGAGTAGCATGTCCATCATGGAGTCAGCTATGCTAAAAAGGTCTGGGGCCCGTTACACTCTGTAGACCAGGCTGCTCAAATCCTCCTGAGTTCTGGGGTTAAAGCATGTGTCACCGTGCTCAACTTCTGTGTATTTTTAAAATGTATGGTGTATGTGTGCTTCTGTGTGAGTGTGTGCCATGTGTATGTGGGCACCTGAGGAGGCCAGGAGAGGGGCTTGGTTCCCTTGGAGTTACATTTGGTTGTGGGCTTACCGGTGTGGTTGTTAGGATTTGAACTTGGGTCCCCTGGAAGAGCAGTAACCGGCGAGCCATCTCTCACCAGTCCCGTTTTTTATAAGAAACTGAAAGAAAGCCAGGCAGTGGTGGCGCACGCCTTTAATCCCAGCACTCAGGAGGCAGAGACAGTGGATCTCTGTGAGTTCGAGGCCAGCTTGCACATACCTATAAAATGAGAGCACTTGGGGGGACCTGGGATTCTAGGTCAGCCTTGGGTTACATTGAAAATTTGAGGCTGGTTTGCAAGTCCATAGCCAAACTGTGCTCTGTGAATCTCTGTGGAAAGAAAGAAAAAAAAAAGGAGGAAAAAGGGGAGGAGGAGGAGATGGAGGGAATGAAGGAATGGAACAGGGAGAGAGACACTTTCCTACTTTCTTACATCATTTGGGAGTCGAGGCTAGGAGGCCACAAGCTTGAGGCCAAAGTGAGACCCTGGTTAAAAAAAAAATAAACCAAACGACTGGAGAGATGACTCAGTGGGTAAGAGTGCGAGCATGCTCAGATCCCTGCACACACTTTAAAACAAACAACAAAAACCAAAAAACCCAAAAATACCCCAGTGGTCATGGCCTGGGTCCCCAGCACTCGGGGGCAAAGACAGGAGGGTCACCCAGGTGTGCTGACTTCCATGTGCATACACCCAATCCTCCACACAACCAAGAAACAAACAATGCTTTCTATGAATTAAAATGACACACTTTAGAGGTTGGGGATTTGGCCCACTAGACAACAGTGCTTTCTCTGGAAGCTCCAAGTCCTCAGTTTGAATCTCTAGCACCCACATAAAAAGCCAGACTTTTCCAGGCCTGGTAGCACTCAGAAGGCAGAGGTAGGAGGATCTCTGTGAGTTCGAGGACAGGGTTACTCAGAGAAACCCTGACTTGAAAAACCACCACTATCACCACCATCACCAACAACACAAGAAAAAAGAAAGAACAGAACAGAACCAGACTTAGTCATGCCTGCCTGTAGCCCCAGCAATGGGGCCTGAGACAGGGGGATTATGAGGACTCTCTGGCCAGTCCAGCCTATCAGAAACAGGCTAACTTCTGGTTTACTGAGAGACCTTGTCTCAAAGCAGGAAGGTGGAGGGCAACAGAGGAAGACATCCCATGTTCTGCTCTGGCCTCCACATATGCAAGTGCATGCACACACACTGCACAGTCTCACACACAACAATACACTCATATATACAACACACACACACAGAGCTCACTCATACACCACACACAGAAACCATACAGACACGCACACACCTCACACACTCACACACATGCACTCACACACACCTCACACACTCACACACATGCACTCACACACACCTCACACACACCTCACACATGCACATTCTCACACACATGCACATTCTCACACACATGCACACACACCTCACACACATGCACAGTCACACACACCTCACACATATCTCACACACACTTTCATACAATGCACACATACCTCACACACATGCACATGCACACATACCTCACACACTCACACACATGCACACTCACAACCCTCTCACACAATGTACACTCACACACTCACACACATGCACACACACGCGATATAAAAGAGGCTGCTTCTGCTCCTTGACAGACTGATATATTTGCTTCCATTCTGCCGTTGTAAAGAGTAGCCAAATAATGCAGATATTAACTGCTAATTAACCGTCCTTGAAGCCTCCGGAAGCCAGGTTCGCACTGACCTCAGACAGCGTCTGAGTCTAGCGTCTCTCCCTGGTCCTCAAGCTGCTGCATCCAATGGAGCCTGTCTGCTTAGCTCAGCTAAATGTTTGTATCAGACCCCAGGAGGTCAAGGTCAGTTGTGACGTTCTGACCAGAGACGCAGGAGAAGAGAAGTATCTTGACTGAGGGACACCCTGTCTCCCACGTACCAAGATGGGACTATGAGACAACATGACAACAGTGCTCTGTCTTCTCAGGGGCGGCCCTTGAACAAACCCTGGCTCCTTGTGCTCCGGCTTCATCCTTCCTCCCTCCGTCCCTCCTTTCTTTCTTTCTTTCTTTCTTTCTTTCTTTCTTTCTTTCTTTCTTTCTTTCCTTCTCTCTCTCTCTCTCTCTCTCTCTCTCTCTCTCTCTCTCTAATTTTTATTTTCAGCGAGGCTTTTCTCTGTAGCCCAGGCTGGCTGGAACTCATGGCCCCTTTGCCTCAGCTTCCTTAACGCTGGCTGTATAGACACACCAAGCCTCCAGATCTGGTTAGAATCCTGGCTCTCAAGAGCAGAGCTGAGGTTCTAGAAGCCCTTCTCTGCCTCATGAATATGCATAGTCCCTATGAGGTGACTGAAAGTTGAAATGAGGAGCCAGGTTGCACATGCCTTTAATCCCAGCACTAGGGAGGCAGAGGCAGGTGGATCTTTGCGAGTTTGAAGCCAACCTGGTCTACAAGAGCTAGTTCCAGGACAGGCTCCAAAGCTACAGAGAAACCCTGTCTCGAAAAAAAAAAAAAAAAAAAAAAAAAAAGAAGAAGAAGAAGAAGAAGAAAGAAAGAAAGTTGAAATGAGGACTGAAGGTGTAGCCCAGCATTCGAGGGTGCAAACCCTGGGTTAGCTGTCTTCACGAAGCTGGCACGGTACACCCGTAATCCATTCAGGAGGTGGAGCCCAGAAATTCAGGAATCCTGCCTGTCTGGTGGGCCCAAGGTCAGCCTGTGCTACCTGAGACCACATCGTAAAAGCTAATTCATTCTAATTCATTCAGGGCTGGAGTTCCCTGGGTAAGAACACTTGCTGCTTTTCCAGAGGAACAAGTTCTGGGGGTCGGACCCAGGGCTTCATGCATGCTGAGCAGGCTTCTGCTGAGCCACATCCCAGCTTAGGTGTCGGCTTTTCTCCCCAGCTAGCCCTGCCTCCCACTTCCTCTTGGACACAGCTACCCCTCAGAGTCTGTTTCCCAGGAACTCGATCTATTATGTCACGGTAATGTAAGTAAGTATTTGTCATTTAAGTCACCAGCCAGGGGCCAGCAGTTGTCTCAGTGTGGAAGCAGTTGTCTCAGGGAAGCCAACTGGGAAACAGGATTTGGTGGCACACTTCCATGATTCCAGCATTCAGCAGTGAGGCAGGAGGATATGGAGCCCTGGTTGGCACGGAACTTGCTCCGTAGACCAGGCTGGCCTTGAACTCACTCACAGCGATCCTCCTGCCTCTGACACCCCAGTGCTGGGATTAAAAGTGTGTGCCACCAAGCCTAACCCACACAATGTCATTTTTTGAGAAGATTATGTGTATGAGCGTTTCACCTGCTCGTATGTATTTGCATCAGGTGCTAAAGGAGGTCATAAGACAGCATAAGACCCCTGGATGGAGTTACAGACAGTTGTGAGCTGCCACGAGGATGCTGGAAACCAAATCTAGGGCCTCCAGAAGAGCAGCAAGTGCTTTGAACCCCTGAGTCATACTTCCAGCCCCTCACACTACCCTTTAAAAAAACTAAAAGGGCATTTATGGCCAGAGATTCCACCGTTCTGCTCTCAGAAGCAGCAGCCTTACTGAGCCGCCATGGAGGAATTCAGGAACCAGTCTCCACTCGTGTGCTCAGTGACTTATGAATCGGCAGGGCAGATGTTAAAAATGAGTTCAAATTGTTTGAGTCTGTGTGCAACGCTGGCTAAAATGTGTTAGATTCAGGGTTGGAGAGATGGCCCTGCAGTTGAGAGCACTGACTGCTCTTTCAGAGGACCCGGGTTAAATCCCAGCACTCACATGGCGGCTCACAACTGTTTTTGACTCTGGTTCCAGGGTACCCAACACCCATGGCAAACATCAATGGTCATAAAATAAAAAAATGAATAAATTTTAAAAAGCAAAAATATTTTAGATACTTCTGCCCTACTTTGAGTAGAGTGCAGGGATGTGGTCCATCTTGGGGGATGGTGTGCATTGTCTTGATCCTGCCTTCACTAGTCCCTGAAGCCGCCTCCAGGACTGTCACAGTAGGGTTTCCCAAGGACACGGTCAAGTTGACCTCAAATGAACCTTGTATGAAAGGTACATTCAGAGCACAAATCTGCAACCTCATCGACTCACAGAACAGGTTGTGTGGCTGTGCTTGTGCCTGCCTGTGTCACCTGGAGCCACTTCATCCAAGCTCTGCTCACCATTCGTCCTTCATTTCCAAACCCGTGAGGCCAACTCCATCTGTTACCGGGAATGGCCTTGCTGATCCTCCTGCCTTCGCCTCCCGGGTGCTGGAACTAAAGCTGTGCACCCTGAACCCAGTTTATTCAGTGTCGGGTTGAGACCCAGGGCTTCTTACATGCTGGGCGAGAATTTTACCAACGGAACTACTTCGCAGCCTTTAAGGACAGGCTTAATGCCCCGAATTCAGAGAAATTTGTCTTATGCACGCATCAGTTCTGTCTGGTGGGTATTGGCAGCTGCTAAGAGCAGGAGGTGGCCGATACAGCTCCACTACTGGATAATCCGTTCCAGTCCTCACTACAGCTGGATGTGCGGAGCACATCTTCAATCCCAGTACGCGGGGCGGGGGCATCAGGCAGACCCATCGCTTGGCTGTGCTTGTGTGTTACTCTCATTCTCCGAGGTAGTCTTAGTTAACTAATTTGTGTGTGTATGTGTGTGTTTGTGTTAACTAATTTAGCAACACCACGGAAAGAGAGAGGCTAGCAAAGATTCCCTCAGGAGGGCCTTGGGGCGTGGTTGGGCGTGGCCAGAGACTGCAGCACTGTAATTGGCGGGTCTGAGTCTAAGGGGCGGAACCAGCCTTTAGGAGAGCCACCGGCTGGAGAATAAGCCACTGGTTCCTTCCTAAACACACTAAGTGTGCCGATTGCCGGAGGGGGGGGGGGGGACACGACACACGGGACGACATGTAGGGGATGCTGGGATCTAACAACGACAGGCTTGTGGGTTCGGGAGGTAGAGAAGTGGTAGAGGCTTGACTAGCATGTAGGAGGCCCCGCATTCATCGCCAGCCCTGGCAAAAACAGAAATAAGAGGCAGGAAGAGAGGGTGAAAGGCAAGTTAGAGACACCCACTACTGTTTAAAGAAAGGGAGGCACCTGACGCTTATGTGGGTCAGCCCAAAGCATACAGCCCTTTGCCCCACCGTTCAGCCTAGGCAGGTCTGGAACTCGGGCTCCTCTGTTCTCTTCCTCCCAAGCGCTGGAATCACAAGTGTGAAGAGCACATACACTTGGCTTCAGACAAAGTCGGTGACTGAGGTTTGAATCAGACACCTGTCATGTGGAGGCCTGTGTGACCCTGGCAACTCCACAGGAAGAAAACTTTGTGGGGTTTTCTTTCTTTGTTGTTTTGTTGCAGGGTCCCTTGTAGTCCAGGCTAGTCTGAAATTTGCTATGTAGCTGAGGCTTGAATTTCCGATCCTTCTGCCTCACAGAACCCCTGTTGTTGGCCATGGTGCTGGAAGGGAAGGGGTTGGATGGAAGGCTGCTGAAAGTGTGAGAGACATCTCAGTGTCACCAAGGTGACCAGGCTCCTGAAGGTGGGGGGTTCTACATTGCCAGGGATCTGCCTACATCTGTTGCTGGGGAAGGGGCCCAGCATCTTGGGCATGGGTGAGCACAGGGCAGGATTTCTGTAGTCAGTCCTGCCTGGGTGACCTAGCTGACCACAGTCTACTTGTCTGAGAGCCAGCAGAGAGGCCTGGAGGAATCCTGCATCCTCGGTGAGTGATGGATGCCGCGTGTGGGCTGCAGTGTCAAAAAGTGGAGTTGACAGACAAGACCAGAAATGAAAGGCAAAATCGGAGGCAGAAGCAAGCTAGGGGTGGTGCACATGCCTTTGATTCCAGGCAGGCAGATTCCTGCGGGTTCAAAGCCAGCCTGGTCTAAACCTTGTCTCAAAAAAAAAAAAAAAAAAAAAAAACCAGCAACCGAAATACCCCTCCCCCAATAAAAAAACAAGCATAAACAAAGACACAGATGCAGAGAGAAGCAAATGAAAACCATTAAGGGGCTAGCATGTGTTGTCACTTGTCATCTCTATGTGGGGGGGGGGACCTGACACAAAACAAAAAATCCAAACAAAGATTGTCTCCCTGTGAACTGGCTCAAACGGCAGAGTACACACAAGGCCCTGGGTTTGATTCCCAGCCCAGCAGGCTACATAAGACTCGGTCAAAAACGACAAAACAGAAGCCCAACACACACGAGCAGATCTATCACTCGAAGCCTGAGGCAGGAGAATTCAGAGTGGCTAGCCTCAGACGCTCAGTGAGACCGTGTATGAAAATGAGAAGTAAACGGAGGGCTGGGATGTGGTTCCAGGAGAGAACACCTGCCTACCAGGCACTGCTCCCCAAAGGACAGACAAGGAAACCGGGAGGCCGGGGTGGTGCTGAGATGTGGCAACAGGAACAAGCAGGCAGAAATCCACCCCCACATTGACCTCCTTCCCCGCACTCCCGTGGTGGCGGCTGGTCCTTCTAGGTCTGCCTACCTTTCGTGGCGCTGCCGGTCATTAAGCTCTCAGCTGGCCACAACTGAAGGCTCCACGCCCCAGGGAGGAAACCACTGAAGAGGCGTCCCTGCTCCATCGCACTCCAAACCACCAATTAATATTAACAAGGCAGAATGTTCCTGGCTGCCTAAAGACCCCCAACGGGGTACAAATGGAACAGAAGCCCCGCCTCGTGACTCAGGAGGTTAAAGGGCTTGGGTCCATCTGTGAGTCCAGAGTATCCGGATGGAGAGTGGCGACAGGAAGGTCACCATCCAGCTGGTGGAGGACGGGGCCGGGGCTGGAGTCAGGGACCCGCAGCTCTTTAAGGGCCAGAACTACGAAGCCATCCGGACAGCCTGCCTGGAATCCGGGATCCTGTTTCGTGACCCTTACTTTTCTGCTGGTCCTGATGCCCTTGGCTATGACAAGCTGGGACCCGACTCAGAGAAGGCCAAAGGGGTGGAATGGAAGAGGCCCTATGTAAAGTGGGGCTGACCTGGGGCCTGGGTCTGCGGGAGGAGGGGTGTGGCCTGGGTTCTTGATCCCTGAGTCGAAGGGAGGAGGACTAGGCCTGCTTTCCTGGGTCTGAGGGAGGAGGGGTGCGGCCTGGATTCTTGATCCCTGAGTCGGAAGGAGGAGGGCTGGGGCTGGGACCTGGGTCTGAAGGAGGAGGGCTGGGGCTGGGACCTGGGTCTGAGGGAGGAGGGCTGGGGCTGGGACCTGGATCTGAGGGAGGAGGGCTGGGCCTGGAGCCCTGGGTCTGAGGGAGGAGGGGTGGGCCTGGAGCCTTGGGTCTGAGGGAGGAGGGCTGGGCCTAGACCCCTGGGTCTGAGGGAGAAGGGGTAGGCTTAGACCCCTGAGTCTGAGGGAAGAGTCTGGGCCTGGGTTTCTGGGTCTGAGGGAGGAGGGCTGGGGCCTAGGTTTCTGGGTCTGAGGGAAGAGGCTGGGCCTGGACCCTGCTTCTGAGGAAGTGGGGCTGAATGGATAACAAAAGGCTCAGCCATGAGGTTGGGGGCGGGGAGAGTTCAGGAAAGCCAAGCTCCTACCCACAGGCCCTCATTACCTAGGTGTCAGGGACCTGGCTTCTCAGTTGCTCCAGTCTTCCCTTTCCTGGTTTCACCAGAGTCTTCGTCTTCCAGGAGTTTTGTGCTGAACCCCACTTCATCTGTGAAGACATGAGCAGGACAGATGTGTGTCAGGGAAGCCTGGGTGAGCCCCCAGACCCAGGGTCTGGACAGCTCCACACCTCCGTTTTCTCCCCTCTATCTTTCCCTGTCTTCTTGAGTTTGCTGGTCCCTTGGTCCCTCCTCATCTAATCCAAGCCTATCCCCTCCCAGGAAACTGCTGGCTTCTTGCGGCTGCCGCCTCCCTGACACTGTACCCCAGACTCCTGTACCGCGTGGTTCCTCCTGGACAAAGTTTCCAAGATGGATACGCGGGGGTCTTCCATTTTCAGGTAGAGCTCAGTTCCTCGCTCCATGCCTCAGTTTCCCCCGTGATAGAAGGATGAACTTGTTTTCACAGTTCTCCCCTGGGGGCTCGGATTCTGGAATTTGGGAAGTGGTAGACAGAAAGGAAGACTGGACTCAGGCATCCTGGAAGCTGAGCCCACTCCTGCCCTTTCTTTCCCCTAGCTCTGGCAGTTTGGCCGCTGGGTGGATGTGGTGGTTGACGACAGGCTTCCTGTGCGTGAGGGGAAGCTGATGTTCGTGCGCTCGGAACAGAGGAATGAATTCTGGGCTCCTCTGCTGGAAAAGGCCTATGCCAAGTAAGAATGCCAATCCCTCCCAGCTCTCACCCCAAGTCCCAGGAACAGGCCCCAAGCTATGTGGAGTACCGACATCTGGGGTCCTCCAGACATACAACTGAGGACCCCAAATCAAGTCCTAGCAGCCAGGGTCCTAGCATCACAACACTCTCCTAGAACTTTCATTATTTGGTATGTTATTTGATATTTTCTTGAGAAAGGACCTCACGCAGCCTCGTCTGCCTGGGTACTAGCTATGTAGTCAAGGAGGCCCTGAACCTGACGTCCTTGCCTCTCACTCAGGAGTGCAGGGGTTACAGGTTTATGTAGTGCTGCGGCTTGAACCCGGGCGTCATACATGCTGGGCAGCCACACACTGTACCAACTGAAGTATATCCCCATGCTGTGGAAACTCCTTTATTTATTTACTTATAGTCATTAGGGAGCCCATACTGGCCTCAAACTCATAACTTTTCTTTGTTGGACTCTTGTAGACATGGGTTACAGGCATGCACAACTCCTGGCTAATTTAGGAAGGGTGTGTACGTGCAGAAGATGGAACCCATGACCTTGTTCATGCTGAGCCACGTCCCTAACCCCTTACTGGGGGATTCTAGGCAGGGGCTCTACCACTGAGCCACACTCCAGCCCCTCACTGGGGGATTCTAGACAGGGGCTCTACCACTGAGCCACAGCCGAGCCCCTTACTGGGGGATTCTAGACAGGGCCTCTACCACTGAGCCATGCCCCAGCCCCTCACTGGGGGATTCTGGGCAGGGGCTCTACCACTGATACATACTCCCAATCTGTGAATCTTCAAATCTTAAAGGTCTCCCCTTTTGACATTTCCCACATTCTTTTTTTTTAAAACATTTTTAAAAATATTTTATTTATTTATTATGTACACAGTACTCTGCCTGCCTGTATTCCTGCAGGCCAGAAGAGGGCACCAAATCTCATTACAGATGGTTGTGAGCCACCATGTGGTTGCTGGGAATTGAACTCAGGATCTTTGGAAGGGCAGGCAATGCTCTTAACTGCTGAGCCATCTCTCCAGCCCTCCCACAAACATTCTTAGAAGTCCACTGATACCCATATTTCCTAAGGATCCTGAAATCCCATGCATCTATCAGGCTCTGGATTTGCTAAATCCTATTCCCTGAAGGGCCTTGAACCCCGTTCCATCTCTCGTGATCCGTGAGACATCCACAGCACATCCTCTCCCATCTCAGGCCGTGGAAGCCCTGACAAGTCCCCATAGGCCCTGCCTTCATAGCCCTCCAGAGCCTCAAAGGTTCATTCATGAAAGGCTGACAATTCTCGCACAGCTGGGCCCATGGCCTCGTATCGCATTGATTCTAGAGATCACAGGCCTAACCCTGTTAGAGCTTCCCGCTTCATCTCTGAATATTTCAGGGATTGAGCCAGGCTTGGTAGCCTACACCTGTAATCACAGTACTGAGTACACTGAGGCAGGAGGATTACAAATTCAAGATAAGACTGGAATGTGTAGCAATACCATGACTAACAAAAAATAAGCTGAGCGTGGTAGAGAACACCTTTATTTGTAGCACTCTGACAGCAGAGGCAGGCGGGTCTCTGTGAGTGTGAGGTAAACCCGGTCTACAGAGTGAGTTCATGGCCAGCCAAGGCTGCGTAATGAGATCCTGTCTCAAAAACAAGAGGTGTACTGGAGGGGGTTGGAGGGATGGTTCAGTGTTGAGGGCGGTAGCTGCTCTTGCAGGTTTGATTCCCAGTTACAACTGTCTCTAACTTCAGTACCAGGGACCTAATACCTCTGGACACTGCACACATGTGGTGCACAGCCATACATGCAGGCAAAGCATAATAAACATTAACTAATACATAAACCAATACACACACATATATTATACACACACACAAACACACACATAATTGGGATAGCTGCTAGGGACCCCACCTTGATAGAGTCCTCCACCCACGACGGAGATCTTGCTATGTGCCTCAGACCCACCTACACCTGCTCCAACAGGCTCCATGGCTCCTACGAGGTGATGCGAGGAGGTCACATGAATGAGGCTTTCGTGGACTTTACAGGAGGCGTGGGTGAGGTCCTCTACCTGAGACCAAACACTCCAGGTCTCTTTGCTGCCCTTCGCCATGCACTGGCCAAGGAGTCCCTTGTGGGTGCCACTGCCCTGGTGAGAGCCGAGCCCCCAAATGGACCTCAGCTAGACCGTCAGTCAGGGATGCGGTGGGAGGGGAGCAGAGTGTCTTGTCTTTCCTACCTGCTGCTGTTGGCCCTTAGATCCTCACTGGTAGATTCTAGGTCTGTGCTCTACAGGGAAGCTGCACCCTCCACCCCCCACCCCCCCGTTTTACATTTTGTTTTGAGACAGGCAGGTCTAAGTTACCCATATCGGCCTTGAACTTGTGGTCTTCTTGCCTCAGCTTTCTGTGTAGCTGGGATCATAGGCCTGTGACCCAGGGCCCAGGCTTCTCCCTCTCCTTTCTGTGTCTCTTGTCACCCTCGCTGAGCACCTTGGCACAGCTCCTGGGCTGGAAGCATGGAGCAGGGTTGGGAGGCCAGAGAGAGAAGCTGACCAGTCCTGGGAGGCCAGAGAAAGAGGAGGAAGGGAGGGAGGGAAGGAGGGAGAGAGAGAGAGCTGGAGAGAGAGAGAGAACTGGGAGGCTAGAGAGAGAGCTAACCAACCTGTCCTGGGAGGCTGGAGAGACAGCTGACCTGTCCCCGACCCCAGCTTCCCAATCTTGTCCTCCTTCAGAGTGATCGGGGTGAGATCCGCACAGATGAAGGGCTGGTAAAGGGACATGCGTATTCTGTCACAGGTACACACAAGGTGAGTCACACCCATTGCTGGGCTAGGCTAACAGGGGTGTCCCCATGCTACCCTCTGTGAAGATGCCCCCACCCCACCCTCACTGACGACATTGTCTTCAGATGTTCCTGGGCTTCACCAAGGTGCGGCTGCTGAGGCTGAGGAACCCCTGGGGCCGTGTGGAGTGGTCCGGGCCCTGGAGTGACAGGTGGGATGTGCTTGGGGGGGGGTTGGGGGTGGTAGGTGAGATGGGCTTAGGGTGGGTGGGGCTGACAGGTGAGATGGGCTGAGGGGGCTCAGCCCCACCTGCCTACATCTCACATTGGTCTCTTTAGCTGTCCACGCTGGGACATGCTTCCCTCTGAGTGGCGAGATGCCCTGCTTGTGAAAAAGGAGGACGGTGAGTTCTGGTGAGTTCTCGGGGACCCACTCTACCTGTGGGAGGGACACTAGGACAGAAAGGACACACAGAAATACATGGGTTGGACAAGTCAGGGCTGAAGCAGTAGGAACAGGACTGTTAAGGGCATTGTTTTCAGAGGGTTGGCCTAGAATTCACTACATAGACCAGCATAGCCTCAGACTCAGGCCAATTTTTCTACCTCAGTCTCCCCAATACAGGACTTGCAGGCACGAGCCCACCATGATTAGCCCATGGAAGGAGTCTAAAGGAATTTGGAAACACTGATTTTGGGGGATTGAAAAGGACAGAATCATATTTGGGGCGTCTGAGGAGGCTTAGTGACATTTGGGGCTTTCCATATATACATTGTATTTACTGCATCTGTGCAGAAATGCATGGTGGTGAGAGACCACCTTTCACTCGGTTGTCAGGCTGTGTTTTCTTGTTTGTTTGTTTGTTTAACTCTTTACTCTTTGGGGGCCCACCATCCAGTCCCAAATGAACACCGAGACTCTTACTTATAAATACCCAACCTTAGCGTGGCTTGTTTCTAACCAGCTTTTCTTAAATTATCCCATCTACCTTTTGCCTCTGGGCTTTTACCTTTCTCTATTCTATGTCTTTCTTTGCGTCTTCCTTCGTTGCTGGCTGTGTAGCTACCCCTGGGCGTCCTCCTCTCCTTTTCTCCCCCCAAAAGGGGCCTTTCTTCTGCTCAGCCCCCACTAAAGAACCCTCGCTACACACGCACACGTAGTTCCTCCCTACCACTTCCTGTCAGCTAGTTGCTGACTCAGCCTCCTTACTCCAAGTTAATTTTATTTACTCAAATAAATGTCACATGTCTTGGCACCGTTAACAAAAGCAGAGAAACAAATGTAATACACCTATACACGGTTAAAATAATAGCGCGCGGGGCTGGAGAGATGGCTCAGTGGTTAAGAGCATTGCCTGCTCTTCCAAAGGTCCTGAGTTCAATTCCCAGCAACCACATGGTGGCTCACAACCATCTGTAAAGAGGTCTGGCGCCCTCTTCTGGCCTTCAGGCATACAGACAGAATATTGTATACATAATAAATAAATAAATATTTAAAAAAAAAATAATAGCGCGCAACCAAAGGTGAGCTGCGACGATAGGCTTTACCAGCTCCGTCATCTTCTCCGCCCTACCTGAAGATTTTCTTTTTTTTAAAATATTTATTTATTTATTATGTATACAATATTCTGTCTGTGTGTATGCCTGCAGGCCAGAAGAGGGCGCCAGACCTCTTTACAGATGGTTGTGAGCCACCATGTGGTTGCTGGGAATGTAACTCAGGACCTTTGGAGGAGCAGGCAATGCTTTTAACCACTGAGCCATCTCTCCAGCCCCTACCTGAAGATTTTCTAAAGTTAATTTGAAGATATTTGGGAGTTTAAATATCCCCAGTAGCGGGTGGGGCATTTGTCAGGACTCGGATGACTTGACAAGGCCTCAGACCTTCAGGGTTTCTGGAGAGCGGAGCTTATATTGGCAGTATTTAAGGAACTGGGAGCTTTGTGGCAGGAGAGCACTTCTGGGGTCCCTCAAATTGGACTCCGGGGTGACTAGTCATCTCCCATGGTCGGTGCTGTCCAGGATGGAGCTTCAGGACTTCCTCACGCACTTCAACACGGTCCAGATCTGTTCACTGAGCCCTGAGGTGCTGGGCCCCAGCCCTGCTGGCGGAGGCTGGCACATCCACATCTTCCAGGGCCGCTGGGTGAGAGGTTTCAACTCCGGCGGGAGCCAGCCCAGTGCTGGTGAGGCCTGCGGGGGCCCCTGAGAAGTAAGCTGGGGCGGGGGCTGTGGCAGGCTGGGAACTCCACCTCCTTCTCTTCTGTCAGAAACCTTCTGGACCAATCCCCAGTTCCGGCTGACGCTGCTGGAGCCAGATGAGGAAGAGGATGAAGATGATGAAGAGGGACCCTGGGGGGGTTGGGGAGCAGCAGGGGCGCGGGGCCCAGCGAGGGGAGGCCGCATGCCCAAGTGTACGGTCCTCCTGTCGCTCATCCAGCGCAACCGCCGGTGTCTGAGGGCCAGGGGCCTCACTTACCTCACTGTGGGCTTCCACGTGTTCCAGGTGAGGCCAAGGTCAAGTTGAGGTCTGGAGGGGCAGAGGGTCACACGAGCGTTGTAACGGGAAGGAGGGAACTGGGGGTTCAGGGAGGAGAGCTGTTGTTGAGAGAACTGGAGAGACGGATTCAGGGACAAGGACAGAAAAAGTCAGAGGGCAGGAGGTGACTAAGGGGACTGGGAAGGGACGAGGATATAGGTGGAAAGGAAAGGGCTGGGGAAGCGGTCGGAGGGGACCTAGATCTGAGATTAGGGTGGGGGGATATTAAGGATCGAGAAAAAAGGACGGTGTGAGGGGTGGGGGTGGGGGGGCTCAGGGAGGGGAATCTGCACATTGCGCCCCCCCACTTCCCCGACTTTTCCTCTCTGCAGATTCCCGAGGAGGTGGGTTTCAGATGCGATCCCAGACCCACCCTAGGGCTTGGTCGACCAGCGCTGAAAAACCAGGGACACGGGAGGGCCTGGCTAGACAGTCTGGGTGTGTGTGTGGAGGACCAGGGGGTTGGGTGGGGAGTTTGGGGTGGTGGTGGTGGTCATGGCGCCCCGCCCGCAGCTGCTGGGCCTCTGGGACTCCCCGCGCAGCCGCGCGCTCTTGCCGGGATTGCTGCGAGCTGACCGCTCGGTGTTCTGCGCCCGCCGCGACGTAAGCCGCCGCTGCCGCCTGCCGCCGGGCCACTACCTGGTGGTACCCAGCGCTTCACGCGTAGGGGACGAAGCCGACTTCACACTGCGCATCTTTTCGGAACGCAGCCACACCGCCGTGTGAGCCCGTGCCCCACCTCCCCTGCCCCCAGCCTCACACGGGACACCCCGACCCCGACTCCGGCCCAGGGACCTCAATCTAGAATCATCCATTTAGCCCCTGGTACCAAATCCCGCTCAGGGGACCACAAAGCCCGGCTCTTGCATCCCAGCCACGCCCTCCCTGGAATCTCTGCCACCCATCCTCACCCCGATAAAACCCACTGCCCTTTGACTCCACTCACTTCCTCTGCTGAGATCCCCGCCTGAAATCATCCCCCCACCTTAATTTGCAGGGAGATTGATGACGTGATCAGCGCCGACCTGGACGCCCTCCAGGTGCGGTACTGCTGTGGGCGGGGACTGGACGCAGCGGGTGGGACTTTGGGAGGGGACTGAACTTCTCCACCCAACAGGTCCCCTACAAGCCTCTGGAGCTGGAATTGGCTCAGCTGTTTTTGGAGCTGGCTGGAGAGGTGAGGAGGGGTCCGGGACTGGGGTGTGTGGCCAAATGATGCAAAGCTCCCTCTCTCCCTATATGTCAAAAAAAAAAAAAAAAAATCAAAAAATCAAAAAAACCAAAGAAACGAACAAAACTGCAGAGCAGGGTGCCCTGGAACAACTCTGCATCTTGCAGGCCAGGTTGGCCTCCTTCAGGTGCTAGGGTTACAGACTTGGGCCACCATGCTGGGGCTTTGGGTGTCCCCCTCTACTTCCATGATGCTTTCCAGTTTGTGTTCCTCTGGGCGTGCTCAACGATCTCCCTTGCCACCGGGCTTTTCTCCATCTGCCCCTGCTTTCTCTGGAGGTTCAGACCCCCGGCCAGAGTCTTTCCTAAGTGTCCTCCTCCGTCATCTGTCCACTGTGGGCTCCCACAGCCAGTGTATGGAGCCCTAACCATCGCTGTCGTGACCACCCAGGGGCTAGACCTGCCTCCTCTAGCTGAACCCTCTACCTCAGCACTACGGAGCACAGGGCCTGGCCCAGAGCCTTCATTAGCTAGATGATTGAACCAGTGGCCTCACAAGTAGCTCTTTCTTGACTAGGAGGAGGAACTCGATGCACTTCAGCTGCAGACCTTAATAAGTATCGCTCTGGAGCCTGGTGAGTTTGGCCAGGGGAGGGGGGTCTCTGCAATTGAAGCGGTACACCCAGAGCCTCTATGCATGATGCAAGGGGAACCAGGGCTCAGCTTGAGCTTCCTATGGTCTCATGGTCACATGAGGGCCACAATCACTCACGCCCCCCCCATCCCCGTCTTCCCCTAAGAAGCACCATGTGCAAAGACTTAGGACCCCAGCTTTATTGGCTTTGTCGGGCGTGGACTCTGCACCTGTTCTATAAATGCCCACTGCGGGAGTTAGTCCACATAGCTCTTGCGATGTTGGTCCATATGCAAGAGGTGTCAGATTTCTTTTTTGTAGCTAGGGCCAATGTCAGGACTTCTGGAGAGATTGGGCTTCGGACCTGCGAGCAGCTTGTGCAGTGTTTTGGGGTACGTGAAACAGTGTATGGGGAGGAGGGACAGGGATGCTGGGGTTCCCTCTTGCCTCTCATGGGACATTAATTGTAACCAGATGTCCTCATCTGCAGCATGGGCGGAGGTTGGCCCTACACCACTTCCAGGAACTCTGGGGCCATCTCCTGGTATGGCAGGTAAGGTGAATGTAGGGACCAGCTACCTCCTAGAGCAGTGGTTCCCAACTTTCCTAATGCTGGGACCCTTTAATGCAGTTCCTCTTGTTGTGGTGACCCCAACCATGTTGCTATTTCATAACTATAATGTTGCTACTGTTATGAACTGTAAATGTCTAATATGTAGGATGTCTGATGTGCCTGTAGAAAAGGGCTGACACACAAAGGGTTCTCGACACACCAGCTGAGAACCTCTGCTCTAGACACTAATGTCCTGTGGGCCACCAATGGAGCACTGGACCTCCCATGCCAATTTGGGAGTGAAAAAGATATAATGCGGGGCTGGAGAGATGGCTCAGTGGTTAAGAGCACTGGCTGTACTTCCAGAGGTTCTGAGTTCAATTCCCAGCAACCACATGGTGGCTCACAACCATCTATGAGATCTGGTGCCCTCTTTTGGTGTGCGGGCACACACGGAGTAGCATACTATTGTATAAATAATTAAGTAAATAATGAAAAAAGAAAGATATAATGCTCTTGTCACCCCACTGTGGCCCTCTGAGAGCAGGAACTAGACTGATCCAGAGCTGCTGCTGGTTTCTGTTGGAATCCGTTCCTAACTCAGCTCCTTCTTTGCCCTATGACTATAGACCTGTCACCTCCAAGGAGCCTTTGCTTAGCTACCAATGGGTACTCCTTCAAGCGAGGGGGAAGGAGTAGCTGCAGGATCCTGGGACCATAACCCCAGCTATTAAGCCCTCCCCTAAGCCTTTGTGGATAGAAAGATTTGAACTTGTTCCCAAAGGCCTGCCGGGAGCTTGTTGTCTTGTGAGATACACATGTGCAGTGGTCCTCAGCCAGGAGCCAGAGGAGCGGGGGCCTCAGAGGCCCTCTCTTGACTACTTCACAGTGCAGTATCAGTGCTCAGGGATTTGAGTGGAATTCCCTCCCATCTATCTGCCTCTTCACCCTCCAGGCCACATTTGACAAGTTCGATGAAGATGCCTCTGGGACAATGAACTCCTATGAGCTAAGGCTGGCCTTGAATGCTGCAGGTACGGATGGGGACCTTCCGGGATGCTTGTAAGGACAGCACCTACTCCTCCTCTCAGAACATCCCTCAGCCTGTGGCCATAACCAGACTGGGGCTGTTCCCAAGGCCCAGCACTAACTTCCTTCTGTGGTAGCTCTGGGCACATAACGGAGTGTTTGCTTCTGTGACATGGCTAATGTGTAGGGTGGAATGCAAGGACAGTCATTCTCCAGTCACAGAATATCCCGAAGCACCTTCCGAGGCTACTGCATCACAGCAGAGGAAGTCCCACCCAGGACCCTAAGCCATGGGGAGATGTATGTTAGGGGACTTCAGTGGGATTGCTGAAAGCTTCTGGAAGATGGCTGGGTCCATGCTTCTAACTGTGACCACCAAGTATGACAAGCCAGGGAGATTTGGGGGTGGAACAATTGCCCAGTGGAAGAGATAGACTCCAAGTACGAGATCTGGAGAAAGTGGCCAAGAGTCCAGGAACATGTAAGACATTATCCGGAAGCATCAGAGTAGAAAGCTGGGGGTCAGGGTGTTGAACCCCAAAGAAGCAGGACACAGGATAGACTGGGAGGACACGAGTTCACTGGATCACCTATCCGTCCATCCCCCCCTTCTCTGTGTCCTGTGCTACTCACCCCAAGTGAGTGGCACAAACCAAAGGTTGTTCCACACAGAAGGAACCTGATATTGTCTTCTTAGGAACATCCAGCAATTCTAACAGGTTGGCTGAGGGCTCTCAGGTCCTTCTACCCCATCTAGCCAGGTTTTCCTTCAGCCCGGCCTGGACCAGCATATGTTAATATGAACGGGTACATGAACATCAAAGGGAGTGACCTGCCTCAAGCAACCTAGCTCTAGGCATGGTGTTTGTGTGTGGGGTGGGACCTGGAGTTGTTGAGCGAGCACACAAAGATACAGCGCAAACTTGTGCAGTTATCATTGGGACTGTAAGGGGCACATAGAAGCTGGGAGGAACAAGTCCTCAGGCCTTGGAGCTTCTTGAAACCTCACTGTGATTCTACAGCAGAGGTGACAAGGCCCATGACTATACTTTAGGCGTGGCTTCAGAAGAGAACTACACAGCAGGGTTCTCCAGTGTTTCAGGCAGGGAGACAGCCAGCCTCTGAAGGAACAACCACAAAGCTAGCCGCAACTGTTAGTACCTTGAGAGGCAGAGGCAAGATGGCAAATTGTAGGTCAAGTAACTTTATGTCTCATAAAATACACAAAGGGCTTTGGGGTGGATGCAGTTCAGCAGGAGAGCCCCTGCCTAGAATCCCCCAGTGAGGGGTGGGGTGTGGCTCAGTGGTAGAGCCCCTGCCTAGAATCCCCCAGTGAGGGGCTGGGGTGTGGCTCAGTGGTAGAGCCCCTGCCTAGAGTCCCCCAGTGAGGGGCCGGGGTGTGGCTCAGTGGTAGAGCGCCTGCCTAGAATCCCCCAGTGAGGGGCTGGGGTGTGGCTCAGTGGTAGAGCCCCTGCCTAGAGTCCCCCCAGTGGGGGGCTGAGGGCACAGTGCAGTGGATAGCACTTGCTTAACATGTGCAAAGGCCCAGGTTCTCTCTCTAACATTCCAAAACAGCAACATAAAGCCCAGACTGCATTTGCAGAGTGCTCACCTCACATCTAAGTTAAACCCAGGCTTTAAATCTCACACTTGGAAGGTAGAGGTAGGAGAACCAGTTGATGACCATCCTTGGCTACTTAAAAGGAGTTGGGAGGCCAGCCTCGCTTAAACATAACACAAAACGGAACACAGGGCCAGGGATATGGCTTAGGTAAAATACTTACATATTAAAGTATAAGGGTCAGAGTTCAGAGTTCAGATCTCCAGTGCCCATGTGAAGGTCAGGGGACACTGTAGCCCACCTAAATGCCCAGCATTTGGGAGGAGACAAGTGACTCCCCCAGAGGAAACTTGCTAGCTAAAAGAAAATGGTTTGAATTCAGGATTTCAGTGAGACTTTGCATCACACAGTGGAGTATGACTGAGGAAGACACTAAGTCGGTCTTTAGTGTGCACAGGCACACACACTACATACACCTACCTGCCCTCCCCAATTCAAACAAAAAGCAGCACCACAACCAACACAGCCTCCTCCTAGGCTTCCACCTGAACAACCAGCTGACACAGTCCCTTACTAGCCGCTACCGGGACAGCCGGCTCAGAGTGGATTTCGAACGCTTTGTGTCCTGTGCAGCCCGGCTCACCTGCATCTTCCGTGAGTGCTGCTCCTGGCTGAGTGGGTATGCTGGGGTGTACCTCAGGACTAGTGCTGGGTACTCACCCTGCCTCTCAAACACAGGTCACTGCAGCCAACACCTGGATGGTGGTGAGGGGGTCGTCTGCCTGACCCACAAACAGGTGAGCTAGCAAGAGGGACAGGGTGGTTCCAGCACCATCTTGAGGCCTCTGCTTCAAGGTTCTTTCTCTCTTCTATTCAGTGGTCGGAGGTGGCTACCTTCTCCTAGGCCAGAAGCTGAGGGAGGCCACCCTCCTCCAGGTCTGAGCTGCCCTGTTTGGCACCAGTGGTGGAAGCTGAACCTGGACATGCACCCTCCTGGGGCTAGTCCCAACCCACCCCTGCACAGGTGGTGACACTGGTGTCTTTCTTCTGGTGATGTCTTCTCAAGCACTGGGATTATGGGCCTGAGCTTCCAAACAGAACCGCCTTCTTTCCTTTTGAAGCCTGTGCATATGCCAGTCCCTGTTTAGAAAGGCCCACATCCACACATGGGTACACGTGATGGGCCCTGCAAGCTCCCTAGGGTGTGACAGCAACACAGAGAAAAGATGGCACTAGACTCCTTCTTAAAAATATTACATGTTTTATTCTCCCATCCCCAGAGGGCGGTTTATCCAGAAACCAAGAAAATAAAAATCAATCAGAATAAACTCAAAGGGGTGAAACCCATCCACTACCAGGCAGGCAGGCCAGCAGCCCACCTCCACCTCAGGAGGTCCCCACAGACCCCTGCCCACCACAAACAAGGGGAAAATCAGGAGGGGGCTGGGGAGGGCATTGAATCAACTACGTCTTCATTATGAGAGTGAGAGAGGTGGCAGAGATATGCGGCTAGATGGATATATATTTATATAATAAATCCGTAAGTTAATAAAGTAAATAGTAATTCTCTGGAAGTTTTTAATTTTTATAGTTTTTTTTTATAGGTTTTTAATTTTTTTTCCTTTTTTTAAAGATTTTTTTTGTTTGTTCCATTCTTTGTGTTTTTGTTGGTTTTGGTCCTTAAAAATCTGAGACCCAGAGCCCAGATGGGCTGGGGCTGACTGCCCCACCGGCACTCCTGGAGCAGAGGGATGATGGCAGGTCCTCTGCTCCTGGTAATCACAAAGGGGCAAGGGAGGGGGGAGAAAGGAGCCACTGACATCTGGTCCAGGGGAGCGGGGTGCCCTCTGCTGGACTTTGCAGGGCAGGTGGTTCCTGGACAAGGCACATGGGGCTTTGGCCTGGATGTGAGGGGAGGCCTTGAAGGGGCCTCAGGGGCAAAGGAGGGGACCTGGGTTGGAAAGGTGTCTCTGGGACAGAGGGTGCCCAAGGGTCCGGTGTCCCCTCCACATAGGTTAAAACCCGACAACTCATCATACATATATTTAACAGACCAGAAGTGCTGATCTCTAGGCCTCCCCTGCCTAGCCCCTCCCTGCCTGACCCCCTAGAAGGACCACAAAGAGCTCTTTGCATAGATACAGAGTCAGGATTGGGCAGGGCCCCTCAACCCCTCCGGGAGGCCGAGGGAGTCCAGTCAGGGTAGCTGAGGGCCTTACAGGTCGCTTTCCCCGTAGAGGGCCGTGGAGAAGGACTTGTAGTCGAGGGCGCCAGGAGTGGCATCAGGCCCCTGGTAGGGCGCCATGCGGGCGATGCAGTACTCTGCCTGGTCGGGGGGCAGCTCTCTCCGCAGCTCCTCAGCAGTGATGAAGTTCTGGAGGCACAGGACAGGACTCTCAAGCACCCACTTCACCCACTTGACCTAGTGCCCAGTGTAGGCTGAGGTTCTGATCACTCGCCCCAGTGCTTCTGTAGGCCCTGCTCACCTTGTCTCCTGCCAGGACCTTGAAGGAGGCAATGACTTGATCGGCTGTGTCTGTGTCTGTGGTCTCTCTGGACATGAAGTCAATGAAGGCTTGGAAGGTCACGAGGCCACTATGGTTGGGGTCGACCACACTCATGATACGGTTGAACTCAGCATCACCCTGTGGAGAGGGCGTAGGGAGGGTACACATGACTTAGTGAGGCTGCTTACAAATTCAGTTTTGGAAGAATTCAAGAATAGAAAGGTCATGCCATCAGCCTGTTGGCCATAGCCTGGCTGTACCAGGCCTTGGGAGTTTGCCCCTTGGTCTCCCCCCCCCCAATGTTTCGGGAAGCAGGGGTTTGGGTCCACTGTCCCAGCTCTGGAGGGTGGGGAAAGAGAACGAGAAACAGAAGAGAGGGGGAGAGAGTTGGAAGACCGTTCCCTGGATATTTGTAGGAAGAGCGGGATTGGGGGGGTCACTGGAAGGACCCCAGCCCCTCAAGTGCAGCAGAGCAGAGGAGGAGGCAGGCAAGGCCGTGTTGCACTAGAGGGTGGAGGAGTGTCCCCAGGAAGATATGGAAGCTCAGGAGGCAGTGAAGGGGCTGGGGGAGGAGCAGAGGCAGGGGAGGCAGAGGCTGCATACCAGGCTGTATCCTGTGGAGATAAGCAGAGCCCTGAAGTCATCTGAGTCCATGCTGCCTGTCTGCTTCTGCTCCCAGGACGCAGGCATAGCAGAGGCCAGGCCCAGAGTAGGCCCCATGTGCACAGCGGACAGACAGCACAGTGGAGGGAGCAGGGAGGCAGGAGGCCCGGAGAGACCAGGTAAGGGGGAAAGTGATCAGAGAGACATGAGAGCCAGGGAGACAGCACATAATGGCAGGAGGAATGGTGAGAGGGAGGGGAGAGAAGAGAGAGAGAAGAGCAGTTAATGCCACAGTCTGCTGGGGCCCCAGGGTGTGCATACCTGCCGGTCATTCTCCACGTCGTAGCCCAGGCTGATGAGGCAGGCCTTGAATTCCTCAGGCCCCAGTGCCCCGCCATGGTCCTGCCGGGGGGCCATCGAAGGCAGGCGTACAGGGGCAGTGCAGAGACCAGGCCACAGAAGTGGGAGAGGGGCCAGGCCACATGCAGTGGGCAGGGGAGGAGGACACATGGGGAAGGGAAACACACAGTTAGAGGTGATGTAGACAAGGTGGTGGCCAGGGATGGGCAAGGCAGTTAGAGGGTCCCATGGCCTCAGTGGGGCTAGAGTGGGTATCATGGAGGACCAAGTCCAGGGCTCAAAGATAGAGGACCTTTCCCTGCCTTCAGGAGAGAGGGATAGGAGGCTGCACACTGGTGCCCACAGAAGCTGAGCAGCTGTGGTACTGGGTCAAAAGGTCATCAGGATCTGAATTTTAAAAACACTGCATGGGGGACCAGAATCCTATCTGCCTGGAGGGCAGGGTTCCTGCCCACCCTGTGGACAGTGGTCAATGGAATGGATGGATGGATGCAGAGATGAAGAGGGTAGGACAGGACAAAACAACGGGGAAAAAGGCCACACTGTGCCAGCACGGGGGTGGGGGGACAGCCTACCTTGTCGAAGTGGTTGAAGGATGCCCGGAACTCTTGCATCTGCTCCTGGCTGATGCCCTTGGCGTCTCGGGTAAGGATCTGGTTCTCCACCTCGTTGATGGTGCGGGCAATGGTGGTGAGCAGCTGCTCCCAGCCCACGCGGATATGCTGAGGGAGGAACACGTTAAGGCTGAGGGAGAAGAGCCTCTATACCACATCTATGGGCAAGGGTCCTGGCATCTCCTGGCTGCCCCTGCCAATCATGGGCCTCACCTACACATTATGTATGTGGCAGAGGCACAACTGCCAAGATGCTTGCATCATACACAACTCTTTAGAGCTATGTTGGCCACTGCTCAATAATGGACCCTCCGAGGGGGTGGAATCCCATGGCGAATTGTGGCACCATGTGTTGGCACACTGGAATGTGGAACTGGACTCTCAGGTTCCTAGCACAGCAATGCTCCTCATACTAGGGGACTGCCTAACAAGGGCCAGGGCTCTTTGCTCAAGTAAGGTAACAGGTAGGTGGGAATATGACCCCTCCAGACAAAAGGCAGTCTGACTCAGGTAATTCTAGATCTCTCTCTCCCTCTCCCTCTCAAACTTTTGGTGTTCTGAGACAGGGTCTCCCTCCACATGTGCTCCAGGCTGGCTAGAATTACTCCCACTCCTTTTGCCCTTAAGACAAGGATTTGGGCCATTGTCCAGCTTTCCAGTAACCTTTCCACAGTTCTTAAAGGTGTAGTGTGTGTGGGCGCACCTCCATGGTGTAGTTGGTGTGCTTGTTGTCGAAGATGAGGGCCTCCTGGATGAGCTGGTGCTGTTGCTCCAGCAGGTCCAGGTTGGGCTTGTAGTCCACAATGCTGCGCTCGTATTGCTTCAGGTGATTAAGCTGGTCTTCCAGAGTTCCGTTCATCTCGATGGAGATGCGCCCGATCTCCTGGAGGGACGAGATCCAGGTGACACCAGCCCTGGCTGCTGCCCCATCTGGAAGGCCTGTTGTTCCCTGCTGCTTTCATGCCACTCTCTGGTGCTGGCAGGAAGCCTGCACTACACAGCTCATCTGTGAGGCCCTGCACTGTGACAGGCTGACAGCTTTCACCTTTTGAGAGCACACAACTTCACCCTACATAAAGCTCCTCTGCTCCTTAAAAACTAGTAAAATAAAATATATATAAAAGGAGGGCAAGGCATTGGCATCAGGACTTGGCTGCTGGCTGAGCCCCCGTACCCATGGCTCCCCATCACTGTACTCTGAAACTAGTACCAGCCACCAACACACAGAGTGGTGAGCAAAAGCACCGAAGTGGAAGGCAGGCCAGCTCCAGGCTCAGATCGGACAGTCGAGGCTCAGACCAGCTTTGGCCAATCTTTAGCTAGGCTTTCTTTTTCATCTGCTGACCAGTAAGAGCTGAAATCAGGTCTGCTAGAGTCATGAAATCTGCAGCCCGGAACACAGGGACCACACCCAGCTCTCTCAGTTGACAGGTAGCCTGCCTGGGCTCACTGTCTGGGGGTGGGTGGGTGGCCGGCCTCACCTCCATCTTGGTCTGGATCCAGGGCCCCACCACATTGGCCTGGCTGGCAAACTGTCGGCGCAGGTGCTCATTGGACTGCTGCTTGCTCTGCTCCTCCAGGAGTGCATGATCCCGCTTTGGCACCAGCTGCTGTACCTGTGGGGGAGATGCAATAGCTGAGGTCAGGTGGTATCTTCCCCACCTGGCCAGTCCAGCCCTTGCATGCCCAGAGGGCCCTGACCCACCTTCTCCCACTTGGAGTTGATGATCTGGGGGGTGACGGTGGTGTAGGGGTTACTGCCCGACAGTTTGATGTGGTTGCTTTCGGCGATCCTTTGGGCCTCCTTGTGGATGGCCAGTATGGCCTCACGCTCCCTGTCCGCATCTGGCAAGGTGGACTTGAACTGGTCATGGGCTGAGATCAGGCCCTAGAAGACAGATGGGAGTAAGGAGTGAAGCCTGCCCTCCGGAAGCTTTGGTGTAAGGGTGTCCCCTAGAGGGCAGGGTAGGGCACCTCAATCTCCTCAATGGTGTGGACGATGAACATGTCCTGCAGGTCCTCCATGGCACTCTCCATCCAGTTGTTGAAGGGTGCAGCCCGCTTGGCATACTCCAGGTGCAGCTGATCGATGGTCTCGAGCTGCTTCTCTGTTTTCTACAGCGTGCAAAGAGGGACGGACAGGGAAGGGAAGGCAGGTCAGCCAGACCTGGGGGCCTAGAAATCTACAGATACCCAACATCCCCAAAGGGCATCAGGCTCTGGTGACACAGCCCTCCTCACCTCCAAGGCTTCCCTGCGACTATGGGTCAGGGAGCCCAGGGCATCCCACTGGTCGCAGATCTTCTGGCACCGTGTATTGACATTGTGGGAGTCGTAGTAGTCCAGCTCACTGTGAAGCACACAGAGTGCGATGAGCCTAGCAGGTGGGCAGGGCTGCACACACACTACCCCGTCTATCAGGTGACAGCAGTGAAGAACACCCCATTCTGGACTAGGCAGGTTTCTCGGCAGTTTTGGAGACTGTCCAGAAACTCACTCTGTAGACCAGGCTGGCCTTGAACTCAAGAGATCCGCCTGCTTCTGCCTCCTGAGTGCTGGGATTAAAGGCTTAAGCCACCACTGCGTGGCTCCTTCCCCTACATTCTGAGTGCTGGTATTAAAAGTGTGTACCACCACACCCAGTTCAACCTTGTTTAAGTCAGAGGACAACCTTCTAGATTTGTTTCCTCCCTCCCACCTTGGGGTTTCTGCTGCTGGGCTGCATACTTCAGGCTAGCTGGCCTGAGAGCTTCTGGGAAGTTCAGGAGGGTTACACAGCATCTAGCTTTTAGCAGACTGAGGCTGTGAGGCTAATGTAGCACTGGCTCTCTTTAGCTTAGTTTTGAGACAAGGTCTCTCACGGACCCTCCTGTCTCACCATGCAGATTTTTACGTGTGTTCTGGGATACAAACATGTCCTCATGCTTGTTTGAGAAATACTTCACAGACTGAGCAATCTGACCATGCGTGCTCCAGGAGGCAGGTCGCAAGAGGGCACCAGATCTCATTATAGATGGCTGTAAGCCACCATGTGATTGCTGGGAATTGAACTCAGAACCGCAGGGGAAGGGCTGCTCAGGGAGGCTCTCAGGGAAAACAAAATGTGCAGCTCTCTCTCTCTCTGAAGGTACTTCCTCTAGAGCCATGTCTAAAATACTGTTTCTGGGACCTAATATCTTAAGAACAGGCTAACCTGGTCCTCCAAGTCTATTTAGGGGCACCCCACTTGTCACTCATATGAAAGTGCCTCCATTGCTTTCCTTAGTTTGGACAAGCAGGTATCTGGAGGGTAACACCATGGTACCAAACAAAGTTATGGGTCCCAAGTACCATAGTTCAGCCTGTGGTATGCAAACAAGCACCCTGTAGCCCACAGTGGTAGGAATGAGGAACCAGCCCTGCTCCTATGGCCCCAATGGCACAGGTGGGAAGGCCCTGCAGTTTGTACAAGTCTGGGGTGACTAATGGGTGGAGGTGTCTACAGAAAGAGCAGCTCCAGCAAGGAGCTTATTTTGGAGCAGACGGCTATTTTAGGAGCTCCTCCAGGACCTGTGGATTTTCCATGAAGTAATGGGCTAGGCTCCCACTCCCTGGGCCCACTGCAATGGTAGAATAAGGGCCCCATTCACTGGCTCCTGAGGCGCAGTGTACTGTATGCACAAATTTATCTGACTGGGGCGGGGGAGAGGGAGACAGCAGCCATTTGGAAACTCTTACAGTGAATGTATTCTGAGCAGGAAAAACTGGGCAGGCAGAACAACAGGCTCACTGTACAGTGCTCCCCACATGGAGGAGGGGCCTGGAGAGCTACACCATGAGGCAGGCAGGGGAGAGGGACAAGCAACCAGAGTCTAGGTCCCTCACTCTTTTCACTGGTGTTGAAATGTAAGGCTCTCCCGGCATGAGGAGGACAGAACTCTACGCTGACGACGCCATAGGTGCACACATACTTGAGTTCCTGGGCAATTGCAGCAATCTGCTCCACACGGTCCTGGTGTGCAGCAAGGTCACTCTCGAAGGCCTCGTGCTTGCGGATCAGAGCTTTGATATCTGACAAGGTGGCTGTCTCATAGTCCCGGTGCTTCAGCATGGCCTCCTTCCCTGCAGATATGGCAGAGGGGCACCTGAACAACAGCCCGTCAGCCACAGAGCTATCCAAGACGGGAGGTGCAGCAATATGGACCACATTTATTACTCTAGAGGCTGGAGCTTAGAAACTCTTGGAACCGTCTTCCTTGCTCCTCAGGAATCTCTAAGTCCAGCTAGGTTCTGTGCAGGCTTAGAGGATTCCTGGTGTGCATGGGTCTGTGACAGATGTATCAGTGTAACTCCCGTGCTCTCAACAGCATCTCTTACTGGTGGGAGACACAGAGGGTAGGACAGTTGAAAAGTTACAGACACCCATTTGTGGAGGATGGAGACTGGGAGAAGCCCTTGGGCTTGCAGCCAGGCCCAGCGGGATCACGAAAGGGGTAGGAAGAGTCTGGGCCTAGGAGCTGTGCCTGGGCCAGCTCTTTGGAGGCTGCTCTCCTGGGTGGTGGTCCTACCCCAATCTTGTCGCCACACCCACTTTCTCGGCACAGTGGGTGGGGCTGTTCAGACTCTTTGAAGGGAGAAACACTGTTATTAGTCCTGGAGCCAGGCTAATTACATGCCCAGAGCAAAAGCCCAAGCAGCCATGCTAGTAAGTTAAGGGAGTGTAGAGGACTGGGGGAAAAGCCAGCCAGGACGTCAGTCAGGGTTCCACTTCTTCCTCAAGGAGCCCTGCTTCCAAGAGCCTCTGAGCCCACCCCCAGGTCTGCTCCCAGAGTACCCGACAAGCAGCTGGCAGCCTTGGTCAATCTTTCATTTGTAAAACAGTGCCAGCGACAGCACCTATCTGGCCTTGAGCCATCCTGAATTTTAGGCGATGGTTAAGAATAGAAAGCAGAGTCAGTGCCACCCCTGTCTCAGCCACGCCCAGGCTCATCTGCCTAGCAACTGCCAGGCGCCCCAGGCCAGGGCTGGCACCAACAGGCAAGAGGTGGGCCTGGAAAACTGACTCCACAGGCCTGCCACCCCTGCCCCAGGCTGGAGGGCTCAACCACAAGGCAAGCTTGCAATTCCCTTCTCCAAACTGCTTTCTCCCAAGGGTGGGAACCAGAAATAGCAGCTGAGAAAAACTCAGGCCTCAGCTGTTTCATCAGTGAACTGGCAAGTGTGTCTTGCAGGGCAACCAAGAGATGTATGTGAGACTCATTTGTGTTTGGTTTTATTCCCAGGCGGTCACGTCCCCCTGGGAAGCATCCACGTGAGCTCTGCCACTACTGAGCAGCCCCTTCCCACAGGGCAGGCTGCTGTAACTAGGACCCAGCAGTGGAGAGGGGCTATAGATCAGCTGTCCTCAGGATTTTACAATGACTTAGAATACAGGCTGAGCTCAGAAGAGTGGGCATGTTTGCCTGGGGACTCAGGGCTGGTGGGAGGGATGGGTGGGTGTGTGAAGATGGCAACAGAGATTGGGCCTATCTGCAGCTAGGGCTCATTCCTAAATTCCTCCAGTGCAAGCCTACTCCCAACTATTCCCAGAGGAGTCTTAGGAGTTACCATGCCCACAGCCTCATGAAACTAGCTGCCCACGCCTCTGGCAATCCTGGGCTGGGTATACCACCTCATTTGTTGAGAACCATGGGATAATCTAGAAAATGACAGCAGAAAATACCTTAGCTATGTGAGGGGCACAGGTGTTATGGCATTCCTTACATACTTAGGGGCCCCACAAGAGAAGTGTAAGCATATATGCCTGAGTCTTCTCGGGGCAGGGCTTACCCACAGGGCCAAGCACAGCTAAGTGACTCATATCCACAAGCATATGTGGGGTATTTTGTTTGGATTCTCAAGACAGGATCTAACACTGTAGTCTAGAATACTCTGGAGCCCTCTATATAGCCCAGTATGACCTTGACCTTCTGCCTCAGTTTCCCAAGTACAGAAATTACAAGCATCTGGCTGGACATGTATGTGTGTTGAATGAGTTGAATAAATTAACTAAATGAGGGCCCCCGTTCCCTCCAATGTGGCATCATACATAGCCAAGGAAGGTGCCATCACACCTCCTTGAAGGGGCACCACATGTGAGGCAGGAGGCACTGACCTAGCTTACTGCGTCTTCTGTTTCTTACACACTCTCCTTGGCAGAGAAGGGAAACTGGGCTGCTTTGGATAACAGCAGGGCTGAGTCCATGTGAGAGCAGGAGCATGATGAATGCAGTTTATGTGGGCTGTGTGCCCGCACAGGTGAGGGGGCTCCCTGCGAAGCCTTGGTGGAACAGATGGAAAACCACACAGAGCAGCCAAGAAAGGGCAAATCAGAAGAGCAGCAGTGGTGGGGAGTGGGGGCGAGGAAAGGGAAGTTTCCTCTGGAGGGGTTTTCGTGTTTTAGAATCAAGATTGAACTCAGGGCCACCACTGAGTGACAGCTGGCTGTGAGTGTGGCACGGTGTGCCCTTTCTTCTCAACATTCATTTTCTGAGGCCTTTAGGTCTCCTGGGCATCTGGAATCTCAGTGATGAAGTGGGTCTCGACCAGAGGCCAAGGACGTGATGGAATTCTACATCCTGAGCCAGAAGCCAGGCAGCTGCAGGGCTGCTGGGAAGCAGGCTTTGGGACAGGGTGGTGACAGTCAGGGAGCGCCAGCTTCAGATCTGCCTGTAGAGCCAGAAGGCGGCTGGAGAGATAAGACTTACGCATTTGGGCCAAGGTGGTGGGCTGGGAACTGTTCTCGGAAGAGACAGGACAAGTACACAGGCACAGGGAAGAGTCTTGGCTGTGTTCTGGATAATCCAGGAATGGGCTCACCTATAAGCCATCTTAGGTCAGAGCCAAGAGGCATAACGGAGTGCCTTGCTGCTTAACACAAAAACCATAACCAAAACCTGCTTAACCATAAACCCAAAGCAGCATTTCTGCAGCCAGGAGAGGACCTTAGCAGACCCCACATGGCAGGGACTATGTGTGCATGCACACCTGAGAGTAGAGAACAGAGTGAGGGAACATGGGACACGTACCATCAGTCCAGGCCTCATGGATGGAGGCCTTTTGCCGGAACTTCTCTGCCAGGTGGTCAAGCCGCTCCAGCCTGCGGATCTCATTCAGCAGCCATTCTTCATAGCCCTTCTCAGCCTGCTCCAGGTGCTGCCAGCCATTGTTGATGTCCTGTGGGGCAGGAGACGGAGAGCAGGGCTCTCACCAAGTGTTGGTGGGCAGCCTACCTGAACCTTACCCTCAGTTCTGTCTACATGGGCCAGCATGCTGTGTGTGTGTGTCGGGGGGGGGGGGGGAGATACTCACAGAAGCCAGGAGATGGCTTTGAATCTCCAGGGGCAGGAATTATAGGAAGCTGTGAGCTGCGTCATGGATGTTGGAACTGAACTCAAACACTCTGCAAATGCCTAACTACTGACCATCTCTCTAGAAACATAAACATTGACTCTTCTGGTCTAACTGAATGATGCTCACAAATCAATGGATGGATTCTGCCAAGGAGACTACAAAAGGTGTCTTGCTGTCTCTCCTTTTATGAAGGATCTCAAGACACTTGTTAGCCGTGGTGTCCACACAAACTGTGGTGTGGCTAGGGGTAGTAGTGCAGAGAGTTCTGTGTGTAAAGCTAAGGAGAAACAGTGGAAAACGTGAAGCACCCTCACCATCCCTGCCTAAAGGCTGATTTAAGATGATGCCAGCCAAGCACTGTGATGCCCCGGGCCCTGGGGGGAGGGGGTAACTCACTGAGACCATCCTGCCCTCAGAGGGCATGAAGGCGGGCCGGTTGCTGAGACGGAGTTTCGTCTGCAGTGTGTTGAAGTTGATCTCTAGCTGGCACTTCTCCTGCACCTTGGGGGGCTTGTGAACACGCCGATAGTCTCGGAAGTCCTCCAGCTTCTGCTGCATCTCCTGGATGGTCTTCTGAGGTACACGGTCCTCCAGCCAGGGGATGGTGCGCCGGATCCACTCCAGAAGCTGCGGGCCCGTAGGAAGACATGCAGAGGTGCTAATGTGGCCTCCCCTCAGCTACAGGGTCCTCAGGACTGACTACTCCTGCTGGGACCCTTCAGCAGAGCTCTGGGAATGTGATGCTACTGGAGCACTGGGCTGACCCTGCCTCCTGTTCATGCCTCTGCTCCCAATCTTCCTTGCCCAGATTGAAGTGGGTAGTTCCAAATCTACTGTCCCTTCCCAGAAGACCCCCTTCCATTCACTGACATATGACTTGTGACTTCCAGCATCACTGACCACATCTGTAGAGACTCTTGGTCTGCCTGGGTTTAGGGACGGTAGCTGACACAATAGTAAGGGCCTACAGTGTGTTTGCCTCAGTTAGGTGGCCAGTGCATACACAAGGCCTGTCACTGAAAAACAGAAAACTGAAAGAACAAAAAAAAAAACCAAACATATTCTTATGACCTACTCTGATCTTTGACAGGGTGAGGAAGAATACCAACAAGCCAACAGACTGGGCCATCAAAAATAATCCAGAACAGAGAAGTCAGTTATCACCAGCACAGATAAACAGAGTGGCTTCTCAGTGGCAAAGACAAAGCCAAGAACAGAGGCACTGAGCTGGTGAATAGCACCCAAGAAGACTTCCACCTTGTCTTGGGAATGACAGTGGCCCCGTTTTTTTTTCTTTTCTCTTTTGCCTTTTGTTCTATCAGCCCCGACTGAAACCAGGGCCTTGTGCGTGTTAAACAAGAGCCCGACAACCAACCACATCCTAGCCCTAGCCCCACCAGTATCAAATCCTCAACACTTTGGGTTGTTGACTGCTGAACATCCTTCAAGTTTTCCCAGTCCTTGCAACCTTAAAGCCTGAGACGAGGATGTGCTTGGAGCACCGGTGCTCACCTAGCACACATGAGGACCCATGTTTGACACCCGGCACCTCAAACCAGTAACCCTGAAGTCCTGTTTCTAAGGAATCATGTTTCTAAGAATATACATGCTCTTTGGAAACAGAAACTGAACATCTCGATAGGAACCCAAGCTCTGGACTCAAACATGGTGACTGCCAAACCAAAAGTCCTGCACTTCATATTTTCTAGGTCTCACTGCTGCATCTGCTTTCACAGCAAAATAATGTTTGTTATTCCAGTACATGAGAGGTTGGGGGCAGGAGGATCAGAAGTTCAAGGCCAGACTGGGCTACATAAAACTACATTTACTCCTCCTGCCTTCCTGTATACCCCAGCCCAACCCCCCAAATTCTAAACCTTTATTTTTTTATTTGATGTGTATGAGTATTTTGCTTGCATTATGTCTATGTGCCACTGGCCCCCAAAGGCCAGGAACTGAACTCAAGTCCTCTGGAAGAGCAATAATTACTTCCCAGCCCTCCCTGCCTGTATTCACTCTGGCGGGACCTGGAGCACACACTCACATCACTGGCCAGACGCTCGTAATCTTCCATCAGGTGTTCATTCTCTTGGTTCACAGCCAGCACCTTGCAGATCCGGTTGGCAGCAGTCTCCGCCTGGGATGGGGAAGCTCACAGTCAGGGCTGCCTGGGGCTGTGGACCCTCCCTCCTAACAAGCAGGCCCCTTGAAAGCAGCTTGTCCAAGACCCACAAAGAACTCCTCAAAGGAGGAAAGGAGAGAAAGTGCGTGTCCAGTAGGATGATGGCCTTGAGCGGCCATGTCCTTGGGGCCTTGTTGCAGAAGGGTGGCAAGCCCTTGCTTAGAACCAAACCTCTAGTGCCCAGGAATGGGTAGGGCTGTTCTGAACCTAAGAACTGCAAAGAGTCTCCTCTTGAATGGGAGCATCACTGGAGGTGAGGGTGCTGGTACCATGGAGTCCCTGTGGACAGTGCATGCTCTACCCCCCTCTGGCTCCTACACAAGTGCAGCTGACTAAAGAAACTCATATGAGTACGTCATGACTTGAGGGGCAGAAGGAAGCACAGGGAGGGTAGAGATACAGAGCTGGCCCCTGGTCTCAAACTCTAGAAACCTGGGTGAGGGGAAAGTGCCACACAGGAGAAGGGAGGCAGGTACCTTTCAGGCAGCATAGAAAAGGTCCAAGAAGAGTTGGAACGGCAACAGAACAGGAACAGAAATAGTGAGGAGGGTCTACAGAGTGATGAGGAGGAAAACAGAGGCTCGGGAGCCAGCTCCAGGCCCAGTGCGCTTTCCCATACACCCGTGGCACAAGGATAGGTAGGGCCGACAGAGCAGTCACAGGCGGTGTTAATTTAGGTGTACACACACGCCACAGGCCATGCTGCAGGAAGCACCCAGGACTAACACCATGACTTGTTCTGGGGTGAGACTCACAAGGGCCTATGCTGGAGGTGCCGCTGGGGTCAGCTTCTTCTGACCCTAACCAAGCATATCACTTACTGCTGGTACCCCAAGCTCTAGCCTCTTCTGCTGCTAGGGTGCTGTCAGCCAGCTGTTCTGCTTCATTGCTGGGCTTGGGATATTGTAGGTGCTCAGGACTGATAAGTGTGTAAAGGAAGAATGAATGTTTTGGTGACCACACAGGGAAGATAGCACTCTTGTGCTAAGCCTAAATTCACCCATAAAACACTTTTTGAGCCTGGCGGTGGTGGCGCATGCCTTTAATCCCAGCACTCGGGAGGCAGAGGCAGAGGCAGGCAGATCTCTGAGAGTTCGAGGTCAGCCTGGACTACAAGAGCTAGTTCCGGGACAGACACCAAAGCTACAGAGAAACCCTGTCTCGAAAAACCAAAAAAAAAAAAAAAAAAAAACCAAAGCACTTTTTGAGGAGAATGAATTGACCTCTGGGGAAATGACAGCAACAGTAAAAGGCACTGCTAGGTGTCCTGAGGGTACATTCTTTGATGAGAAAATTAATCTAGCAGAATTCCCCACTTTCCTCCCTGCACGACTAGGCTGACATCTACCTTAGAGGGTAGGCCAAACACAGCTTTCTGAGCTCAGATGTCTCCAAACTTGCAACTGCTCTGCCCTGGACTTTTCTGCCAGTAACTAACCAACTACTCCCTCCACCAGGCCCAAGGTCAGCTCCAGGTGTGGGGGCATTTCAGACAGGAGGAAAAGCAATCACGACGCGAAGCTAAGGGGCTGTGGGTGTGTCCAGTGGTGGTCATGCTGTTAATTGGAGCTGCACTACTTATTCCCACTCAGTCTTCCTTACCAGCATGCGGGAAAGATGGGGCATATCCTCCCTCCCCATGTCCGCCAGCAAAACAGATACAAAACCTAACCCATGCTGGGCAGATGGGAAAGGGGCTCTGAAAGCTGGCCATTTGGGGAGGGGTCTGGAAAGAATTGGGCAGCCTTGCTGTTTAGGCTCGAAGCTCATTATTTGATGCCTAGGAAAATCCTGTGAGGGGCGATAGGATTCTCACCTTATAAATGAGAAACAGGTAAAGTAGCCTATGCAAGATCATGTGCCAAGAGGTGGCAAAGCAGGGTCAGGCCAGACTGTCCACAGTGAGGCACTCACTGCATCTAACAGTCTAAGAAGGCAACCTACAGGGAGCTGGATAGATGGCTCTGTGGTTAAGAGTACCAGCTGCTCTTCCAGAAGATCTGGGGTTCAATTCCAAGCACCCACATGGCAGCTCACAACTGTCTGTAACTCTAGTTCCAAGAGATCTGACACCCTTATACAGACATACTTGCAGGCAGCAAAAAATCATTGCATATGAAATAAAAATTAATCATTAAAAAATGTTTAAAAAAAAAAGAAGGCAGTCTAGAGAAGACAAACAGGTACAGTGTCTGAGCCTCAGTTTCCTTTCCTTGGAGAGGGCCCAGCGAAGCAAATGTTCCCCAAACAAGCACCTACCCCTCCTTAGCTCCTGGGCCACTAAAATGATGCTTTTGTCCAAGCCATTTTTCTAGATCAAAAGGGCATAGAAGTGCCCAGCCTTCTACATAGAAACTTGAGTCCCTGACAGGAGCCAGGGGTGGTGTGAGGTCAGCAGACCTCAGGGAGACACAGGGCAGAATAGACAAGCTGACCTGTCCTGCCTGCACAGGCCCAGAACCAGCCTGCTCTCAGGAGTCTCCCGAGCAACTGGAAAGGAAAAAGTTTTCTGAAAGGAGATTCACCATACTTGTAGCCCTGAAGTAGAGGCAGCGACAAGCAAGGGGTCATGCCCCAGCTTTATCATCCATAGTGATATTGGACTTCTGTTTCCCTGTCTGTGGTTAGAGCTGTGTCACCAGCTCCCAAAGGTAGCTATGCTCAAATGCAAGAATGTCTGAGGCTTTGAGACAGACACAGCCTGAGGCTGGTCAGCCAGGGCTCTGCCCAGGTACCTGTGGACCGACACTGCTGACTTGAGTGACAGAAGGGTCCTCCCACCCTGGCTCACCTTCTGGGCCCCCGAGAAAGCGTGGTAGAAGCAGGACACGTAAGTCATGATGGCCTTCTCATCTGGCCTCAGAGTGCCCACAATATCTGCGCAGAGAGAGAGAGAGAAAGAGAGAGACAGGAGAGAGTGAAAGACGCAGGAGGGAGGTGGCCAGCCGGCCCAAGGCTCATGCGGGAAGAATAGTGCTTGCTCTGGACTGGAAGCCAGGGGAGCTCAGGTCTGGGGGATATTGCGCTGCCAATGTGTGCAGAAGGGCTGTTTTTTTGAAACCTGAGTAGAAAGAATTGGGTCACCTGAACTACCAACCATTTTTGCATAAACTCCTAATGATGTTGGGCACCTAGGAGGTAGAGGCAGGAAGAGCTAAAGTTTGAGGCCAATCAGAAGCTACAGAGTAAAATTCTGCTTCAAAGAGTCAGGCTCGGTGTCACACACTGGCAATCCTGCTAAGATCACTGAGTGTTCAAAGTCAGCCTGGTCCACAGAGAAAATCCTCCTAGGATTGATTCCAGGACACCAGGGGCTACATCAAAAGATGTTATCTCCGGGGAAAAAAGAAAAAAGAAAACAGGCCAGGCAATGGTGGTGCACACACCTTTAATCCCAGCACTTGGGAGGCAGAGGCAGGTGGATCTCTGTGAGTTCAAGGCAGCCTGGTCTACAATGAGGGTTACAGAGAAACTATACTGAAAAATAATCAAAAAATGAAAAACAAAACAAACAAAAAACCAACAACAAACCCCCAAGTGGTAGCACTTGCTAGCACTTGGGAAGTGGACAAAAAGAGTATCAGGACTTTTTACAGCTGGCTGAGCTACATGAAGCCCTGTCTCAAAAACAAAACAATAAAACCCAAAAAACAAACAAAAAACAAAACTGGAGAGATAGTTCAGCAGTTAAAAACTAGCTGCTCTTCCAGAAGACTTGTGGTTCAATTCCCAGCACCCACATCCATCCAGCTCACAACCATCTGTAACTCTAGTTCCAGGGGATCCAACACCTGGCCTCCCTTGGCAGCAGGTACACGTGGTACACAGATACATATGCAAGCAAAACACACACATAAATACCCGCCCCCCAAAAAAGAGAACCCTAGGAAAAGGTTTCCCAGGCCCTAGAGTGACGCACAATTGCCTACCACTAGCGGCCTTTTGCTACCCTGCTTGCCTCAGTCTCCCCGGGTATCACCTCCACACTCGCCTCACCCTGCCTGTGCAGTCTCACTTCTGGTGAAGCCCCTTTCCAGCTGATAGTCCCAGCTACCAGTGGACCCAGCCGCCTCTACAGCACCACCCTGTCCCCTGGCCTCCACTGACTCTTCATCACGTCACATGACCTGTCTGCCCCATCTACTAGGAAGTAAGCTTCTCTGAAGCAGGAAATCTGCCTGTGTCCTCACTGCCTGAAGAGAGCCTAGTATACAGTAGGCACTCAATCGACTGAGCAAGGACTAGATAGGCGGCAACGCCCAGGACTGAGGGAGCTGGCTTCTAGTCCAAGAGAGGTCACTGCTGTCTGCAAGAGAAATGAGGTGAGCATGGGAGGCGAAAGGCAGCAGCGGCATTGGGCAGTGGCGGCGAGGAGGGCTGCCTGGCCCTGCCCGGTACCTTCTGCGCTCCTGAAAAGGCATGGTAGAAGCTGGATACATATGTCATTATGGCCTTCTCGTCGGGCCGGGCTGTGTTCACGATGTCTGTAAGTGAACAACAAGGGTTAAATGGCCCAAGCATGGGTGAGGCCACTTGTTAGGACCCACAGGCCCCCAAAGTCACAACTAAGCCAGGGGAAAGACCCTCTAAGCTGATTCAACGCCAGTTAGGCTGAGCTACACCCTAACCTCCCCCAGGGTCTCAGAAAAGGCCAAAGCTGTGGGAACTGAACTGGAATGAAGCCACTTCCTTTCTCTGAGAATGGCCTCAAAGGGCAACAGGACAGTGAACTCCAAGGGCCACCAGAGGCCAGAGGCATGGGTCTTGGCTGGGGATAGTGTTGGCTGGGAAATGGAGCAAAGAGCCGGAAAAGGAAAAAACAACATTCCACTTTGGCAGGCTCCAGACCCCAGGTCTTCAGTTGGTTAGGAGAGGCCCGGGTCATTAGTAGGAAGCCAGGGGTCAGCCTCTTCAGCCACCTTGCCCCTCTGCAAGTCTAGACAGTCCGTGATCCCAGAAAACTATTTAATCACCGTCCTTTTCCCCTTTTCTGCCATTCTGGATGCAGCAGGCCAACTCTGGCTCATGTTACCACCTTGGGTTCACACGACCTTTCTCTCTGGCTCAATGAGATCCCCGAGGTTTCCCTAGGCTTGGTGAGTTGCAGAGCCCAGCCAAAGCTAGGCCCAAACAGATGAGGTCCCAGGAACATAGGGAGGTGCTCACCCTCAGCATCCAGCATCTTGGGGATATCAAGGTATTTTTCAGCCACTTCAAAAGCGTTGTTCAGGTTGGTGACTGGATCATCCTGGGGGAGCAAGGATGGAGAATTCCATCAGGAGCAGAACCCAGATAAATGTAAAAGGCAAGGGGCTGGCCTGAGACAGGAGAGCCCTGAGGAGCAGGGTTGGAAAGTGCCTTAGGAATTTTCATCCCTGTGTGCTATACAGGGAGAAAGGTTTCCTCAGTCAATCCCTGTGTTCTAAGCCCTGCGGGTGAGGTCCAGGCTTGGGAGTAAAACACCCCAGTGCCTGTGCAGGACCCCACTGCTGCAGGAACAGCTAGGGCTGCTCAACAAGCCTGATCTGCTTCACTCCCCTCACCACTTCTCAGTCTCAGCAGAACCCCTGCTCCTGCCACACCCAAGCAGGCTGGGTACAGGTACTCCCCAATGTTCCTGACTGTGTTCTCTCGGTCTCCAGGGCCCTTCTCCAACAAGAGCAGCTCAGGGTACCAACATGATGCAGCAGCTGGTTGGCTGCTTTGGACATGGTTCCCTGCCTTTTCCAGGAGATTAGGCTTTCAGCTTTGTGTAAGAAAACAAGAGCAAGATTGCACTGGAAATGGTGGCCACCTGGAAGGTTTGAAGCTCCTTTCCTCCCCCAGACAGAAGAATGTTTCTAGAATCCAAAAGGTCAAGAAAGGGGGTCAAAGGTTAAGCAAGACAGGATGTAAATCAGTCCAGCCAGTTGTAATGCCAATGAAGGGAGATGGACAGTGCCCATCTAGGGTGTCTAGGAGGTGAGCGTCAGCAATCGGCAGCCCTTGGGGATAGGAACCAGAGACACTTACCTTCCTCAGTTTGTCATACTCAATCAGCTCAGGTCTGTGCCGGTGGATGAGGGCATTGAAGGCCAGACCATCCTTCCAGCTATAAGAGAAGGCAAAGGTTATGAGCTGGGTCCTTGCTACCCTGGGAGTCCTGCTCACCCCTGTGAGCCTACAGCAATGACTAATTCCCATAAACAGAAGGCTCAGTGTGCAGCAGGCACTGCAGCGACACAGTATGCCAGGACTGAGCACAACCTCAGAAGCCAGACAGTCGGGGTAAAGTATGGTAAGGTAGTGATTTGGCACTGACAATGTGATTTTGAACAAATCACAGAACTGCTTCCTCAGTTTTCCAGCCTGTAAAGTGGGGATAGTGGCAGCAGCTATCTCAGAGCTGCTACGAAGATTAGATTAATGCTTTCCCAGAACCTCACACGGGACACATACTAGGTTGTTTGCTCATCGGTGAGATGGCCTAAGCAGCCGAGCACTGCATACCAAGGGCTCATCAAACAGAATAGGCCTGCACCAAGGGACAGCTCACTATGGAAGGTGGGTGGGATCCTGAACCCTGGCTGATCCAATCATGGAGGCACAGGCCAGGGGTGGGCAAAGTGCCTGGGAGTTGGGTGGCCTGAAGTTCTCTAGAGCAAAATGATCCCTACAAAGTTACAGGCTAGACTAGGTACATTCCCTTCCCCAAGATCCTGTTAGGATTGGTTCCTTCCAGGATGGATTTCTCTATCACCTGCTCAGAATGGCTCTTCTCCCTACTTCCCATTGCCTCATTGTTTGAAATGAAATGAGCAGCCCAACATTTGTATTTGGGTTGCCTACTGGTCCTCTGTTGGAAGGCAGGTGAACGCTGCAGCGAGCCAAACAGTGAGGTCAACTGCAGGCAGCAGAGCCACCAAGAGAAACCATGTGCTTTGAAGGACAAAGCACAACAAGCAAGGTCCTAATATCAGCATGGGGGCCCTCAGAGAGGCCAAGAACACAGCAGGGTCCTGTGGATCCTGTCCCAGAGGCTTAGGTAAAGTCATGCACTGAATGAGTCTAAGTTCAGGAGTACCCCAAGCAGACAACTGCCTCCTGCTGCCATGGTCTCACGAGGCACAAACTCTGTCTATCCCAGTTTATAGTAATTGCACCTATCCTGACTCCCTCACCCTAGGAACAGCAGACCCCTTGGCGGGCTGAGTTTTGCTCACCTTACCAGATGGAGGACACCTCTTAAACTAAACACAATAGCAATCTACGCACTGGTCCCTCTTGCAAAGTCCAAAAAGCCTGTGACCTCTGAGAGCCATCATGCTTGAGGAAGAAGTGCAGAGTTCACGCAGCTCTTTTAAAAACTCCTGTCTAAACAGACTTTCCAGTGAGCACACAGGCGCCTATCAGGGACTTACTGAGGACTGCTATATCCCAGACCAGGACAGAAACATAAGGAAGCACCTACCTGATATGGAAATTCTGGACGTTGACGTTTTTATATGGCGCTGTTTTTCTCTGGCACCAGAGGAGGAGCCCTTCTTTGGCAGAGGTCTCTGCAAAGCAGACAACGACAGAAAGATAAGATCACAATTAAAGCACAGAATTGGGCTCAAGCTGAACAGGCCTTTAGCCTCAGGTCTGGGACAGCAGGCATCATAACAACAGCAGCAAAGGCAGCCGCTCCCATTCTGGATGTGGATAGAGTTCTGCCCACCCAAGTGCCAGTACACAGAGCCCAGCTCCGAGAAGCCTTGTCACTGGGGTTACCCTAGAAGAGTGGCAAGGACAGGATCTGAATCTGCTCCCCGTGCCTGACTAGGCTATGATCAGTCACTAGGCCACATGGTGCGTGAGTCCTGGAGACTAGCCTCAGGACTATAAGGAAAATAAGACCCTGGAAGCCATCTTTTGCTTGTGGGAGTCCTATGGAGACAGGAACACATTTATGGGGTCACCATACTGACCCAGCATCCAGGAGTCCCACCATTCACTGGCCTCATGGTTTTTCTCATTCTGTGGTGCACATGAAGGCTAGGTGGAAGTGGCAACATTCCTGGATGGCCTAAGCAGGTCAAGACATACACCCTCAATGGGTATGTTGAGCAGAAAGAGAAGAAGCCAAGCCCAACTCCACCTGCATTTGTTCTGTGTACAACAGTGCCAGTCATTCTGGTCTACTTCATGAGGAGAACAGGGGGTTGGTTCAAGAACTGGAGGTCACAAAGCACGAGTGTCCTGGGGTAACCTGGGACCAAGAAGGGCTGGGCCCCAAGCAAGCATGGAAGCATGGAGAGAAAACTGGGAGTTCTTTCTTAATACACCCATCCTAGAAGAGTGAAGAGGCAGCTCTCTGCCACGGTTTACCTTCCACGGAGATGTCTTGGATGGCGAAGCGGAGGATGATGGTCCAGATCATTCCCAAGGTCATCTTTGCATTGCCATCCACAATCTCTGCACATGGGACAGAAGGCAGGGGCAGAGAAGGCTGCTGATGAGCATCAGGCTCCTTACCTCACCCCAGGACTAAGTAGGTCTTTACTCAATCCACTGGCTATACTATCACCCAAGGACCAGCCACTTCCTTTCTAATCCCCTTGCCACCATGCACGTGATCTCCTGCACAACTAGACAGTGCTGTCTTCTAGTGGGTCTGCAGCCTGCATGTATGCACAGCAGGGATCCCTATTTAAAACTTGTATACAGCAGACAGTATTAGGAAAGCATTCTACCACTTGAGCTATAGGGAAGATAGGAGAATGCAATGTCTGTCCTGTCTTCCCAGGATTCCCAGTTGGGGATCCAGACACTGAGCAGGGCTACTTGCCCCATTACTGCATGGGACCAAAAAGCTCTCCTATCAGAAAAGCTAAGCTAAGCTTTAAGAGGGCTGGGTTCCTTCAGTCAAGGGACATGCCCTACCCCACAGCTGACACAGGTATAGGTTGGGCAGAGATCTGGGAAGAAGAGGCATGATACATCCACCAGGTGCTTCTGTGACCTACAGCTGTGCTTCAAACTGGTCCTCATAATCCCGAGGAAGAAGTCATGTTCTTCGATTGTCAGACCATTTAAGGCGCCAGGGTCAGCATTCTTAAGCACTTCCCATGAAGCTGCCCTGTACCCTTGTCTAGGCATGTGACAGTCATAGGGATTGGGACAGAATCACTAAGGGCTTCAAGAGGACGGGAACATTTGCAGACAGAGCTTTTCTCCAAATGAAGTGGGGCCTGGAAGGCAAGCGGGTCCCTCCTTTCACCCCTCTGTGTTTACAGACAAGCCTCTGAGCAAAACAAACGCAGCTGTGAGAGCGCGGGCTGGAGCAGAGCCCGGAGCAAAGACCTATGAGAGGACAGGAAATCTCTGGGCCTTACTGAATGTCGGGGTTTGGGCTTTTTAAACAAACACCAACCACCTCTAAGGTGCCATGCAAGGTTTGGCACTCCTCTCCAGAGGTTCCAGGCTGGCGCAGGGCCTTGGCACTCAGAGGTGCACACTCTGGCCTAAAGTCCCGGCCAAATTCTCAGTCCTATCATTAATGGCAATTAGTTTTGTTTTCTCAAAGCTAGAACGGCATGGATGTCCGGGAAAGAAACTCTGCTCTGACTAATTGCTGGCAGCCTCTGGGCTCCATCTAAAGGTGCCTGGGCCCTAAGGAGCTGCTGTTCTAGAGTGGGCTGGCCTGCGGCTGGTGGCACAGATGTGGGAGTCCATGGGTATCTAGGCCGTGTACTCAGTCTATGAAGCTGGATCAAAGCCTAGGGGCTGACTTTTGACCTCGGACATCCTGTACCAACACCCTGCTCAGGTTGTTTGCTCCCTTCTCTCCTTGTATTTCCTTCTACCCATATGGAGTAGGCAGAGATGCTCTTGGCAGACAGAAATCAGGTCATGTACAGAGGGTCTAGTTCACAAGGACTCTTCCTCGCCCCTAGTGCATACTAGCTTTTCCTTATGGATGCAGAGGCTGAGGATCCTTCATGCTATCAAAGGCAGTAGCTCACTGCTGCTCACTGCTGAGAAGGCACTGGGGTTGGAAGTGCGAAGCTTTCTGCACTTAGCACAAAGAAGTTCTGCCTGGGAGTACAGCTGCCTGGGCACCCATCCCCGCTCACCTTCTGCCCCAATGGACACTAGCTTGACTCCCTTGCTGGCGATGAAGTCCAGAGCTTTGTTCACATTGTTGATCTTGTGCACCCGCATCTTCCCCCGCTCTGGCTTAGGCAATCGCTCCCCTGGGAAGACAGGTGATGAGGGTCTTTATAGCTGCCCAAGACACTCCAGCCTTCTACACAGGCTGAAGCTCCTCCCGGTGGCAAGAGGATAGTGGCAGTACCTGCCAGGACAGGGTACAATGTGGGCTGCCCAGTGCTCCCTGAGCCTCACCTGAAATGACCTCCAGGAGAAGCATGAGTTTGAGCCCGTCCCGGAAGTCCTCATCAATGTTCTCAATCTGAGTGCCAGCCTTCCGCAGGTGGGAGTTGCACCAGGCTGTGAAGGTCTAGGGAAGAGAACGGAGAGGGGATGGAAGGTGAACAAGCGTCAGGGTTTCCACCAGCAGTACTGACCCTGAAGCCACCTTCTACACACATCAGGACTTAAGACAGGGTCTCATGTAGCTCAGGCTGGACTCAAACTCATAGCCCTTCTGCCTCCAACTCCCAAACACTCAGATGATAAAAGTTTGACACCACATCCAGCTATATAAATTTTCTTCCTGGTCTTAAAAGTGATCCAGGCAGGCAGTTAAAGAGGGCACTGACAGCTGGGCGATGATGGTACACACCTTTAATCCCAGCATTCTAGAGGCAGACAGGTGGATTTTTGTGAGTTCAAGGTTAGTCTGGTCTACAGATCGAGTTCCATGACAGGATCCAAAGCTACTGAGAAACCTTGCCTTAAACCCCACCCCCCCAAAAAAGAGGACACTGAAGCCTATGGTAAACGTGCCAGCCACAAAATCACGTGGGGAATAACTTAAATGTGGACTTCAATGCCAAGACTACAGAAAGTGTCACTGCCTGGTATGCCTGACTGGTAAGCTCTGGATGCTACAAACAGGCCTAGGAGCATAGGACCTCACTCCAGGCAGACACTGGTTCAGGGGGGCTTTCTTCACCCCACTGAAGGAGAACCTCGGCTATGGCCTTCCTATTACTGTCAGATACGAGGGTGAACAAAGCAATCCACAAATCAAGACACACCGGCCTTTCTCGGAGCCTGGCAGCCAAGTCCTCCCAGTTAAGGTCCAATTTTGTCCCACAGTTTGCTGTCTTGCAGGTCAAATACCTGGCCTCTCTACAAGGCCCATTCTTACAAATCTTGGAAACTAGATGTGCCTTTGGGGTGATAAGGTAAGTGGAGAAGGCAGCCACATCTGAGGAGTGTCTGAAGACGGGCAGGAGGTGAAAGCACACGTTCTGGGATGGAGAGTTGCAATACTGCAAGCAGTGGTAGAACACCCAAGTGCAGGGCCACTCAGCACCTGCAAGCTGGAGCGTGTTGTCTGCCACAGAAGCGACTCACGTCAGTTAATGCCAACAAGCCTAGGCGTCTTCTGGGGAAACTGGCCCTCGCCCTCCCACAGCACAATCTGGGAAAACCCAAGCCTCTGCTTCTCCTAGGAGCCCCCAGAACAGAAACAGGCAACCCGCCAGGAACATGCAAGAGCACATTCCATGCCTGGGGTGTAAGCAAAGGCCACACGGGGTGCCAAGGGCTTCCATGGAGCATCTGGCCAAGTATTATGTGTTTTGACAACTGCCGTCAGGCCGGCTCATTCAGAGACTCCACACAAAACACCTCCCAGACAAAGATGCTGTCTAATTAATACATCAACCTACAATGAGGACTCAACAACCGACCTCTGCTGCCATGCAGGGTTCCTTGACTGGGAGACAGAGAGACCCCTCCTGGTTGCACACTGCTATTTCTCAACTAACCATGCCTCTGCCTACTTTTGTGGCCTGGCAATAGAACCACCACTTACCCATCACTCAAAATGCAACCCATGTGGGTGTGTTAGTACATGCTTATAATTCCAGCAATCAGGAGGCTGAGGCAGGAAGATCATAGTTTGAGGACAAACTGAGGTACTCAGACAAGCACTCTGTGCAGTGGACATCAGAGCACCTCTCTTGGTCTCCATCCCCAGTGGCATGCTTCTCCAGGGGAGGGACCCCAGTGCAGGTTCTCACCTAGCTGTTTGTGGACACCCTCCTCGTGTAGCCCCATTTCCCTTACTTTCTCTTGGTAGCTTTGAATACAGACAAACTAGGTCTAGACCTGGCTATAATTCTCTGAGTCAAGTTTCCCAACCTTTCCTAACATTCCTTTTCTGTAAGGTGGCAATAAAGATGCCACTGGGGCTGTCGTGCACTAAGGGTACGGCAATGTCAACATCTCCCCCAAGCACTTGTTCTGTGTTCTGCTCCCCCAGGACTGCAGGTACAGACCATGGTGCTCCTCAAGCAGCATTTTCTACCCACTTCCCTATCTTTATTTTTTCCTCTTTTTTTTTTTTTTTGTGTGTGGGGGGGTGTTATTCCCCAGAAGGCCCCTGAGCGTGGCTCGCCTGGGGAACTACATTTCCCAGGAGCCCCTAGCGTTCCACGCAAAGGCTGCGCAGGCCTGCGCAGAACGTGGCGCTTGACGCACGCACGTGGGGGACCCTTTAAAAAGGCTGAAATGCCGTCTGCTCTCTTTTTCCCCTTCTCTCCTGCATGCCACAATAAACCTCGCGCCGAGTTTTTGTTGTGTCTTGCGTCCTCCTTTCCCTCCCGTCGCGGCGAAGAAGACGAAGAAGACGAAGAAGACGAAGAAGACGAAGAAGAAGAAGAAGAAGAAGAAGAAGAAGAAGAAGAAGAAGAAGAAGAAGAAGAAGAAGAAGAAGAAGAAGAAGAAGAAGAAGAAGAAGAAGACGAACAGAACAGAAGAAGAGAAGAACAGGGGGAACTAGCCTTTCTTTCACTATGTAGCTGAGGTCAGCTTTGAATTCTTTTAATTTTGAAGGTTGAAAGAGGGCACTGAATTCCAGGGACTAGAATCAGACGCAGCTGTGAGCTCCACGTGCGCTAGAGACCAAAGGCAGGCCCCAAGAGAACAGTCAGTGCTCTTCACCTCTCAGCCATCGCTCCCACCTAAGCTCTCAACTCCTCATCTTCCTGCCTCCACCTCACAAGTACTAGGACGACAGGTGTAAACTACCATGGCCTTTTTGTTTATCTTACTGGGCTCTAGCAGGCACTCAGCCCACTCTGCCCACATGTGAACTCTCTCAGCCTTCTTGTCTGAAACAGAGTGGGTAAGTACGGCAGTCAGAGGATGAGCTGGGGGGATAGAAATGCCTGCCTAGTATATCAAAGACCTTGGGTTCCATCCATAACCCTGATGATTATAAGGATAGAGCTTAACAGAACGTGGTCCAGAGTACAGTAGCAGGCAGGGCTGAGCATGCTGGGTCTCCGCACTTGATGTGTGTGAAAGATACGGACAGACCACAAAGTGACCAAGTCCACCTGAAGGCCTGAGCATACAGGACAGCTCCCCGGTACTCTGATACTGCTCTGAGCCCAGAGCACGAGTCTGCTGCCCAGGTCTACATGGGTTCCTTCAGCATGCTGTGGGAGGAGCACAGATGAGAATCTCAATGCCAGCTTCTTGGGTGTTCTGTGCAACTGACTTCCCCCAGTGCAGCTTGTCTCCTGTCCTGTAAGACAGATTGATCAGAACCCACCTCCTGTAGTGGCTCTAAGGATTAACTGTGGGGAAAGGCACACTGAGCATCTGTCACGGGCCCTGGCAGATATTCAGTGCCAGATGAATCATGCACTCTGATGGTTCACTCCTAACCAATCCCCAGGAAGTGTAGGATGCCCTCCGTCTGTACAGGGTCCGCAGCCCACTCCTGCAGTTTTAGAGGAGAAATGAGACTGCAGGAGACGATGATAAATCCTACTAGCCAGGTGTAGGCCACCTGTGCTCACAGGGGCTGCCACACCACTTGCCCTTGAAACACACCTTCCGTCTTTACTCATCTGCTCTGGGCAGTAACCTTGGGTGAATGAGAAAGCTGAATGGAGACCGTAATCTCTGCTAAGATGAGAATTAAAAAGAGTGATGCGAACCAGCCATTTAGCACTGGGCCTGGCACATGAGATTCTCAATGTCGTACGCATGCCAAAGGCCTATTCTGATGAGTGGTGGCTGTGCCACGGGCATCTGTCTTTCTGCCTGCAGAAAACAGAGCAAGTGCCAGGAGGGCACTCACTTATAGCAAGCGGATAGGGAGGTTCCAGGGATTTCTGCTGATGTGTGGCTCTCCCGTCCTGAGCTAAGAACGAGAACAGCGCACACTCAGGAAGCCACATGGGGGACAAGTGACTGCAGTCACCACTGCTCCATGCAATAAGACTAGCAAGGGGGTGGTAGGGTTTGGAAAGGACATTAAAAATTCATAGCTTTTTATACTTGGTTACAAAAATAACCCTCTGCTCAGATTCCCTCTCTTCCCCCAGTACAGACCAGCACTGTTTTGTGGGTGACACAGAGGGTGGTTTCTATAGCTGGAGGCCCCAATCCAGCTTCCTCTACTATGCACAATTCCCAGGCCTGCTTGCAACAATCCAGGTGTCTGGAGTCTTCCATCTCTAAGCGTCTCCAGGCCAGGCCTGTGGAGTACCCAGCAGGAACAAAACCCTGACAGAAAAGATGGACACGGAGGCTTTAATCACGAGGCTCAAGTGGATCTCTGGGGGTCTGAGGCCAGCCTGGTCTATACAGAGTTCCAAGACAGCTAGAGCTATGTAGAGAGACCTTGTCTCAAAACCCAACCAAATAAAAAACAAAAACAACAAACCAAAAACCCAACAATACCCGATCGAAGCTGAGCTGACATACCCCAACTCCAAGCAGAGCCAACAACGACCAATCCAGTCACATTCCACATCAAACACACCTTAGAGAGGGGACCATGAACCACAGCATATGAGTCATAGCAGTCACCGTCAGCACCACCCCACAGGCCTGTCGCATACTAGCATCTCTGTGCTGTTGTCTGACAGGAGAGGAAATGGAGAGCCTCAAGTTGAAGCGCTGCCCACACCAGTCATACCCACCAACCTGAACTGCAGCAGGCACTGAGGCTTCAGAGGCTCCTCTAAATACCACAAATGCAGAGAATTTAGCAGGTGTGTGTGCACACGTGTGAGGCTGAACAAGTAGTAGCGTGAGGGAGTCACAAAGAATAAGACAGATGGTGACACAAACTTGTGCAAAGGCCCTGTGGCAGGAGAGGCAGAACCTGATTAACAAGCAGACCAGCTTCATGGGGTCTTTCAAAGATCGTACAGATTACTGTAGTGTAGATAAAGAGCAAAAGGCCCACATGTCATGAAGAGGAAGAAAGGAAAAACTTCCTTCTGGTAGGAGGAGGGAGAAACCATGTCAGGGATGCCTGGTTTGACTGAAAAATGCAGACCTATGATCTCAGTCTTATCAGGAAGGAACCAGAATGTCAATATGGGTCATGTAGCATTGAGCTGGTACTAGAAAGTCGACAAATTTCAAGAAGGTGCTGTCCTTGACGAAGTATGTAAAGTCCTTTTGGGGTGGCCATTCTGCTCTCAGTTTGTCAGAACTACCCAAAGAGGAAACCACCCCATGAAGGTAGCCTTTCCTGGCCTCTGATCTAACTTGGGAGGAAGGATGTGGGCTGCTCGCCTTTGAGAAGGCCCATAGAAACCCACAAGATGATCTCAGAGCCTGCCCTGCCTGCAGTGAGCTGGGACCTTCTCTAATTTTAGGAGCTGGAGGCAGGAGTGAAAAGGCAGGGAGAGGAAAAAAGGAGTGTGTGCCTGGTACTGCCTCAGTAGGGCTTCCTGCTTTGTCATGCTTGGGTGCTGGGGGGCGGAGGCTTGGCATTGCAGGTCATAAAGTCCTTCCTGTACCACAGGGACCCTCCCAACCACCAGGATGTGCGGTGGCTGGGTGAATGAATGATGAATACTGTTTGGGAGGTGACTTCAGTGGCCAGGAATGTGGCAGCAGTGGGCTTTAATGAGTCTTTCATTGATGATGACGCCTCCCCCAGCCCAGAGAGGTGAACTCTGAGTTGTCCCTGAGCAAGAAGCAAACACTTCCAAAGGCAACAGTCAAGTGCTACAGCAGGCTGTGATGACAGATACAAGGATGGTCCTTGACACAGAATGCAGTGGACCTGGCTGGATGTGTCCCTTCCATTTTCTTTCTGACTTTCCAACACAAAACTCATTCTTTGCACTCAGCACAGGAAAAGAAGCCCTGTAATGTCTGTCTGGACTTAGAAAGACTGTGTTGTGTCTCAGAGCTGAGGCACACATGCTGGCTCCGACTCTAAGGGACAAAGCGATTTGGACCTACCTACCCAACACATTACACATGTGGATTCCATCAACTTCTCACTTGACAAGATTTGAGGAAAAACTGTTCAATATCTCAAGATCCACTCCTTCCTTCCACCCACCCAACAGGCCCATCTCCTGTCTGACCCAGAAGGCTGGACTGCATTTTCCCTAGGCCCAGGCATAGCACCCAAGGGTCCTGGAGTTTCAAACATCATCTCTGAAATACCGTATTGGGTGTGTTGGGTCTGCGGCTCCGCTGGGGCACCAGCTGCTTTGAGGGGTAGGGCGCCGTCCCACCTCCTGAACTCCCACCTTGTCTGCTGTGGCCTCTGACAGTGCCCATGGCTCCTACTTCCATGGGCCCTCAGGAGGGATGTTCAAGGCTTGGACATGGGAGAGGCAGAGTATTTATTTCTAGGGTAGAGAACCTTATCGCCCATCTGTCAGGCCTCAGGCCAGGCTGGGCCCAGTGAGAGCCTTTCAGATCCTGAAAGCAGAGACTGCCCGTGGGGCCCTGGGCCTCACCACTAAACTGTAAAGGCGCTTTCAGGGCTCAGCCTTCTGGAATCTAGGTTACCAGTTGCCCAGGCAAAGAGATGATCGCTTTGGCTAGTCTCTGAGGCCTCTGGAACAGGTTGTAAGTTTGTACCTGTGAGTGATACTCTGAAGCTCCATTACTGCACCACATCCTAGAGGGAGTGGAACCCAGGGGCCACAGTTAAAGAGCAGGTGAACTGATCACAGCATGCTCATGGTCACTCATGGCAGCGGAGGACATGGCAACATCAAACACAGATAGCTTGGCAGCACAGGGAACCAGGACTGCCACTGCTGCAAAGCCAGGACACTGAGCCCAGTCTACTCCGGGGGCTAAAGAACTGTGGTATGACTGACTGCCCCATGACAGCATAACTTGAAAGCATTTACGGTGAAATATGTTATGCTTCTCATGTTCTGGTCTGAAGTTGCCTTATTCGGCATTTTCTCAGTCTACATGAAAAGGCTGACTTCCCCTTTGGAGGAGAGGTAAAAATACTGCAACTGCAGTAGTGAGCATTCCAAAGGTCCTGCGTGTCTACCCTGGAACCAGTCCCCCGCCCCCCCCCCCCTCCCCAGCAGCCCGTGTTCCAGCCAGGCCAATCTCTTTCAAGGGTGTCGGAGAGCATACACGCCCCTATGGACTTTGGAGCTCACAGTCTTTCCTCATGAGAAATGCTGGCCTAAAGGCTTTCTTCTGGCTTGTCACAGGGCTGGCTGTGTGTCATCACTCAGAACTCCCTTCAAATGTCACCACCCCTGGAGGCCTTCTCTGAGGACAACCTCCACCAAGCTATCACTTTACTCTGCTTTATCCACAGCACTTATGATCAGAAATTACATTATCTGCTCACAAATAATCCCCACACTAACGTGACAAGGAGCTGATGACTGTGTCTAGGCACCTTCCTGGGAAGAATGCTCAGGGTTGGCGCTTTTCATATTCAGCCAATGTAGCACTTAATGGTTTTCTTCTTTTCTTGGGGGGGGGGGGGAGGTGTCTGATAGAGGTTTGGGGCAGCCTACTGCCTCAGACTTCCAAGTGCACCACCCCATCAGACTGGACTTCAGTTTCTGGTCTTATCCTACACTGATAACAGTCTTCATTATGTGAGGATTAAATTGCTCCTTTACAGGAAGTCACAAAAACAACCTTGGAACTATATGTACTCTGTAAGCAAGTCAGGGAAGAAAATGCTGGTTTGTCACTCCAATGGGAGAGGCCAGCCTGCGTCTCAGAGCAAGACTGTCTCAAAAGAACAACAAAACCTAACACCCTCCACCTCTTGGCCGAGATCAATAGAGGTGCTATTCATTGCTCTAACAGCAGCCTGCAGAGCATGCCGCGCCTCAGCACCAGCACCACAGGTGAAGCAGGGCTTTTTTGAGTTTGCCAAGTTGCTGGCTGTACCATCAAACAAATAAAGGAAACTGGCACAGGGGCATGGCACTTGAGGTGGAGGCAGGAGGATCAAGAGCTCAGGTCACCCTTGCCACACGTGAGCTCCTACAGCCAGTCCTAGCTACACAAGACCCCCTTAGACAGAGATAAAATGATCAAAGGTAAAAGTAAATAAACATAATAAAGACAGAAGAAGTTAGCATTTCTGCTTCTTATATCTGAGGATTGGGGCTGTAGCTTGGTAGTAGAGTGCTTGCCCGGCACACAGGAGGCCCTGGGGGAGAGGGAGGAGCACACTTGTAATGCCAGCACTTGGGACGCTGGTACAGGAGGATCCAAGTTCTGGGCCAGAGTAAAAGATTCAGAAATTCAGATCCTTCAAATCCTGTAGCTTTCAGTTTGCTGCATGTGAGAAGCACCTGGGGGGGGGGGGCTGGAGAGATGGCTCAGAGGTTAAGAGCATTGCCTGCTCTTCCAAAGGTCCTGAGTTCAATTCCCAGCAACCACATGGTGGCTCACAACCATCTGTATGGGGTCTGGTGCCCTCTTCTGGTCTGCAGGCATACACACAGACAGAATATTGTATACATAATAAATAAATAAAAAAAAAAAAAAAAAAAAAAGAGAAGCACCTGGGAGCTCTTTTCCATTCCCCTCAGCTCAGGGTGGTGAGACTGCAGATACACTGTCATTTGGATGAAGGAGTTTTCTAGATCACAGATGCACTTGGACTCTTCTTTCTCTCCTACCCCATTTTTCTTTTGAACAGGTCCTCACTATGCAGATCTGGCTGACACGGAGTTCGTTCTGTAGATCTGAGAGACAGGTCTCAAATAATAGAGAGCTGGTCTTCTTAAAATACACGGTTTGCAGAGTCAGTGTGGATGTAATTCACATAATTTAAGATTAATCCTTAGCCAGACTTGGTGGCGCATGCCTTTAATCCCAGAATTTGAGTGGCAGGTGGATTATCTGTGAGTTTGAGGACAACCTAGTCAACACTGTGAGTTCCAGGACACATAGAGCTGTTACACAAAGAAAAGCTATCTCTTAGCCGGGTGGTGGTGGCGCACACCATTAATCCCAACACTTGGGAGGCAGAGGCAGGAGAATCTTTGTGAGTTCAAAGCCAGCCTGGTCTACAAGAGCTAGTTCCAGGACAGGCTCCAAAACTACAGAGAAACCCTGTCTTGAAACCACCCCCAAAAAACAACAACAAAAAAAACCCCTGTCCTAAAAAACAAAATGAAGTGCTATTCTTGCAGAAAATGGGAGTTTGGTTCCTAGCACCCAGTCAGACAGCTCAAATCCCTCTAACGCCAGCTCTAGAGGAGGTCACACTTCTGGACTTTGCCAGCACCTATTCTTAGGTGCATATACCCACACACAAGTATATAATTGAAAACAATAAAAATCTAGTTTTAAAAAAAATCCATGAAGTCTGGGTATGTTCACAATGTGCAACCATCTCTACTATCTACTTCCAGGACATCTGCATCACTGAAAACCATTAGCTCCTAGGCACAGTGACCCACTTCCCATCGCTGTGGACATTCCAGTCAAAGAGAGCATGCAGCTGTTCTAGGCTAGTTTCTTCCACTTAGTATGTCTTCAAGGTACAGCCATGTTGAGTCATGTATCAGATTATTATTACACCCCTTTAAAAGCCCATTCTTGTTTCTACCTTTAGGTTCTTATGACCTGGCTGCTGAAGACTTGTGAAGTTTTGTGTGAATGGGTACACTTGGAAGTGGGATCTCTAGGTTGGATGACTGATTTAACAAAGATGCAACATCTCACATTCCCACCAGCAACACAAGAATTCCAGTCCCTTCACCTCCTTGTCAAACCATGTTCCTGCCTGACCTTTTTACCATTGTGAGTGTAACTCATACCTTACTGTGGGCATTTGTTTTGTTTTTGTGATGCTGGGGATCTAACCCAAGGCCTAGTGCATGCTGGGCGAACACTTGATTTGACACTGACTACTCCCACCTCCTGTTTAGACTACTGACTGATGATGTCCTGATCATCTGTTTATCTTTAAAAGAATTTCTATTCAAATCCTTTGCTCAATTTTAAATATCATCTTTTTATTGCTAAGTTGTAGGAGCTCTTTGTATCTACAGGACATTACACTTTTTTCTTTTATCAGATACATGATTCGCAAATATTGGTGTGGACTATCATTTCATTTTAAAAACGTTCTTTGAGCTGAGGGTTTGGCTCAGCTGCATAGTACTTACCTGGATGTTTTGCCTAACTCTTGATCATGAGAATTTGCACCTGTGTTTTCTTCTCTATTTGTAGAGTTAGGGCTTGCTTTTGGAAATCTTAGCCATTGAAAGTTGCCCCTGGCATATAGGGAGTGTTCACCTGTTTAGACACTATTTGTTGAGAAAACTATTTGCTTCCTTAATTAAATTGTCTTGCATCTTTGACTAAAGTCAACTGACAATCGACATATAGAATTTGGGGAGTTTTGCTCCCCACGCCCCAGTCTTTTTTGTAACAGGGCTTCTCTGTGTAGCCCTGGCTGTTCTGGAACTCACCCTGTAGACCAGGCTGGCCTCTAACTCACAAGAGATCTGCCTGCTTCTAGGATTAAAGACATGAACTTGCATTGCCTGGCAAGCTTTGCTTTTTAAGAGTCCCACAAGTGGCCTGGGGAGATGACTTAGTAGGCAGACATGACCCGCATGGTAGAGAACTGACTGACTCACAAGCTGTTCTCTGGACTTCACATGCACACCATGCCATGGCAATGTGCACACATACTAAATAAATTTGATAAAGAAGAATACCAATATTTTACCAAAGATCAAATGAGCCAGATTCCCTGGAGGTGGATCCCAGACATTTTATCAGGTAGCACAGTAAGTTAGGATTGAGAGAGTCATTCTAGTTCTTATATAGGCACAGGGGTTTGAGACTCGGCAAAGAGCTAATGGGGCTTGTTAAACTGGATGAATCCCTTTGAGCTAAGAGGGGCAGGGACCCAAGAGGGGCAGAGACAGGCAGTCTGGGGTTGGAAGGTGCTCCAACTGTTCCTGCCCAGTCCACCTCACACTCAGGGAGCTAGTTAAGCAGCCCAAGGAGCTATGTCCAGCCTCTCAAAGCAAAGTCCACCTGTCTAGAAAGAAACTGGCCAGATTTAAGGTTGGGGGAGGGGACACGCACAGAGAGAAGGGAGAGGGAAAAGAGGCAGGTTTAGCCCTCCCTGCAGAGCTTTTCAGCAGGAAGGAAATGGGTGAGGCCCACCTTGATAGCTACTCTTAAAAGTTGAAACTTCCGCTCCCAAAGGAGTTTTAAAATTAGAGCTCTGCCCACCCCCTGGTATTCTGCTCAGAAGCCTGGCCCCTTTCACCTGGAGGACAAGTGACCAGGACAAAAAGCCCATTTATCTTCCTTGCTTACAATTGAGCCCAAGTTTCCTGGTGGGGGTGGGGGACTATATATCTGGTTAACCTTTGATCCTTCACGAAGATAGACAAGGCAGCTGATTCTGACCTGGAGAATGTGGTTTATAATCCCAACCGGTACCAGAGACCCAGTGTTAAAATTGAGGTTTTAGTGTGGACCAATCTCCCTAGGGCCTTGCTCATCCAAACAAGAGGGAGGATGAACTCAGATGAGTACTGATGGGCTGAGGTCTAGGTAGGCACCACACCTGTTCCAGGCCACGGGGCCACCCAGGGAACTCCCCATAGGCCTTAAGTGCTACAGGCCAGGGCATCAGGGCATCGAGGCCAAGAGCAAGTATTCCATTCTCCCTTTGTTCATCCAGATGTTAGCAGGCAGCGTGTTCTCTGCTGGTGTTCAAAGACCCAGAGTCTAGGCTCTCCAACTAGAAGGGACTATGCAGGTGGAGAGTGACTGTTAACACTGGGCTATTTTCACCTTTGTGACTGACATCTCATGACCTTTCCTTTTTTTGGTATATTCTGATTCCAGTTCACAGTATTCTCTAGCAGATGAGACCTGGAGAGCTGGTCCACACAACCCAGGGTCTAGAAATGTGTGGTCTTGACCCTCTCGGGGCACACAGGAACCAAGTCTAACAAATACTGCTGCCACTGGCTTCCTGTTCTCTGGGCCTGTGGTCAGAAGGACCATTTCAAAAGCACCAAGAGATTGCAGGGCTCCATACCTGCACTCTCAATCCCCCTGCTTCTGAGTCCAAGGTCAACTGGTGGGGGCCTGAGAGCTAACCAGTATGCCTCCCCTCAGGCTGGCACCCAGCAGTGGCTCAGAGAGCACTGGGTGAGCAAAGAAACCCAGTCAACCTGGGAGAGGCCTTTGGCCAGAAACCCCAGCCTCCAGTGAAGAGTTTGCCAAGAGGCAACTGGTGGAGTTAGGAATTATCCAATCTTGTTCCAGCCTCATGTGAATGGGCGTTGGCTAGTCCCTGGCCTGGAGATGCTGTGGAGGTACACAATTTGTGGGTTAAGCACTCTGGGCTTGGAGGTTTCCCCACCTCTGAACACACATTCAATCTACCTTAGACTCTGAGGATGTAAAACATGAACTGACAATAGAAAGATGTCTGGGGAGAATTTAAAAAAAAAAAAGCCAAAATCAGATTCTATAGTGGAGTCAGTAATTACAGGACTAGGAGGGACCAGCAGGGAGCGACTGAAACCTCTGACTCATAGCTGCTCCATTAAAAATGGTGAAACCATTTGCGCTGCCCAAGTGACAGGACAAACTCCCACCCCGTGCTGCCCACACACTTTCTCAGCCTGGTCCTAGTGTGCGAGCAGACCACGCATCAGGCTGTCTCCAGGACACCTGAATGAGGGAAGGGGGCTTAGGTACTCTGGGGAGGAGCAAACACCTGGCCTTAGGGCAATGGGCATGGTAAGGTGTAGACTCCATTTTAACATGGAAGGACATGGGGGTGGGGGGGTGGGGGGTGGCGCACCCTCTCAACCCGCCCTCCAAGCTACTGAGGGGCTGAGTTTCAAGGAGCCAAGAGGTATTTTTGTGGTTAGGTGGACTATTAAGCTAACCCTGACATAATTACAGAAATGAAGCGTGCTGTATAGGGATTTGTTCTCTGTGCTTTGGTTTTACAGGTAAGGCTCCCAATGTTGGAGGAGCCACCTGCTGGCGGGACCGAGTCCCCAAACCTAGCCAGACTGACTTCACAATGTCTGCTGCCTGCTTTGTTCCCCCATTAGGCTTGTCACAGTACTCATCTGGTCACCAAGACGACACTAGTGCAATGGCGGTTCCAGACTCTCAGGCAGACTACCTCAGGCCCAGATGGTGTGAGCGGTCTGCACTGCAGGGTGAGTCATGGGAGAGAGAGGGCAAGTCAGGTGACCAGGTGAGAATCAGAGCTCCTGAGGTAGCCTGGTTACCTTGACATTCCTGTGATTCTGCCAAGGTAAAAAGTAACTCAAGGAGTTTGCCTTATATGGGCACAACGACAGATTTCAACACAACGTGCTAACTGACCCCGTATCAAATCCAGTCCAGGTTGCTTGGGTGACACCCGATAAAGCTGCTTTGGAAGTATAGGAAACAACAACTTATGACAGGCCATGACCAGTGACTCACAAAACAAAGGTGCAGTCCAACTGCACCTGTGTGACTTTTAGACGGGAGGGTTGGTGGCCTACAGACCAAGTGGCTTTATCATCCTCCACCCACACCGGTGGGAGACCTGGCTGGAGACAGGACCTGGGGAATCCACTTCAGCCTGTAGATTACAGCAGTTCTGTCTGGGTTCTAAGAAGATTGGCCCCTGTGCCTGCTTTCCCCCAGAAGGGTCAGAACAAGCAGAGGCTGCTGGGAGGCACAGCTCTGTAAGTCAATGGGACAAAATAGGCAGTGTGAGTTCAGGGCTCCAGCATTCAAGAAGCTGAGACAGGAGGATAACGTGTGCCAGTCTGGGCTAGAGACCCTGGGTTTTGTTTTGGTAATAAAAGGGGGTGAGGGCTGGATAGATGGCTCACTGGCTACTCCCCCAAGACTTGTGCTTAATTCCCAGCACCCACATGGCAGCTCCAAGGGACCGGACACAGACAAGCAGTCAAAGCATCAATGTACAAAAAAAAAAAAAAAAGATACTGTGTGAGAGCCAAAGAAACCAGCTGTGCCCTACAGGCATCCCCAAAGATGTGACCTTACCCCAGAAGGGAACCACAGATCTGAGCTTCTGCCAGACTCCATTCATTCATTTCCATATAAAGATACTGACTATTTCCCTAGGTGGCGTGTGTATGTGTGTGTGTGTATGTTTGTGTGTGTGTGGTTAGACTGTCAAGTACCCCTGCCCTCCTGAAGCAGAAACTACAATTAGACACAAGTGGCTGCAATAGAGCAGAGCAGCCCAACAAGGGATTGTAAAAGGGAATTCTCATTCTCCTCTCTCTCCTCTCTCTCCTTCCTCCCCCTCTCCCTCTCTCTCTCCAAAACAAAGAAGCCCACAACTGGAGAAAGGCCACTCCTAGGGGCCTGACGCCAAACCATTGGGAGCAAGAGTAGAGAAAGGGAGCACAAGACACTGGTTCATACCATGGAGGGCTTGAGTTTTATCCCAGAGCTAAAGGTCTGCTAGGGGAAGGACAGGAGCAGATCTACGGTATGAAAAGAGCACCCCCCTCCATGGTTGGGTGGAGTAAAACAGGGTATCCTGGACCAGAGTTCTGGAAGATCTGAGCACATGCTGCAGATACAGACAAAATGGACACATTTCCTGCCCTTCATCAGAGCCTCCTTCTAAAGAACTGTCCCTACAAGAGAGAGGGACCACGAGGAAAACTTCTGTGTAACTTTGCAAACACGAGACCAGCGGTTGGCCAAATGACCACCCATCCTGCCATATACTTTAGAGACGCAGGCCTCACTTCCATCCAACCAGAACTTTACAATGGGCCAAGAGCAACAGTGGCAGCAGAATGAAATCATAGCAGTGACTTTTAAGCAGGGTGCTAACAAGGGGTACGGGGTCATGGTGTTTTTTTGTTTTAGGTGTTTTTTTTCTTGTTTGTTTTTGCAATGCTGAGGACTGATGCCTGGGTTTTGCCCCCAGTAGGTGAGCACTCCTATCAGAGCACATCTCCAGCATCCAGCTCTTCTGTCTAATCTCTAGCATGGCAGACCCATATGAGACTCCATTTGAAAAGCAGCTGTTTTGGTGCAAGATATCATTACTTTAAATCTGACATTCTCTATATAAAATCTATTCCAAATGGTTGTGGCCTTTATATGCCATTGAGATATACAACCTGGTGAGACCCAGGCAGAGCCAATGGAAGAGCAGAGTGATATCTGGTTCCCTCCCTCTCCTTTCCATCTGCTCCATGGGTGGCAAACACCACGACTGTAATCCCAGTCTTCCATATCCTGGGCCACACTCCCCTATGCAGAGAAGGTCTGTACCCTAAATTTCTCAACAGGTAAACGCAGTCCAGGGCCAAACCACGGAACCTAATAGGAGAGGTGGGAAAGCAGCAGCCTGGCTTTATAGCAGAGTTGTCAAATCAGGGAGAAAACCCTTGCTATGACCAACTCTCCAACCTCAACACCATCACCTTGAAGAACCAAAAATGAGAAGCACTCCCCTGCCAAGGGGAGCCCTGGAGTCAGTAGCCCCACTATCCAGAACTGAGATTCAGGACATGGAAGAGTCAGAGTGGAATTCGACAGTTCTGTCCTCAAAAAGAACATGGTCCAGGTGGAGAGGGACACTGGTGAGCCAGTCAGCGCAGGGCAGTGTGATACAAGAACAAGGTGAGTCGACACCTGAGCTGGGCCTTGAAAGAGGAGCCCTGTTCTGATGCATGGTGACCTGGGAAGGAGGGTCATTCTACAGTCATAAGACAGAGAAAAACTCAAAAAGAGGGCAAAGCTAAGGACCCCAGAGAGCACTAGTAGGGTGCAGCTAGTATCAGACACTAACTGCTGAATGAGTTCAGAACCTGTCCTCTGCACATGGGGGCAAAGCAGGTTAACTCAGAGTGACCTAAAGAGACACTGAATCTCAGAAAGATAATGTTCACTGAAGCATCAAGACCAACAAGGAGTAGAATCAAGCCACTCGGGGGCCACTGCAGGAGGAAAACCAGAGCCTGAGTCCATGCACCAGGCATGCACAGAGCAGCTGACTCTTCCACTCTGGGGGCTGTTGCAGCTATACAATCTTCACTTTCTACTACCTACCCTGTGTCCCGAGTTACTAGGGCAATGGAAGGAACATTCTACAACAGGAAGAAAGTCGGGGTTCTAGAACAGTCTAGAGCAGTGGTTCTCAACCTTCCTATGTTGTGGTGACTCCCAACCATAAAATTTTCATAGCTCTTCATAAGTGTAATTTTGCTAGTTACGAATCGTAATGTAAACATCTGTTTTCCGATGGTTTTAGGTAACTCCTGTGAAAGAGTTGTCTGACCCCCTCACCCCCAAATGGGTTGTGACTCACAGGCTGAGAAACACTGGTCTAGAGAAAGATAGAAAATTCAGTTCCTAAATCAAGATGAGGAGTCAAAGGCTCCTAGGCTTCTGACAGGGGTGGATTATGAAGGGCAAGATAAAATGCTAGAATCAAAGTGTTTTGCAGCCATCAGGAATGCGGAAACTTCTGTCTAAAACTAGCAGAAGAGCATCTGCTCACAAATGCTTTCATTCCACACTCATCCAAACACATCCTGCCATGCCGGGGACATGGGGAAGTGAGAGCCTTGCACACCTAACAGGGGAGAGACCTGAGCCCGAAAATAACTATAACGAGTAGATCACAGACAAGATCTTTGAGGCCAAGGGGAGAATACCTAAGACCCCAGGGAAAAGCAAGTGAAATACCAACATCCAAGAGGAAAGCTGGGGTTGGAGGGGGTATAGACTCTGGGATAGAGGATGAGCAGGAAAGTCACAGAAATAAAGAAAACATTAAGAAACCCAAGGGATAAGCATTTGGAGTTGACACTGAAAGCATTAACTATAGTAACTGTGGTCTGTTAAAATGCATACATCCTAGGGGCTGGGGGCCCTAGATTCCGCCCCCAGCACTGCAAGAACAAAAAAACACACAAACAGGATCCAAAGCTAACTGTATGTTCCTGGCGTGTGTGTGTGTGTGTGTGTTGCGGGGGGGTGGGGTGGGGATGAACAGCAGCCTGACAAAACCGATGCTGGGTGACAGATACATGATTACTACCCCATTTGATAACTACAAAGATCATCATGTCTGAAGGTATGCACACACATGTATGGTCTTTAAGTCTCCTATAATGCAGAGAAGTTGAGGAAAGGAGGGCCAGGATGTCATCATGTATCCCGGGTGACTGCTGAAGGGCTGAAGACACTTCTGTGATGGAGCAGCCAGCCTCGGTGGACACTGGGGCTAAGAAGCACTCAGGAAGCAAAAGATAGGTTCCATTGGCAAAGGTTTACACATTAAAAACACACCAAAGCCAATATCCAAATGCAGGAGTGCAGGGCTTTCCCAGGGGATCAAACCCTAGCCCAGCTTGTGGGCACTGCTGCACCATGCTATTTCCTACAAGAGAAAGAATCAAAGGTACCCAGGTACAAGCCGGACTTTCCAGCCCACACTCCAGCTTCAAATTCACACTGAACTCCCTGTGTTCGCCTTCTGGCATTCATTACCCAGCAAAGGATGCTAGAGTAAGGCTGTGCCCTTTGCAAAGGCGGATTAGAGCACACCCACCATGGTCACAGAACAAGCCACCTCTTTCTTTCCCTTTCCTGCAGAGCAAGGTTGCATTTAAAAGGAGAAACAGTCTCAGGTTTTGTCTCCCAAACAGTGAAGGCCCCAAGGGCAAGGTCTGGGGGAACAAAGCAGCTAGTTCGCCATGATGGGTCATCTCTGACCGTGAAGAAGGTGTAGAGGGACAGGGGAGACAAAGCCCCAGCCCAAGGCAAAAAGCCCAGACAGTAGAGAAAGAAAGGAGAGCAGCTGTGTAGCTCTGGGTTCCATGGCCCAGGGAGAGCTGAGGCTCTATCCGATTTTGGTTGGCCACACCACGTGGCCTCAATCTTTCTCTACACTTTCCATGGCACCCGCTTCTCTGCCAATGCCCCATAAATAACAATGGTCAGCAAACACAGTCGCCTGCTCCTCCTTTCCTGTCCTGCACATTTCAAGGCTGGGTGGGGGCCCTGGAACCTAACCTGGGGCACTGGAGGCCAGGTTTCAGGAAGATGGTCAGCCAGCTCACCACAGGACTATGTTTTTTAATGTTTTTTTTAGCTGTCCCCAGGAACAAAACACGTGTGTCTTTGGCTACATAAATTAAGTTTACTTAGAGACAGCAATTTCTGTATCAAAGAAAAAGTTTTGAATTTCAAAGGAACAATAACGGCAGCAATAAAAGTCATGTATCACTTCTGAGGGCAGGGCCTTCTGACTCCCTCACCCAAGTATCCCTACTGCTTAGACCCTCAGCAAATACTGGACAAGATCCCACCTCTCTAGATGAAGGTAGTGGTTCTCTCCCCTGCCTGCTGGGAAAGCATACTGCAACTGGTCAGACACTCATGCTCGCTGCCTTACTAGCATAGAAGTGTCCCAGAGAAGACTTTCACAACACACAGCTAGACACAGGACTGGCTTTTAGATGTATGTATAATAGCAGGCCTGTGGGAGTGAGCTGGGCCTGGCAGGTGATGGTAACAGAACGTTTTTCTCCGAGGGCAGGCCAAGGACAGATCAATCTCTATCCTTAACACACTGAGTGGCTGTTCTGTGGAAGATGGTCAGACAGGCAGATAAGTACCAGTTCACTCCACTTGTCCGACTGGCTATTTATCCATTTACTCAACACTGACTTATTGAGCACTCATGTCAAACCACGCACTAGGGCACAGCAGTGGACAAAACAGAGCCTCTGTTCTTGCGATGCTCACGATGTCATAGAGGTTGGAGAGAAAGGATGACTGATATTAAAAGAAGTAGAAGAATGGGCAGTCGGAAGGAAGGAAGGAGGGAGGGAGGGAGGGAGGGAGGGAGGGAGGGAGGGAGGGAGGGCGGGCGGGCAGGCGGGCAGGCAGGCAGAGGTAATAGTTATAGACACTTTACAGTAGGGACAGTGAAAACTGAGGTCTGAAGAATGAAGAGGAGAGGGGATTTGGGGTAGAAAGAGGTTAGGGCAGAGGCCCCTCTGAAGGTGTCGAGCAGGAGGGAACATGACAGAGACAGCTGTGTCTGAGACAAAGTGATTGTGACTGGTGGATAGAGTGCAGGCTCCACAGGGCCCCGTAGTCAGGAGCAACGAAGGGTACCTTAGGAGGACGTCCAAGAACGATGACACTCGGCCCTCATGAAAACAACCCACAGGGGCTGGGCAATGCTCAGGCCACTCTATTTCCAACTGGTGCCAGGACCTGAGTGTCGGGCTGTGCTCTTACAATGGGACAAAGAGGCTGCTTCAGAACTGGTGGGCCCTCAGGGCTTCCTGGGATGAAAAGCTACAACTTTTCCAGGCCTGTCTATGGCAGAGCAAAGCTGTCTGTGTGCTTCCTAATATCTGACCTAGAGACCATACTGGCTTGAGACTTCTCAAGAAGAGGTTATATACATGTAGTATTCTGCATGATGCAGGCTAGCTCAGCATATGCTTAGGGAGACTTGAGGGCTCTGGGGGCCACTGGCTTCCCCAGGAAGCTCTAAGCCCACCCCAAAGACACTGCTATTCAAGGTGCTGTCCTCTCTTGCCTACATCCACAATCACCTCCAAGATGGCAAGAGGAAGATATGCTTACCATCTAGCCACTGACCTGACTGGAACCCAATCTTCCATAAACAGCTGGCCCCAATGTGATCCCATGGGTTGGTCTCTTTACTGCTGGAGAGGACTCTAGTTTAGAGTTTCCCGGTTGAAAGTCTCTCCTCCCCAAACCCATAAAGGTACCATTCCCCTGAATCCTAACCAGCCTGGGGTGGAAACTCTTGGCCATGACTTTGTAAATGTGGAAACTGAGGCTTCTTTGCCTGGAGTCCCTCAGGGAGGAAGAAGCAGGGTTAGGAAGAGAATCTGGTATTCTCCAGCTTGGCAGCCAGTATCCCTGGAAACCAAGCTCAAGAGTGAGGTAGCAAGCCGAGTGGTGGTGGCGCACGCCTTTAATCCCAGCACTTGGGAGGCAGAGGCAGGCGGATCTCTGTGAGTTCGAGACCAGCCTGGTCTACAAGAGCTAGTTCCAGGACAGGCTCCAAAACCAGAGAAACCCTGTCTCGAAAAACCAAAAAAAAAAAAAAAGAGTGAGGTAGCACTCAGAACCTGTATACACAGGTCCAAGTAAAGGCACCTGGTAGCAGGGCTCACTAGTGTATGAACCCTGGGGTCAGGCCTCTCATGGGGGTGGGGTGGGGAGAGGGATAGGTTGTGCAGCACTGGTCTCACTCAGCTGAATTTTCATCAGGAAACCTCTTGCCCGGCGGCGACTCATCAGTCAAGGAGCTTGTGATTGCAACATGGACTTGAGCCCTTCAGATAGCTGGGGGTTCCCAGGTCAGCTCTGAAGAATGCAGCAAGATGCTCACACAGTTCCTCCTTCTCAAAAGATAGTTCTGGGCTTATTAAAAAGCAACAGTCAAGAAAGCCACACCCAATCCAGGTTGGCTGCACTCTCACCATGTGCTTCTCAGTCCAGGATTAATTCTTTGGCTGGTTTCAAACCTTCAATTTCAAAACTATCTAGTTTGTGCTTGTCTACAAAGGAATGTTACTGAGCACCTCCCACAAGTAACACAGAAAACAACTCCCTCTGCCATCACCTGTTGTTCCTTGAGACCAAGCCATATATAGGCAGCCAGATTCAGACTGTCTAGCTCAACTCTCCACTTCCCACCACGTAATTAGGTTCTCCAGCACAAAGCGCCCCTCTCCTACTTAAGAGGCCTAGGGAATGAAGAGAGTGAACTGTGAAACCCAAGCTTTCTTCTCGCACACCCTGTCCTCTGCACATGATGGCATCACAAGCCTGAATCCCAGCTTTTCCAAGAGACCAATTCGCAGTGCTAGGGCTAAAAGTGAGAAGGAGGGTGCCTGTTCATTCCTACTGAAATTGCCTAAAAAGGGCAAAGTCCAATTTGATTCCCAGCTTTGCTGATTACAGTCTGGGTGGTCTGAGGCAAGCCGGGTAACCACTCAGAACTTCAGTCCCCCATCTCCAAGGGGAGATGTAATATAAATACAAAAAATGCTGAGTGCATGCAAGGCTAGGCTAAAGGCGTCTTTCTGAGCGAGTGTTCAATCCGTCCCAGCTACAAACACCAAGTTTCTGTGGTGTCCTCTTGCCTGGGAGCCTTCCAAGGGCAGGGCTAGTTCTGGTCTTCTTGCCACTCAGTGCCTAAAACACTGGCTAAATGTCTGTGGATCTGATGCTTTTTTGTTTTTTTTCAGACCAAAATCCAAAAGAAGAGCCTGGTTCTGGCTGCTCTGTCCACCTAGCCCCCAGACTATTTCTCACCTCTCAGGCGCCTCCCTGGCCTGTCCTGGAAGACGCCGGGCTGTGCACTTTTCACCTTTCCTGCCTCACTTCACCTCAGGAAGTGCACATGTGGAACACGACATTATCTGAGCTGTGTGGTGGGTTGCACTGTCAGCCCCATGAGGAGAGGAGGCCTATTTTGTTCCCATCACTTTAACAAAACAAAATAAAATACATGAGGCTTTCTCCCCCACTTCCAAACCCACCAAAAAGAATACACTGTGAGGGTACAGACCCTTATAAAACTGGGTATGATGGGTGGACACCAGGAATCCTGGCACCTAAAGAAGCTAAACCAGAAGGACCTAAAATTTGAATACAGCCTGGTCTTCATAGCAATTTCCAGACCAGCCAGGGCTATTGAGACTCTGTCAAAATAAACAAATAAGCAAAACCCCACCTAAGCCCTCATGTAACACATCTGGCTACGTGACCCACACAGTTGGCATTGATGCCCTAGCACTTTGGTTCCTATCCTGATGTTCCCTGAGTTGCAAATCCATGGTGATCTAGAAATGTCTCTTTATAGGATTCTCTAACAGGCCAGTGGCTGACAAGTCTTTCTGCAACTGCTTCTCTGGATGCACAGCCCTTTCCCCAGACAGTTTCCATGCACAGGAAAGTAGTGAGCAACTCAAAGCATTGCAACCATTTTTCTTCCAGCTATTTCTAGGCACACAGAGAACATTTAAGGACTCAAGGCCAGCCTGAGAAAACAATCGAATCAGGAAATACTCGACCAGCTCAAAGGCAACAGAGCCCAAAAAAGTCAAAAGTTGAGGGCTTTGCCTTTATGGGGACATTTCCTGGCTTTTCACAGGCAGTTCCAAGCAAAGCTCGATGAATACAGTGGGGCCCCTGTCAACACAATTAGCACAGGATTCAATTCAGAGCTTAGGGAAAGAATTCTCAGGGTGCGTGTCCATTCTTTATCAGGAGTCACTTGCTGTTACATACCTACTATAATCTGCTTTCCTGAGATTTATCAGCTCTCATCAGTAGGAAGCACTGTTCAAGAATTCTTTCTACCCAGGGCTTGGCAGTGACTTTCACAAAACATCGACTGTGAACATCTTCACAGGTTGAAATTAAATGATCAATCCTAAACGAGTATTTCTGCCCGCATGTCATTTGTGTGTAGATTTTGAATCGGCAGTTTGTGTGAAGGCTGGCCCTGTTCCCCAAGCTACTGTGGGTGCAAACAGCTACCTGAATGCACACGTATATATTTAAGACCCTTCTAGAACAAGCAAACAAAAGTACTTCCCACTGTATCTCAGTTCGAATAAACACAGGGTCAGAGCCTAGGAATATGCATATTTGTATGAGAAAAGAATCTGGAGAATCCAAGTCAGTCACCTGAGGCAGAGCCCATGCCATAAAGTGAGCATTTATGCCCTCCTCTTTTTTATCAGGGCTGCCACTAAGGATCACGAGAAAGGGATTCTCTCCCTCTGTTAAGAGGATTCTGAAGCAGCAATTTACAGGAGAAAAAAAAATCACTAAAGGAAAGGCGCGGCAACATGGCCAAGAGCATGAGGCCAGAGCAATCAGTGGCAAGTGGCCTACAGTATACTCCTGGGGGCTTTGGTTTAAGAGTTAAATTCATTGTCCTAAAAAGCTGGAATTCTAGTCTCTTGTTGGAAAATGACATCTCAGGACCCATTCTCACATAGTGGCAATCAGTGGGGGTTAAGTGGGGCTGCAAAAAAAAAAAAAAAAAAAAAAAAAAAAAGCCATTCCACCTTTTTGTGGGTCATCCATCCTATAGATAATCAAGGACCATGGTCCTTCCTGCCAAAGGAATTCACATCTATTCCCCCAAGGGTGTCCCGAATAACAGGCTACCCACTGATTGACAAGATCCAAAATGAAAACCCATCTGTCCTGTCTTTGAAAGGGGACTGAGGGAACAGCAACCTGGGCTCCGCTTCCAGTCTTTGACCTCTATGACACCATGTTCCCGCCTCCTACAGATGGCCCAGAAGCTCAAGAAGAAATGGAGGGTGCTATGTGATTTCTTAACTCTCTGAGAGGAAACACTGCATTTCCTCAGGGATGCAAGAGACAGTCCAAATAGTGAAACTCAGAAGCCAAGACAGAACACACAGAGGAGAAAGGTATGGTTAGAAAAACACCAGATATCCTGACTTAGCAGGTTTGGAGAACGCCCCTTTCAGCCCCAACACTTTCCAACGTGTGTTCAGAAAGAACGACTCTCTACAAAGAACACAGAGGCCCTAAATTCCCATATATTAAAGACCTCATGAGCACGGAGTCTTGGCTGTAATCGCCTCCCCCATTGCTTCAAGCTACCCACTGAACTAGAACTAGTAAGTCAAGTTTCCAAGAGACTTTCCAAAATGTCCCCAAAGAACAAAATCCCAAGGCTCCCAAAACAAACAAACAAACAAACAAACAAAAAAAACTGTGTTAACCTCACCAACTTTCTTGAGGCCACACTGAGCTCAGCTTCCTGAGTCACCATAGAAACATGCCTCCAACTGCACCAAGACAGCTAGAAGCTCGTAGCAGTCCAGCATCCACACATAGGGCTAAGTAAACCCAGCAAGCTCCAAGTGCAGTCAAGTTGCCTTGCCTAGGTGATGAATCATTTATGTCTGGATCTGTCTTTTATTCCTCTCTAGCAACAGCAACCCAAGAGCCGGGCGGTGGTGGCACACACCTTTAATCCCAGCACTCGAGAGGCAGAGGCAGGAGGATCTCTGTGAGTTTGAGGCCAGCCTGGTCAACAGAGCTAGTTCCTGAACAGACTCCATACAAAGAAACAACAACAAAAAAATAGCAACCTAAATCAGGAACTAAAAAAAGTCTGGGTCTCTAAGTGACCACCCTGTGAAACCACACACCACTCAGGACCCACCTACAGATTGTTTCTAAGGGTGGTTATAACCCTGAACACCTAAGATCCTTTCCCAACCCAGGGAGGCAGCATCAATGGTTCTGGTAGATCAGTCAGTATATGCTGAACTAAAGCTTAAATTCAAATCTACATAACCTAAACACTTTGATCCTTTAACTCACTGGTTCCTTTTTAGAATCTAACTGCCAGGGAGGAAGCTCATGAAGGCTTGCAGAGAATCCACCACTGGGGTGAAACTGGTGGCAGAGTGCTCACCTAGCATGTCCAGGGTCCTGGGTCCATTCTCAGCACTGGTGTGCGGGTGTGTATATGTGTGCAATAATTTTACTGTTCTAAAGCCATAACTAGGTTAGTTCTCTCCTGTCTCCTCCCTTCCTCTCTCTAGTTCTAACTCAGCTTCTGAGTAAATGTCAGCTCAATTGGACCCCTTCCCCCTCCACACACAGGATCACACACAGGATATGAACCACAGGAAACTTCCATGGTTCCCTTGTTTAATCCTCATACTTCCTTCTAAGGCTGTTAGGAGGGGCATATTCCAACTGCATCCGGAACCACAGTAGCTTCAGGGGTCCCGTCTGTCCAGAAAGCACACGATGCAGAGAGTGAAAGGAGACACCATATCACGGTCATCTGAGTGGCTGCCATGATTTGTGTGGTATTCAAAGGAAGCAGGCCCTTCAAGAGACCTAACTCTTCTCAGCCAGGCCTGATCTTACGTCTGCTTCTGCCATATAAATAGCTCATCAGCTTGCATGTGTTGCATCAATGTCTTTACACAGGGCTGCTTTGAGTTTATTTTTGTTGCTTTCATTTGTGCCTCACTGTTAGACTTCCAGCCAGGGGAAAATGACAAGATGCAAGGCTTGTCCTTTGCGCAGAGACAATCCAGACGGTTCTTGGAGGCACATGCAAGATTAACAACTTAAGGATGCCAACTCACTGGCACTGTTAGTCTTCTGAAATGCTTTTTGTGGGAAAAGCGGATATATCAATCTAGTTCTGTGTCAGGCTCCATCCTTCCTAATGCAGAAGGGAGCCGCTACCTAGTGCTTCACTAGGTAGCCATAGATCCCATAGGGAGCTGCCAGTTAGCCAAAGGGGATCGGGTGAAAAAGGCTGTCTCTGAAAAAGCAGCATTTTGAGGAGCAAGAATAGTAACAGTCTTTGTTGTTTTGTTAGCTAAGAAAAGCTGAATCTTTTTTTTTTTTTGGTCTTTTTTTGGGAGGCGGGACAGGGGTTGTTTGTTGTTTTCGAGACAGGGTTTCTCTGTGTAGTCCTGGCTGTCCTAGAACTCGCTCTATAGACCAGGCTGGTCTCAAACTCAGACACCTGCCTGCCTCTGCAACACAGTCGCACATCCCAACCCAGGCCAGACCTTTGGTGGTGACAACTCAGAACAATAATATCATCCAGGTTTTGGGTCCTTGGCAAGGATCATCAATATTGTCACACTGAGTTTCCTGCGAAAGCTCTGAAGACAGGAAACCAGCCCTGTGCCTCAGTCCCTTGCCTGATCTAAGCCATCCTATCAGGGTAAAACAAAGACTTTCTGTGTTTTTCCCTTAAAAAAACAAAAAACCACACACACACACACACACACACACACACACACACACACACACACACACAATTTCCCCGCACTTTTAATGAGCACTTTAATTACAAGCTGAAGAATTAGATATAGTTACGGATGACCTCATGCTTGCTGTAATTAGCAATGTGAAAAGAGCTGGCATATCCCTATGCCTATTCCTTCTCCCCCACCCCAGAGTTCAGGGTAATTAGGAAGCTTGACCTCGCAAACAAGCTATTCTGGTCCAGGGAGCCCCTCCCCAAGAGATCCTACCACAGAGAGGCTTGGTCCTCCCCCTCCCCAGTCCAAAATGGATCCGGCTTCAGGAAGGTTTGACTTGCCTGGGATAATGATGCAAGAGAGGTGACAGATATTTCTGAAGGGCCCCACTCTAAACGTTAACAAGTTTTAATTAACGCTGAAGATAATTTAACCCTGGCACAGTAAAGGGTAAGAAAACCACTCATCTCGAGGCAAAAGAAGTGTTTGGATCTGCATGGTCCCCATCATGCAGAGGGCATGCTTGCTCCCGCTGCACTTACTAAGCTTGTACTTAGGGTTCTGATGTGCAAACCCCACCACTGGAAGTGCAGCTGACTCAGGCTGTTACTTTCCATATATTTTTGTGTTAGGAGTGTCAACAGCCTGATTTGGAAAATACAAGCAGGGTGGCCCTCCCTCAGGGTCCAGTCTGCTGCCAACAATGGGAGCTCCTAAGAATGGTTGTGCCTGTCCACCACCCCCACTCCCCACACTCACCCCCCAGTCAGTTGTCACTCTGCTGTAACATTTTCCAAATTTGCTGTGGGCCTGCGCCCTGTTAGGGGAGAGGCTGGGAGGCGGACATTCTCCTCATTCTTTTGCCTTATTAGGTTGTGGATTTGATTGCTTTTGGGGGGGATAGAGGCTAAGTTGAGGAATGGCATCAGGAAGTGACCCCAGGAAAAGGGGGGCTGGGAGGAAGGAGGAAAGGAGATGAGCAACAGGCCTGAGAAGTTTCTCACTGGGGGAAAAGGTTGGCAGGGGGTGAGGGGCACACAGTTCTAATAAAGTCCTCTAGAGTTACTTGCTTAGGGTTGATACCTGGGCATGAGCTCCTGTGTGCCTCTCCTGGCCCTGTGTGCCAGCCTTTTGGGCAGTTACTTGGGGTGTTATCAGTGGGAAGCCTTCCTGTTTCAACATCCCTTAGAAGCTATTACTGTAAGGGAGTGCGGTGGGGACTGGCTTCTAACCTGAGGTCATAGTATTTTTATTCATTTATTTCTTGTAGAGAAAGGGGACAGGAGGACCTGGGGAAAGAGACTCTCAGTAGATAGCACACTTGGCAAGCTGCACGGGCCATGGAGGAGTCTTGCTGAGACTGTCTGTGGTTCATCCAGACATAAAACTGCTCAGGACCTGAAAGTCTGAAACAAGCAGCCACCTCCCAGATAATGAGGCCCAGATGAACAGAGGACAGGGAAAGGACGAGGTTGTATCACTTGCAGTCCAGTGCGCATTGCCACTTGATGGAGGGTATTTAGGTATTTAGGTTCTAGAGCTCTCTGGGGGACAACTGAAAGGAAAGGGGGTGATGCTGGGTTTTCCACTGTTTTGCACATTGCAACAGCACTTTCAACCCCTTTGCAGAGGAGGCCAGAACAGCAGACACCTATTTACCCCGTTTCCTCCTCAGGATCCAGCCCTGAGGTAAAGGGTTAAGCAGCAAGAGAGTAGCAGGAGTGGGTGTGGAGTCCAGATCTGTCTTCCAAGAAGGGCTCTGAGCAGTACCCTCCCACCTACACCTACATCTTTCACTGCCTCCTGCATGAAGTGTGGACTGGGGTGTGAGAAGCGCCCTCACTCCCAGAATGCAAATGCTGCAGGGTCAGGAGACAGCTTGAATCCAGGTGCCACCTGAGCTGCTTCTTATGTCTAGCGAGGAACAGGGAGTTATCAACTAACATCCCCACAGGAGCCTGGGTCCATTCAATAAATCTTCTTAGTGAGCCTTGTACTAAGGACAACTCCTTTCCCCACACACCTCTGCCTCACTCCTGGCTCCTCATGAAAGAGTACTTCACAACTTATGCCCCAGGAATTTCTTTCAAAATGGGGGCTAAACAATAGTATCTCCAACTACAAGCATTTTTAATAGAGCCGTCACCTCCCTAACTTCTCTGCCTTTCATGAAGGGGAGAAGTAGTACCATAAAGAGTGTTAGGCAGCTTCGACCAGATGCCTCAACAGGTAGAAAAAGAAACAGAAACTGGCTATGTGGAACAGCCTCCAATCCACCCTCTGGACCTGATGACAGCAGGCTACAGAGACTATCTTAAAGCAGGTGGCACTTGCCAGCTTCCCCACCCCTGCTGGATTGCTCTAACAAACCTACTAAGCCCAGGTAGAGGAAGAGAATGAGACAGAATGCTACTGGATAGCTGCAGCCTTCCTCCTTGTTTGGGTGGAGCAGAAAGGGGCAGCTAGTGACACTGGCCTTATTTCACACTGGGCCAGAACATAGCCTAAAGATGTCAGTTTATGAAAGCTCAAAGGTACCTCAGTACCTCATCACACGTTTGACCATAAGCAACTGAATGAGTCTTTTTTCAGGGGTGGAGGTTGGGGTTATCAAGACAGGGTTTCTCTATAGAGCCCCGGCTATCCTGGAACTCCCTCCGTAGACCATGTTGGCCTTGAACTCAGAGATCCACCTGCCTCTGCCTCCTGAGCACCACTGCCCAGCTCCCGGTTTTGTTTTTAATTTTTCTGAGATAGTGTTTTATGTAGTCCAAGCTCACTATAGTGACCTCACTATGAAGCTGAGTATGACCTTGAATTTCTACTAAATCTTGCTGCATCTCCTAAACACCAGGATCACACATGTTCAATATCTTGCCTGGTTTCGCTAACCTATAAAGAATGACTGCTACAAGTCTGAAGCCAGCTCAACTACACAGCGAATTCCACAATAAGTTTAGGCTAGCCACCTATGACACTGTATCTGTAAAAAGAAGACCCCACAAGGACTTAAATTCAGAGCCTAGGGTCTTGCTAATCAGAAGGTTCTAAACACAGCTGAGCTAAAGCAAGCATGCCACTGCTCCCCTCACACCTGGAGCTCCCCAAAAGACAATGTCCATCAAGAGAAGCACTGTTGAAAGAGGCCGCTATGCAGGAGGGACCCTCTAACATTTGTCCCAAGAATTTGCCCAAAGTTGTGGTACAGCCCCCACCTCTGTACACTCACCTCCTTTATGAACGTTTCCATGACTGACCCCACCTGCCCTTAGTCACCCCTTTCCTTTCCCAGGACACGGCTAGAATGCTGTGGGCTTGTCGGTGTGTGGTTAAATAGCCTTCTGCGGTCTCATGTAGCTTTGCTCTCTCCCCAGCTACGCTGTGAGCTCCTCGAGAGCATGGACTGGATCTCCGGTTTCTCTCATAACCCAAAGGCTCTGCACAGAGCTCTACTCAGCAGAGAGGCCCAACAAGGGCTGTTTGGTACTGACGGTCATGTTTCTACCTGAGTGCTGGACTCCAGGGCCCACAAAGCCCCAACTCAAGTTACACAAGAGGCTGGCTGGCTATAAAATGCAGATGTACTCTACAGTCGGTGGTCCCTCTTTTTGCTACCTAAGCGGCCACTTTCAAAAAGCCTTCCTTCACAATATAATGGAAACACAGCTTTCATGGAAAACAACAACAACAACTTTTCTACCTGGAGCAGGCTCAGCCGAGTATAAATGTATAATAAGTCACCCACCATGGAAACTGTAGCTGCAGTCTACACTAGGGGAACACACAACGGACTCTGACACACTTGCCATATCCTTTTTGCTCACTCTTAATCAATTTTATCAAGAGGAAATTTTATTTTCACATTTGAAGGGATGAAAATAAACCCCCCTTCTCTCTACACACACCTACTCTCCCAGACAGCTACTAAAAGATTTAACAAGTCACATGGTACTCTGCCAACAGAACAGGAACCGCACCATCTTCTTTCTGCCTCAAGGAGCTGCTGCCTAGGCCACCAAGACACCTTCAGACTGGAGCACTCCTTTGGCTTCTGTTGACAAGGAGATGTTTGCTGTAGGATTTCTCCAGAGGGCAGGATGAATCCAAGCCCATGCTTAGAGTTCCCAGGACTTGCCTTCTCCCTCTGGTACAGTGTGCTTACCAAGCTCTGTCTCTGCTCTTCCTCCAGAGTAAAAGTCACACAACCAGTCAGACAAGCTGAACCTTTAAACAGGGCTTTCTGCTGGCTTCCAACAGCATGCGGAGAGTGGAATTGCTGAGATGGAATCACCCAAGTCTGACTCTTGTGAATTAAGGAACCCTAGTGCCAGCTGACCAGAGGAAAGTAGGTGATATGGAGTGGGTGAAAGAGGGGTTTACAGAGAAGGCCTAGAAGAGCTCTCTTAAAAATCAAGACTCCAGCTGGGCGGTGGTAGCGCACACCTTTGATCCCAGCACTTGGGAGGCAGAGGCAGGTGGATCTTAGTGAGTTCGAGGCCAGCCTGGTCTACACAGCCAGTTCCAGGACAGTCAGAATTGTTACAAACAGAAACTCGGTCTCAAAAAAAAAAAAAAAATCCGAAAAACAAAACAAAATCCCATGCAAGATAGGCAAGTGTTACCAAGCTTGATGACCTGATCCCCAGAATCCAGGAGTGGGGGGAGGGGGTGATTTCCAGGACAGCCAGGGCTACATAGAATCCCTGCTTCGCCCCCCCCCCAAAAAAAAATCAAGCCTTCTGACAGGACACTGTGACTTATACCTGATTCCTAGCAGTTGAGAGGTGGAGGCCAAGAGTAGACGACATAGTAAGACCCTGACTCAAAAAGCCAATAGTGGTAACAACAGAAAGAGGCTGAAGACTAAGGGCGGAAAAGATGTCATGTGGCATCTCAGCCGGTATAAATGCCTCCTGATGGGAAGGGGGTTGGACCTGTCCACATGGTGCAAGTTAGGTGCAGAGAGTCACACTACAAAGCAAATGAGCACACAGTGCTGTAAAACTCCAGACTCCAAAGTCACCCAGTACTTAATCAGACACAGGTGCCTACTGCAGAGATAATTGAAGCCTTTGTTCGCTTTACTGCCATGCAGTTTGGGGGTTCCCACTTCAGAAGTGAGTTCTGGTTTGGCTTGTCCAGGGAGCTGGGGAGGAAAAGGCTGTAATGCTCAAATTCTGGCTCCCACCTACCTTCTCAGTACTTCAGGACAAAGGTCTGACAAAGGCCTTCCTCCTCTCCTGGGGACTTCCCACTGTAGGGAACTGCCAAAATGCCCTCTTCAGAGACCTTCCTCCCAGTTCTCCAGCAAAAGCAGCACCAGTTCTTACCAACCTCCTCCAGAGCTGCTCCCAATCTCTAGTTGACAGTAGTTAGTAACAAGAGCATAACACAGGGAGCAGACACCTTCGCTCAACACTGGGCTACACCAGACTTAGCCCTCCATGGATGCCTTCCTTAATTTGTTATGTTATTTGTTTGAGCTAAATACAATCAATTTCATTTCTTTTTGAGACAGTCTCTCTTAACCTAGGCTGGCCTTGAACTTATGGTTCTTCTGCCTCCAACTCCTCAGCGCCTGAATTAAAGATTTGTGTTACTCAGCCAAACCCCTGGGTCCATTGCTGCGCATGTGCTGTGAGGACTGTCATGAGAATAAAACCTACTGCAGAGGACTGTGTGCAATCAGTCCACAGTGCACCAAGGTAGAATGTTAGTGCACAGTGTGTGCGTAGTTATGTGTGTATCCGTGCTAACCTATGCGGCACAGGTGGAGGCCTGAGGCTGACGCCGTGCAGACCTCTTCAACTGCTTCTCTGCCTGTTTTTCTGAGTTTTTTTTTTTTTTTGGGGGGGGGGGTGTTTGTTTTTCGAGTCAGGGTTTCTCTGGAGCCTGTCCTGGAACTCACTCTGCAGACCAGGCTGGCCTCAAACTCAGAGATCTGCCTGCCCCTGCCTCTCCAGTGCTTGGATTAAAGTCATGCACCATCACTGCCTGGCTCTGCATATTGTGTGTGTATGTGTGTGTACACCATGTGCCTCTGAGTGCCCAGAGGACAGAAGAGGGTGTGTTGAATTCCATGGAACTGGATTACTGCTAAGAGGGTGCTGGGAATGGAACCCTGGTCCTCAGCTAGAGAAGTACACACTCTCAGCCACCAAGCAAGCCATCTCTCCAGACTTATTTTTGAGACAGGGTCTCTCACTGAGCCTGGAACTCATGGATTTGATTACACCTGCTAGTCAGTAAGCCCCTAGAATTTGTCTGTCTCCCTGCGCATGTGTGTCTATGGTTACAGACTCATGTTACCATGGCTGGATTATACTTATGTGCTAGGGACCCTTAGTCAGGTCCTCATGTTTGTACAGCAAACACTTTGCTCGCTGACCCATACAGATCCCCAGGCCCTCACTTTCTTTATTTACACACGTGTAGATCCTTTCTTTCTCCACCAACCTCCAATACGATTAAGAACATATAGAATGAGATGGAAAATGGCCTGCATTTGGTCTTCTGACTTCCTTAGTTGCCACAGACCAATCCCAAAACAGTCCCCAAAGGCCCTGGACTCTTGACAAAACTGAACCCATTAGAATCTGAACTGCTATTCCCCAGAAATCTCATGTTTCAACTATGCTTGGAATGTTTGATAGGAACAGGCATTTATTTTTAGGCAAGAAAGTTGTCTCCTAAAACCCTACAGAACAGGCCGTATTTGGCAAAGACTGCCTTGGGCTTGTTTATCAAAAAGGCCCAAAAATTTCAAGTGGAAGGTGGCTGCTTAGGGAATATCAGTGACCTGTGGGTTTTCTATCCTTACGGTCAAAGCTTGCTCCCTGTTGAGTTTTGGGGATGCTCCTGTGTGGGAGCAGAAGCCAAGTGTCTTTTCTACACCTTTCTCAATTTTGAACCAAGATCCATTAATCAATCACCCAGAAACTGTCCAGTTCTCAATGGACTGAACTTCTTTCCATCAGCGGGCCCACGCCCATCACAGAATTACAAAAGCTGGGCATGGTGGCCTATAATCCCAGCACATGGAAGGATGAGACAGAAGAATTGTCGAGAGTTAGAGGCCAGTGTGGACTATGTAGTAACTGATCAGTCAGGGTTTTATACAAAATCCTTTCTCAAAGTGAGGAGGAGACGCTGGCATGCTAGAGATGTGGCACAGTGGTCGTTTGCAGAACATTCATGAGACCCTGGATTTAATCTTGTGTGTGTGTGTGTGCGCGTGCGTGCGTGCGTGTATTTTAAGAAGTGGCCAAGGTAGGAGTGTGGGGTGTGTTGTGGGGGAGGGTAGCACACATCTTTAATCTCAAACACTTTGAAAGCAGGGGCAGGCAGATCTCAGTTCTTTGTCAGCCTGGTCCACATAGCAAATTCCAGACGAGTTAGTACTACACAGTGAGACCCTGTCTAGAAAGGAACAAGGAGTGGCTAAAAAGGCCCTCTCCTCACTGCTGTAGGTATTTCCTGACCACCCCACCAAGAGCCACGGGGCTGAACGACTAAAGCCAACGTCTCTGAGAAAGACATTTTGATACAGGCCATTCTGTTTTACAGAAAGTCAAATCTACCACAGTCTTGGCAGCACAGCTCAAAAAAAAAAAAAGTAACTGCCTCAGAATCCTGGTGATGTTTACTGTCTGGACACCTTCCAGGACTTGAAAATCTGAATCATGACTGGTTCACAGACAGCCTGTAAGAAGGGCCAATTCATCAGACTGCCCTTGAACCAGCCTGGCAAGTCACTGCTCCCAGACATTTTGAATTTTGAAACTGGGCTTACTTCATAGGCCCAAACTAAAAGATCATTTTAAGTCTTAAAGTTAAAAAAACGGAAGGGAAAAAAATCCGAGCCTTCCCAAAGTAAGCCAGAGCAGAACTGCTCAGTATCCCAGTCTCATCAGGAGTTTAATGAGCTGAGCATCATAAAGGAAAGGGGGAAGGGCGTTCTCAGATGTGGAGTTTTTCTTTTTTTATAACAGTGCTCTTTATTTTCTCTTTGAGTTTGATGGGAACTTTAAGTTTTTAATTTGTGTTTGTGAAAGCAGGCAGGGGTGGGGATAGCTCAGGGGTAGAGCAGTTGCCTAACACATTTGAGGTCCTGGGTTCGACACACAGCGCTGAAATAACAAAAGGCCACATAGCTGAAATTCCAACTCTAAATGCAGACCCTGCAGTGACTACAAAGCCACCAGCTGCTGTGCGCACACACCCCTTATCAACAAAGTAGGCGGTCCAACTTCTGAGCCACTCAAGCCCCTACTGGGCACAGCCACTGTGCAAAGCATGTGGCATTTTTCTGTGAGATATACCACCTGGTATATCTTTCTGCCCAGGCCCCTGGGTTGGGTGCAGCACTCTCCCAAATAGTAAGCAAACAGGTTTCCATGGTGAGAGCAATTAAATACCCTCTATTCACACCAGACTTAGTCAGACAAGAGTGCTAATATGCTTAACGTGCTCACCTTACACACACACACACACACACACAATGACACTGACTGAAGCTAGTTTCCAGCACCGCCTTTGGCCTATAGTGATCAAAGGCTTGTCATTCCTGAGCAGAAGCACCACAACTCCTCTTCCTGCCTGTGACACTCCCTCAAGCAACCCTGCCGGCCCTGCTTGCCATAGCTGGATGCTGAATCACTTCTGCAAGCTTCCTTCCATGATGTTGTCTAACCTCAAATTGGCTTCCTCTAGCATGGTGGGGAGTGAGGGACATTTCACTGGTTGCTGTCCCTCACTCCACTGTTGGAAACATTTGAAAGTTGCACTCTAGAGAAACTGCACCTTGTGTATGTGGGACTGGTTGGCTATGAACCACCCACTCAGAAAGAAAACCCACTAGAAAGTCAGTGACAGACATCACTCAGCCCCACACCTTTGAGGGGAAAACTTTAAAAAGCATAAAACAAACCACAATGTCGCCTTTCTTTCTGTCTGCAGCAAAGACACAAATGCTATTGTACTATGGTGTTCCAGCACCATTCAGTCATTGCGACACCATCACAAGGATATTTCCCAAGATGACTTCACTGCGTTCCACGGGGCAGGAACTGCCATTTCCAACCAAGACTGCCCCACGTCTGTGGTTCTACTAGAAGACAAAGAATCTGTTCTGCTCCGATATTTGGAAGAAAAAACATTTTGGTAAGTCTTTCTTAACTCCACAGGAGAACACGGTTTCCCTTCTAGATGGCACAGCAGTATGTTCTACTCGTTGCAGTGACCAGGATTCCGGCACGTAGGTCTAAGAAAACTGGGGCCTTGAAGAGAAGCTACGTGTGGAGCAAGTGACAACTCACATTCCTTTTTTTAAATTAAACACACACACAATTTTCTTTTTTGATTTTTCAAGATAGGATTTCACTGTGTAACAACCCTAGCTGTCCTAGAACTAGCTTTGTAGACTAGCCTGGCCTCAAACTCAGAGATCCGCCTGTCTCTGCCTCCCAAGTGCTGGGATCAAAGGTGTGCCATGCCCACCACTGCCTGGTTAATTTATTTTTATTTTATGTGCATTGGTGTTTTGCCTGCATGTATGTCTGGGTGAGGGTGTCAGAAACCCTGGAATTGAAGTTACAGACAGTTGTGAGCTGCCATGTGGGTGCTGGGAATTGAACCTGGATCCTCTCAAAGAGCAGCCAGTGCTCTTAACCACTGAGTCACTGTTACAACCCCCAGACAACTCACATTTTTATATTTATAATATGGTCTGTAATCTTAGCACTTGGGAAGCAGATGCAGGAGAATGGCCAGGTCTGGGGCCATTCTAGTTTATACATCATAATCCTGTCTCAAAAGACCAGAAGGGGACCTAGAGATGGAGTGGTAGCAAATGGCAGAAACTGGGCACAGCAGCGATACCTCTAATACCAGCACCAGGGAGGGAGGCAGAGATAGGAAAAGTCATCTTCAGCTACATATTGAATTTGAGACAGCCTGGGCTACATCAGAGTCTACCACAAAAAGAAAAACAGAAAACAAAAATGGGAAGAGCGGAGTTGAACAAGGATGAATCAAGGATCATCCAATCCTGAGCAAATATGGTGGGATATTTAAGGGGCTGAGTATTCCTGGGAGAGTCACTGCTCTGCCCACTTCCGGAAATGTTTCTGGGGTCAGATGAGATAAAGTTTTTCCGAAGGCGGCAGGCATACAGGGATGTTCAGCATTGTCCACATCCTCTGTTCAGCCTTGAATCACGTGGAGGTTACTCCCTTAAAGTCACCGGTTAACCTGGTGACTTCAGAGAAGGTCTCTTGTGCATGAGTCTTCAATACCTGCTAGCATGTACCCTCTGAACAAAGGGAGCTGACCTTGGACCAGAGTCTCTGGCTGGACCTCGCTGAACCTAACATTCTTTTGTTCTTCATGATTTTTTTTTTCTTTACAGTTTCCTTTCTTTAGTGCCAGGGAAACCAAATCTGTCAGACACCAAACTGATTTCCCTCTTTTTAAAATAGGGTTTTAGACCCAAGCATGGTGGTGCACACCGCTAATCCTAGCTCTTAGGAGGCAGAGACAATGGATCTCTGGGAATTCCAAGCCCACCTGGGGCTGCATGGTTAGACCCTGTCTCAAGAAAATTAAAGTGTCTCATGTAGCCCAGGTTGGCCATAAGCTCAGCATACAGTTGAGGATGACTTTCAACTCTTTCTCCCTTTGCCTCTGCCTCCCAGTACTGGGATTACAGGTATGCACCATCACTTCCAGTTTCCAATTTATTCTTTATTTTACTTATTTAGGTTTTCAAGACAGGGTTTCTCTGTGTAGCCCTAGAACGCACTCTGTAGACCAGGCTGGCCTCAAACTCAAGAGATCAGCCTGCCTCTGCCTCCCAAGTGCTGGGATAAAGACGTTTGCCACCACCAATCGGCTCAATTTTTTTTAAAGTCTAAAAAAGTTCAAGTTGACTTAAATACTTACTATTGAGATAACTGCAGAGACTACAGGGTCAGTCTGTACCCCCCACACACTCCCCAGCTATTGGTTAGGGAATGTGTGGGTGGGAAAGGTCCTTCCAAAAACACAGGAGCAAGCACAACAGGTGGTAAGTAGCAAGTCCCTAGTAAGGTCAGTCAGTAGCCTTTCAGGTAACATTCAATACATCATAGCTAAGAAAAAGGCCACGGGTCTCCATCAACCAGCTTCTGAGGACTTTCTGCGGACAATCCAAGTTAATGCCTCTGTTTACAAGAAGGATGAAAAAAAAAACCAGCCAAAGGGGGCGGAGTGGGGTGCACAGCATTAAAATAAATGTCTCAGGGACTTTTCTAATCCCAGGGAGATTGCTCCTGGGCTGAAACTCCTCAAGCACTCAGATCAGGGCACCAGGTTTGTTCATCTATAGAGATGGCACTTTCTGTCAGAGAGTTCCTCCCTCCTAGACAGTCTGCCCTACCTCCTCTTTAAAAAAGAGGTTACAACTGAAAAATACTGTTTCTCTTTGACTAGTTGAATTTAGACTCCAGATACCTGGGCAATAGACTAAAATGTCCCTAGTGAACCTTCTTGAAGTGGTGTTAAGTGCTGTCCTGCCACTTTCCGATACTTTATAACAAAACTACCTGTCTACATTGCCAACACTGTAACTACATTTCCTTATAACTCTGCTTTGATGTTTCAACCAACTTGAGCTCTCGAACTACCCAGGTAATAAAGACTTCTTTCACTAGTCCAGGGACAATGGCTTTGTATCTGCCTCCATCTCGGCTTTAATAGGTCAGTGTTTCAGTTACCTTATCCACTGAATCGCCAACTTGCTATTATCACTAGCCTCTCATTTCCATGAGAAAGGTAGAGAAAAAAAATCTTTAACAAGGTAATGTGAGTGTTTTTATTATTCTGTAAGACTAAACACATAAATAAAGGGGACGGAAGGAAACTGAGGGACAGGAGCTGAGTGCTGAGAACAGGGACACGGAGAACAAAGGAAACAAGAATAAGCAGGTGGATACTGAGTTGGGACACACAAGCAAGCAGGACCGGGAGATCAGCATCTTGATATTCTGGCTATTCAGACACCTGAATGAGTAAGTGGGACTACAGCAAACGGATGTTGGCTTATTTTCTCCCCTTCAATGTACCAGCAGGAGCAGCAGCAAAGCAATTTTAAAAAAAAGGAGATCTGGTCAAAGGCTTGTGCAATTCCCAGCACACTATAAATCAGATGACAAAAGCCTAGAGTGTTCATCTCAACAGCCTCTAGAATTCCTTGGGCCTTCCCAAACTGATGCTTTTTTGGCTCCCTCCTCCTGGCTGTCATCTGCTAGACAGCACTGCCAGATAACCTGTACTACACACTCACTTAACTCTGGAAAGGTCATTGTCTGGCCAAAGTTGGCCATGAATTGAGTGTATATTGAAATGGCAAAACTCTCCTTACCTGCTTGTTAGGTTTAGACTTGGAATCTAAGACTAAAGGCTCTGCTCCCCTGCCGGGTGATGAAGTGACTATGTTAGATGCAGGATGTATTTTAACTGATCTCCCTGCTAGCCTCCCCCTTGGATGGGAAGACAAAGTATCACAGCCTCACTTCCTGGTGGGCTTTTTGATGTTTTTTCTTTTCTTTTTCTTTAAGACAGGATTTTGTTATGTAGCCCTAACAGAACCAAAACTCTTTGTAGACTGGCCTTGAACTTGTCTATAATCCCCCCCCACACACACACACACACTCTGCCCCCAGTGTGCGCCACTATGCCCAGCTAGAGTCTTTCTAAATAACCCAGGCTGGCCTTGAATACAATCAGTCACCCAAACTGGCCTCCAACTCTAATGATCCTCCTGCTTCAGCATTCTGAATGCTGGGCTCACAAGCATGTGCTGTGATTCTCCTGGATTGCTTTTGCCCACTAACACTTTCACCCAACTTTCCCTGCAAGGCCAAGCAATTGGCTGCCACTAAATGAAAGCTTTTAGCATGCCTTCTAACTGGAGAATGAGTCAGTTCCGCTGCTAAAGAAGCCTCCCCATTGGTCTCAGAAGCTGGATCCAGAGAGGGTGTTGCAAAAGGTAAAAGGCAACCCCTGGGCCACACCCTAGACTGCCTAGGATTAGTAAAGTGGTAGACGCCACCCCGGGCCACAACCATATCTCAACTCTCAACTAAGAATAAGCCTACCCTTTCAGAAACTTTTCATTTCTTTTTTTCTTGTCTTTATTTTGTTTTATTTTGGAAGGGACAGGATTTCTCTGTAGCTTTGGAGCCTGCCCTGGAACTCACTCTTGTATACCAGACTGACCTGAAACTCACAGAGATCCACTTGCCTTTGCCTCCCGAGTGCTGAGATTAAAGGTGTGTGCCACCACTGCCTGGCTTTTTTTCTTGTCTTCTGAACTAGGGTCATACAATATTTATTGCCCATGCTGGTAGGCCCTGAACTTGAGATCTGTCTGACTCAAGATCCTGAGTGCTGGGCTTCCAGGAGAACACACATTTTCCAGCAGGACGGGAGGAACAGGATGCTGGCTGCTGAGGCACTTCCTCCTCTCTCTTCTCCCAAGAGGGCACACAGCACATATATTCACCCAGATCCCATACTTACTCTTGTTTCCAGAGGACAACCCAGTTTGGCTACTTTTTTTGTTGTTGTTAAGTATGTTATTCGATTTCGAAAGCTGCTAAGGAGCTGTTAGTCTTAGCCAGCTCCTCAGAGAGGAACAATCAGAGCAATGGAGCAAAATACCAGATGGCTACTGTGGGGTCTAAAAGAAAAAATGCCGGGGGCTGGCTTACAAAAAACAAAACACTATCAGAACTTTCAAATAATTAACTCACATTTAATACAGGCTGAGCCAAAGGTCAGGGTCTAACCCTGAGGTCCGTAAACAATGGTGTGCCAGTGAACACTCAAGCTCAGAACAAGGCATTTCCTCTTACTGTGAGGAGAGGTTTGGGGGTAACTCTCAAGAGAACTCAGCCTTCCACAGGAGCAGGGGATATTACTGAAGACATGTGAGGACAGAGGTCTACAGCCATGCAATCCTAAGGATGACCAGTACCTGAATGGGACAAACTAGGAAAGGGAACTAAGGACTCTTGATTGCTCAAGGGTTTGCTTATAGGCCTATAGTTCCAAGCTACTCAGGAGAATGAGGCATATGGATCACCTAAGCCCGGGATTCAGGGACGGCCTGAACATAAACCTATAGACTAAAACAGTAATATTAAAACCTTCTTAAATCCTTTTTGTTGTTGTTTGTTGTTTTGTTTTGTTTTTTGGCGGGGGATCAAGACAGAGTTTCACTGTAGCTTTGGAGCCTGTCCTATAACTCGTTCTGTAGACCAGGCTGGCCTCAAACTCAAGAGATCCTCCTGCCACTGTTGGGATTAAAGGCGTGCTTCACTGCCACCCAACAATACGAGTCCCGTCCATCCAGAGTGTTCATGGCTGCCAAGGAACACCTGCTGCATAACCTCCATACTGATAACGCCTTGGGTATGGGGGCCCCTAGGATTCAGAGCAACGGCTTACAGACACATTCTTGACCTGGGCCAACTCCTGTTTCAGCTGCTGCAGTCACAGAGTTTGAGTGTGTGGACAGGTACGGCCAGGACTGTCACTTTCCTGTCATTCACACTCACAAAGGTTGTACAGGATCATGGGAAAGGCACAGCCACAAAACAAGAGGAAAGTCCTAGCCATCTTACTGGGGGTTGGGTTGGAGGCTCTTGAAGGAAGGGAAAAAATGCACCTACTGATTGATTCCTTTCCGGACTCCTTCCCCCACTGCACCCGTGCAGGCCAGGGTGCAGAGGTGAAGCAATACTTTCCCCCTAAAGGACAGCTAAGTGTAAATATTTGCTGCAGTTATAAAGCAAGCTCACTAGAGCCAGGCCCTTACAGAGTGCTGAAGCAACTGCAGGCAGAGGACGGTATAAGCCACCTTGTCTTCCACCCTTCCTGGATGGGAAGGAAGGAACCAGGAAGGAGCAGGTGAGAATGACACGGGCAGCAACGGGTTCTGGTGAGTTCTGGTTCCCGCCAGGGCCTGAGTACACACCAGCCTCACCATGTGGGTTCCCTTAAGAGTGGGATAGAGACCGGGCGGTGGTGGCGCACGCCTTTAATCCCAGCACTTGGGAGGCAGAGACAGGCGGATCTCTGGGAGTTTGAGACCAGCCTGGTCTACAAGAGCTAGTTCCAGGACAGACTCCAAAACCACAAGAGAAACCCTGTCTCAAAAAACCAAAAAAAAAAAGAGTGGGATAGAAAGACAGAAGCACCAAAGGCTGGTGGAAGATGTGAAAGGAAGGTGTCCTTCTAGCATCTAAGAAAAAAAAAGGGGGTGGAGGGATGGCAGCACACATTTTCTTAAACATTAGAAAAGATCCAAGACATTCTCAAAGCCAATGCTGTGATCCAGTTTCCTTCCAACTTTCAAAGTCTTTCAGCCACTTTCAATCTTTTCCAATCTGGTATGGCCTCAGGCAATAATTATTATTATTTTTTTTGTTTGTTTGTTTTTCGAGACAGGGTTTCTCTGTGGTTTTGGAGCCTGTCCTGGAACTAGCTCTTGTAGACCAGGCTGGTCTCGAACTTCAGGCAATAATTATTGTTGGGGTCCAGACTAGATCTCCCCTTCCTTTCAAAACGTATTCATTCACCAGCTAGCTCAACACACCCACTCCATTAGGTAAAAAGGTGTAAGACACCAACACCACTGCTACCTGCCACCCGTTAGGACTGCTCAGAACATTCAAGCTGACGTTGGTGATCGAGCCAAAGTTACACTAGGCCCCAGCTCAGGCTGCCCAGTCACAGAGCACCAACTCCCTAGAGTTGCCCCCAGGGAAGTCTGGGAAATGTCACCAAACCGGCTCTCTCCCACATCCTCAGGGTCCTGCTCCCAGCTCCCAAAGTCCAAATTCCTTGCAGATCCACTTTGCAAAGTCACCAAGAGGACCTTTCTTATCCTCTCCCATTTTACACTCAACATTGCCCTAAGAGATCAAGAGTCTTGTCAAAACCACAGTGCCCATCAGAACGTTACAAATCTGGAGAGAAAGTCTCAAACTCTTGAATGCATTAAATCACTTCTAATTTCAACTACCTCCCACCCTCGTCACACACTCGTGAACTCCCCCACACTCTCACCCACTCAACACACCCTTCTTTAGCTCTGCCTACATACATTCACACCCTCTCTTACCAGAGCTCCCCTCTCAACCGTCCCCATCACCACCCATGGCCTCCTACTCTGACCTCCGCTTTGCCACTGTGGCTGCTCTTCTACACTGCCTCCTCACCTCACAGTATCGTCAGAAAACACTGCCTAGCAGTCCCTTACCTGACCCCCTTCCCATCCGAAGCCACTACTCTACCTGAGCACTCATTTCGTCCTTCTTGAACGAAACAACCCCTTTCTCAGGCTCTGTAGAGTCCAGGGCCTTTATAATCACTCTTCCATTTTCCCAAACTAACCTCCTTCCCTCATCCTGCATTCCAGCTCTCACTGTCTCCCTCCACTCTCACTCTTACTCGTGTGCCTGGAACTCCTTCCTATTTCACCACCTCACCCTTCTTCAAAGCACCCACAAACACTGTTGGGCCTCTCCATCAATTCCACTTCTTTACCGTCCAACCTTCTCTTCCCTTTACAACAAGGCACCCTCTGTAAATCTCACCCCCTTCACAAATATCTTGTGCCTAGGCCCCATTGAAAAATAAACAAACCCGATCTTCTCAGACCCCTAGTACCATCAGACCATCTTACGATCCCTAGCCAGACTCCTTAGCCCCCCTTCTTCACCTTCCCTGATTCTCAATCTCTTCTAGAACTCACATACACACACAAAGGCTTCCGCAATTCCAATCTCTGATTCTCTGACCTCCAGACCATCTCCTCCACCCCGGGGTTCCAAAAACCCCCAAGTACTATCCAGGCTCCCCAATTCCCTTCCCGGACCCCGTTGCTTGCCTGGGCCCTCCCAATCCTTCCTCTAACCCTGCAATTCCGCCTTAAAACCCAGTTCTTTTTCAATCGCACGATCATCTCCTCAGTTGCCCCAGTTCCCCGCCCAGCCTTCCACAGCCTTCGACAGGTTTCCCGGATCTCATACCTAGCCTCCACTTTTTTTTTCCCCTCCAGACTGCCAACGGCTTCCTCAACCTCCGCTATCCCTCTCCGGGACTCCAAATCCCTTCCCGGTCCCGCCAACTGTTCTCAGGACCCCCTCCCCCGCAGGACGCCACCCAGCCCGGCCCGCGGGGCCGCGCACCTTGCGCTGCTGCTTCTCCCAGGCCGGGTCCAACAGCAGGTCCCGGTCCCAGTCATCCTCCTGGGCCATGTAGTCGCCCATGCTACCGCCGCCGCCCGCGCCATTGCCGCCGCTGCTCGGGCCGTATTGGTACGCCTGGTTCGCCGCGTGGTAGTCCACCATACCGCCGCCTCTTGCTAGCCCGCCAGCCGGTCCGCTCCCGCCTCAGCTCCCGCCCCTATGCCGGAGCCTCCGACTCAGCCGCCGCTTCAGCAGCTTTCAGCCCGCCCAAGACTGACGCCTGCGCGCTACGCTAGCGACGCCTGCGCACTGAGCCGCCGCCGCCGCCCTCCGCGCGCGCGCACCTAAGGAGCCTAGCCCGACACCAGACGTTCGGCGCCTGCGCAGAACACACCTCCGGCCGCCCGCCTAGCGTGGGAGCCCAGGCGCCTCTTTCGCGTGAACGCGCGCGTCCGCGGCCCCCCGCCGCGCGCGGCATTCCAGGATGGGCGGAGCCCAATTCATGAATGATTCATAAGGCGGGGCTCGTCGTCCGGCTTTAACCTGTTTCGAGGTGGAATGTGTTCTCATTCAGCCATTCAGACGTAATCAAGATTTATTGGCTGCCTACTGTGTGCTAAACCCTGTTTTATGCCTCGGCCCTAAAGAAGTCAGAAAAAGCCCCTCATGAAACTATCGTCTAGAATCCCTGCATTATGGTACATGAGGCCTCTGGTCTCAGGCCGCTGAGACTGAAGGATAGATATAGCATGCTTGGGGCCAGCCTAGGTTATATGGGAGACCCCTGTCTCAAATCAAATACAGGTATTTATATGGGAGACCCCTGTCTCAAATCAAATACCTGTATTTCCAGCATTTGGGGGTGTGGGCAGAAGGATCTGAAATTCAAGGCCAGACTTGGCATACAGGAAGTTTGAATCTAGCCTGGACTATATGAGGACTCGAGAGAGAGAGAGAGAGAGAGAGAGAGAGAGAGAGAGAGAGAGAGAGAGAGAGAAATGGGCTGGACTATAAAGTCTTCAGGGTAAGTTCATGGAAAATTATATTTAAAGAAAACTCGAAGGATTCACAAGATAGACATGGAGCTGGGTTAGACTGGAATAGATAGAACAGTAGCTGGGAAAGCAGAGGATCTTTTTGGACTTGTCTGTCCTCACTCAACGAACACTAAACACCTACAATGTGCAGGCGCTGGCCATCTAGGGACAGAAAAAAAAGCCAAATCAATTATCAAATGACTAACCTTGTAGTGGAGATGGGCAACAGTAAGAAACGTGGAAACTAGGCTTGGTGGTGCACGCCTTTAAACCCAGCACTCAAAGCCAGCCTGGTCTACAGAGTGAGTTCCAGGAAAGCCAGCGCTACAAAGAGGAACCTTGTCTCCAAAAAACCAAAAAGCAAAAGAGAAAGAAAGAAGCACACACAGGAAAGAATAGTGCCTCATTAACAGGCATCTGAAATTGGATTTGTTGTCCAGGTCACCTCCATCTTTAAAGTTTCAAGCTTCCTCCTCACAGATGCTGGCTTCATCTTCTCTCCAGGGTTTCTTCAAAGGTGGCCGTTACACCAGCAGCCTTCTCCCTGCCTCCCACTTTCCCCTCCAGCCCCAGTTTGTTGCTGTTGTTTGTTTTTATTTGTTTTGTTTTGTTTTAGTTTTTCGAGACAGGGTTTCCCTGTAGTTTTTGGTGCCTGTCCTGGAACTAATTCTTGTGGACCAGACTGGCCTTGAAGTCACAAAGATCTGGCGGCCTCTGCCTCCCTAGTACTGGAATTAAAGGCACGTGCCACCACCGCCCAGCTGTTTGTTTTTTTTTAATTTACATTTATTTATTGTGGGGGGGGCAGGAGTGCACGTGACACACGTGGAGGTCAGACAGAGTTTGGCCTCTGCTTCTACCACTGGTGTCCTGGGAATCCTGGATTGGACCTTCAGGCTGGGCCGCATGGCTTGCTTGCTACCCCCTTCTCTTGCAGAATCTTTTTCCCCCCCTGAACTGGAGATTAAAGTTAGGACCTGCCAGATGAGCCCTCTGCCAATGGAACCTTATCTCCAGCTCTTTTTTTTTTTTCCTTTGTATTTTGAGGCAGAGTCTCACTAAATTACCCACGTTGGCCTGGGCCTTGGGATAATCCTGCTGCGGCCCCCAGGGTAGTTGGGAACACTGACTGTAAGGCCAGGCCTCCCCCTCCTCTAGAAAACACACGTTTGGCCGGGTGGTGGTGGTGCACGCCCTTAATCCCAGCACTTGGGAGACAGAGGCAGACGGATCTCTGTGAGTTTGAGACCAGCCTGGTCTACAAGAGCTAGTTCCAGGACAGGCTCCAAAAACACAGAGAAACCCTGTCTCGAAAAAAAAAAAAAAAAAAGAAAACACGTTTGTTTGAGTCTGGAGGATTTCACTTGACGTGACGTTTCCACGCCACGGTTTTTTTTCTTTGAGGCAGGGTTTCTCTGTGTAATCCCGGCTGTCCTGAAACTTGCTCTGTAGACCAGGCTGGCCTTGAACTCAGAGTTCTGCCTCACAGAGGCCAGCCTCTGCCTCCTGAGTGCCGGGGTTAAAGGCACGTGCCACCACCAACCTTCATGTTTTCTTACGTGTGGAAATTTGGTTCTCATGCCAGCGTAGGCTTTAAAATAGTAAGAGTTTCTATTTACTATGGGGGAAGGTTCTGGGATCTTAGACCCAGCGGGTCCTCCACATATGGGTCCTGGTTTTCCTCTCAGCCTACCTTCCACTCTCTCAGCTTGCTGGCCTCCTCGATCCTGCCTCCTGATCGAAAGCTCCTAAGCTTTCAAGGCCTTTGCACAAATACCATGTTGTCTGCTGTACTTTCCCCACATTCCGAATCTCCATGACTCACAGCCTCCTGTTCTGCAGATCTCTGCTCTTCCAAGAGCCAATCCCTGACAGCTTTATAGAGAATAGCTTTGTGGGTTGGAGGAGTGTTTTGTTGGAGCTCACCAGAGAGGAACTGGGGGTGTGCCTCGGTTGGTAGAGCCTAGAATCCAGTAGTGAGGGTTTGGGAGCATGGCTCAGTGGTAAAGGGCTTAGCTAGAATCCACCGGTGAGGGCCTGGGGGCATGGCCTACATTCAGGTTGAACGCTTGCCTAACCGGAGGTGCTTAAGTTGCATTCAGACATCCGCTAAATAAGAACTGCCTCCTGCACCTTTGTCCATAATACTTTTCACTGTTGATTCATTGCTGTTCTGTCTTGGCTGTTTCTTTCCCCAAAATAGCAACCCACAAGGGAGGGAAGGGGACCTTTGCTTCAGATTCTGTTCTAGCCCTGGCCTCTGAAGCAGTGTCTGGTACCCAGAGGAAATTTACTAATCCGAAGTGAATTTATGAATGAATGGACTGAAAACCAGGTGTGTAACTCAGGTCTACACAGCTACAACACTCAGGAGGATCTTCTAGTTCAAGGTCAGTCTGGGTTACAAGGAGACCTTGTTTAACAAAACAAGACCCAAACACTGCTCCAATTAGGGGCTGGTGAGATAGCTCAGCAGGTAAAGATAATGCCAAGTCTAATGTCTTGGGGTTTCAGTTGCTGCAAAGAAACACCAGGACTGGTGGTGGCGCACGCCTTTAATCCCAGCACTTGGGAGGCAGAGGCAGGCGGATCTCTGGGAGTTCGAGACCAGCCTGGTCTACAAGAGCTAGTTCCAGGACAGGCTCCAAAACCACAGAGAAACCCTGTCTCGAAAAAACCAAAAAAAAAAAAAAAAAAAAAAAAAAAGAAACACCAGGACCAAATAACAAGTTTGGGAGGCATTTTATTTGGCTTACACTCTTCAAAGAAGCTGGGACAGGAGCTCAAACAGGGTAGGAACCTAGAGTCAGGAGCTGATGGATGGGTGCTGCTTACTGATTTGCTCCTCGTGGCTTGTTCAGACTGCTTTCTTATAGAATCCAGGACCATCAGCTCAGGAACGGCCCCACCCACAAGGGGCTGTGTCCTTCCATCAATCACTAGTTACGATATGCCCAGCAGGCTTGCCCACAGCCCAGCCCAGCCCTATGGAGGAATTTTGCTCCCCTCTCTTTAGCTTTGTAGCCTGTTCTGGAACTATCTTTTGTAAACTAGGGGCTCCATACTCACAGAGATCCGCCTGCCTCGGCCTCCTGAGTGCTGGGATTAAAGGCGTGTGAGACCACCACCCAACTGGAGGCATTTTCTTTTTTTTTTTTTTAAGATTTATTTATTATATACAGCATGTTTTCCTCCACACGAGAAGAGGGCATCAGATCTCATTAGAGATGGTTGTGAGCCACCATGTGGTTGCCGGGAATTGAACTCAGGACCTCTGGAAAAGCAGTCAGTGCTCTTAACCTCTGAGCCATCTCTCCAGCCCCTGGAGGCATTTTCTTAATTGAAGCTCCTTCCTCTCAGATGACTTTAGTATCTGTTGACATAAAGCTATGCAGCACACCTAAGGACTGGAGTTTTATCTCCAGAGCCTACACAGTAGAAGCATTCCTGACCTCCACATGTGGTGTGCACACACACACATACACCAAAATAAGCGCAAAAAATTGAAATATTTTAACTTCATTGAGAAAATCAGGGTGACCTCCTAGGTTTGGGATCTGAACAAAAAAGTGTGAGACCTTTACTAAAATGACTCCAGGGAAAAGGCTAATTTTTATTTAAAGGTAGGGTCTCTAGTAGCCCATTTTGACATCAAACTCACTATTTGAGGATGTGTGTGTAGCACTTCCTGCTTAGCCTAGGACTCTCGAAGTGGATGTTATTGGCCAGCAGCCCTCTGCGGGTCTCAAATAAGCACAACTGGTTCTTCGTTGAGGGTGACGTACCCAGGTACCCTGAGGACAGAAGAGAGCAGATGCCCTGGAACTAGAGGACTGTGAACTACCGCGTGGGTTCTAACAACCGGACCCAGGTTCTCTACAAGAGTGGTGAGTGCCTGTGATCACTGTGGTATCTCTCCAACCCAACACCTTTTTCTTTGAGACAGGATCTCGCCATGTACCCCTGGCTGGCCTGGAACAGAGATGCACCTGCCTCTGTCCCCCAAGTGCTGGGATTATAATGTGCCACCACGACCAGCACAAAACTAGACTTTAAGACAGCAATGGCTGGTATGCCTGTTAGTCAGCGTTCCACAACCCAAGGTCTCCCTGTAGCTGGGGCTGATCTTAAGTTCCAAGCAGTCCTCCTGCCCCAGCCTCCAAAATACCAGGAAACCATGGCTGGCCCCTGTCCCTTGTTAACACTGTAAGAGAAATCTACTGAGAAGACTGTCTCTCAGGACAGGAGCAGACAGTGGAGTGTCATGGTGGCCCTGGAAGCAGCTTGAAGGGTGTGTGTGTGTGGACATGCGCACCCACTCGCATTCTCTAGCCAGTAAGTCATTCATCAGCCAGACTGAAAGCAGGGAAAGATATGGCTGTCAAAGGACAAAAGGTCATTTCTACAAGATGGTTGGCAGTCGGGGCAGCATAGCAGGCCTCCCTCCGGTAGCACCGCAGGCTGACTTCCCCACAGAAGTCATTTGTTCCGTCCCAGAGTTAGGGCAAGTTCTAGCTTCTGGTGCTTGCTCGTGGCGGTCCGGAGACCAGAGCAAAGGGTGTGTGCCCCACCCTGGTTCACAAAGATAGGATCCTCATAAGAATGTTGGGTGACTGCTGGCGACAGGGGAGGTTGAATAGGCAATCAACCCACTCACAGGTATGACAGATGGGGGCCCCAAGGGAGATGGGAGTGGCCAAGGCAGAACATTTACTGGGTCACTTTATCTCCAATGACTTCACCCTGACTCTGCTCAAGGTCACCTGGCCAGAACACCTGGAATGCCTTGGGTGTGACCTGGATTGTGTGGCAGGGAGACAGCTGACTCGGCAGGCAGTCTGGTAACCTCTCTGACCAGAACAGCAGAGGCCAGCCAACAACCTTGGTGACAGACTCCACTGTGAAGTGAACGATGACTCCCGATTCCTTTCTCTGGTGAATCAGGGAGTTTTGGATTACTGAAAGAAACAGGTGAAGGGCTGTTAGAGGAACAGGAGCAAACCACTTAAAGCTGTACGTGTGGCAGATGTGCACATGGAGATCAGCCTCCCAAGGGCGGGGATTACAGGTGTGTTCTTTGTGAAACGGGACTGAACAAATCAGAACTAAGCTATCGTCCGACAGGCAGTCAGCCAGCCTGTGTGAATCCCCTGTGAGGCCCCCAGCGTGGGGTTACAGGTACATACATCTTATTTGAGCAGCAAGCAGTTTATTGACCGATCCCTTCCACCTGCTTTTAAAGACAGGGTATGATGTAGCTAAGAGTAGTTTTAACCCCTGATCTTCCTGCCTGTACCTCCCAAGTGCTGGGACTGGCAGGCCACCACTCCCAGGCGGGCACTGGCCAGATGCCACCTCCAACCTCACCCCGCCAGTTGAGGAAGTCCCATACTTTCTCCTTTCTAGATGAGGGCACCAATGACGTGTTAAAGACACAGCCCGATCTCTGCTCCCTCAAGAGCCCAGGGCCCCAGGGTGGCAACTCCCCAAGCTGTTCACCATTAGTCTGCCTCATCAGTCAAGAAGGAGGGGCAGGAAAAGGCTATAGGGTGGGGCAGAGGAGGAGGTGGAGGGGAAAGGCCTCAGCTCAGGTCACAAGTTGGCTCTCTGAGGGCAGAGGCAGGAGACAGCAGGGTGGAGTGAACAAGTCTTTATTAAAGGCACACACAGTTACTGGGAGGAGGCCATGATGCTGGACACACCTGTTGAGAAGGAGAAACCCAGGTCAATTTGGGAAGAGGTGGAGCCACCTCCCAGGGAGACTAGGCCTTCGGGCAGGTCATAATCACAAAGGCAGTTAGTTTGGTGCTGTAGTTTAGTGGCTCTTAATAGTTCTGTGCCTCAGTTTCCCCATCTGTATAAAGCATCTATCTTATAAGATTACAGATTACATGAAGTGCTTGAACACACCTGGTATTAAATATTGTATGCATTTAACCCTGTTTTGGTTACTTTCACAAGTTACCAGGCAGACAGTTTCACTGGCTGCAGTCAGAACATTCGACGGAACTGAGACACCAACACGGCGAGCACGGCCTGCAGCGGCGAGGGCGCCCGTGTGGGAATGACACAGCTCTCTGCTGCTTGACCTGGCTGCTAGCTCCCTGGCGCCCATCACTACAGCCGAAGTTGGGAGAATGGGGAGGGAACCTGCCCTCCTTTCCTCCCTTCATGGCATTTCCTCCCCAGACAGAAGAGGCAGGACACCTAGCTAACTGCCGTGTCGCTCATTTAAGACAGCAGTTTGTTAGGTAGCCTAGGCTGGCCTTCTACTTCCTGAGAGCTGAGACTAAGACAGGAGCCGCCCGCCACACCTGCTTTTGTTCTCTCTGGGTCGGTCTGTTTACTCAAGTGTGATAGTGACAGTGGTCACTGACATTCTTTGAGCTCTGCGCCTGACCCTGGGCTAAGTGCCCTACAACATGACCCCCCTTCACGATGACCCTTCCAGGGGGTAGGCACCATGCCATTTCTATTAGTCCCACGTTACAATGAGCAAACTACCTTATGGTAGGACCAAATGACTCATACACAAAGAACCACAGGCTGTCATAATTGTTACCGTCACGTGACTTTTTAAAATGAGAAACTGAGGCACAGAGAAGACTGCAGGGTGGAGTGAAGCACAGGTGAAGCAGGGAATGGATACACCCTGCCAGGCCCCTCTAGGTCCTAGAAAGAGCTAGAGACAGGGAAAGCCACTCAACACCCATCACTGGTTCTCCCTGGATGCAGATGCAGGCCAGGAAGGAAGGTTCCACCCAGTGCTCTGCACACCCCAGCCTGCTCTGATGAGGGTACCGCAGCTCCCAGTCCAAGGCCCCAGGCCACTCACTGTCAAAGTCGATCTTCTCCACAATGTTCTTGGGCTTAATGCTCTCTTCTTGGCTGCAGATGAAGATCTGCCCCGACTCGTCGGCGCTCCAGCCGTACTTGCTCATCCATACCTTAAGCTGGTTGTCTAAAGGTGACATGGGCAGGGTGGAGGTGTTGGTTATCTGAAGTCTATCTAGTCCCAGAGGTTTTGGAGGCAGGGAAGTCAGGGTTTACCAACCTAGGCCCCCTTTGGCCTCTAGGCAACTCCTGCCTTCAGGAGGCTCATTCTGCACTTGGCCACCAGGGGGTGCTACTAGCCCCCGACCTTTTAAAATTCTGGAACTCTGTAGACCAGGCTGACCTCAAACCCACAGAAATCCACGGGCCTCTGCTTCCCAACTGCTGGGATTAAAGGCCTGCGCCACCACCGCCTATCTTATTGTTTCATTTTTGAGAAGTGGTTTCTTGTTGCCCAAGGTGGCTTGGAACTCACTGTGTGGCTGAGGAAGACTTAAACTACTAATCCTCCTGCCTCTCTCCCAAGTATTGGGATTATAAAGTATGTGACTCCAGGCCCAGTTTCCCTTAGTGCTCCTTTCTATTTCTTTCTATTTTTTTAAAAGACTTATTTATTGGGCTGGAGAGATGGCTTAGTGGTTAAGAGCATTGCCTGCTCTTCCAAAGGTCCTGAGTTCAATTCCCGGCAACCACATGGTGGCTCACAACCATCTGTAATGAGATCTGGTGCCCTCTTCTGGCCTGCAGACATACACACTTACAGAATATTGTATACATAATAAATAAATAAATAAATTTTTTAAAAAAAGACTTATTTATTGATGTATACAGTGTCCTGCTTGCACACCAGAAGAGGGCACCAGATCTGATTATACATGGCTGTGAGCCATCTATAATGAACTCAGAACATCTGGAAGAGCAGCCAGTGCTCTTAACGGCTGAGCCATCTCTCCAGCCAATTGTATTTATGTGTGAATGGACACAGGGTTAGAGAGAACATTGAATTTCTTGGTGCTTGTGAACCACCCACCATGGGTGCTGGGATCAAACTGTCTTTGAGATTGAGCAGCAACTGCAGGACCCTCTCGAGCTCCCATGCTTCTTTTTGAAAATGATTTTGGGGGGCTGGAGAGATGGCTCAGAGGTTAAGAGCATTGCTTGCTCTTCCAAAGGTGCTGAGTTCAATTCCTAGCAACCACATGGTGGCTCACAACCATCTGTAATGGGGTCTGGTGCCCTCTTCTGGCCTGTAGGCATACAGACAGAATATTGTATGCATAATAAATAAATAAATATTTAAAAAAAAAAAAAAGAAAGAAAATGATTTTGGTTTGGAGGGAACTTTGAAGTCACTCCGACCAAGGCCCACCCGTGCCCACTGTCACTCCAGAGCAAAGGCCACTGGAAGTCTCACAAGACTGCAAGGGCAGTTGCCTGATCATGCTGCTCTGCTTCCACAGCACACACGACAGGCAGGCCACTGCTGTAGGATCATCACATCTACTTTCTTCTCAGAGTGACCACCTCAAGACACTGGGGCCCCTGCCAAATGCTGTCCCTCTAAAATGGCCTCACTACCCTTGGCAGCACCTGTTACTACAAGATGCAAACATCTTGTCCATTTTGCTCCATCAAAGAAAAAGATCTGAGGGGCTGGAGAGATGGCTCAGTGGTTAAGAGCATTGCCTGCTCTTCCAAAGGTCCCGAGTTCAATTCCCGGCAACCACATGGTGGCTCACAACCATCTGTAATGAGGTCTGGTGCCCTCTTCTGGCCTGCAGACATACACACAGACAGAATATTGTATACATAACAAATAAATAAATACATATTTAAAAAAAAAAAAAAAAAGAAAAGAAAAAGATCTGAGTTTTTGTAGTCACAACCATGGTCAGCATCAGGACCATTGTCTGACACAGCTGACATTCAAATATCTTACCCTAAGGGCCATGTTTGTCTGCAACTTGACAATCCTCCTGTCCCAGCTTCCTATCACTGGGTTTAGAGGTGGACACACCTGGTGGGGGCAGCATTTCGTTTTTGAGCCAGGGTCTCACTATATGGCTCTAGCTGGTCTTCAACTCAAATATATATATATATTTTGGATTTTCGAGACAGGGTTTCTCCATAGCTTTTGGTTCCTGTCCTGGAACTATCTCTTGTAAACCAGGCTGGCCTTGAATTCACAGAGATCCGCCTGCCTCTGCCTCCGAGGTGCTGGGATTAAAGGCGTGCGCCACCACCGCCCGGCTAACTCAGAGATTTAGAGGGACATCCTATACCAAACCCTTAGCCCCTCTCTGGACCAAGTAATGCCCTAGAAATGGCGCGATGGAGTCCCCTGAGCTGGCTGAACTCCCATGCCCCAACCACCTGCACCTTTGCAGACTGACACAAACAACACCAGGCCTCACCAGTCAGATCTCCAAGCATCTCAGCAAGCAGCCAGCGGTCGATGTGCTGGTACGTGATGCCCACCACATGGCAGATAACTGTGGAAGACAAAGACTGTGAGAGGCTGTCGGAACACAGGCTAAGAACAGAGTGCGGAATTCTGAGTGCTTATGAGAAAACTCCAGGAAAATTGGATCATGACCTTCGTTTCTGTTCCTTCTAAACATGGGATGTTCCTGGAATGTGCTTTTATGCCGAGTAAATAGGAGGGGGTTTGCTTCAGATGACACATAGCTGCTTACATTTGTTTTTCAAAAAAATGTTTCCCAAGCCAGAAGTGGTGGCAAGGGCCTTTAACTCAGAAGGCAGAGGCAGGTGGAGCCGAGTTTGGGGCCAGCCTGGCCTACAGAGAACTAGTTCCAGAACAGTCAAGGTTACAGAGGAAACCATGCCTCAAAACAATCAACAACAAAGCAAAAATCAAAAAAATATTTCCCAGCGGCTTGAACTCATGTGAACTTTGCTCATATGATTTTTTTTTTTGTTTGTTTTTCGAGACAGGGTTTCTCTGTGGTTTTGGAGCCTGTCCTGAAACTAGCTCTTGTAGACCAGGCTGGTCTCGAACTCACAGAGATCCGCCTGCCTCTGCCTCAGCCGGTTCTGGTGGCGCAGGCCGGTAGGATTTGCTGAAGGAGGCAGAGGCAGGTGGATCTGGAGTTCGAGGCCAGCCTGGACTACATATGATTCTTTTTAACCTTCAAAATATAAACTGTCGGATATTCTTAATAAAGCTGGTTACTGCAAGAGGCTTCAGCCTGCCTCATCCACTGGCTCCATTCTCCCAGGTCCCACTGACTCTGGAACAGTGAAGAGAGACCATTTCTTAGGACCTTGTTGACCAAGTCAGGAACCCAGACTCAGGAAGACTCACATTTTCGGACAGAGTCTTCAAAGCCAGTTATGCCTTCCAAGAGGTCCATGTTCTCGTCCAGGGCTTGCTGCAAAAGAAATGACGCCCACAGTGTTAACATCAGCAGTGCTATCTGCATTCGTCGGCCAGAGTGCTGATGTTCCGGAGGCTGGGACAGGAGGACCTCAAGTTCCAGGCCAATCTAGGTTAACTGTCTCAAAATTCAACAAATAAGAAAATCTATTGCTGGGTATGGTGGTAATGTCTGCAATCCTGGCAATGAGATAGAAACAGGAGGATCAGGACGTCAAAGCCAATCTCAGCTCCATAGCACATTAGACAAGCCTGGGTACAGAAGACCCTATTTTCCCTCATAACCCCCAAAGACAGGGTTTCTCTGTGTAACCCTGGCTGCTCTGGAATTGTCTAAGAGGTCCACCTGCCTAAGCCTCCTAAGTGCTAGAATTAAAGGCGTGCACCAATGTGCATTGCTGGGACATCCAACAACCAAATCACAAAATGTACATACACAAGCACAGAAGTCTAAGTTATGAGTCTTGGTGAGTCATCTGCATCCTCTCCCCTGCCTCCCCCTCCTTCATCGACAGATGCCGCCTCAGGACTTCCCCTCCTCTTCCAGGTAGCCACACATGGCAACCTCAAGCCTACCGTGGGGCTCTGTCTGGAACTCTCCTTTCTGCTGCCTCAGGTTTCAGCTCCCAGCAACGGAGTGGGCGAACGGAGAGCCTACACTTTGTTGGAAGCAGTTACTAAGGAGAGAGGAAACCTAGGAGAGCCACTGTCCTGCTGAATGACCAACAGGGTAGGAAAGGGGCTGGAAGCTGGGCACCTGCAAGGCCAGGTCACTGTGGATCTATCGGGAGTTGGTGTGAGCTGAGGGCTGGACAGAAGGCACCACAAACCCCTCAGGGAACTGAACAGTGGCTTCTAATTTAACAGGGCAGAAGGGGACACTGAGCAGGGTAAGCCACTGTCCTTGACTTGACAATTGAACCAAGTCTGGGATGTGAGACTTTCTGTTTTGTGTTATATCTTAATGCTTTGAACCTGCAATTGTCTGATATTTCTATAGCCTTGCCTTGGATGGAGCAGAGCAAGGCTTCAACCACTTCTCAGCTGTTCAAGGATGGGCTGTAGAAACATACATGCTCACTGCCGACCCTGGCAGGCTGGAGGCCCATGAGAACTGTGGGCTTTAATTTTTTTTCCTTCCTCTCCCATTTTTTTTTTTTACTATGTAGCAAAAGTTGACCCCAACTCTTTCTCTAAAGGGTTTTGTCAGAAGGTAGCACTTTATTCTTATTCATGTGAATGTGGGTCTGTCTATGTGAGTATGAGCAACTGTGGGTGGGTGCCCGGTGGCCAGAAGAGGCTACCCAACAAGGATGCTGGGAACCACATTCTGATCCTTTGCAACAACACCTACCATGTTATTTTTTAAAGGCTTATTTATTAGGCCGGGCGGTGGTGGCGCACACCTTTAATCCCAGCACTTGGGAGGCAGAGGCAGGCGGATCTCTGTGAGTTCGAGACCAGCCTGGTCTACAAGAGCTAGTTCCAGGACAGGCTCCAAAACCACAGAGAAACCCTGTCTCGAAAAACCAAAACAAACAAACAAACAAACAAACAAACAAAAAAAGACTTATTTATTATGTATATAGTGTTCTGCCTGCATGTGTGCCTGTGGCCAGAGGAGGGCGTTACAGATATCATTACAGATGGTTGTGAGTCACTGTGTGGTTGCTGGGAATTGAACTCAGGATCTTTGGAAGAGCAGGCAGTACTCTTAACCTCTGAGCTATCTCTCCAGTACCCCTTTTCTTTAATTAAAAAAATCTTATATATATATTATATGTATGGGTATTTTGCCTGCATGTATATCTATGCACCATGTGCATGGCCAGAAGAGCATGCAGGAACCCCTGGAGCTGGAGTTACAGATAGCTGTGAGGAAGAGCTTAACTGCTGAGCCCTGGCCTGGAACTCTATCCTCAGCCTCCTAAGAACTGTACTTCATTCACATCTGGTGGTGGTGGTGCACGCCTTTAATCCCAACACCCGGGAGGCAGAGGCAGGTGGGTCTCTGTGAGTTCGAGGCCAGCTTGGTCTACAAGAGCTAGTTCTAGGACAGGCTCCAAAACTACACTATCTCAAAAAGAAAAAGAAAAAAAAAAAAAAAGAAAGAAAGAAAAAGGCACTTCAGGCAAGGGCCACCCGCCTGGCTTAGCATTCCCTGGGCAACTGCCCGTGTGAAGGCTGGACAGACATAGAGTGCTCAGAGCAGATGAGCAGAGAGCTTGTTTCCATCTGACAGCACAGGACAAGGAGACAGGGTCAGACCGAGCCACATGGGTGCAAGGGCTTATCTGCCAGTCCTGGCTCTATGTGAAGATGGGGAGAGAGGACAGAGCCTGGGACTAAGCAGGCACCACTGCTTTTGCATGTTTTGCATGACAGGTTCTCACGTAGCTCAGGCTGGCCTCAGAGTCTCTGTGCAGCCGAGGGTGACTCTATTGCCCCCACCTTCTAGAATTGCAGGCATGCTCTAACATGCCTGGTTTTATGAAGAACTGGGTGGGGATGGCACCCAGGGCTTCCCACATGCGAGGCAAGTACTCCAGCACCCAAAGGACATTACCCAGAAGGCTTGAAAGTGGCATGTCTCCAGCAGGTCCCCAAGGTACAAGATCTGTCGGATGGGCCGCTCTTCTTGCTGGCGTCAGGACGCATTAAGGAATCAATGCAGAAACCTGTGGAGGCTACGGTGTGGATCTAAGCCCACCCCTCTTCACTCATCTTCTCCTAGCTGCCATTTTTTTTTAAAACAAAAAGAACTGGGAATTAGGATAGGGATGTGCTTCAATGCTTGTGTACTTGCCTCACGTGTGAGGGTTTGGGTTCCATCCTCAACATCACAAAAACACCCACCACCTGAGAGACAGAAGCAGTAGCAGATCTCTGGGAGTTCAAGCACAACCTGGTCTACACAGCAAGTTCTAGGCCAGCTAGGGTCATACAGTCAATACCCTCAAAATAAATACATGAATAAAAGTAGATAAAAAATTCTGAACGAGCAAGATGGTCTAGCAGGTGCCAGTTGGTGGTGGCGTACGCCTTTAATCCCAGCACTCAGGAGGCAGAACCAGGCAACTCTCAGTTCGAGGCCAGCCTGGTCTACACAGCAAGTTCCAGGACAGCCAAGACTGCTACACAGAGAAACCCTGTCTCAAAAAAGCAAACAAACAAAAAGAGATGGTCCAGCAGGTAAAAATGCTGGGTACAAGCCTAACGAACCAAATCCCCAGAACCCACAGCAGCCAACTCTTAATTGTCTTTGGAATCCACAATAACTCGGAGACACATGAGTGCCATACAGCATCACCCAAATTCTTGGAACCCACGGTGGAAGGGAGAACTGACTATTCCAAGTTGTCCTTAGACCTGCGTTATGTGAGACACATGAGTACCACCAGCACCTGAGGCTGACCCAGCGTCAAGTCGAGTCCAGAGCAGGCACTGGTTGTTTGGAGGTATGCCCAGATCCCTCCACCTGCCCCGCTCCCCAGCCGCTGGAAGGAAGGATACATGTGCCTGGTCGATCATACATTTACACAGGGTGAAGTCGGTGTGGGGCAGGTTGGTGAGGGCTTTCAGCAGAATCTGGGCAGTGACCGTGGTCTGAAAGAAGGCCGGGTTGAACTGGTACCTGAGAAGAACAAGAGACATAACAATGGCAGCATCTTGCAAAGCTAACTGTAGTGGCATGTGCCTGCAATCCCAGGATCCAGGCAGATCACAACTTTGAAGCCAATCTGGGCTTATCTATACAAATGGATAAAATGATAGCCCTTGAATGTCATGATAGATGGGCAGGGAGCTGCTGTTCCTTTTTTTTTTTATTGATACTGAGCTGTACATTTTTCTCTGCTCCCCTCCCCACTTCAATCCTCCCCCAATGTCCCCATGCTCCCAATTTACTCAGGAGATTTTGCCTTTTTCTATTTTCTACTTCCCATGTAGATTAGATCTATGTAAGTTTTTCTTAGTGTCCACATTGTTGTCTAAGTTCTCTGGGATTGTGGTTTGTAAGCTGGCTTTCTTTGCTTTATGTTTAAAAACCACCTATGAGTGAGTACATGTGATAATTGTCTTTCTGTGTCTGGGTTACCTCACTCAAAATAATGTTTTCTAGCTCCATCCATTTTCCTGCAAAATTTCAAGCTGTCGTTATTTTTTTGTTTGTTTGTTTGTTTTTTGTTTTTTTGTTTTTCGAGACAGGGTTTCTCTGTGGTTTTGGAGCCTGTCCTGGAACTAGCTCTTGTAGACCAGGCTGGCCCCGAACTCACAGAGATCCGCCTGCCTCTGCCTCCCGAGTGCTGAGATTAAAAGCGTGCGCCACCACCGCCCGGCTAGCTGTCGTTATTTTTTTCTACTGTGTAGTACTCCATTGTGTAAATGTACCACATTTTTCTTATCCATTCTTCGATCAAGGGGCATTTAGGTTGTTTCCAGGTTTTGGCTATGACAAACCAAGCTGCTATGAACATAGTTGAGAACATGTCCTCGTGGCACGATTGAGCATCCTTTGGATATATACCCAAAAGAGGAATTATTGGGTCTTGAGGAAGGTTGTTTCCTAATTTTCTGAGAAATCGCCAGGGAGCTGCTGTTCTAGCCTGGAGTTTGGAAGCTAGGAATGTGTGGGCTCCAACACCAACTGTATCTTCTATGTGAACTTAGCTTCCCTGCTCTGGACAGGAGCAACGGTTAATCTTCACAGCCACCAGAAAGGGCAGGCACTGTCACATAACTCACAAAGGAACAAGGTCAGACCAGGCCACCTACATTCAGACTTCCCCACACGACACACAGCCTGTAATACAGACCAGCACACAGTGAGCACTCAAGGAGCAGCCGACAGCGCCAGCAAACATCTCCACCGCACAACTGCAAAAGCTAAGGCCCATCAACCGGGGCAGGCATACCGTCGGCAGAGGCAGGGGGACCTCTGAGTTCAAGGCCAGCCTGGTCTACACAGCAAGTCCAGAGCCAACAACTGCATAGTGAGAGACCTTGACCCAAAAACCAAGATACCAAAACAAACTAAGTTATACAGGGGGTAGTGTGCCAGGAAAGCACTGGAGGGCAGCCAGGCAGGGTAGCACATGCCTGTATCCACAGTACTTGTTAGTCAGAGGAGGGGAACCCCAGAAGTTTAAGGCCAACCTGAGCTATATGATAAAACGCTGGGTGGGTCTAGGGGGAAGCTGTGCCAGACAGCACAAGTTCTTAATCCCTGCACTTGGGGGAATAAATTCAAGGTCATCTTGATAGCAAGTTTAAGGTCAGTGGGAGCTACAGGACCCTGCCTAAAAATATAAAAACCAAACTAGAAAAGGGGGCAGAGAGATGGCTTAGTCAGTAAAAACACTTATTGTGTAAACTCCTTGATGACCCAAGTTCAATCTCCTGAACCCATAAAGATGGGCTGTAGTGGGTATATTTGTAATACCAGAACTCCTGTAGTCAGGTAAGAACAGTCTTCTAGAAGTATGGAGGCCAGAGGCCAGGTAGCCTTCAAAGGCAGAAACTCCAGAAGGTGGAAGGTGACAGGCAAGGTAGCACACGTCTTTAATCCCAGCACTCAGAAGGCAGAGGCAGGCGGATCTCTTGAGTTCGAGGTCAGCCTGCTCTACAGAGGGAGTTCCAGGACAGCCAGGGATACGTAGAGATCCTGTCCCCAAAATCGAACAAACAAAAAAGATGGAAAGCAAGAACTGACTGCTCCAAGTTGTCCTCGGACCTCCACACTTGCTGCACTCACACACGTAAGAAAAAGGAATGAAAAAAATACTTAAGCCAGGGAGGCATAGAAACTTGTCTGCAATTCCAGCCTCTGAAGGTGAAAACAGCAGATTCTAGGAGCAAGCTGGTTAGTGAAGAGGAGCTGGTTCAGTGATGCGGGGTTCACTAGGACCCTGACTCAAGGAGGAAGGCAGAAGAGCGACTGAAGATGACTCCTGACATCAACTTCGGGGTGTCACATGCATGCGCGCGTACACACACACACACACACACACACACACACAAATGGGAGAAGACAAAGGGCTCTAACCCAGTGCTGACTGGAAGATGCTAGAACAGAGCTTGTGTTGCGTGATTACAGCTGAGCTCATAGCAAACACGCCCGAGCTAAGCTGATTTGGATGCAAATACCTGAGGCCAGGCCATAGAGCTCGACAGTGGTTACCTAAGGTGGGGGTCTGATAGGGCAGAGCACAGCACGCGGCAGAGGGCCAGCGGCACCAGCAACACGGTTGTTCATTTACAGTATTTTGTCAAGCAATAGAACTGTTTAAAAGATGAGCTTGTATATTTTGTAGTTAATTAAAAACAAAAAGAACAACAAAAAACCCTGCCCCGACTTGCTTGGCTTCCTAGCTTACACACCAAAGAGCAGCCACATCCTGCAGCTTGCCCCGGGCACGTAGGCACCCAGTTCCCTACCCAGAGTGGCATCCTGCTGCTGGCATGAGGGTGGGGAGAGGACAGACACTCACAATTTCAGGACAGCCAGGTTGGCCTCCAGATCATAGGCATTCTCCTTGGCCTGTGTCTCCACGTACCGTTCCAGGGTCGCCAAGTTCTCAGGATTGTACCTGGAAGGGAATCATGATGGGCGAGTGGCCTGGCATGGCACTGCATGCCTTTCATGGGGGGGGGGGGGGGGACAGATACGACGGACGGGCAGGACTGCAAGCTTGAGTTAGTCTGAGATGTATGGTGAGAACCTGTCTCAAAAGGAAGCGGGAGACAACCAGACAGCGATGGGTAAACAGAGGGCTAAGGAATTACCACTGTAATTTGTTAACGTGAAGGTCACTCTCTCCCATTCTACAGCTTTAAATGTGGCCCTGGGGTATTCCTCCCTTTATTAGCCTTTTAATAAACCTACATTCATTCGATTTTACAATAAATAATAAAGTTTGTACCATCCATTAGATCTACCCAGAGAGCTGACCAACTGTGCATTCTCCAGTAGCCCTACTGGAGCCATCCAGGATACCTCCAACCTCAGCCAGTCTCTGCAGCCTGTATATGTGCTTTCCTGAGCATCTACTGACATCCTCTTGGATCCCCTTCTGACCCAGTTCTATTCTCTCCTGCCTAGGACTACACGTGGTTTGCCCTGGCCTGGCCCTGATCTGTCCTTGTTGTCAATACTGAAAGGTGTTGTCGCCCGGCTGGAACGAGAACCTATGTCCAGGAAAGCAGGACCCGTGGGTGTCTCCATCACCTCCGGTTCCCATTGGCCGAGTAGATATCAGTGAACCTTATGTTTGATGGTTGACAAGAGCGAAGAAGTGAGAGACTAAGAGACTAAATGACGCTGAGAGTCTTGGGCGGCGGTAAAAAGGAAAGCCAAGGGACGGAGGGAAACCTGGAGAAACACCACTCTGGATGAGGATGGAGCCCTGGCCACCCCTGGCTGGCTCCCCGTCTTCTCCACCCCGCTTGGCCAGAGAGCGCCCTCCAGCCGAGCTCAGACCTGTCGATACCCTTGAGCAACTTGCCCACGTTCGCTCTCATCTGCTCAAACATCGCCATGATCAATGTCGCCTTCCGCAGCCTCAGCCGGAGTCGAACACCAGGCCCAGTACGCGGTACTCAAGGGCCGGAAGAAAAAAACGTGCAGGAAACGGAAACTACGTCATCCCCACGCTCGAGCTCCTACAGGAAAGGCAAAGGGAAAGGAACTTCCGGCAGCCGCCCCAGCTTTCCGGCTACCACGTGACTTCTTCCCAGCAGTCGTCATTTTTTTGCGTGCGCATTGGTCTCATTTGAATGGAACCAACAGCGTGAGAAAAGGTTTAGTCTGCCTTATTACGCAGGCGCTGGGAGGCGGAGCTAAGCTTTTCCCGGGTCGCTGCAAATCTTGTGCAGAAGCTCCGGACGCGCATGCGCCGGAGGTAGACACGAAAGACGCCGGAGTTCTCTGGACGCATGCGTAGCCATAAACGCGTATAACCGCGGGAAGGCTGTGGAGGTTTTCTCTTTGCGTTCATTCGGGTGCGAGGTGCTCTCTGAAGCCCTTCTTGCCCCTGAAACAGTATCCAGTACGCTCACTTCCTCACTATTAAGTCCTTGGTCTGTGATGTCACCCTATTCGCTGGGGAGGCGAATGGCTCATGCACCTGGCGCGATTGCCGTGGCACTCTGGAGTCTCCGGGCCCCGGATAGTGGCTACCCAACAAGCGCCCCGTGTTTAACATAGATTCCTTACACTTTAGGCGCGGTGCGCAGGCATGTCCCATGTGGGCAGGAGCCCTGAGTTGCATTCACCTTGGTATACCCGGGAATCCAGACATGTGCACCTCGCGGACACCTTGCAGGCGTACTGGAGCTGTCACTTAAGTGACGTGTGTGTGCCGCGAGTAAACAGGCCTACGCGCTACTTAGCCAGCTTGTGCAGACGTACAACCTCTTGACTCCAATTCTTCAAGTACCTAGCAGAGGTTCTACTGTAACTTGTGACTCCTCCCAGAACAGGAGAGAGTTGGGGAAAGGATGCTGGGTCAGCCTCAGGTTGCAATTAAGATCTTTTGCATTTTATTTACATAGTACCCTTCTGGGGGTAAAGGGGAGTCCCACGAGTCCCTAGGCAATCAGGCTCTTAGAACCCTGGGGACAGGGGTGGAGCCCTCTGCACAGCCTTGCAGCTGGGGCAGGAAGCGAGAGTGGGGAGGGGGAAGGCCACAGCCCGCAGAGTCAAGGCGGGCCCAGGACTTGTGGAGACAGAGGGTAATACTAAAGCTCGAGCCCTGAGGCCCTGCTGGCCCCTGGGCACCGGCCCAGCCGCGGCCTCCAGGGATGGCCCTTGTAGATGCCGACATCTTTACTAAGGACCCCCGGGAACACTATGATCTATTGCAGCGACTAGGTGGTGGAACCTATGGAGAAGTCTTCAAGGTGAGAAAGCCCTTCTGCCTCCTTCATTGTCAAACCTAGGATAGTTGGGGTGAGGCCGACAAACGGCAGGACAAGAGGAAGCCAGGCCTTGAGTTTGGCTCAGAGATGCTGAGGGTGGCCAGCTATGGAGCCTGCCTGATGGCCAACTTCCCCTTTACAAGGCTCGTGACAAGGTGTCTAAGGACCTGGTGGCTTTGAAGATGGTGAAGATGGAGCCTGGTGAGAGAGTCCCCAGAAACTCCTTTTCCACCCCTACCTACCCTTACCTCTTAGGACAGGGATCATGTCCATAAGGCACTGTTCATAGCCACTCTTCTCTCCTGCTCTCCTCACAGATGACGATGTGTCCACCCTTCAGAAGGAGATTCTCATGTTGAAAACTTGCCGGCATGCCAACATCGTGGCTTACCACGGCAGTTACCTCTGGTGATGTCTTAGCCCATCCCCCAGCCCCAGCCCCAGCCTCTCATTTCTGATCAAGCATCCTTAACCAGGTCCTCAGTCCGAACCTACCATTTGTGACCCAGATAACCTAACTTGACCTCCGACCTGAGGATCCCCACTTTTAACTGGGGCATCCCAGCCTGATTCCCATCTGAAATTCCACCTTTTCTTACTGAGTACTCCTTAATCTAGGGACTAATCAAATATCAGTCTGCTCCCTGCATCGCCCATTTCACCCTGCTTCCTTAATACAATCCCCAAATTCTTTGGCCCCTAAGATCATGTCTCAGTTGCCCTGCTGATGACATCAATTCCTCAGACCTTGCACTCTGGGCCTCTTTATCCTGTCTACCTCTCCGTGAGCTCTCTGCCCTGTCCCCTAAGTCAGCCTGGGATGGCACAGGGGTGCCTAGGATTGGAACCCAAAGACCTAAGTTCTGGTCACATTGCTCCAGCATGTGCATTTCCTGGCCCATCCTCAAACCTCCTTTCTTGTGGGAAGGACCGAACAGGACACTCTGGTGGGCAGGGGAAGTAAGATAGCCTCAAGCTCCTCCCCCAGCCTCTTCTAGAGGTCACCATCGTTGTTATCCCTGCTCTCTTGACCCCCTGTAGGCTGCAGAAGCTCTGGATCTGCATGGAATTCTGTGGGGCTGGTTCTCTCCAGGACATCTACCAAGGTTAGAGGAAGGACAAAGGGACCCAGGCCCCCCCTCAACCTCCAATCCACCCTTCTGGTCCCTTTGAGCTTGTATTCTGGGTAGCGCCTTTGTGGTCCACACTTCATGTCCACCATGAGTCCCTCCCCTGGGCCCAGCTGGATGATGGTGGGAACCCTGTGATGGCCCAGCCCTCTAGCACTATGGGTCCTGCCTTTCTTTCCCCAGGCAATAATCCCCTCTGCTTCCATATCTTTTTCTTTGTTTTGGTTTCTATATTTTCTTGCCAAAACATTCTTGGGTTAGGGCATTTCTGCATTTTCTTTCTTTTCTTCTTTTATTTCAGCATTTGTTATTATTGTTATTGTTATTATTTTGGAAATGGGAGTCTCACTATGTAGTCCTGTCTTGCCTAGAACTCACTCTGTAGACCAGGCTGGCCTCCAATTTACAGAGCTCTGCCTACTTCTGCCTCCCTGGTGCTGAGATTCAAGGCATGTGCTGCCTGACCTGTTTCTATATTTTCTTTCTTTCTTTCTTTTTTCTTTTCTTTTCTTTTTTTTTTTTTTTTTTTGGAGCCTGTCCTGGAACTAGCTCTTGTAGACCAGGCTGGTCTCCAACTCACAGAGATCCATCCGCCTGCCTCTGCCTCCTGAGTACTGGGATTAAAGACGTGCGCCACCACCGCCCAGCCTGTTTCTACATTTTCTTTTTTCTTTTTTTTTTCTTTCTTGTTTTTTTTGAGACAGGGTTTCTTTGTGTAACAGTTCTGGCTATCCTGGATCTCACTTTGAAGACCAGGCTGGCCTCAGACTCACTGAGATCCATCTGCCTCTGTCTCCCAAGTGCCGGGATTAAAGGTTTGCGCCGCCACCACCACCCAGCGTGTTTCTACATTTTCTATCTCAGATTAATTACTCAGATTTTTGGGCAGTCAGTCAATGAATTTCTAGATCTAGCCTGCAGCTTGACGCTCAGGGAACTTTGACAGCAGGAGTTGGATAGGCCTTTCACCCTCTCTCTTCTCTCTTCCTCTCTCTTACACACACACACACACACACACTTACTTTTTTGCCATAGTGTGTTTTGAACCCAGAGTCCTATGTTTGCTAGACAGCACTCTGAGTTATATGCCCAACCCTCTTTTCTTTTAAATTAATTTATCTGTTCTTTGAGAATTTTATATATGTATACAATATGTTTTTGTCACACCTTCAGCTTCTAGACATTCTCCCAACACTCTTTTTTTCTTATTATTTTGAGACAGAATCTCAGTGAGTTGCCCAGGTTGGTCTTAAACTTGCAATCTCAGTACCTCAGCCTCTTGAGTAGCTAGGACTACTGGTCTGTGCAACCAGGCCCTACACCTCAGCCCTCTCTAAAGTTCTGGTGCTCACATTCTGTCTCATTGTCTCTCTAACTCTCTCTAGCCCACCTGAAATGTCCAAAAAGGGGAAACTTTATTAAAGGTCCTCAGACATCAAACTCAGTGGTAGAATACTTGCCTGGCAGGATGGATCAAGGTCCCAGGTTTTATCTGGGCAACCCAGAATCTCTCCCAGAATGGGAAACTGCAGCCCATAGACAGGAGTGACTCACCCAGCCTTTATGTGGGACCTGCTTTCTGCCGCCACCCTCTGTCATCTTTCTTTCCATGTCTCTTCCCCAGTCCTGCTTGTCTCCCTTGTCTCCTTGCACTTGGTGCCCTGTTCATCTCTCTCTGCTCTGACCCCGGGCTCTGTCTCTGCATCACTGCCTTTATTCATGTTGCCTGCCCTCACATCACTCCTTCCTAGACTCCTAGGATACCACTGTCCTCGTGGGGAAGGCTGCTCGCCCACATCACCCTGGCCGTTGCCCTCTGTCCCCTGCCCTTGTTCTTCTTTTCACATCCCTGCTCCTGCTTCTTAGGGTAGCCTTGTGGACCAGCATGAGTAAGATGTCATAGCCCTTCCCACACACATTTCCTGTTGTTGTTTCTGGTTCTGTTTTTTCTTGCTAATTATTAGCATATTAACATCTTATATTATATATTTTTTCTTAATCTTATTTATTATTATTTATTAGTTTTTGAAATAACAGACAAGAGCTCCAGCACTGAGCTATTCCTCCAGCTGTAATTACCATCCTATATTTTATTTCTCTTGGCGTGTTCTCTCCACGAAAGTAGGGATTTTATCTTTTGTGTGTGTTTGTGTGTGCATGTGCTAATAATGGAACCCAGGGACTTTCACATGCTAGGCAAGGACTTTATTGCTGAGCCATGCCTCCAGCCCCTCACTGGGGGATTCTAGGCAGGGGCTCTACCACTGAGTCACACACCCTCAACCTTTTGGGATGATTATCTTGCTTGTAACAGAGTAGGACTGTTGTGATTATTGCCGAATGACTGTCCTGTCTTCCTCTGGACTAGAACATGCAGCTGTAGTCCAGAGGAAGACTGTCTCTCTCCCCCTCCACATGCACATGTTCTTGGTTGTTTGGGAAACAGGTCTCTCTATGTAACCCTGATTGGTGTTGATTTTTGTTTTGTTTTTGTTGTTGTGATTTGGTTTTTTGAGACAGTGTTTCTCTGTGTAACATTCCAGGCTGTCCTAGAACTTGCTCTGTAGATCAGGCTGGCCTCGAACTCACAGAGATCTGCTTGCCTCTACCTCCTGAGTTCTGGGGTTAAAGGCTTGTGCTGCCACTACTCAGCTAGTGTCGATATTTGTATATATCCCAGGCTAACCTCAAACTCAGGGCAATCCTCCTGCCTCAGCCTTCCAAGTAATAGAATTACAGTCAATAGTAACCATGCTTGGCTCATCATCTTCCAGTCAGCCACAACCCTTCACCTCCCCTTTCCAGTTGTCCCATCTAAGGTCCCCTTCTCTTTGTGCATCTTGTCTGATGGCATGGGTGGAGGAAGGCTAGGGAACCCAGAGAGCCAGGGGTCCTGGCTCCTCCCCCAACAACCTGGATGACTTTTGCAGTGACTGGCTCTCTCTCCGAGCTCCAGATCAGCTATGTGTGCCGGGAAGTGCTCCAGGTGAGAAGGGGCCGGGGGCTCCCAAGGTGAGCAGGGCCCTGCACAGGCAAAAGGGGCTCACCAGTCTATTGTTCCCATCTCTCCCCAGGGTCTGGCCTACCTGCACTCACAGAAGAAGATACACCGAGACATCAAGGTAGACTGGGGACCAGGGTGCCACTGAGGGTGGGTCATGGGTGCACCCAGGTCTCGTGGTAGTTTTGAGCTTTAGTGTGGAGTCACAGGTGTGGGAAGGGTGTTCTCTGACAGCTTCTGATCCCTCCTCTGGTCCCCAGGGAGCCAACATCCTCATCAATGACTCCGGGGAGGTCAAGCTGGGTGAGTGGACTCCAGGGGTACACAGGGAGCTGATGGAGGTTGGGGAGGGAATGGGCTAGATACATACTATTTCTATCTCTGCCTCCAGCTGATTTTGGCATCTCAGCCCAGATTGGGGCAACCTTGGCCCGACGCCTCTCTTTCATTGGGACACCATACTGGTGAGGGGTGCTGGGTCAACAGCTGGGGTGGGAACAGTGGCATTTCCCATTTTGGCTCCCTAGGACGTCCTTGGCTCTGCCCTCTCCTACTAAACACCCTTCCCCTCTCTTAGACTACCTTTTGAGTTTTCTATTTATCTGTGTCTCTTTCTGGCCCTTTCTGCCTGTTTCTCTTAGCATTTAGGATTTCAGTGGTGTGGGTTGTTGGGTGTGTGTGTGTTTGGGTTGTTGGGTGTGTGTGTTGTTTGTTGCCACAAGTTCTCCTCTAGCTCAGGCTGGCCTTGAACTCCTGATTCTCCAGGCTCCAGTTCTGACAGTTTTAGGATTACAGGCATGCACCACCACCACACTCAGCTTGGCTTGGTTTTTTTACCTAGATCCCTATCTCTCTCCAAGTCTGTCTACTTCTGTGTTTTCTCAGCCTGTGGCTCTCTCCGTCTCTGTTTCTGTCTCTCCAGATTGTAGATCTCCTTGATTTTAATTTGTCTTATGGACTGCAGCTAGGTTTCGATACCATCACTTTATCACCAGGCCATACTCCTAGCTTCCCTCTCTCCTTCTGTAGCCCAGGCTGTCCTCGCACTCGCGACAGCTTTCCTGCTTTAGCCTCCAGGGTACTAGCAGACCCCAAGCGCCCCCACACTCCCCTTTTCCTCCTCCTTTGGCCACTTTGTCTTGGTGTCCCTGTCCCCTGACTCCCCTACCTCTCTCCTGTCCCTGGGCCACTCCTTGCTCTCTGAGGATCTCTGCCTGCAGGATGGCGCCAGAGGTGGCAGCTGTGGCCCTGAAGGGTGGATACAATGAACTGTGTGACATCTGGTCTCTGGGCATCACGGCCATCGAACTAGCTGAGCTTCAGCCACCTCTCTTTGACGTGCACCCTCTCAGGTAAAGGCTGGGGTGGTGGGTGCCCTTGGGCAACAGACCATGCTGAGGCCTGACCCTGCAACTACCCTTCAACCTGTGTCCTCACCTCAGACTGGATGCCTCTAGGGAGACCCCTGTAGCTCCCTGAGCACAGAAACCTTTTCTCAGATTTCCACAACAAGACCTCCAGTTCAGTGATCCCCACCTTTTTGTGGGAGCAGGGTGTTTAGAGACATTGTTGCTCGTGTAGCCCTGGATGGCCTCCAATTTTCTATGTAGCTGAGGATAGCCTACATTCCAGATCCTCTTGCCCCAGCCTTTCACAGTTCTGTGAATGTCTATCATCTTTTATTTATTTGTTGTTGAGACAGGTACTCCCTATGTAGCCCAGGCTGGCCTTGGATTCTGATACTCCTGCCTTAGCCTCCCAGCTGCTGGCACTACAGGTATGGCCTTCCCTGCCCAGCTAATAGACATCCCCACCTGGAGACTCATTCTGGATGGGCTGAAGCTTCCAATTTTCTAAAACCCCATAAACAATTTCTCTTAGAAGTGACTTCACAGCCAGGTGTGGCCACCCTGTGATGCCAGCACTCAGGCAGCTGAGGCAGGAGGTCATGAGTTTGAGGCTAGCCTGAGCTATGTAACAAAATCGTATCTAAAATCACCAGTAAAAAAAAGGGTATGGCCATTGAAATTAAAGCCAGAACTGTATTTCCTTCTTGTGTGTATGCACATGTCTGTAAGCATGTGTGTGGAGGCCAGAGGACAGCTTCTGCCTTGTTCTTCAGGCACCGCCCACTCTTTGGTTTGTCCTGACAAGGTCTTTTATGGGCCTGGTGCTGGAAGATTCGGCTAGCCTGGCCTCAGCCACAGAGCTCCACCTGTCTACCTCTCCGCACTGGGGTTACACGATCACCATCACACCCAGTTTGTTTACACACATCTGGAGGTCAAAGGGCAATTTACAGGCATCCATTTGCTACTTCTGCTCTGTGTGTCCTGGAACTTGAACTCAGGTCATCAGGCTTGGCAGCAAGAGCTTTCAGTTTTTCAAAATGTTTTAAAATTTTTAATTTTTGTGTATTTGAGTGTGTGTGTGTGTGTGTGTGTGTGTGCGCGCGCACATGTGCACTCTCCTGTGGGTGTGCAGAGGCCAGAGAAGGGTGTCGGGTGTCCTGCTCTGTCTGATCTTGGAGCTAGACTGGTGGACCGCAAGCACCAGGGACCCTCCTGTCTCACACACACACACTGGAGACACAGGCATGCACTACTTCTTACAGAGGACCTGGGGATTTGAACTCAGATCCTGAGACTTGCATAACAAGTGCTCTTACCATCTGAGTCACCTCCCCTGTTTTATTTCCATCTGGGAACTTCTGAAGCCATGAGATCTGTCTCGTCCCATGGATCTGAACCCCTGTTCTTCCCTACGGCTCTAGGGTTCTCTTCCTAATGACAAAGAGTGGCTACCAGCCTCCTCGGCTAAAAGAAAAAGGCAAATGGTAAGGGAAGTCAGCTGAGGGAGGGCAGAGGAGGAGTAGATGGGGTGAGGAGAAAAGCTCTGAGTCCCTCATCCCAGATCTGCCTTCTTCCTCCCAAGGTCGTCGGCCTTCCACAACTTTGTCAAAGTCACCCTCACTAAGAACCCCAAGAAACGCCCTGGTGCTGCCAAGATGCTCAGTGTAAGCCAGCTTCCCTCAAGGACCCCCCATCTCCTCCTCAGCCCAGGACTATCCAAGTCTCCCATGGCTCACAAGAGCACATGGAGCCCTGGTGGCCCCTTCAAAAACCCCATCCCTCAGCATTTCCCAGTACTCTCCCCACAGAACCCTTCAAACTGTTCTGGAGGAGCCTGCAGTCTCAGCACTAAGTAGGAGGATCAGAAATTCAAGGCCATCTTTGGTTACCTAGAGAGTTTGAAGCTAGCTTGGGTTACATGAGATCCTGTCTCAAAAAATAAAACTCAAACCAAATTAATACCTAGATATTTCTTTTCTGTTTGGTTGTTGTTGTTGTTGTGTGTGTGTGTGTGTGTGCCTTTTTCTTTTGTTTTCATTTATTTGTTTTGTTATGGTCTCATGTAGCCCAGGATAGCCTCAAATTTGCTATACAACCAAGACTGACTTTGGACTCCTGGTCCTCCAGCCTCCACCTCCCAAGGGCTGGGCTTACAGCCATAGCCACCATGTCTGGCTTTACCCCAGATCTCTCCAAGTTTTCCTGAGTTGCTGGAATATGCCAAGTCCAGACTTGTGCCTGAGAGTCTTCACCAAGCCTGGTCACTTCTAGGATACCCTGGAATTCCCCTCTCCCCTTCTCGGAACCCTAAATTCTTCTAACCTTTTAAGACTTCTCAGCATCTCTGGTCCCCTGAGGCTCCTAGCTTCCCTTTCCTTCTTCCTCAGTGGGTACCTCCCTCCGAGCAATCTCTTACAGCTGGCCCATGTCCCCACCTTCCCCTGCCATGCCAGCCCTCTGACCCCTGTCTCCTCTCACAGCATCAGCTGGTGTGCCAGCCAGGGTTGAACAGAGGCTTGATCTTGGATCTTCTTGACAAAATGAAGAATCCTGGGAAGGGGCCGCCTATTTGTGAGACTGATGATGAGGAGCCTGAGGTGAGGGCCTTGGTAGATGCGGCCGTGGGGACCTGAGGGCCTTTGCAGGGGTTGCCCCTCCCGCTGGGGAGCCCTCTGGAAGCCTGTAGGAGAAGGAAGATGGCACGAGGAAGGGAAGCCTGGCAGGGCTGGATACAAACGTTTAAAGAGAGAGGGTGGCGGCAGAGCGCCAGAAGCCTTGGGCCCTGACACAGTTACCTTTCTGTCCAGCCACCCCCTGCCATCCCTCGGCGGATCAGATCTACACACCGGGCCAGCTCACTGGGGGTCCCAGACACAGACTGCTGTCGTGAGTAGAACACCCTACAATTTGGGGCCACTGAGCCCACTCGCTGACCATTAGGGGCTCAAATTCCAAGACGCTTTTGGCCCTGTAACCTTCAAACTGACACAGAGTCCCCTCCCCTCAGTCCCATGAGACCTCCCAGCTCTGACCCCAAAGATACGTTGAGAATTATGTAAAGGCATGGTAGTGCACTTCTCAAATCCCAGCCCTCAGGACGATCCCTGTGAGTTCAAGCTGCCTGGTCTATGTGGTGAGTTCCAGGCTGGGGCTACACAATGGGACCTTATCTCAAAACAAAACAATGACAAGAAAAAAGAATCAAAAAAAAAAAAAAAAGAAAGAAAGAAAAGAGCCAGAACAAAACAAAAAATACCCAAAGATCAAAAACAAAACATGAAGGGGCTGGAGAGATGGCTCAGTGGTTAAGAGCATTGCCTGCTCTTCCAAAGGTCCTGAGTTCAATTCCCGGCAATCACATGGTGGTTCACAATCATCTGTAATGAGGTCTGGTGCCCTCTTCTGACCTGCAGACATACACACAGACAGAATATTATATATGTAATAAATAAAATATTTCGAGACCAGCCTGGTCTACAAGAGCTAGTTCCAGGACAGGCTCCAAAACCACAGAGAAACCCTGTCTCGAAAAACCAAAAACAAACAAACAAACAAAAAAAAACAAAAAACATGAAACAAAACAAAAAACAAAAACAAAGGTTAAATAGGCTGGGGCTGTATCTTAATTGGTAGAGTACTTGCCTTACACCCAGGAGGTCCTGGGTCCAGCTCCAGCATTGACTAAACTTGGTATGATGAAATTTAGCTGTGCTTCCTTGGGAAGTGGAGGCAGGAGGATAAGAACCTCCTGGACATACTTGAATGTGTAATGAGTTAGAGGCCAGGACTGCATGAGATCTTGTCTTAAAAATAAGTAGGGGGGCCGGTGAGATGGCTCAGTGGGTGGAGGTGCTTGTGGCTAAGCCTGATGACCCGAACCCACATGTGGAAGGATAGAACCAACTTCTGCAAGCTGTCCTCTGATGCGCCTGCCTCTTGCTCTCACAAAACAAATACATGCAATTTTTCATAAATTAAAAGCAACCTGTCAGAACCCCTAATACCTAAGTCTGAAAACTAACATGCTGCACCTGCTTTGAACCCCTCGAGCCCTCTGATGCCATTCTTGGACCCCCAAGTAAGACCCCTGTATCAAGGGCCCCTCCCACAAGGAACGGTAACCACCCCTAAAGTCCTGGCTCCAGGCCTCCCCACCCTGATTCTTTCTCAGCCCATCTCCCTGCCCCACCCCCACTTACTTGTCTCACTCTCACTTCTCAGGGCGGCACATGGAGTTCCAGAGGCTCAGAGGAGTGGAAGCCAGACCTCCAGCTGACACTGTGAGACCCTCTATGCTCACCCCAGCTGCGCCCCTCTTCCCCCTTCTGCCCTGGGCCACACTGACTCTTTCCTGGTCCCACAGGTTTGCTTACAGGCCCCTGGAGACTGCCGGAGCAGCAGCCCCAGGTCCACCACCCCTCCCCTGGGCTGGAGGGGGGGCGGTGGGTTAAGTGGGAGCCACCTGCAGCTCATGCCTGTCATTCTTCAGGAGCCAGCTGTCAGAGTCTGATGACGATTATGATGACGTGGACATGTAAGGCCCCATGGCTGGAGCTCTGATGACCTCAGCGCAGCTCTTACCTTCCCTCCTCCTCTCCAATCCCTGGCCCCCAAGCCCACTGGACCCTCTGCCTTCACCTTTGACCCCTAGATCTCCCATTCCTTCTTCCCCAAACTCTCACTTCCTACTGCAGATTGACCTTAAACTTTCTTATATACAAGCTCTCTGTCACTGAGCCACACCCCAGACCTACACTGTGGTATTATTGGGTCTTGAGAAAGGTTGTTTCCTAATTTTCTGAGATATCGCCACACTGACATCCAAGGGGGCTGTACCAGCTTGCATTCCCACCAGCAATGCAGAAGTGTTCCCTTTTCCCCACAACCTCTCCAGCATAAGTTGTCATCAGTGTTTTTGATCTTGGCCATTCTTCCAGGTGTAAGATGGAATCTCAGGTTGTTTTGATTTGCTTTTCTCTGATGACTAAGGATTTCCTTAAGTGTCTTTCAGCCATTTTAGATTCCTCTGTTGAGACTTCTCTGTTTAGGTCTGTACTCCATTTTTTTTTTATTGGATTATGTGATCTTTTGGTGTCCAAATTCTTGAGTTCTTTGTATATTTTGGAGATCAGACCTCTGTCTGATGTGGGGTTAGTGAAGATCTTTTCCCATTCTGTAGGCTGTCGGTTTTTTTTGTTGACCATGTCCTTTGCTTTACAGAAGCTTTTCAGTTTCAGGAGGTCCCATTTATTAATTGTTTCTCTCAGTGTCTGTGCTGCTGGGGTTATATTTAGGAAGTGCCAATGCGTTCGAGTGTACTTCCCACTTTCTCGTCTATAAGGTTCAGTGTGGCTTTATGTTGAGGGCTTTGATCCATTTGGACTTGAAATATTTTTGGTTTTGGTTTTGTTTCTGAGATAGGGTTTCTCTATGTAGCCCTAGCTTTCCTGGAATTCACTCTGTAGACCAGGCTGACTTAGAATGTACAGAGATCCACCTGCCTCTGCCTCCTGAGTGCTGGGATTAAAGTTGTCCACCACCACCCAGCCTTAAAACATATTTTTAAAATTTGTTCTATGCGTATCAGTGTTTTGCCTGTTTGGACACATATACTGTTGATGCCCATGATGCCATTGGGTCCCCGGAACTGGAGTTTAAGGCTGTTGTGAGCTGCTTTTGTGGGAGCTGGGAACCAGACCCAGGTTCTCTGAAAGAATAACAAATGCTCTTAACCACTGACCTGTCTCCCCAGCCCCTCATTTTAATTTTTTTGTTTTTGTTTTGTTTTGCTTTTTGTTTTTCAAGACAGGATTTCTCTGTAGCTTTGGAGCCTGCCCTGGAACTAGCTCTGCCTCCTAAGTGCTGGGATTAAAGGTGTGTGCCACCACCGCCCAACTTTGTTTTAATTTTTAATTAAATAAAATTTATTTTTTTGAATCTTGTAAGTGGTGGCATATACCTTTAATGCCAGCACTCAGGAGGCAGAGGCAGGCCAATTCTGAGTTTGAGGCTAGCCTAGTCTACATAGTGAGTTCCAGAACAGCCAGGGTTACACAGAGAAACCTGTCTCAAGAAAAAAAAACAGAAAACAAATTGAGACAGAATCTTACTATGTATCCCCAGCTACATCTTTAGAATAGGCTGGCCTCAAACTCATAGATTAAAGGCATGCCGAACTTCTTCTTCTACTTTCGTATTTGATACAGAGTAACATTAGGTTGCCCAGGCTGGAACTAAATCCATTCTGTAGCCCAGGCAATCCTACTGCCTCAGCTTTCTAAGGAACTGGTATTACCTGCCCAACCAGGCCCGCTCCTTCTACCTTCTACAACTTTGTATCTAATCCCCAGCTAGCTTTGGCCCTGAGCTGCCCTCAGGCCTGGGCCTGACCCTCCTGTAGCTCGTCCACCTCAGACTTGGCATCCCGCAGCCTACCCGCCTACCTACCAACTTAAGCTTGGACCCTACTCTTCTCCCCCATCTCTTGTCATTGTCTCAGCCAGCCTCAGTCTGTAGCCCAAGCTGGTCTTGAACTCTCAAGCCTCCTGCCTCTACTTTCTGTGTAGGTGGGATTACAGGCTTGTGACCGGAGATCCAACCTCAAAGTAAATCTTGACCCACGGAAATTTCCCACATCAGGCCTCGCCCTGCACCCCAGCAGTCATGTTGAGCCCCCATATTCTCCCTGCTCTGGCTAGGGGACAGTCTCGAACCTTCTCCCCGTTCATTCCCCACCTTCTGTGCACTGGCATGCGGGGCAGGGGGCGGTGAGGAATAGAGCCAGACCTCATGTCTTCTTGTGGACCACGTAACAGCCCATGCTACTGCTGATGTGGCCATGACTGTCAGCCATGGAGTCCTTGGCTTCAGTCACTCCTGGTTAGCCCTGCTCCACCATCCCTCTGTCCCAGGCCACCAGCTTGAAACACCCCATCTTGTCCTTCGCACCCATAGTGCTTTTTCTATCTTTGTGTTCCAGCCCTGCCCCAGCAGAGGACGTGCCTCCTCCACTGCCCCCGAAGGTAAGGCCCTGGGGATCCTGAGGTCAAGTCTTGCACTTTCAATGTCTACAGTTTGGCTGGGTGTGATAGTGCAACGCCTTTAATCCCAGTACTTGAGAGGCAGAGACAGGCAGATCTCTGTGAGTTCAAGCCAGCCTGGTCTACAGAGTAAGTTCCAGAACAGTCAGGACTACACAGAGAAACCCTGTCTCAAAACACAACACAGCAAAACAAAGCAAAATATTTCAAGTGTGAAGGCAGAGATGTCTGAACATTGCAGAAAGTTTAAGCCTTTGGGGTACAAGATGGATGTGTAGAAACACAGCTGGAGCTGGGTGTGGTGCTGCACTGGGGTGGAGGCAGGAAGATCAAGAGGTCAAGATCATCCTTAGGTATGTAGCAAGTTCAAGACCAGCCTGGGCTACACAGTGATATAGTGAGACAATGTCTCAAAACAAAAATCTGTTTGTTTAAAGCAAGGCTGGCTGGCTGGGAGTCTGGAGTGATGGGTCCTGTGGGATCTGTCAAGTAGCTGACCTAGTGCCCAGCATTAACCCTTTGTGTTCTGGCGTATCTGACATCCCTTCCCATGAGGACAAGTTGGGATGTCACAGGGCATGCATAGCTTTGGCTGACTCTTGGTCCTGGGGCGCGAGGTGTATTTCTTCTGGGACCTCTCACATATCTACTTCCTCCACACTTCTGTCTCCACAGCCCAAGTTCCGGTCTCCATCTGATGACGGTTCTGGAGGGGTAGGAGACGACGGACAACTGAGCCCAGGGGTTCTGGTCCGGTGTGCCAGTGGGCCTCCTCCACGCACTCCCCGTCCCGGGCCTCCCCCAGCCACTCGCAACCCCCATCTTACAGCCCACTCAGGTACCAGGCCCTCCCTGGGGAGGAAGATAGGTAGGGTTGGAAGTCTCTCGGCCTGATCTTGCTTAAACCCCTATCAGATCCTTCACTTTGGAACCCACCTGCTCCAGAGCCGGGCCAGCCCCCACTCCTACCCCCTAAGAAGGAAAAGATGAGGAGAAAGGTGAGAGCTAGTTACAGGCTCGGGATGAGCTGGGGCGGCCCAGTGGGAGATGGTCCTTCCTCTTTGTCAAACACTGACTATAGGATGTGTGTCTGTGCCTGTGGGTGGGTGGATGCATGGGCCTGTGGGTGGATGCACAAATGTGTGGGTGGACACTCAGGCATGTGGGTGGATGCTCAGGCATGTGGGTGGATGCTCAGGCATGTGGGTGGATGCACAAATGTGTGGGTGGACACTCAGGCATGTGGGTGGATGCTCAGGCATGTGGGCGGACGCTCAGGCATGTGGGCGGACACTCAGGCATGTGGGCGGACGCTCAGGCATGTGGGTGGACGCTCAGGCATGTGGGTGGATGCTCCGGCATGTGGGTGGATGCACAGATGTGTGGGTGGACGCACAGGTGTATGGGCATAGTTTTCTGTCTTGCCAGACAGCTTCCAAATAACCACATAGATACTTATTATTAATTATAAATGCTCAGTCGATAACTTAGGTTTGTTACTAACTAGCTCTTACAACTTAAATTAACTCATATTTCTTATTGACATTTTACCACATGGCTTGGTACCTTTCTTCAACATGGCCTGTTCATTTTATCATCTTGCTTCTCCTCAAGTCAGCTGGCGACTCTGCCCTTCTTCATCCCAGAGCTCTCTCCCTGTCTGCAAGTACCACCTAACCTCTTTCTGCCTAGCTTTTGGCATTTTAGCTCTTTATTAAACCAATGAGAACAACTCATCTTCACAGTGTACAAAAAGACTATTCCACAACACAGGCACGGGGGTGGATGCTCAGGCACGTGGGTACAAGTGTGGATGCACACATGGAAGCCAGAGGACATCAGGTGACCTGCTCTGTCAATCACCATCTTATTTCTTTAAGACAATCTCTCACTAAAGTTGGATGTAGGCTGGTGGCAGCAAGTCTCAGGGATCTGCCTGTCTCTAGGAGGAGCGTAGCTATGCCCAGCTTTTTAAACTTTTATTCTTCTCTAATATATTAATTACATTCCGGCTGCCTCCACTCCTCCCAGTTTTTCCCCCACCTCCTCTTGGCCCCAGATCAACTCCTTTTCTGTTTCCCTTAAAAAAGAAAGAAAGAAAAGAGACAAAGAGCCGGCCTCCCAGGGATAGCCACCAAACATTGTATCCACCAAACATTGTATCCACCAAACATAGTATCCACCAAACATAGTATCCACTAAACAATGTATCCAGCAAACATGTATCTGCCTAACAGGATACAATAAGACTAGGCAAAAACCCTCATCTCAAGGCTGCACAAGGCAACCCAGTAGGAGGAAATGTGTCCCAAGCATAGGCAAAAGAGTCAGAGACACCTCCACAAGAACACTAAGCTACATAGCCATAGGTATATGCAGAGGATCTCACTCAGACGCATACAGGATTTGCGATTGTCGCTTCAGTTTCTGTGAGTCCTGCTTATTGATTCTGTGGGCTGTGTTCTCATGGTATCCTTGACTCCTTTGGCTCCTACAATCCTTCCTCCCCCTCTTTTTCAAGGTTCCCCTGGCTCCGCCTAGTGTTTGGCTGTGGGTGCCTGCATCTGCTCCCATAGGTTGCTGGATTATGTCTCTCTACTACCAATTTCACGCTCAGCTTTTTAATGAGGGCACTGGGAATCAGAATTTACGAGTGCAGTTTAGCCTTCCCATCTCTCTGATAAAACTCCCACCCAAACCCGCTTGGGGAGGAAGGGCTTTGTTTGGTTTCCACTTCCACTTTTACAGTCCACCATCCAGAGAAGTCGGGGCAGAGCCCAAGGAGGAACACTGCTTTCTGGCTTGCTCCTCAGAGCTTGCTCAGCTTGCTTTTCTATACAACCCAGGTCACTTGCCCAAGGGTGGCACCATCAAGATGGGCTGGGCCCTCCCACATTAATCAATAATCAAAAAATGTCCCACAATTGGGTAGAAGCAATTGCTCCAGTTATGGTACCCTCTTTATAAATAACTCTAGTTTGTGTCAAGTTGATGAAAACCAAAACCAAACAGCCTGACCAGCACAAGAGAGCTTACCTAGAATTCTGCAGTTGAAGGCTGGGGCCCTAGCTCACCTTACAGAGCCTGTCTAGTTCAACAGTGAGGGACTGGGGGTGTGGCTCAGAGGAGGGCTCAGCTGCTAGCGCAAAGCCTTGCATTCTATCTCCAGGACATGCAAAGATACGAGTAAGGGGGGGGCTTCCAGGCCAAATGGGGTACATAGGAGACTCTGTTAAAAAATGGGAGGAGAGGGACCCCAGAGGTGGCTGTTTTCTGTTCCACAGATGGAGAAAGTGAAGCGCCACGAGGTAAGCAGCTTTCCCAGGGTCACCCATAAAACATTCCCCTTATCCACGGAGGATCCACTTCAAGACCCCCCCCACCACCACCATGGATGCCTCAAACTGGCTAGTACCCAATCCTGTATTTTCCACTGATATATGTACCTACAAGGGGGCTTGTTGATAGGTACAGTAAGAGGTTTACTGAAGAGTCAGGGTGTGGTGGCACACATCTTTAATACCCAGCACTGTGGAAGCAGAAGCAAGAGGGTCAGGAGTTGAGAGCCAGCCTATGCTGCATAGAGAAGCTAAGGCCAGTCTGGACTACACAAGACCCATGTAAAAATGAAGAAAAAGCTAAAACACAACATAATTTTTGTTTTGTTGTTTTTGTTTTTTTAAGACAGGGTTTCTCTATGTAGCCAGGCTGGCCTTGAATTCAGAGATATGCCTCTTCCTACAGAGTGCTGAGATCAAAGGCATGCACCACCACTGCCCAGCAAATTATTTATTTTATGTGCATTGATGTTTTCTCTGCACGTATGTCTGGGTGAGGGTATCAGATCCCCTGGAACTGGAGGTACAGACAGTTGTGAACTGCCATGTGGGTGCTGGGAATTAAACCCAAGTCCTCTAAAAGAGCAGCCAGTGTTCTTAACCACTGAGCCATCTCTGTAGCCCCAAAATGAAATTTTTATCTTTGAAATCTTTCATGTAATAGTTTTTGGACCATGCTTACACAGATGGGGGGATGGGGTGGGGAGTGTGGGGGTCTCTGAGGAAAGGCAGAATCTGAACCCTGTGCTCAACTTCCTGTCCTCTGTTCATTGCTGCTCTACCCACTGACCATGGCCATCCAGGGATGTGCCCTTCTTGTGAAATTATTCAACGGCTGCCCCCTCCAGATCCACAGCACAGCTGCCTGGACACACCCCTCTACTAAAGGTGGGCACTCTGGAGGTCCAAAAGAGCCTGGAGTAAGGGGCCAGCTGGGGATGAGGGGACCCTAAGGGGAGCACAAAGGAGCACAGGAAGAATAGTTTATTTTAATTTTACTTATGAGTGATTTTACCTGCAAGTATGCTTGTCTACCACGTGCATGCGAGTTGGCAGAGACCAGGAGAGGGCGTTGTATCATCTGGAGCTGGAGTTAGAGATAGTTGTTCACTGACACATGGGTGCCGGGAACTGGACCGCAAGAGCAACAAGTGCTCTTAACCACTGGGCCACCTCTCCAGCCCCAGGAGGGTCTTTTTTGTTATTTAGGACTTTGGTTTTTATTTTTAAGATAATGTGAGTCTTTTTAAAATATAATATTATCATTTGAGAATGTAATACAATATATTTTGATCATCTTCGCCCCCCCCCCAGATCCAATCCTGTTCTCCATTCCTTCCCAACTTACTGTCCTTTTATTAAGTCATGGAGTCTAATTTGTGCTGTCCCGTTACTCATGACTGTGAGGCTAGCCACTAGAACGTAGTTAGCCCTTAAAGAAAACTGACTCTTCCTCCCCAAGAAGCCATCAATGGGTGGATACTGTGTACATGTTTGTGCACATAAGCCCAGGTGTCCGCAGAACCCAGAATAGCATGCAAGAGCCCCTGAACCTGCAGTTGCAGGCGGTTGTGAGCCTCCAGGTATGGGTGCTGGGAACCAATCAAACTCAGGTCCTCGGGGAGCGGTAGGTGCTTAGCTCCCGAGGAAGGGTCTTAATGGAGTGATGTTGGCTAAGTCAGATCCGGTGCAGATGCCATGGTTACTGCAGATCTGGAGATCCATGAGGGGAGGTGAAAGGATGACGTCAGAGATGAACACTAGAGAAGGTGGAGTTTAGAGGCCGGAGGTATCTGAATATGACGGTCTAGAGTCAGGGGTACATGATGGGGGTATTGTTGATGGCAGACTGGGATCAGCTGGGGGGTGGTCACAGGTTTGACTGCAGCGGAAGAGGACAGTCTGGAGATGACATATGGGGGATGAGATTGGGGGAGGTCAGTATTAAATGACGTAAGAGGCTTGGAATGGAGGTGTGCACCTTTAACCACAGCACTCCTGAGGCTGGGGCAGGAGGATCATCACAGGTTTGAGGTCAGCCAGGGCTGTATGGCAAGAGCCTTCTTAAAAACAAACAGCAGAGAAGTGCAAAGCACACTGGTAACCCAGCTCTTAGGAGGTAGAGGCCGGAGGATCAGGAGTTTAAGGTCAACTTTGGTTTCATAGGGAGGTCAAGGGCCAGTGGAACTCTTGTGACCAGATCTCTTAAAACAAGAGACAGGCTTGGGAGGTGACTCAGCAGTTAAGAGCACTGGCTGCTTTTTCAGAGGACCCAGGTTCAGTTCCCAACTCCCACAGGGTAGATCATAGTCTTCTCTAACTCTAGTTCCAGGGGATCTGCCACCCTCTCTGGCCTCTGCAGGCATTGCATGCACATGGTACACAAACACACATGTAGACAAACACTCGTACACAAGTAAATAAATAAAAACAAATAAATTTTTCTTAATGAGAGACAGGTACCAGGGCTAAGCAGTCTCACTGGATAGAAAAGGCCATATTGGGGGTCCAGAGTCAAAGCCAGCCCATAGCGGTTGGAGCTGAGCACTGGGGAAGAAGGGGCAGGGCTTAGAGAGCTGCTGCTGGGGAAGCAAGTGTGCAACTGGTGTGAAAATTAGAGTTGTCCGGTCAGGGACAAAGAACTGCCAGCCACTGGCAAGTCACAGAGCGGGGACATGGAGGCTGCTTAGGGTACTGAGCAGGGTTTCAGTTCAGACTTGAGGAGAGACAAACTGGGGATGTCAGTCTGAGGGAGAATTAGTATGAAAGGGTGGGGGTTGGGTAGAGGGCCAGTTTGGGACAAAGATCTGGGAGGTTCTTCCCCCACAATGAGAGACCCCAGCAACCACTTTGTCTGGCCCACTCAGACCAGCACCTGCTCCTGGGTGCAGAGGAAGGCATTTTCATACTGAACCGGAATGATCAGGAGGCCACGCTGGAGATGGTGAGGGATGGGGACAGTGCTGGAAGGGGGGCGGAGTGGCATAGGGTTGACCGGTAATCACAGGAGTCACCCCTATTTTCTGCAGCTCTTCCCTGGCCGGACAACCTGGGTGTATTGCATCAACAACCTCCTCATGTCTCTCTCAGGTCAGCCTGTGGGCTGGGGGAGGGGCAGAGGCCAGGAGCTAAGGTTGGGGGGGGGGATAACGTGTGGATGAGTCTTCAGCTTCACTGAGCCTGATGTTTAAATCACCACTTTCCTGCTGGGTGAGCGGAAGGCACGGGGCTGCTCTCCCTGAGCCTCGCTTTTCAAATCTGTACAATCTCAGACTTTTTCATATCTCGGAAATCTCCCCCCTCAAGTTGGTTGTGAGTTCATTTTTACAATAAATTCGTCTTTAAATACCTGGGTACACTGGCCATCTCTGGGTGTAGCTGGTGCACTCTTTAATCCCAGAGCGGAAGAGACAGGGCAGGAGGTCTGAAAGGCAGGACTTACTCCCGCTTCAAGTCTGTAACGCAGACTAAAGAAGTTCCAGGACTTTTGCTGTTTGGTTTTTGGTAACAGGGCAGGTGTCTGCTTGCAAATGTGCTACCACTGAGCTGTGTGTCCAGCACTGAGCTGTGTGTCCAGCAGCATCCTCCCCCTGTGCTCTCTGAGACAGAATCCCCACTATGTATCCCAGGCTAGCCTTGAACTTGGGGTGGTTCTCTGGCCTCAGCCTCCTGAGTCCTGAGATTACAAGCAAGTGCCACCACTCCCGGCATAGGTAGGTTTTTGTTGCTGTTTGTTTGTTTTTGTTAAACTTTGACATCTGTACCAGGTGTGGTGGCACCCACCTGTAATCCCAGCACTCAGGACGGAGCCAGGAGGATGGGAGTTCAAGGCCAGTCTCTGCTACGTGGAGTGTCAGAGGCCAGCCTGGGCCACATGAGACCCTGTTTTGAGAAACAAGCACCAGCAATAAATAAATAAACCCCAGGTGCAACTTCCCAGGCTAGTTAAACTTCCCTCACCTAGTTGCTGCTGTGCTGTGCAGGCAGAGAGCCTGTCCTGCTGCTCTGTCTCCCCTCCCCCAGCAGAGCACCCACAGTGCCTGGTCACACCCCAGCACCCACAGTGCCTGGTCACACCCCCCAGCAGATCATAGGGCCTGATCACCCCCACCCCCAGCACCCACAGTGCCTGGTCACCCCCCAGCACCCACAGTACCTGGTCACCCTGGTCCCTTCAGACAGGAAGGGTGGGAATGTGTGGGAGGAAAGTGGGCTCTGAGTGCTGGGGCGTTTCAAAGACCTGGGGCTAGCCAAGAGCTGGGAGACAAGATGGTAAGGGGTCCTAAAACCGCTTCCCACTCCCCCTCCCATACACACACTGCAGGGAAGACCCCCCACCTATATTCTCATAGCATCCTGGGCCTGCTGGAGAGGAAAGAGATCCGAACAGGAAGCCCCATCGCTCACATTAGCCCTCACCGGTTACTGGCAAGGTACCAGCCCCAAAGGGCACCACTGGCTTCCCCCGCCCCTCCTGCTGTCCTTGTGGTCACTCACACTTCCTTCTTCTTCAGAAAGAACATGGTCTCCACTAAGGTGCAGGATACCAAAGGCTGCCGGGCCTGCTGTGTGGGTGAGAGGCAGGCTCAGGGGGTGCTGGGAGGGTGGGTAGGGTTGGCGCTTGGACATTATCCACTCAGTAAGGCTGAGGCAAGGTGTGCAGGACCCCAGGGAAAGATGGAGTGCTCCAGGAAGGAGGCAGACCCCGACCCATTCTTGTCTGCTTCCACAGCTGAGAGCCCTAGCTCCGGGGGCCCGTTCCTGTGTGGGGCACTGGAGACGTCTGTGGTCCTGCTCCAGTGGTACCAGCCGATGAACAAATTCCTGCTTGTCCGGGTAAGGCTGCGGGGCAAAGGTGCTGCCACCACCGCCCAGCTCAAAGGACCTGGTTTAATTCCCAGCACCCACACGGCAGCTAACAACTGTCTGTAACTAACTCCAGTTCCAGGGGATTCTACACCCTCACACAGACATACATGGAGACAAAACACCAATGCGCATAAAATAAAAATAAGTAAATCATTAAAAAAAACAACAACAAACATTTCTGATCCATAAGACCTGCACCTAGCCGGGCGATGATGGTGGCCTTTAATCCCAGCACTCGGGAGGCAGAGGCAAGAGGATTTCTGTGAGTTCGAGGCCAGCCTGGTCTACAGAGCTAGTTCTGGGACAGGCTCCAAAGCTACAGAGAAACCCTGTCTAGAGACAGACACACACAGAGAGAGAAAGAGAGAGAGAGAGAGAGAGAGAGAGAGAGAGAGAGAGAGAGAGAGAGAGAGAGAGAGAGAGAGAGAGAGAGAGAAAGCTGCACATTTTGTTTTCCCTGAGAGCCTCCCTGAATAGCCCTTCCCCTTGCGGCCCGCAGCAGGTGCTGTTCCCACTGCCCACGCCGCTGCCAGTGTTCGCGTTGCTGACAGCGCCGGGCTCCGAGCTGCCGGCCGTGTGCATCGGCGTGAGCCCCGGTCACGCGGCGAGGTCGGTGCTTTTTCACACCGTACGCTTTGGTGCCTTGTCCTGCTGGCTGGACGACTCCAGCACCGGTGAGTGAGTTGTGCCACAGAGAAGCGGAGCTGCAGAGTGGGCGGGGACTGTACGGGAGGGAGGGGCTACAAGGGAAGGATGAGCTGAGAGAGGAGGGGCTTCAAGGGATGTGGGGGGGCTACTGGAGAAGGCGTGGCTGTAGGGATGAAACAGGTGGGCTTGGACGGGGAGTGCTGCAGGATTGGAGACCTTGGGAAAAAGTTGCAGACAAAGGCAGAGCTGCAGGGACGGGGTTCAAGCTGCAGCAAAGGGGTGGGGCTGCGGGGAGAGGGCGGGGCTTCAGAAAAGAGGCTTGGTTGCGGGAGAGGACTGGACTGTGGGAAGTGGCTGGGTCGAAGGATGGGACGACAGGTTAAGGCAGCCAGGGGAGAGGCAGTTTAATCCTTGTGAAGGGGAAGATCAGAGTGGCTGGGCTAAGCCTGAGCCAATACTGAGAAAGAGATGGACTGGGGTCAGGGGGATAACAGGGTGGGCCTGTGTGGCAGGCAGGGACCTGAGGGGCGCTAGTTGAAGCCCCTGCCTCTCACACAGAGCACAAGGGACCAGTGCAGGTGACCCAAGTTAATGAAGACATGGTGATGGTGTTGATGGACGGTGAGTGCTTTCTCCCTCCCCTTCCTGGTCCTCAGCCCAGGACTGTGTTCAAATCCCTCCCCCCACTTCCTCCCAGGCTCTCTGAAGCTAGTGACCCCAGAGGGGGCCCCAGCTCCCGGGCTTCGCACCTCTGAGATTCCCATGACGGAAGCCGTGGAGGCTGTGGGTATGTGCTGGGAGGAGAGGGCCTCGGGATCAGCGGTGAGAGTTCTGTGACCTGAAGGGTCACATGCAACTGATTTCTCTCCAGCTATGGTGGGAGACCGACTCCAGGCCTTCTGGAAGCATGGAGTTCAGGTGTGGGCTCCAGGCTCGGAACAGGTAGGCCCGCCCCTTCAGTTCACACCACTGCCTTGCCCTCTCCTCAGTCTTTAAATGGGCTCACAGAAGCCCTGGGTCCCAGAACAGACACTCCCACTGGAAGCTTCAGGAGGAAAGGCACCATGCTGGCTTCCCAGGCCGCCTGTCTATCAGACAGGGCACTGTGATTCTACAAGTTAATGGTCTTGGATGCCGAGCAGTAAAGTCATTTGCTCAAAGTCACACAACTTAGCAAGTGGCTGTGGGGTTAGACTTCTCCGTAGGAAGTCATGTGTGTAGAGAGGGGACATCCTGCAGACACATCCACACTCTCTCCACAGCTGCTGCAGGAGCTGAGAGACCCCACCCTCACCTTCCGTCTGCTCGGCTCCCCCAGGTATGGCGGTGGGGAGAGGGACAGAGGAATAGGAGGGGCTGCTGGTGTGGAATGGCTGGTTCTTCCTTGGCCTAGAACAGCCTCCGGCACTGTATTACTAAGCTCCCTCCCAAGTCTCCGGCTCCACCGCGATTCTTGGCAGCCTTGGCCGACATCCTGGGTGGAAGCTCCATGCTTCTCTGAGCCCCTTTGTTTACCATTTGTGTTGGGAGTGTGAACTCCCAGGGCTCCTTTCCTGTTGTTGCTGTCAGAGTGTCCCACCATGTAGCCCCAGCTGTTCTCCATTCTCTCTTCTCTCTTGTTACACTGGAGGGAGGGCATCATTGGGAGACGATTCTCTCCTTCTACCATGTGGGTCCCAGGGACTGAACACAGGCCATTAAGTTTGATGGCAGGCACCTTTGCTTCCTGAGCCATCTCACCAGCCCTCTTCAGACTCCTCACGTAGCTGAGGACGACCTTGAACTCCAGATCTTTCGGCCTCAACCTCCTGGTTTTGGGGACCATAGGCATGTCCCACCATGCTGAGTCACTGACACAGCCCAGCATTGGAATGGCAGTTTCTGGTAACTATTTTGGGAATGAATTAGAGAATGACTTGACCTCTCTCTTCTTTAGACCTGTTGTGGTGGAGACTCGGCCCTCGGATGACCCCACCGCCCCTAGCAACCTCTACATCCAGGAATGAGCATCTGAGAGGGCATGCCATGACTAACGGACCTCTGCAGATCCCTAACAGACACACTAGTGGTCACAGCATGTCCTTATCTTACAATAAACATGACTGCAGACTGTTGCCATCTTGCTTTTCTTGGGGGGATTTTGGATGCCCAGTCCCCTCAAATTTAAATGATCCAACACAATGATTGCTGGGGTGCAGCATAGGCTTTATTTGTCTAGTTCAGCATCACCTGTGCCAGCAGCCTAGCCAGGAGCTTGCAGTGGGAATAAGGCACTTGAGGAGGGGGAGGGCCAGCTGCAGACCTCAGCTGAGCTGGTCCTCATACTGCTTGCGGAAACAGTCTCCAGCAGGGAAGAAATCCCAGCACCTTTCCTGGTACATCTTCCAGACATACGACTCCTAGGGTTGAGGGGACAAGAGTCATTTGGTCATGTCTCCGAGGCTTCTGCTGCCTGCTGCCTGTCGTCTCGAAGACTAATTTATTGAGTACACTCAGGGTGGAACTCGAGTACAGCCTGCTGGAATGGCTTTCTGTCAGCCATGTCCCCACTCATCCCTCATTAGCATTCCTTACCTGACCGGTGTGCTCTGTCTCATCCTTATTTATCAAATACATCAGGAAAAACCTGAGGGACAGAGGAGACCACAGGGGAAAGGTAAGAAGAACCATACTTGCATTGTATTTAGTTTTGTTTTCTGGTTCTAAGAATGAAACTCAGAGCCCAGTGCATGCTAGGCAGGGGCTCCACCACTGAGCCACACCCCAGCCCCTCACTGGGGGATTCTAGGCAGGGGCTCTACCACTGAGCCACACCCCAGCTCCTCACTGGGGGATTCTAGGCAGGGGCTCTACCACTGAGCCACACCCCCAGCCCCTCACTGGGGATTCTAGGCAGGGGCTCTACCACTGAGCCACACCCCAGCTCCTCACTGGGGGATTCTAGGCAGGGGCTCTACCACTGAGCCACACCCCAGCCCCTCACTGGGGGATTCTAGGCAGGGGCTCTACCACTGAGCCACACCCCAGCTCCTCACTGGGGGATTCTAGGCAGGGGCTCTACCACTGAGCCACACCCCAGCCCCTCACTGGGGGATTCTAGGCAGGGGCTCTACCACTGAGCCACACCCCAGCCCCTCACTGGGGATTCTAGGCAGGGGCTCTACCACTGAGCCACACCCCAGCTCCTCACTGGGGGATTCTAGGCAGGGGCTCTACCACTGAGCCACACCCCAGCCCCTCACTGGGGGATTCTAGGCAGGGGCTCTACCACTGAGCCACACCCCAGCCCCTCACTGGGGGATTCTAGGCAGGAGCTCTACCACTGAGCCACACTCACAGCCCCTCACTGGGGGATTTTGCTTCATCACTGAGCCACAGTGATGCTTACCTTCTGATTGGCTAAACATCATGGATACCCACACTCCTTTCCATAACTGGCCCAGGCTTAGTAGCCCTGCCCTGGCTGCTGACAGCCTCCCTCCTGCCCTCTTGATTACCCACCACTTCTCATCCTTACATGTAATTGGCCAGGTTGTGCTCCTCCAGAGTGTGGGTCTCAAATCCATGTGGGGTCGTATCAAAGTAGTCGCTGCCTATCCCGCAGATGAAGCACTTGGTCTGAGGATAATGAAGGATGTCAGAGTCAAGGTCCATATGACATCCCTGGTACCCCACAACCCCACAGAGTCATCCTTGCCCTGATGCACCTCCATGTCCTCCTTCACTTGCTCTTGTTGGTCTCGGAGCTCCCCGAAAGCATCAATAATCAGACCTGGGGTGGCAGGACACAGATCAGGCAGGACACAAGTCAGGACCCTGTACACCCAGCACCTCTGGGCCTTGCCTTTCTTCCATGGGTTCCCGGATCTCAAGATACTTCCCAAACAGAATAGAACCAGGCAGTTACTGAGTACTTCCTATGGGGCAGACACTTCAAAGGAATGCATGGCTTAATCTTCATGGCATCTTAAACACTGTAGCCTTGACTGGTCTGGAGTGTAGACCAGGTTGGCTCCAAGCTTATGCAGCCCTCCTGCCTCCGCTTCCCAAGAGCTAAGATTACAGTCACGTGACACTGTGCCCGGTTTTAACACCTCCATTTTTTTCAGATGAAGAAACTGAGGCTCAGAAAGACCACCAGCGTGAGGTCTTAGGGTAGGAAGAGGCTAAGCCAGGCAGGTAGCCAGCCCCCAGCCACTAAGCACTCCTCACACCCACACACCCAGCCAGCACTGACCCTGAATGATGGCTAGCAGGATGATAATGACGAAGAAGAAAAAGGTGATGTCGAAGACAACCCGGTAGAGTTCATACTCATCACCCGCTGGGTCCTCAATCTCATCCCCGATGCCTCCGCCAGCCCGGACACCCACATACATGTGGAACAGGTAGCACTGCAGAGGGAGGGGTTCACTCAGAAGACAGTCACCATCACCTACCAGAAGCCTGGATGCGGCAGACCTGGAGACACAGTGACGGACACAGCCCTGGCCCTGCCTCTTGCAGCCGGGGAAGTGTCGCTGTCACGGAGGGCTGCTGGTGGCTCACCAGGAGGGGGCTTCTGGGCACGTCCACGAGGAAGTTTCTAGATTGCGTTAACTGAGCTGGGAAGGATCTAGCCTGAATGTGGACCCAGTGTGAGGTGGGGTCCCAGAGTGAATCAGAAGGAGAAAGCACCCCCTTCCTCTGCTTCTTCACTGGGATCTCAGAGTGACCGGTCACCTCACGCCCTGACTCCAAGATGAGCTGACTGCATTCTCACATTAGGGGCGGACATCTTCCCTTTCTTCCACATGCTGCCTGTGTTAGGTATTTGGTCACACTGGGCAGAGTGACTAACTCAAGAGGTCAGAGCCGGGGATGACCCTGGTTGGTACATCTCGTGTTTGCCTGGCACGCATGAAGTCCTGGGTTTGATTCCCAGCACCACATGAAACAGAGATGGTGGCACATGCCTGTCATCTCAGGTGGTGGCAGGAGGATCAGAAGTCCAAAGTCCGCCTTTGCTACACTGGGGATTGGAAACAGGACAGGTGACAGGAACAAAGCAGTCAGGCTGCGCTGGGGAGGTCCACTGTGGTCGCTGTGAACTGGAGAAGGCACAGGAGCCCTCACAGGCTGGGTGAGGATCAGAAATGGCTCAGATTGCCTCAGGACGGCAAACAGAGTGACTTCATACAGGAGGACAAAGCTTCCCTGGAAGCTGAAGGAAGTGTTATGAGAATGGATTGGGTGATGGGAGAGAGTGTGCTGGGCAGTCAAAAACAATGTGGTATGTCAACACTGGGGAGGAAAAGATAAATATTGGGGGGCTGGGTGTGCAGCAAGGCCTGGGTGCTCTAACCTCTCTCTCTCTCTCTCTCTCTCTCTCTCTCTCTCTCTCTCTCTCTCTCTCTTTCTCTCTCTCTCTCTCACACACACACATTCACACACAGACACCAAAGTTTTTGTTTTGTTTTGTTTTTTGTTTGTTTGTTTGTTTTTTTCTGAGACAGGGTTTCATTTCATTATGTAGCCCTGGCTATCCTGGAACTCACTCTATAGGCAAGGCTAGCCTCAAACTCACAGAGATCCTCCTGTCTCTGCCTATCAAGTGCTGGGATTAAAAGTGTGCCCCACCACTGCCTGGCTACACCAAACTTTTTAAAATTTCTTTTGGGAGGTAGGAGGCTGGAGAGTTGGCTCAGTGGTTAAGTGCACTGACTGCTCTTCCAAAGGACCCAGATCCCACAAGGTGGGTCACAGCCATCCATAACTTAGACATACTTTAGGCAAAACACCATGTATGCATGAAAAAAGAAAAAGAAAAAAAGAAAAAAGTTTTTTGTTTTGTTTTGTTTTGGTTTTGGTTTTTCATTCTTTTGCTTCCATGAGGAACTGAAATAAGGTTGGTGAGGCTGAGGAAAGGCGCCACTATGAACAAGAATCAGGAGGGAGATGAGGCATGGGCGGTCATGTGGGTTCTGTAGGCCCTGGTTCGAGTAGTGGTCAGAAAGAGGACTTCTGTAGGAGGCAGCATTAATTCAGAAGGTAAGATATCAGGTGAGGGGTATGGACGCTGCCTGGTGCAGGGCAGAGAGAGGTCGATGCAGTGGACCAGAAGTGGGAGGAAACGCATGGTCCTAGAGGAACTGAAAAAGAACCAGAAAGCCAAAAATCGAAAGCGGAAAGGACTGTGGTTAGACTCAGGTAGCGCCAGCTCTTCCCTGCTTTTGTAAGCCATGGTGACGTGATTCAGCCTTCTCCACTGGGTGTGTGGGTCACCAGAAGTTTCTAAGCAGAGGCGGGGGAGGGGCTGGGTCATCTGGCACGTGGGACAGACTTCACACCCGCTTTTTCTGTGTTCCCAGGAGGTGAGAGGTCCCGGTTGTGTTGACTAAGAGCTCAGCCAGTGACAGTGATGGGGAGCAGGCTGTGGGGCTGGACTGCAGCCCACGAGCAGGAGCCCATGAAGCCAGATCACAAGTCATCTTCTGGCACAAACCCCCGAAATGATTCTCTTGATTGTGGCCCCGCCTCTAGCACATCACAGTCAGTGTGAGTTATCATCGCCATTGTTATAAAAAGAGAAATAGCCGGGCGGTGGTGGCGCATGCCTTTAATCCCAGCACTTGGGAGGCAGAGGCAAGCGGATCTCTGTGAGTTTGAGGCCAGCCTGGTCTACAAGAGCTAGTTCCAGGACAGGCTCTAAAGCTACAGAGAAACCCTGTCTCAAAAAAAAAAAAAAAAAAAAAAAGAAAAGAAAAGAAAGAAAGAAAAGAAAAAGAGAAATATGTGCTTATGATTGAACAATGGGAGAAAAAAGTTTTAGCTGGGCAGTGGTGGCGCACGCCTTTAATCCCCACGCTTGGGAGGCAGAGGCAGGAGGATCTCTGTGAGTTTGAGGTCAGTCTGGTCTACGGAGCAAGTTCTTGGACAGCCAGAGCTACACAGAGAAACGCTATCTCAAAAACCAAAAACAAACCTTTGGAGTAGTCTCCTTACCTATGTAGCTCAGCTTGGCTTTGAACTCATGATCCCCCTGCCCCAGTCTCCTGAATACTGGCATTGCATGAGCACATTTTTGCTAAACCAAGGGCCTTGTGTTCTTCCACTGACTTACACCTCTGACTCCTAGTCTAAGACTTTCAAGGCTTGTGGGGCTAGGCAGTCCCTCGCAGGCCTACAGATCTGTCCGGGAAGTCACAGGTGGCCTGGCTAGAGGGTGTAGGTGTGTTGCTTGCTCCAGATCATCCCATTCAAAGAGTACAGAGAGTGCTTCGCCTTTCCAACTGTAACATGCCATTGGTGCTGAGGATGGACCCAGGCCTGCTAGGTCACAGTTCTACCACCCAGCTGCAGCCTCCTAACCGACAATCTGAAGGCTTTTTGGTTTGTTTTGAAACAAGGCTTCACTGTGCAGCTTTGGTTGTCAAGGAACTCTCTATGTAGAACCACGCTGGCCTTGAACTCACAGAGATCCCCTTGCCTCTGCCTCTCGAGTGCTGGGATTCAAGGCGACAGTTACAGCTTTAACAGCTGAAATGATGCTGTGTCTGGTCCTGTTCAAAGCGTCTTTGCTGCACCAGCTGGCAAGCCCTCCTCACACCCACGTGACAGAGATGCTGCTATTTAAGCCCCTTCGAGACAGGCCGTGGAAGCTTAGCATTTGGGCTAGTTTTATGTCAGCTTGTCACAAGCTACAAATATCTGAAAGAGGGAACCTCATTTGAGAAGATGCCTCCATACGACCGCCATGCAGGGCATTTTCTTTTCTTTATTTTTTAAAAGATTTATTTATTTATTTATTTATTTATTTATTTATTTATTTATTTATTATGCAACATTCTGACTCATGTACGCCTGCACACCATGTGGTTGCTGGGAATTGAACTCAGGACCTCTGGAAGAGCAGCCAGTGCTCTAAACCACTGAGCCATCTCTCCAGCCCCCCAGGGCATTTTCCTAATGAGTGATTGATGAAGGAGGGCCCAACCCATTGTGGGTGGTGCCACCTCTGGGCTGGTGGTCCTGGGTCCTATAAGCAAGCAAGCAGGCTGAGCAAGCTGTAGGGAGCAAGCAGCATCCTTCCATGGCCTCTGCATCAGCTCCTGCCTGCAGGTTCCTGCCCTGCTTGAGTTCCTGTCCTGACTGCTTTTGATGATGAACTGTTACATGGAAGTACTGTGAATGAAACCCTTTCCTCCCCAAGATGCTTTGGGCCATGGGGTTTCATCACAGCGACAGTAGCGCTGGGGTCACGGGGTTTCATCACAGCGACAGTAGCGCTGGGGTCACGGGGTTTCATCACAGCGACAGTAGCGCTGGGGTCACGGGGTTTCATCACAGCGACAGTAGCGCTGGGGTCACGGGGTTTCATCACAGCGACAGTAGCGCTGGGGTCACGGGGTTTCATCACAGCGACAGTAGCGCTGGGGTCACGGGGTTTCATCACAGCGACAGTAGCCCCAGCTAAGCCACTCAGTAACCTAGACCAGCGCGGGAAGGGCTCACCGTCATCATGTCATCGCATTTCATATCAGGCTCGTCCTCGTCTTCGCTCTTGTTGTAGAATTTGCGGAAGAAGTTGAAGGCCACCACCGTGTACAGATAGACCACCACGGCCAGGAGCCCTACGGTCATCACCAGCTGGAGACAGGCAGGCACAGGTCAACGTTTCGCTCCTTCTACACAGCAACCTCAACTCTCAGACTCCTGGATACTGGAGCCTCTTCTGCATTCCAGCTGCTTGGCTCTCCCCTCCCCTAAAACGGCCCTATCCTAGCTCTGGTGTGGTGGCACACTCCTTTAATCTCAGCACTCGGAGGCAGAGGCAGGCCGATCTCTGAGTTTGAGGACAACCCGGTCTACAAAGCAAGTTCCAGGACAGTCAGGGCTACACGGGGAAACCCATCTCAAATAACCTCCAAATAAAACACAAAAATAAACCAAAGAATGCCCTAACCTCCTGGCTCAAAACCCTTCCAGGTTGCCATTCCCTTTGCCCTGCCCCTCAAAAATGCACCTTTGCCCCGCCCCTCAAAGACTGCTCCACCCTCACCTCCCCCGCCCACGCAGGCACGCAAGCACGCATGGGCCGTTATCATGTGGTCTTCCCCAGGAGTTCTTGATCACCACCGCCCGCCTTGCCCCCCCCCGCCCCTCCCAGATTTTCTCTCAGGTCCCTGCCAGGTCCTCTGCACACCTGCTTTCCGTTGTGGGTGACAGACGAGAGGATGGTGCGCAGCGTCTTGACCCCCATGGCGATGTCCAGGAGGTGGGCAGCAAAGAAGAAGTTATTGTAGTGTCCCAGGAGGGACATCACCATGTACCAGCCCAGATATAGGAAAGACTGAGAATGAAAGGGACGGGATCAGGAAACATGGAAGGATGCCCCAGTTCAAGGACAGATGCCTAGGGGGCTGTCTAGGGGAGCATCTGCTTCAGAGCCTAGGGAGGAGGGAGCGGGTGGGAGATGAGCGAAGAAGGACCCACGGCAACGGATGCTTCGGGGACAGGGAACCTCAGGGTGAGAAGGCACTGTAGGAGCAAGGCACCCTAGAATCTTTCTGGGATCGGGGAGACCTGGAACCCTCCCAAAGCCCTTCAAACAACAGGAACGTTGCTATCCTAGGGGCTTTGCGCGGACTGTTCCCTCATCCAGAGACATTGCTCTCCTGCCACATTCCCTCTCCATAGCCCCCGCTCACATTGTCTGTGAAGATGACTCCGAACTTCCAGATCTGGTACTTGACATCGATGGACATGATCCTGAGGGAACAGGGAGAGGGACACAGCCAGATGGCTGGGTATAAGACACTAGCCCCGTGTGCCCCCTGACCCGCCCCCGGCTGATGTGTCTCTCTCACCATGTCAGTAGCCCCGGTGGAGGGTCAGGTTTGCGCTCACTGTGGGCTGTGATCTCCAGAGAGGCCAGGTCCATGCCCAGCAATTCCGCAATCCGTTCCCGCCCAAAGATGTCCCCGTGTTTGTCCAGAACCTGCAGGAGAAAGCCTCAGGCCATGAAGACAGGTTGGAGCTGGAAAAGGGGACATTGCCTGTATAGGGGTTCCAGGGATGCTCAACTTTGCTTGAAAAATAGGGGGAGCATTTTTCTTGGAAGAAGGACCTGGTTTCTGCAGGTCACTAGGAGGAAAGTCCAACATCCAGCAGTGACAGCAGCCAAACTAATGGCGGCACTTTATTGTTGGGGAGGGGGCTGATAGCTGGGGCTGGTGGGATGTTCACTTCGCTCGCCGTCCCAGCCACACCTTGCCATTCCCACATTCCTACCCCAGGCACTTGACACGTTTCTACTGGGCTCACTCCAGTCCTCTCCAACAAAACAGCAGCCTTCCCTGGCCAACACACTCCTGCGAATCCTCGCTGAATTAGTTTTTAATACTTTTTGTTGTTGTTTTGAGACAGGGTCTCACCATGCAGCTCTGGACAGCCTGTAACTCACTCTGTGAACCAGATTGAGCTCAAACTCACAGAGATCCACCGGCTTCTGCCTCCCAAGTGCTGAGATAAAAGGCATAGTGTCACTGGGCTATTTAGTTATTTTTCTAAGTCTTATGCATGTGTGTGCAGTGCCCATAGGGGCTCTAGGAGGGCATTTCTTACAGGAGAACTGGAGCTACAGGCAGTTGTGAACCACCACGTGGGTGCTGAGAACTGAACCCAGGTTCACTGTAAGAGCAAGCAGTGCTCATAGCCACTAAAGCCATTACTGAAGCCACTATTATTTTTTAAATACTTATTGCCAAGTTCTATTTGGGTTTACTTCTTTCAAGATTTACTGTTTATTTAGCTGTATGTGTGCTTGTCTGTGTGAGTGTATGTCACACATGTGTGGGTGCCCATCAAATCCTGAAGAGGGTCTCAGATGCCCTGGATCTGGAATTACATGACGTCATAAGTTGCAGATGTGGGGCTGGAAACTGAAACTGGGTTCCCTAGAAGAGTAGCAAGAGTTTTTAACTACTAAGCCATCTCTCCAGTCCATCCATCCTTCATCTATTTGTTCATTATCCATCCATCCATCCATCCATCCATCCATCCATCCATGATCCATCCACAATCCATCTACCCATCCATCCATCCATCCATCCATCTATCCATCCATCCATCCATCCTTCATCTATCTGTTCATCATCTATCCATGCATGCATCCATCCATCTATCCATAATCCACCCATCCATCCATGATCCATCCACAATCCATCCACCCACCATCCCTCCCTCCCTCCATCCACCATCTATCCATTCATTATCTATCCATCTGCCCACCACTGATCCATCCATCCATCCATCCATCCATCCATCCATCCATCCATCATCCATCCATCCATCCATCATCCCTCCATCCCTCCATCCGTCCATCGTCCATCCATCCATCATCTATCCATCCACCTATGTAGTTGCTGGTTTGGGGTTTGTTTGGAGACAGTGTCTCATATAGCACAATTTAGTCATGAACTCATGATGTAGATGAAGACAACTTTGAATTTATGATCCTCCTGCCTCCACCACCTGAGCACAAGCATGCACCACCTTATTTTATACTGTGTTGAGATTGAACCCAGGGCTTTGTGCATGCTTGGCAAGCACTCTACCAACTGCGCTACATCCTCGGGCCCCCAAAGGCACGATTCTTAACTGTGCTCACCACATTGTTGCTCATCTCCTCTCTCAGACACCTACAGACTGAATCCTCACCCTGTGCCCTTTATGTGCGGCTTCTCTTTAGAGAAGGAACATGATCACCTGCCCAAGTTCTCTAGAGTGGCACTGCCCCTTGCCCAGATTCCATACAAAACAAGTTCTTGGCAAAGCTGGGAGTGGCCTGCTGGCAGCACGGGACTCCGCCCAGGAGCCCTCCCTTCCCCGCACTGTCCCCTCACCTTCCGCTTGACAAACTTGTCCCAGTAGTTGCTGGGGAAAGACCTGTCAAGAGAGAGCGTGGGGAGGTTAGGGTGGCGTGGCGGACTGAATGAGATCGATCCCCAGAGCCTTTTATATTTGCAGACGTAGTCCCCAGCTGATGAGCTGGTGGGAAAGGGTTAGGTGTGGTCTTGCTGCCACTTTGAGGTTTCCAAATCCCACACCAGGTCCGTCTCAGTCCCCCAACCCCTCTCTGCTGCGTAGAGATCAGGATGTAGCTCTCAGCAACTTCTCCAGCACTGTGCCTGCCTGACCGCCATCATGCTCCCACCATGATAATAGACGAAGTCTCTGAAACTAACTAGAAGCCAGCCTTCAGTTAAGTGCTTTCTTTGATAAGAGTTGCCTTGCTCATGATGTCTATTCAGAGCAATGGAACACTAAGACCCGTGGGAACCTGCCCCGAGCTCCTGAGTGCTGAGGTACCTGTGTGAGCAATTACACCTGACTCTAGGATCTATTTAACATTATTATTATTATTATTATTATTATTATTATTATTATTATTATTATTTTATTTGTATGGGTGTTTTGCCTACACATGGTTTGGAGGCCAGAAGTGAGGGTCAGATCTTTTGCAACTGCAGTTACAGATGGTTGTAAGCCACCATGTAGGAGGTGGGAATTGAACTCAGGACCTCTGGAAGAGCAGTCAGTGCTCTTAACTGCTGAGCCATCTCTCCAGCCCTCTCCACATTACTTTTTTTTTTTAATCTACTGATCAATCCACATTACTTTTTGAGACAGTTCTCTCATTGAACCCCAAGGTCACCAATTGGCTAGGCTCCATCAATCCTTCTACCTTTGTCTCCTAGCCCTGGGATTCCCTGCACCAGACAGTCACACCCAGATTTTTATGTCACTCCTTGAGGATCTGAACTCAGGTCCTCATGGTGAGCAGCAAGGATTTACTCATCGAGTCATCACCCCAACCCCACACCCACAGGAACTTCAAGTGTCCATCGGATGGAGAGAATAATAAGCCTAGGGAGAACAAGTCAGGCCATGGGGCTGGAGCCTTACTCTTCAGAAATCCAGGCCCGTACTGGAGTGGAAATCTAGCCCTGTTCCCTCTGCCACCCTGGGGAGGGTCTAGGCACTTACGGCGTATTGAGCACCAGGCGGTCCCACTGTCCCTTCACATCATCGTCCTCAGGCTGCTCAGTAATGTAGAGGCCGTCAAACTCCAGCTTCCGGGCCAGCTCCTTCTCCCGTTTAAAGATCACTAGGGGAACCTAGGCACGGAGGGAGGCAGAGGTGACGGTTGGCATGAGCTATGCAGAAGCCATGCGACCTGCCTGGAGCCTAGTGAAGTTTTCAGGGTAGAAAGTGCAGGTTAGGGATAGGTGGAGAGATGCAGGCAGAGGGTGTCATGTGGGTGGGGAGGTACGGGCAGAAGTGGGTGACATTATAAGGGAAAGGGCAAGCTGGGGGCACCCCAGTTGTCTGCTGCAGGCTGGGGCTCTAGCGGAGAGGTGTTAACTCAGGTTGTAAGGTGAATAAGACAGAGGCAGGTGGAAGGGTGTGGAAGAGGGGTGAGCAGCAGGCATGGCGTGCACAGAGCTCTGCTCATTCAGCAAAATTACAAGATTTACACAAACTTCTGGACGTGCAGAACCCGTGAGACACGGCGTGAGACGTGCCTTGGGGGGCACGACATCTGACATGAGACTCCAGTCACATCTGAGACCCCAGAAACGCCCCAGTGACAGACAGATCTATTTATGTGTCTTCCTTCCTTCCTTCCTTCCTTCCTTCCTTCCTTCCTTCCTTCCTTCCTTCCTTCCCTCCCTCCCTCCCTCCCTCCCTCCCTCCCTCCCTCCCTCCCTCCCTTCTTTCCATTTAGACTAGGCTATCTGCCTGGCTCTGCCTCTTGAGTGCTGCTGGGACTAAAGGTGTGTGCCACCATGCCTGGCCTTGTCTTCTTTGTTTTATTTTTTAAAATATAACCCACAAGTCCAATTGGCACTTTCCATATACACATGGGTGTGGGCCCCTCCCCTGGAGCATGGGCAACCTACCCTAGACCATACTCCTAAAGAAAATGGTCTTTTTACCCCTTAGCAATCATCAGTTGTCAACAGCTACTTGGCTAGGGGTGAGGGCTTGTACGCCCAAACCCTGCTTATTTTGGAGACAGAAGCTCCCTACGTAACCCAGGCTGACCCAGAACTTAATCTCATCCGGCCTCCTTGGCATTATAAGCATGCACCAGTATGGGACTGACTTCACAGAGATCTTTTTATTCAAAAAAATATTTTAAGTGTGGGTCTATGTGTTTGTGAGTGTATGCTATTATGTGTATGTAGGTGATCATGGAAGTCAGAAGAAAACATCAAATTGCCTGAAGCTGGAGCCACAGTCTGTGAGCCACTCTACACAGGTGCTGGGAACCGAACATAGGACCTCTGCGAGAGCAGTATGTGCTCTTAACCGCTGCGCCACCTCTTCACCTCCCTGCTTCACAGAGATCTTAATTCAAATGATTAACAGGCAGACAATAATATTCCCCACAATAAATTTGCCCCCTTGATGGGAAAATGAACACAGCCACGTACGCACAGCGAAGATAAGATGGAGTTTAGCCCGCCAGCCGTGGTCTGCATTAGCGCCAGCCGTAGTCTGCATTAGCTCCCTTTTGCCAGAGTAGCCTCAGTCCTGTACTGGTTGGTTGTCTTTACCCATCCTAAAGTCTCCTGCCCCCACCGTTCTCCTAGGTGCCCTGCCGCCCAGGACCACAGTCACAGGTCGGGTCTCACCTTGAGACAGTTGTAGCCAATGATGCAGAGGAAGGCCACCAGCGTGTGCAGCAGGCTCAAGCACCGCAGCGCGGGTTCCATGTAGCCCGTGCTCTCCTCCAGGAAGTAGTACACCATGTTCTCATCCTCATCACCTTCCATGTCCTCGCTCGCACCGGAGCCCCAGCCAGAGCCACCACCAGACCCTGCCCCTGACGTGTCCCCAGCTCCGGAGCCTTCTATGTCATCCTCCCCTGGTGGGGAGTCTGAGACCTGAAGTGGGGTCAGAGGTCAATCAGAGGGGACCCCGGTGGCCCCTGGCCTGTCATGCCAAACTCACAATCAGTAATAATACTTATAAGACTCTTCCTCCTCAATTCTCTGTTAAACAGAGTCTCATTGGGTATCCCTGGCTAGCCTGGAATTCACTGTGTAGACCAGGCTAACCTCAAACTCAGAGAGATCTACCTGCCTCTGCATTTTGAGTGCTGGGACTAAAGGCATGCACCACCACTGCCATCAACACTTTGTTTTTTGACGTAGGACCTTGATAGCATTGCCTGGGATTTGCTATATAGCCCAGGCTGGCTCAAACTAGTGATCGTCTGTGTCAGCTTCCCAAGTGCTGGGATCAAAACATGCGCCACCAAACCTGACCCTGGTACCCGCTTTTAAGTTCCACAAGTCTCACCTATAAATGTGGTTTTGACCCCATTTTGAGGAGGAGGAGGCAGGGAGAAGCTACACATTTTCTTACCATCACCTGTCTCTGCCACACCCTGTGTGTTGTTATCTAGCCCCTCCCCCAACAGGACCAGGAAGCCCCCTCTGGCTTCAGGAGGCCTGGTTCCTAGCCCTCCCTCTCTGTTCCATGAGCTGCCCACTTTCTTCTCCGCACACACACCTCCTCAGCTGGCCTATGGGTGCTGCAAAGGGACTTCTCACACCTGGAACTGCCTGACAGGTGGCCAAGCTGTCTGGGAAAGCAATTCTGTGTCCCTTATTGAATGCATGCAGGCATCTGTCCCCCACGGGTCCAGCCACCCCCACTCAGACCCACAGCGTGTCCAGACCCAGCTCTCTAGTCCAGACTCCCTTAAGAAGTCTCAGTCTGGAACCTCATCCCTTCCCTGAAGGGGGCTGGGCCCTGTGGTGTGTTGAGCCTCCAGCCTCCCTGCTGGGCGAGGATCTGACCCTCCCCTGGGGCCTGGGACCACAGCATAAGCACCTTGTAAAACAGCAACATGAAGTTGATGGCGAATGCCAAGAAGAGGGCCAGGAACCGCAGCGTGTAGAAGTTCCGAGACAAGTAGTTCTAGAAAGAGAGGAAGAGCGGTCACAGTGTGGCCTCATCCCTGACCACATCTCACTGCTCACCCACAACCAAAGAACCCAGCCTCGACTGGCTGCTCCTACACTCTCCTGCCGTGATGGCCCTTTACAAATGAAGAAACTGAGCCTCAGGGAGGGAGGTGCTGTCTTTCTCAACGTCATACAGCCAAGGAGCTGCAAACCCACTACTTGGGAGAAGGGATCCCAGAGATGGAACTTGGGACTCTCATAAGAGGCAAACTCTCTGCCACTGGGCCACACCCCAATCCCATACCTGGGGTTTGACTACAGGTCAACAGGAGTCCATGTCCCAGCCCCCACGCCACACTGCTTCACGGTCTGCCTTACCAGAAGTGGAAGATGGCTTCTTCATCACGTCATCTCTCCCCACCCCCACTTCTCCTATCCCTATTCTCACGGCTCCTCACAGACCGGCCTTCCATTCAACCTCCTGTCCTGTCCCCAACTCAAATCAGGACTGGCCTGAGGTGGAGACAGGATGTTATCTCCCAGACACCTTCCTCCTTCAGGGACAGACGAGATGGGTCTCGCCCAGGACCTCTGAGGGTCTAGACCTCCCAGCTGTGCCTGGGGACAGTTCTGCCCTTTCTTTAGTGAGTTCCTCTCTGAGATGAGCTTGGAGCTGGGAGAGCGGAGTCCTCTCAAGAAGAGAAAGTTTTAGGGTGCCCCTGCTGGGTCCTCACCAAGAATTTCACCCTCTGTACTTCCAGTTCCCCCCAAAATTCTTCCAGGCCTGCACCTCCAGCTTCCTCCTTTTTTGGAGGGGGCGGAGAGGGTGTCTTCTTGGGGGGTTCTGGAGGAGGCTCGGGGACTTCTTCCTTCTCTCCATTCTCAGTACTGTAGGACACAGAAAGGGATCAGCGGACGCTTGGGCAAGTCATTCCTTCCAAGTCACTCATCTGGGGGCCATCCTATGCCAGGCAGGCCAGGTCTAGATGGTGCTGGGAACGCAGACAAGTGAGGCCCTGCCCTCACAAACTCCAGTAAGACAGCTGAGTGGTGTGGGTAGGGGCGGGGCTAAACAAAGCAAAGTTACTCCTTTGCAGGAGTAGGGGTTAAAGCTGGGCCCTGAACGTGCTGGGCATGCTCCGCCTCTGAGATGCATCAGTTTTTCCTTGTCATTTTGAGACTTCTCAGTAAGTTGCCTAGGATGGTCTTGAACTGCTCCGATGACCCAGGCAGGCCTTCAGCTTTTGACTCTTATGCCCCTTAGATGGGATTACCACACCCGATCAAAATAACTTCACAGAGAGAAGGACCCACAAGCACAGCAAAAGATTCAGAGCTAAAAGGAGCACCCTATCTCTGTTGCCTTTCTTGAAGTCTCTCCTCTGACCCCAGGTGTGGACTGAATGATGCAGAGGCCAGAGGCCAGAGAGTGACCAGTACAATTTGGGCTTGACCTAAGAAGGCCCTCAATTCAGAAGGGTTGAGGCAAGGGTCTGGCTCCCTCCACTCTGAGACACTCACTCGGCTTTCTCAGGTTCGGGCTCCGGTTCTGGTTCTGGAGGGGGCTCCTCTTCTTCTCCCTCCACCTGGGGATAGGACACAGATCTGAGCCTTCATGGTGCTCACCAGTCTCTGTCTAGTCTGTTACTCTCTGGCCTCACTTCTTTCTCCCTGGGTAACCAAAGTGTTATCCTTACTCCCCTCTACCAAGGAAAGGGGGATTAAGTGAGAGTCTCATTGTTAAGAGGGGAGTTGAGGCTCACAGAGATAAGCTGCCTGGTTTGCAATCCAGTGCAGAATCAGTCTGAATTCAAAGAAGTTTTTGTCTGTTTTTGGTGGGTTCTTGCTATGTAGCCCAAGCTGGTATTGAATTCCAGGTCCTCCTATCTCAGCCTCCCTAGTGTGGGAATCACAGGCTTGTGTTAACATGCTTGCTCAAAGATGCTCTTATCAGCCGGGCGGTGGTGGCGCACGCCTTTAATCCCAGCACTTGGGAGGCAGAGGCAGGCGGATCTCTGTGAGTTCGAGACCAGCCTGGTCTACAAGAGCTAGTTCCAGGACAGGCTCCAAAACCACAGAGAAACCCTGTCTCGAAAAACCAAAAAAAAAAAAAAAAAAAAAAAAAGATGCTCTTATCCCTCATGGCTTCTCATCACCTTGACAACCACAGGCAGCAATTGTAGCTCCAAGGGGTGAGGATGTTGGGGAACCTTTCTCTCATAGACTGGTTAACTCCCTACAGCCGTATGCCCCCCCCCCCTCTCTCTCTTTCTTTTCGTGACAGGGTTTCTCTGTAGCTTTAGAGCCTGACCTGGAACTAGCTCTTGTAGACCAAGCTGGCCTCGAACTCACAGAGATCCGCCTGCCTCTGCCTCCTGGGTGCTGGGATTAAAGGCGTGCGCCACAACCGCCCAGAGCCCTGTTTCTCTGAGGGTCATCCCTGGTGTCCGTGGCACTGTTTCCATGTGTCTTTTTAGTCCTGGTCCCTCCCCCATTCCTCTAATTTGATCTCTAGGTCTTTGGTTCTCTCTAGTCCACAGTATGTATTTCTCTCCCCAACATTTTGACCTTTTCTTTCCTCTTTCAGTTCTGCTTTCTCTGAGGGTTTCTGTCAGGCTGTCCCTCCCTGGAACCTTGCAGGCCTCTCTCACCCCCAGCTTCCTCTTGAGGATGGGCGAGCCCTCTGGAGTGGGAGGCTCCACAGGTGTTGTGTCACCCATGTCCCCTAGACCACCAGCGCCTTCTGGTCGGAATGGGCTCCCATCGGCCACAGCCACGGTCCGGTCAGCACCTCCCGTGCCAGCCTGGTCCGCTGCCGTCTCTTCATCTCCCGCGCCGTCAGCGGCATCGCCTTCGCCCTCTCCCACGCCCTCTCCCTCGGCATCGCTGCCAGGTCCGCTCGGCTGCTGGCCGTGCACCTCGTCGCCCGTGGGATCCGGCATGCCCGCCAGGAGCTCGGTCACAGTCACCTTCTTGGCGCTGTCTACCAGCCCGCCGCCAAACAGCGAGCCCCAGAGCAACCTCAGCGCCCCTGCTGCCGCGCCTGCGCCCGCGCCCCCAGCACACGACACCAGCGCCCACAGCAGCGCGGCCACCGCGGTGGCCGCCTCCCGCGCCGTCAACCTCCGCAGCCTCCGCACGCGCCGCCGCAGACTACGGTAGCTCAGGCCCCGCAGCGTCCGGCCCGCCGCCGCCGCCAGCCAAGCCCACACGCCCGCGGCCGCTGCAACACCCGTCCCGTCGGGGCCCGCTGCGCCCTCCTCAGCTTCCTCCGTGTCCTCGTCCTCGTCCTCCTCCGGCTCGCCCTCTGGCTCCGAGATCTGAGCAGCGATCTGCATCTCGAAGATCGTGTCCTCGCAGAAGCTTACAAACAGCTCCATCTTCTCTGACTCGCCGCCCTCGTTCACCACGTCGAAGATGAACTGGCGCTTGGATTCCTTCACCTGCAGAGAAGAGCAGACGGCGGGGTTCACTGTAGCAGGTGCCCTTTGAGAATGGGACTCACGTTGCCCAGGCTAGCCTCCAACTACTTAAGGGTTGAGGATGGCCTTGAACTCCTGAAATTGTATAGCATCACCCTCCACGATCTCCTTTATTACTCTTGGTGTAAATTATGTGTAGGGCTGTAGACATGGCTCGGCAGTTAAGTGCACTGGCTACTCTTTCAGAGGAATCCCAGGTTTGGTTCTCAGCATCCATAGTGCAACTTACCCACCGTCTGTAACTCCAGTTCAAGAATTTTCAGGAACGCACATACAGGCGGTGAATGTATTGCGTGCAAGCGAAACACACACAATAATCTTTAAAAACAATAAAATTACGTGTGTCTGAGTGTATGTGAATGAAGGGGACCTAGGATTCTGGGAGAATGCATGAGTTGTGAGCCACCCAACGTGGGTGCTGGAAACCAAACTCCGGCCCTCTGCAAGAGCAGTAAGCACTCATAACTGCTATTATTCTTTTCTCTTTCAAACCCTTGTGTCGAGGGTTGACTTTCAATAGATCGCAGCGAGGAAGCTGTTCTGCTGCATACAAAATCCCGACCCAGAAGCAGGTCATTTAGGAATGGTTTAGCGCCAGGTTCCACACTAATGTGCATTCAACGTGAGCGCAAGAGGGCGGCCCCCTTTCGGGCCGTACCCTATTTCTCGGGATGAATGGCTCTCCATACCGGACAGTCCAGATGCACAGAGCGTATGCGGGTGGAGGGGTGGGGGTGGGGGGATCCAGCCATGTGTGTGAGCATAACTACTATTATTATTACTATTATTATTATTTTTATTATCATCATTATTTTGGAGACAGGGTCTTACTGTATGTTAGCCTGGAACTCACTATTTAGACCAGGCTCTCCTCAAACTTAGAGACTGACCTACCTCTGCCTCCCAAATGCTAGGATTAAAGGGGTGCACTGCCATACCCCATACCTTTCTTTCTTTCTTTCTTTCTTCCTTTCTTTCTTTCTTTCTTTCTTTCTTTCTTTCTTTCTTCCTTTTTTGAGACACGGTTTCTTTTGTAGCTTTGGAGCCTGTCTTGGACCTAGCTCTTATAGACCAGGCTGACCTCCAACTCACAGATACTCACAGATATCTGCCTGCCTCTGCCTCCCAAGTGCCGGGATTCAAGGTTTGTGCCACCACTGCCTGGCTCATACCGTTTTTAATATTCAAGAAGTCACGGTTTTGTTAGGTTGCCTGGGCTGGTTCTGAACTCATAGCCTCAAACAATCTTCTCCACTCGGCCTCCAGAGTGCCCAGGTCTATAGGTGTACATTGCTGCACACAGCTTACAAGTTATTAACAGCCGCTAATTACAGAACATGCTCCAGCATGCTTGTCATCTAAGCTCATGGGAGGTGAGGCAGGAGGACCCCAAGTTCTAGGCTGCCCTGGGCTGCTGCAGTCTCTCTCTCCATACATAATGGCAGGTGTATGTATGTGTATGTATATATGTATGTGTTTATGTATATATGTGTGTGTGTGTGTGTGTGTGTGTATAACCCATTCGTAAGTAAGTATGTTACCTTAATAAAGACAGGCAGTGAACCAAGAATTCATAGATCTAGACAGGCACCCAGGCCGACACAGATCATAAATAAGATGTAGAGTTGGAGCTCCCAACAGGCTAGCCCGGAATCTAGCTTTTGTTTTTGTTTTGAGACAGTCTCCATATTTAATAGGTGCTTATTTTGTACATGTAATCCCTCTGCCTCGGCCTTTCACGTGCTGGAATTACACCTTGAACTCCTCCTGGTCCTCCTGCCTCCACCCCCAAGTGGCATGCACCACCCACCACGCCTGGCTCCTTCTAGCCTTTCTGGGAAAACAGAATATGGTAGCTGAGAGCAAAAGGTTTGTAGCTATCATGGGGTTCAAATCCTGATTCTAACCACTGAAAAGCTGGGTGAATGTTTTTACTTAATTCTGTGGGCCTCAGTTTCCCCCTCCATAAATAGGGTCCAATGGAAGAATGACTGTGAAGAGTTAAAGACTGACAGATGTCTAGCGGTTAGACTAGTGCTGGCATCTCACAGTTGTGCAGGGCTCATTGGTGATAAATCTCCCACAAGGCCCACGTGGACATGCATGCATTCTCAGGGAGCACAGGCAGGTATGCACAGGAGGAGTGGGTGTCCAGAGAGATCACAGGAAGAGAGGGTATGCACTAGTGATCAGAGGAGGAGCACATGGGAGGAGGGGGAGCTAGCAGCAGAAGCACCAGGAGGGCGTGGTGAATGGGAGCTCCCTGCAGGCATCTGCGTACAGATATTCCTGGGGGCGGGGGGGGGGGGAGGCCGTCGTGTCCCTGATGAAACATGAAGTACACGAAGCAAGCTCGTGAGGATCCTTGTGGCGAGCAAGGTAGAATTTAGGTGTGAATAGAGCATCGGCTTGCAGGGAAGATGCTGGTAGGATGTGACTCCAAATGCAGGAAGAGCCTGGGACCAGGCAGAGAAGACATGTAATCACACAAGGGCCTGCATTTCCAGCCTATGCAAGGGGAGTGTGCGGGAGTCAGTGTAAGAGGGCCCAAAGCTTGTGGGCAGGACACTCTGTGAGGCAGCGTGTACAGAGCTGGGTTCTGCGGAGGAGAGTTAAGAGGGGTGTGGGGGATAAGGAGGCCATGCGTGTGTGAGCCTCAGGTGAGCTAGGAGAGAGGAAGGAGAGGGCGAGAGCTTGCGAAGGAGTGTGCAGGTGCTTGGGAGGCATGCCAAGGGTGTGTGTGTGTGCAAGAGTGTGAAGACTGTGTGCTAGTGCACGCAGGAGGGCAGGGCAGGACTGAGGGTGAGTGAAGGCCACTTGGGGAATGCAAGCGAGAGGGTGTGGGACTCACAGATGAGCCAGTGCACTCAGCAGGCTGCAGTGTGCTGTGGGAGATGTGAGTGTGCTCTCGGGGGTTTGTGGGACACACTCAAGCGTTGGTGGGTTAGATGTGTGGGATTGAGGGTGGGGCACATTGAGATGGGACTCTGAAGACCCAGGCTGCCCCAGACATTGCTCTGAGGGGCATATTTGAGAGGACAGTGACCAGAGAGGGGTGTGCAAGCATGCCAGGGCACCCCAGAGCCATCAGAGTGTGTATGGGGGAGTGGGCATGGGCCTACCAGGGCCCAGAGGGCAGGGGAGCAAGGTGTATGTCAGCATGCAGATTCAAGTGTAGGCATGACTGCATCAGAATGAGCAGAGCTCCCGGTGCGAGTTGTGAGTCCTGACGTATTGCTGCGACCATGAGAACACACCCGTGCAAGAGCTGCAATGCACAAGGGATGCCCACGCAAGAGGTGTGCGCCAGCAAATCTGGGTCGTGCAAGATCACAGTAGGAACCACAAAGTCGCTCTGAGGAGGGGTGTGGGGTTAAGGTTAGTGTAGATCAAATGGTAGTGTTTCCCTTGCATGCAGGAAGTCCTGGGTTTGAATCCCAGAATCCCAAAAGCCAAGTACGGAGGCTCGCACTTGTAATCCCAGCACTGGGGAGATAGGGGCCATCCTCAGTTACAGCGTGAGTTTAAGGCCAGCCTGGGATATATAAAACCTCGTCTTCAAACATAATAGGATGGGTGTGTGTGTGTGGGGGGGCTTGTTAGAGCCAAGCAGGGCCCGAGGCACCGGCACTGAAGGTGCATGCAGCCCCATGTAGGGTATGAACACTCATGGCACCAAGGCCTCAGGTACAGATACAGGTCTACTGACCTGGGGCATCTCCCACTGAGCACGGTTGGTTTCTGAGATCTCAAAATAGATCCGCTCTATGCGCCGGGATGAGCCCATGATCTCGATGCGGCCCAGGTAAGGCCGGAAGTACTCCAGGATGCTCTCAGCCAGCTCCAGGAAGTTGCGCAGGCGCGGGTCATGGGGGACATGCTCCGACAGGTTGGTTAGCAGCACTGCCACGTTGAAGCCGATTTCCCGCGCTGGCTCCTGGAAGCGGTTGGCGAACTCTTCGCAGTTGATCATTTCATTCTCATCGGCTTCGGAGCAGGAAAGCAGGAACTGGATCTCGGGGCTGGAGAACTGCTTCTGGCTGTCCATGGCCTGCGGGTGGGCAGGGGAGGTCAGTGTGTGTGTATGTGAGCGTGCGCGCCCGTGTGTGTGTGTGTGTGTGTGTGTGTGTGTGTGTGTGAGAGAGAGAGAGAGAGAGAGAGAGAGAGAGAGAGAGAGAGAGAGAGAGAGAGAGAGCTCAGGTGTCAGTATCAGCAATAACCAATTAAAAGGGTGTGGCTAAACTGAACAGGGTGATGCTGTTTTAACCCCAGCACGTGGGAGGCAGAGGCAGGCAGATCTTCCACGAGTTCAAGTCCAACCTGATCAACTTAGAAAGTTCCAGAACAGCCAGGGCTACATAGTGAGACCCTGTGTCAAAAACAAATCATCACAAAATGAAACAAAAGGTTTAATTGGTAGGGTGCTTGCCTGGGATGAATGATGGTTTCCCAGTACTGTGTAAACAGGGCATGGGGCTGCATGTCTGTCAACCCCAAAAAGAAATAAATAAGCCCCCCAGCTCTAGATAAAATAATGGCTTTTTTTTTGTTTGTTTTCATTTTGTTTTGTTGTTTTTTCGAGACAGTATTTCTCTATGTAGCCTTGGCTGTCCTGGAATTCTCTCCATAAACCATGCTGGCATTGAGTTCACAAAGATCTACCTGCCTTTGCCCCCAGGTTCTGGGATCAAAGGTGTGTGCTACCACTTCCAACTAATAATAGTGAGTTTTGGGCTGGAGAGATGGCTCAGAGGTTAAGAGCATTGCCTGCTCTTCCAAAGGTCCTGAGTTCAATTCGCAGCAACCACATGGTGGCTTACAACCATCTGTAATGGGGTTTGGTGCCCTCTTCTGGTCTGCAGGCATACAAATAGACAGAATATTGTATACATAATAAATAAATAAATATTAAAAAAATAATACTGGGTTTTTTAAATTAAAAATTAATTTTGTTTTTGTTTGCTTGAGACAGTCTTTCTATGTAGTCCTGGATGACCTGGAACCCACTATGCAGGCTAGACTCTCCTCCAGTTTATAGAGATCCACCTGTCTCTGCCTCTTAAGTGCTGGGGTCAAAGCCACCACTGCCCAGGTGCTTTTTTTGTTTGTTCTTGTTTAGTTAAGACAAGGTCTCATGTAGCCCAGACTGAACTGAAACTCACTGCATAGCTAAGGCTGGCCTTAAAGTCCCAATTCTCCTGCCTCAACCCTCTGAGTGTTGAGATTATACACATGCAACACCACACTCAGTTTATGCAATTCCGTGTAGCCATATTTCAGTTGTATCTTAATACATAAAGCTTGCTTGAAGTTCAGAGAGTAAAACAACCGCACTGATCAGTCTTACAGACCAGGCAGTGGTGACACACACCTTTAATCCCAGTAGCCACACTAGTTTGCCAAAGAAACCAAGCAGTAGTAGTGCATGCCTTTAATCCCAGAACCAGAGAGGATTATAAAATGTGAGAGACGGCTCTCAGTCTCAGTCTCGTTCTGAGATTCCTGGAGGCAGGATCGCCATTTCAGACTGAGACAGAGGTAAGAGCCAGTGGCTGGCTGCTTTGCTTTTCTGACCTTCAGGTTGAACCCCAATTTCTGTCTCTGGGTTTTTATTAATCGTGATACAATTCTGGGAAGCAAACCCAGGGCCTGGTGCCTGCAGGCAAGCACTCTTCTAAGCAGGCCACACCCTAGACCTGCTGTGCATTTTTAGATAATTTTCAAAAGCAGTTTCTCAAACACCCTCAACCACACCAGCAGCAAGAAAGCATTTTATAGTTCAACTCAAAAAAAAAAAATAGTAAGTTTCAAGACACAGTTCTGACTTTTGCTATGCAATGGTTCTTGGTGTTCTGTTTTATGTTGAAAGATGCTGGTCGTATCTTACTAGATGAATTTCCTGACCAACATAGAGATGGGCTGCAGAATGCAGCCGAAGCTCTGGGGTATGAACAGAAGCGGTATTTCCTGACTCTAGACTGTCCTTTGTGAGAAGCCAAGAGCTTTGCAAAATGCTCTCTAAATGAGTAACAGGGCCTTGCAAATCATGAAAGGCTCTAAAACCACAGAGCAGAGAGACCAAGTCACACAGGAACTTCTCAGTGTGTACCCTGGTGCATCCAGCAGCCTCCCCCGATGAGGGCCCGGGATCCTTTCCTCCCTCCCGTTCCCTCTTGGACTCTGCTCTGCAGATTTGCTGTTTCCTCTTGGTCATCGTCTGTCCATTTGTCCTACCTCTTCTTCTGCAATGCCTTCTCTGGCCACTGTCAGCCTACCTTGCCAAAGCCACCTTCCCTTCCAGACCTGGTTGGAGGTTGGAGGTGGGTGGGGGTGGGACTGAGAGTTACACCTTTTTTTGCTTTCCACGTTTCCTGAGATAACACTGGGATCCCAGGCTTCCAATGTCACCCTGCACATATGATTGTCAGGTCTCCCCATCTGGGCTCTGACTGCTTTCCAGACTCTGGACACATGTGACTACTGGCATCTGAGTGGATGTCACATCACAAACAGAGATGCTCAGAAGTAACTTGTTTTCATTATTATTACTATTACTATTATTATTATTATTATTATTATTATTACTTTTAAAGACTGTCGATGGCCAGTGGTGACACATACTTTTAATCCCAAAACTCAGGAGGCAGAGGCAGGCAGATCTGAGTTCAAGGCCAGCCTGGTCTACAGAGTGAGTTCCAGAATAGTCAAGGATACAGAGAAACTTGGTGTTTGGGGCTGAGAGAAAAAAGATTCTGTCTTGCTATGTAGCCCTGGCTAGCCTGGAACATCCCATATAGATCAGGCCGGCCCTGGATTCTTGGCACTGCTCCTGCCTCTACCTTCAGAGTGCTCGGATGATAGGCATGCAGGACCACGCGTGGATCCAGAAGTGAATTTTAGAAGATAAAATCTCCCCTCCCCCAGCCTTACCCATTTCAGGAATAGCAGCTCCCACCCACCCCATGAGCTTAAGTTAAAATCTCTGAGTCATCCCGCCTGCTCTCTTTTGTCTCATCACCCACATCTGATCCCTCAGCAGCAAAACTGTCAGCTCTGCTTTCAGAACAGACCCAGGACTCATCCACGGCTTCCCCCTCCACGCTCCCCACCTCCTCTGTCTCCCCCCCATCACAGCAGCCTCCTCCCCGCACCCTGCCATCTCTGCATGTCGTAGGAGGGACTCTGAAAACACCTGCTTCAGGCCTGAGCTCTCTGCACCCGTTACACATTAAAAGCCAAAGTCCCCCTGCTGCCGCCAGGCCCTGCCGGCTGCCCCCTCTGTCTCCTTCTTTCTCTCAGCCACCTCTGCAGTCACACTGCTCTCCTCCCTGCCCACTCTTGTTTTCAGCCTTCACACTCGCTGCCCTTTTGCAGGGGACGCCACACTCCCTTCCGCCTTTGCGTGGTGCTCCTCCGACCTGAGCATGGGCACCCCCTCTCTCAGGAGTGCCTCTCCTGCCGCCCCAACCCATTCCCATCCTTCTTTCAGCTTGTTTTCACGAGGCCCTCCCCTCTCAGATCCAAGTGGGTGTCTGTCCTGCTCTCATGACTAAGGGGGTGGCTGACACCAGGGAGAGACCTCATCCAATGTCACGGTTTGGCTGTAAAGGTCACAGTGTTAAAGATCCGACTTACACGTGGCACTGTGGGAAGGCCGTGTGGTTATTTACGGGGCGGGACCTAGCAAGAGGGCCAGAGGTCATTGGTGGAATGCCTAAAAGGAGACTTGGGGTTCTAGCACCTTCCTGACTAACCGGTTTTGCTTCCTGGTTCGTGATGTGCAACAGACTTTGCTCTGCGTGACACATCCCCTCCTGAAAGCCTGGTCCCCCCAGACACCACATATGTCACATACAATGGGACTGTTTGATCTTGCACTCAAACCCAGAAACCAGGAACAAAACCAAAATCTTTTCTCTTGATAAATGAATTGCTTCAGGTATTTTGCTATATGAAAATATATTTGCTAATGAAAATTTAATATATATGGTTCCTATTTCATTTTTGTGCTTTTTAAGACAGGGTCTGACATAGCCTACATTGGCTCTAAATTCTCTCTGTAGCCAAGGTAGGCCTTGAACTCTTGGTCCTTTTGTTTCCCTCCTGACTTATACATGTGTGAGCCATGCACTCATCTAGAAAAACTAATATATCCAAATCTGTCAAACACATGGAACATCTTGAAAATGGGACAATTTTAAGATTTGCTCCATTTCCTGAGAAGTAACAAGTTCTTCTAAATCAATTCCGAATGTGGCTTTGCAGCCATAAACTGGGAGATGAATGGATGCTTGGTATTAGGAAGTCTTATGTCTGTAAATTTTAGAAATTTATTTATTTACTTTTGGGTTTTTGAGACATGGTTTCTCTGTGTAGCCCTGGATGTCCCGAAACTCACTCTGTAAAGCAGGTTGGCCTCAAACTCAGAGATCTGCCTTCCTCTGCTTTCCAAACGCTGGGATTAAAGGTGTGTTTCACCACAGCCCAGCAAATGTTTAGAAATGTAAATATCATCATGTCCCTTCTCTACAGAACTCACCAACAGAGACTGCTGACAATACAAAAAGAGGGGTGACCAGAAGAGATAAGAATGGTGGATATAAAACTCTGGGGGGAAAAAACCTCAAATAAAATGATAACACCCTCCAAATCAGATTCTGATTAAATGTCTATGACAAATCTCAATGGAGAGGAAACAAAGGGGACAGAAGGACACAAGAAGGATGGTGTGGCCAATTCCAGACTGGGGACACTCTAACCTGAGATCCAGACTGAGATCCAGACTGCGGACACTCTAACTTGAGATCCAGCCTGGGGATACTCTCATCTGAGATCCAGACTGCGGACACTCTCATCTGGGATCCAGACTGCGAACACTCTAACCTAAGAACCAGACTGGGATCCAGAATGGGGACACTCTAACCTGAGATCCAGGCTGAGATCCAGACTGCGGATACTCTAACCTGAGATCCAGACTGGGGACACTCTCATCTGAGATTCAGACTGCGGACACTCTAATCTGAGATCCAGACTGCGGACACTCTTTATCTGAGATCCAGACTGCGGACACTCTTTATCTGAGATCCAGACTGCGGACACTCTTTATCTGAGATCCAGACGGGGGACACTCTAATCTGGGATCCAGACTTGGACACTCTCATCTGAGAGGCTCTAACCATCTGTGGACTTGGCGTATGATAGATCTGAAATGTTGAAATGATATTTTGGATAAACTGAGATATATATGGATTTTTTTTTCTCTTAAAATAATCACAGGGGCTGATAAAAGGGATCAGAAGTTAATAGCATTGGTTCCTCTTGCAGAGGACCTGGGTGAGGTTCCCAACACCCACATGATGGCTCACAACCTCTGAAACTCCAGCTCCCATGATCTGGCTCTCTGTTCTGACCTTTCCAGGCAGTAGGCATGCATACAGTGCACTTACACGCAGACAAAACACCCACATATACACAAAAAGTCTTGGACTTTTTGTCCAAGAGATAGCTTAGTCTCTAACGTGTTTGTCTTGCAAGAACAAGGCCCTAGCCGGGCGGTGGTGGCGCACGCCTTTAATCCCAGCACTCGGGAGGCAGAGGCAGGCGGATCTCTGTGAGTTCGAGACCAGCCTGGTCTACAGAGCTAGTTCCAGGACAGGCTCCAAAACCACAGAGAAACCTTGTCTCGAAAAACCAAAAAAAAAAAAAAAAAAAGAACAAGGCCCTAAGTTCAATTCCCAGAGGGGGAAAAATTATGTGTATGAGTATTTGGGCTGCATGTGTGTGCAATACCCTCGGAGGCCAGAAGAGGGCGTTAGATTCCCCTGGAACTGGAGTCACAGGCAGTTGTGAGCTGCCATGTTGGTGCTGAGAACCCAACCCAGGTCCTCTGCAAGAGCAACCAATGCTATTAAGTGCTAAGCCATCTCTCCAGCCCTAGAACCACTTTAGAAAAGTCAAGTGCATGCTTGTCATCCCAGAGCTGGGGAGGAGGAGACACATGGAGCCCTGGGCTCACCAGCCAGTCTAGCCTATTGGCCAGCTCTAGGCTACTGAATGATCTTGTCTAAACAAACAAGGTGGTCAGCTCCCGAGGGGTGACACCTGCGGTGACTGACACATGGGGAACATGCACACATACACAGATCATGAGAGCTTTTTAAAATCCCAGGCCTCAGAAGATGGAGGTAAACGGTTGCCTTGAGTTCAGAGCCAGCCATAGTAGGACCCTGTCTCAAATAACAGTGACCACGTGAGTGAAAAGACGAGGTGAGCCGGGCGGTGGTGGCGCACGCCTTTAATCCCAGCACTCGGAAGGCAGAGGCAGGCGGATCTCTGTGAGTTCGAGGCCAGCCTGGTCTACAAGAGCTAGTTCCGGGACAGGCACCAAAGCTACAGAGAAACCCTGTCTCGAGAAAACCAAAAAAAAAAAAAAAAAAAAAAAAAGAGAGACGACAGGTAGAAGTCACCCACTAAAGAAGAGTGAAAGAAATGTAAAACTCAAATTGTCAAACCCCCAAAACACCCCAATTGTTCGGAATTTAAAAATTGAAATACTGACTAAATATTTGGGCTTTTTTTTTACAGGGCTGGGGCTGGAGCTTGGGACTTTGCACATTTTAGGCAAGTGCTCCCCAACTCTATTATACCCTAGCTCTAGATAGTCAATGATTTACTGTCTGGAATTCTAGCATTCCGGACGTAGGGGAAGGAGAGGCAGGTGTTCAAGGTAATCCAAAGATACCTAGCAAGACCGAGGTCAGAATGGGATACATGGGAATCCATCTCAAACACCAAACACCACCACCATCAGCAACAACAACAGAGTGAGGACAGCCAGGGCTACACAGAGAAGCCCTGTCTTGAAAAGCGAAAAAAAAAAAAAAAAAAAGAATAAGATTTTTATTTTATGTGTACAGATGCTGGTTGGCATGTATGTGTGTGTGCCACATGTGTGTTACCTATGGAAGCCAGAGTTACAGCTAGTTGTGAGCCACTATGTGGGTGCTGGGAATTGAACCTGGGTCCTCCTCAAGAGCAGCCAGTGCCCTGAACCACTGAGTGGTCTCTCTAGCCCTGGTTGTAGATAATTTTAACTTTATTTTTATGGTGTGGTTTTGGTTAGGAGTGATAATGTCCCTGCGGTTTGTCAAATAAAAGGAAGGAATCGTGTGCACACACATGTTGTATGATACCCCAGATAAGCAGTGTCCAGAACAGGCCAATCTTAGAGACAGACACTGGGCTCCTGATTCCCAGGGGAAAGAGTATGGGAAATGGGCGGTGACTGCTCACAGGGGGTGGGGTTTCTTTTCGGGGTGATTAGGACGTTCTAAAGTTAGGCGGTGACATCCACACCATTCTCTGAACATCCTCACAAGTGCCGTGTTGGGAAATTTTAAATGTGCGGGTCAACGGCATGTAAACAATAATGCAGTGAAGTTGTGGTTGTTCAAAAGGGAATCTTAGCTGAACACGGTGTCTTAGGCCAAGGCTGGTAGCACAAGGGCGTCCAGAGGTCAAAGAAGGAAGAGCACCTCTTCAAGGATAGCCTGGGCAACACAGGAGCCCCTGTCTCAAAGCTGGAAAACGTAGTAAAAGTGGGGGCTGGGGAATAGTCCTGAACACACACACACACACACACACACACACTACCTGAAAGAGGGTCCCTTCCCCCCCCCCTTTTTTTTAAAGATTTATTTATTTATTATATATACAACATTCTGCCTCGATATATGCCCGCATGCCAGAGGAGGGCACCAGACCTCATTACAGATGGTTGTGAGCCACCATGTGGTTGCTGGGAATTGAACTCAGGACCTCTGGAAGAACAGCCTCTTAACCTCTGAGCCATCTCTCCAGCCCTCCCTCTCCCCTTTCTATGGGGTTGGGGGTCATATACAAGGCTCCATGTTTGACAGCCAAGCCCCGCACTTTGAGACACATCTCTAGAGCAATACGCCATATTTTTTTTTTAAGTAGTTTCCCACCAAGTTGCTGGAAGTCTATCCTGACATAAGTTTCATGCCAGAAGATTCGTCGTACCCAGCCTTAGGGGAACCACACAGGGCCCTCTCTTAGCTCAGCGGCAGAGAGCCCACACACTCACTCCCATGTTCTGTGGTTCCTCAGTAGCTTAGGTCTGCACGAGGGTGAAATGCAGAAAGGGAACCTGAACACCTCTGTCTGCCGGCGGCCTTCAGAGGTGGGATGAGAGTCGGGCTGAGATGGGAACCGAATGAGGTGGTTCCATGGATAGAAGCCATTGCCAGCGCAAACCTGATGAGACTCACGGTGGAAGGAAAGACTGACACCTGTCCTCTGACCTCTGCCTGCACACCACGGCACACGCCCCTACCCCCACAATAATGACAATCAATAAAATGAAACTTAAAAAAGTGATTTCAGCCCTAGATACAAGTTCTGAATTCTTTACAAGATGAATAAACGTATTCTTGTTTGGTTAGTATTGTTTAAAAGTTCATAGAAATTTTGTTTTGTTTTGTTTTGGCTTTTCGAGACAGAGTTTCTCTGTGGCCTAGGCTGTCCTGGAACTCGCTCTACAGACCAGGCCGACCTCCAACTCAGAGATCTGCCTGCCTCTGCCTCCTGAGTGCTGGGATTAGAGTGTGTGCCACCATGCCCCACTACAGTTGTCTTCTTGAGTGTCCCCCAAATCACACGTTCTACAGGTCTGCTCCCCAGATGGTCAGGACACATTAGGATGTGGGGCCTGATGGGAGGAGTTATAACTTTGGGGGCGTGCCCGTGAAGGCTGTAGTAGGGACTCTGGCCCCTTCTCTCTCTCTCTGGTTCTGGCCACCACGAGGTGGGCTGTCTTATTCTGCCAGCCTTCCTCACCAGGTCTGCCTTGCCAGAGTGAAGGGGGGCTAGGGACCACGGTCTGAAAAGTGCGAGCCAAGAGAAACCTTTTCCCTCAGGATTCCTTGCTGAAAGAGTGCACGGGAAAGTGACTTTCGCTGAGGAAAAAGAAACCTTCTCGTCTTTGAGTTTATAAATGTTTCGTCTCAGGCATTTTGTCCTAGAAATGGAAAAGCTGACAGAAAAGAGGTCACTGCTAGGACCGTTTACAAATCAGGGATTATTGATTTATTGATTTATTTAGGTTTTTCAAGACAGGTTTTTTTTTTTCCCCCTCTGTAGCCCTGGCTGTCCTGGAACTCACAGAAATCCTCCTGCCTCTGTCTCCTGAGTGCTGGGGTAAATAATGCTTTATGTAGTAATAATGGTTCTCATAGGTGTGAGGACTCAGGCATTTTATCCTAAAGACAGTCGCAAGCTCAGGTCTCAAACTCATGGTCTTCCCGCCTCAGTCTCCCAAGTCATGGGATCACAGGCATAAAACCTCTAGCCACAGATCATCACCATGTTACAGACCCAAGTCAGCCCGCCAGACTCAGCAACCCTGCCTGGATCCTGCGCTCAGCATCCTGCCGGCCAGCACCCACCTTCTGGAAGTCCTTCTTGGAGATGAGGCCACGGGGGTCTGTGACATAGTCCTGGAAGGCTTCGGAGCCCACGATGTCCTTGAGCTTCAGAAACATGTCGAAAAACTTGAGGATCATCTCCACGTTGGATGAGGACTCCACGAGCATGTCCACCATCTGCCGTGCGATCATGCCGTTGACCACGTTTCCTGCAGGAGCCCCAGGTCAGTATGGTCAGTGCGTCTGCTTTGGACCCTCTGCTTGCTCTTTCCAGCTCAAGAGCCACCCACGGGCCCCTGGTACCCATCAAGTAAGTGGGCACTTCCTGGCTTCCTCCGGAAAGAGAGCCATCTGGGAACTTTGGTGGTGCCATGGTTATCCTCTTTTGATAATTTGTCCATGCCCTCTCTGGCTGGAAAGATCACCAGTGAGGGCAATGGTGACACAGATTGGCAGTGGGGACCCCATGCCAGAGGCTGTGCCAAGAGTTGCCCCAGTAAAATCTCACGAGAACCCAGTAAGGGAAATGTCACCATATGGTCTCACAGGTGCGGAGAAACTAGCCCACTAAGAGTATATAACTGTAAAGGGCCAGAGAGTATCTGCACCCACAGCCTTGTGACCTCAGAGCTCACATGTCTAAAACCTCTGTACCAGTGCGGCTGGCTATGGAGGCACATGCCAATAACGTCAGCCCTTGTGAAGCTGGGGCAGGAGGATTGTCATGAGTTCTCGCCTAGCCTGGGCTACAGAGTGGGACTATCTCAAAACTAAAAGCAAGAACACTCGAGGCCTGCAGCACAGTTCTGAGGCAGAGTGTGTACCCAGCATGGGTAAGGCCCTGGGTTCTCGCCCCAGCACCATGGAGAAAAAACCATCAATAGGGATGTAATTGAACGATTCTACCCTATACCTCACAATGGAGTGCTGTGTATCCTCATGAAAGGATGAGGGCCTGGGAATAGATTTTTGATAGGACACTAGCTTGATATATATAAAGCCCTGGGATGAGAGAGAGAGAGAGAGAGAGAGAGAGACAGACAGACAGACAGACAGACAGAGAGAGAGAGAGAGAGAGAGAGAGAGAGAGACTTGAAAGTGTTTTGTTTTGTGGTTTTTGAGCTGCTGAAGCCCATGTAGACCAGGTTGATCTCAAAGTCTATGCAGTTGAGAAAGGTGCTAAACTCTTGATCTTCCTGCCTCAGCCTCCTGTTCACTGTTATGTGCCGCTATACCCAGATTTATTATGATGATTATGAATTATCATTGTTGTCATTGTTATTGTTATTGTGGATGGTGTCTTGCCTGCATGTATTTTCTTTCTTTCTTTCTTTCTTTCTTTCTTTCTTTTTTTTTTTTTTTTTTTTTTGGTTTTTCGAGACAGGGTTTCTCTGTGGCTTTGGAGCCTGTCCTGGAACTAGCTCTTGTAGACCAGGCTGGTCTCGAACTCACAGAGATCCGCCTGCCTCTGCCTCCCGAGTGCTGGGATTAAAGGTGTGCGCCACCATCGCCCGGCTTTGCATGTATGTTTTGTACACCACATGCGTGCAGTGCCCTCAGAGGCCAGAAGAGGGCATTGGAGCCTCTGGAACTGGAATTAAAGACACTTGTAAGCGGCCATGTGGGTTATGGGAACTGAACCCAGGTTATTTGGAAGAGCAGCCAGTGCTCTTAATCACCGAGCCATCTCCCCAGCCCTTGTTTTTGTTTTGTTTGTTTGCTTGTTTTTGAGATAGGGTCTTGATGTTAGGACAAGTTGACCTGGCCTCACCATGTGGCACAGGCTTAAATTGTTATTATTATTTTATTAAATAAAGGGTATTGTTTCAAGTTGCTAATTTGGTGCATATTCGTTATGCAGCAAAAACTGATACATTTAGTAATTATTTATGCATTATATTGCTATATTTAGTAAATAAATATTAAGTTCATAAATAAGGTATCCAGGCAACTCATCTCATTAAAAGTTCTCTGTGGAATCAATAAATTAACATCCATCGAGTCAGGGCCTGGCTCGTACACAGAACTCAGGAGATGTTTGCTGGCCTTGTTACAGCAACCTCTTCATCACCATTGGCTCTAGCATAATGTCAGATGTGGTACACAGTCAGGGTCTCTAGAGTCTCAAGCATCATTCTCGGGTTTGCCTGAAGCTCTGTACTGCCCCCTAGCGCACCTCTGGGGGCTTACCTTCCAGGAGGGACAGCAGCATCACCACCATGTCCTTCTGGAGGTCCAGCAGCTCCTTCAGCAGCTCTATCTGGCTGGAGTCCTAGAGGGCGAACACGGGGCTGTGAGAGGCCGGTCTCTGCCGAAGCCGCCCTACTGACAACAGTTTGGGGTTCCCTCACCTATCCAGCAGGGCCTATGATCCCCTCTTTCTCCTTCTTACCTCCGAGGGGACCCGCGTCCAAACATGTTCCTCGGAAGCAGAGGAAAGACAGAGAGACAAGATTGTGGGGTGGTCTTGGTAGGCGGGGGAGTGGGGGAGTGCGTGGGGGGGCGTGGTGCTGGCGGACAAGGAAGCCGGGAGCCGGAGTGGGACGGACAGACCGGGATAAATACTGTGGACGGATGCTCAGATCTTAAAAGGATGAGATTCCAGCATGGTGCCTGGCCTCTGGGGGCTTGGCCTTGTTGACCTGATTACGATGGACACGAGGACGTTCAAGAGGAAGGGCTGCTGGCGCGGTGGACAGCCATGCACTTTTTGGTATGCCATTTTGGGGAAACAAGAAGCCAGTGCACCACCCTGCCACAGAGTCCAATGGGAGGCTCACAGACACCTCCGCGAAAGTCTCCATTGTGGCATCTGTATTATTTTCAGCCACACCTAAGTGCCATTTGCGACCCATGGGATGTAACTTCACTGGGCTCACACAGGAGCTGTGAGGTTCCTTTGTCCCATGCTGGTTCTCAGAGTTGCTCATTCTAGCCCTAAGACATCCCACAGTTACAAAGTTTCCTGTTCTAAATCCAGGCTCCCAACATACGAGGATCTAATATCTCTTAAATTAATCGGGCTCAGCCGGGCGGTGGTAGCGCACACCTTTAATCCCAGCACTCGGGAGGCAGAGGCAGGCGGATCTCTGTGAGTTCGAGACCAGCCTGGTCTACAAGAGCTAGTTCCAGGACAGGCTCCAAAACCACAGAGAAACCCTGTCTCGAAAAACCCAAAAAAAAAAAAAAAAAAAAAAGTTAATCGGGCTCAGGCTTTGTGCCTTCCCGTGAGTCTGTCTTAGCTGCCACAGCTGAGGGGTGAGCTATAATCCTGCCAGAGCCCAGAGCTGACTTCGCATCCAGGCTTTAGAAATGAATACATCCCAGAAACTTCTTTCCTCAGGCTGAGATCATGGGTCAATAATAAGCACAAGGTCCAAGACCTCGGTCAGAGAACCTTGGGTCTTTCATTTAGAAGTACTAGGAAAACTGTTTCATAGCCTGGAGCTGTTAGTAGGTGAAGGAAAGTCTGTGCACCATTTTCTCAGCCCCTAACTCTAGGCAGGGGCCCCACCTCTGAGGGACACCCTTAGCCCCTCTCACTGGGGGATTCTAGGCAGGGGCTCTACCACTGAGCCACACCCCAGCCCCTCACTGGGGGATTCTAGGCAGGGGCTCTACCACTGAGCCACATCTCAGCCCCTCACTGGGGGATTCTAGGCAGGGACTTTACCACTGAGCCATGCCTCCAGCTCTTTGTACTGAATATCTCTTGTAACCTGCCCCTGGACTGTGACTTATAAATTATCACAGTAGTACTTGGAGGTTCATTTCCACCAGTATTTTAAGATTACACCAACATTACATGTTCAATTCTAACTGAGAAACTGAATTCTCATTTCAACTCCTTTCAAAGTTAGGCGGCATCAAACTAGGAGAGGATCTCCTTCCTCCAGACACTGGTTGGTGGAAAATTATACAGAATTCTTGACTGCCACCTGCCGGATTGTTATTGTACTACACCAATGTATTTGTGGTTAGGATGTCTAGTGATCCGTGGTTGCCTGTCCTTAGCTCAAGCAGTGCAGAGACTCGCCCAGCTGTACACGGAAGCCTTGACTAAGTCGGCCAAGCAGAAGCACACAAATGGCTAGACGGTGTACGAGGCGTTCACGAGCCGCAGAGGAGCAAGGCGGTGGGGAAAAGGAGAGCACAAGTATTCTGGGAGCAGGGGTGCGACAGGATCCTTACATCATGGGTACTCGGCACCGGAGTCATCTGCCGCAGGCAGGGTAAAGAAGGAACAGTCCTTCAACCCCAGGCCCTAATCTAGAAGCACGGTCCCATACCATCCCCTAAACTGGAAGAATCCGGGATGACCTCATCAGCGAGAAAATAATCCCAACCAGTCATAAGAGAGTTCTGGACAGTAGGGGCGGGGATCCGAATCAAACCAATGGAAGTGTAGGTGGGAAATGAGCCGATTGGTGGAGGTAGAGGAAGACGCATGCAGAGGACCAACCCAGAATGGGGTTTGGCCATGGAGCGGTGAGCTTGTCTGGAACCGACCCGTGTGTCATGGGACAATAAGGGCGGCCGATAACAGAACTCAAACCTGAGCCAGCTTCATCATCATGTGGGCAAACACGTGCAGAAACCCCACCACGGCATCCCAGAGGCGGCTGTGCGCCAGACTCTGCTGGTTTCCAGTGCAGGGTCCCTGAGGACAGAAGATGGCATGAAGCCCCAGCGTGGGTTGGGGGTGGGGGTGGGGCTGGATGCGAGCAGCTCTGCCTCCGCAGGTTCCCGAGTCCTGGCCCTACCTGGATGTACTCAGTGAGGCTGTTGAACACTTGCTTAGCTACAGACATGGCTTTGGAGAAGTTCCTCTTGCCCTGCTCGTCGATGACATCCTTGCCCGAGTAGTACCAGTAGAAGTCACTGATGGATTCCTGTGGGGCCGAAAGGCAGGAGGGATGGATACTGGAGTCTCCCGCCGTCCCACCGGCACCTGGCTCAGGTCGCACGAGGCTGGCCTCCCTCCCTCACCTGCAGCCGCAGGAGATAGTCCACTGTACAGATGATGATGTTGATGGTGGTCGTATTCCCGGTCTGTGTCCGTAGGTAGTTCTGGAAATCTAAGGAAAGGAAACATCCACTCATTCAGTGAGTGTCTTGCCTCTGGGGAGACAAATGGCATCTATTCATTTACAAAACTTTCGTGACTACTGGGTGCCTCAAGTTGTATAATTGGCTTTCTAAGTCTGAAGTATGTGCATCCCACAGGAATGGGGTGTCATTTATATATTTATCTAAAGACATTGTTGAGGGCCTCCATGCAGCAAATGCAGCTAGGGATTCAGCCTCCCCCTTCTCCTTTCTTCATTTTTTTGTTCAAATTTTAAAACTTAATGTATGGGCGTGGAGAGACAGTTCTGTGGTTAAGGCCAGAGGACCTTGCTTCATTTTCCAGCATCCACATAGTGGCTCACATCTGTAACTCCAGTCCCAGATGATCTGGCGCCCTCTTCTGGTCTCCTCACACACTGCATGCATGTGGTGTTCATATTTGTAGGCAAGATACCTGTATACATTATTTTCCATTTATTTGACGATGGGCATGATGGTTCCTGCCATTAATCCCAACGTTGGGGAGACAGAAGCAGATGGATTGCTACAAGTTTGAAGCTAACCTAATGTACAGGGTCAGTTCTAGCCATTTAAGGCTGCAGAGTGAAACCCTGTCTAATTTGTTTGTCATTAGTTTATTGCTGAGGGAAGGGGGAGACTTGAATGTGCTAGATGCTAATGAGGTCAGAAGTCAACTCTTTCCATCTACCACATGCGTCCCAAGAACCAGCTCGGGTCATCAAGCTTGGCAGCAAGCCCCTTTACGCACTGAGCCCACTAACCAGTCCCTCTCTTTTTGTTTCCACGAGACAGGGTTTAAAGAGGTGCCCTAGGCTAGACTCAAATCCTCTTACCTCAGACTCCCAAGTACCAGAGTTACAACTGTGTAAGCATCACACTCAACTTTAAGTATTTTTACCTATTTTTTTTCTTTTTTGAGACAAAGTTTCTTTGTGTAGCCCTGGCTGCCTGGAACTCACTCTGTAGACCAGGCTGGCCTGAGACTCAGAAATTCACCTGCTTCCGCCTCCCAAGTGTTGGCATTAAATTTTGAGTCACCATGCCCAGCTTCCGTTTGTTTTTTAATTGAAGTCTGAACAAATATTTACTGGGAAAATGGAGATTCAGTCCTCCATTTGTTTCTTCTTGTTCTTCCTCTTTTGTTGTATTTGGCATTTGTTTGTTTGTTTGTTTGTTTATTATGTTTTGGGACAGGCTCTCATGTAGCCCAGGCTAGTCTTGAATTTAGTATGTAGTTGGAAAGACTGGCAGATCCCAAGTGCTTCCTGGCCACTCAGTCTACATGATAAAGGGGTGGGGGTGGGGGTGCCTGTTGTTCAGTGAGAAACCCTGTTTAAAGACTGTAAGGCGAGAGTGACAGGAGGAAGACACCTGATGTACCACAGACAGACACACAGTCACACAGTCGACACACACGTACAGACACATACCACACAGCCACACACGTACAGACACACATCACACAGCCACACACGTCACACAGTCACACACTTACAGACACACATCACACAGCCACACACATCACAGTCACACACATACACACATCACACAACCACATACATCACAGTCACACACATCACACAGTCACACACGTACAGACACACACGTACAGACACATACCACACAGCCACACACGTACAGACACACATCACACAGTCACACACGTACAGACACACACGTACAGACACATACCACACAGCCACACACGTACAGACACACATCACACAGCCACACACATCACAGTCACACACGTACAGACACACATCACACAGTCACACACATCACAGTCACACACATACACACATCACACAGTCACACAAGTACAGACACACATCACACAGCCACACATGTACAGCCACACATCACACAGCCACACACGTACAGACACACACGTACAGACACATACCACACAGCCACACACATACAGCCACACATCACACAGTCACACACATCACAGTCACACACATACACACATCACACAGCCACACACATCACAGTCACACACGTACAGACACACATCACACAGTCACACAAGTACAGACACACATCACACAGTCACACATGTACAGACACACATCACACAGACACACACATACAGACACATACCACACAGACACACATGTACAGACACATCACACAGTCACACATGTACAGAGACACATCACAGTCACACACATCACACAGTCACACACGTACAGACACACACCACAGTCACACACGTACAGACACACATCACACAGCCACACACATCACACAGCCACACACGTACAGACACACATCACACAGTCACATATGTACAGACACACATCACACAGGCACACACATCACACAGCAACACACGTACAGACACACATCACACAGTCACACACATACAGACACACACCACACAGCCACACACATACAGTCACATAGATCCACATACACACACAGATAGACACACAGTCACATAAATCGACAGACAGACAGACACACACACACCCTCTGCATAGCCTAAAGTTTCCTATGCCTTGTGACCATCATACACATGACTGTGACACACGTGTGTAATGGGAAATGGCCTTGTGGGGAAGGTTGTTTAGGCTGCTCTCTGTCTGGTTTTGGAGATAAAGTCTCACTGTGCAGCCGAGGCAGCTCTGAACTCCTCGGCCTCCTGCCAGGTGGCTTGAGCCCTGAGATCATAGGCCTTTGCCACCATGCCCAGCTTAACTGTTCCTTCAGCATAAGCTGTCAGAACCGCATGGAGTTCTATTTTTCCATCAGCACCGTGTTTAATTAATGGGCTTCGTCACCCTGGATCTTGTTAAATTGGCACAGTGAAGGGCAGAGCTTGTGAGAACTCCTGCTTCTGTTAAGGAGGAACCTGGATATCTTCTGGGGGAACGTTTTCTGTGATACACAAGTGAATAAATCAGACAGACTCATTTTTAAACACTAAGCAATGAGTCCATCTGTGGACGCTGAGTACTGGAATCCAGCCCGCGGTGAGGGCTGCCAAATGCCCGTGGGAAAACGGAGTGTGACGAATTGCCCATTTGGGTAAATTGACTTCTGGCCAAACTGGATTCTGGCAGATTGCCTGTGGGGAGTTGGACTGGCCAGAGGAAGCGAAAGTGAAGCTAAGTGGTTTGATTCTGGAAGTTTCTGAACTCAAGACAAATTTCTTACTGTTGTTTGTTTCTTTGGGACAGGATCTCATGTAGCTCAGGCTAGCCACGTAACTAAGGTGACCTTGAACCCCTGACGCTCACACACTGCACTTTTGAGAGCAGAGGAAGGTAGAGAGACTGAGGTTGGACAGGGCCAGCATGGCTAGGGAGCTCATCACCGGCGAGGGGAGAAGGGGGTCAGGAGATCAGCTCAGGCAACTTTTGGAAGACCCGGTGTCTCAGTGTCCTTTCCACCCTGTCTTCCTCACCATTGTTGTGCCCCTCGCAGAGCAGCTGCAGGAAGCGGAACAAGTCCTGTGTGAATTCATCATCCGCCATGACCTTCTCTCCTGGGTGGGAGGAAAGGGGCGGAGCCCAGGAAGAGTCAGATGTGCCAGGACACAGCACACACATGCACACAACCCATGCACACTGCACGCACATGCACGATGGGGTGCTGGGAGGAGCAGCCACTACTTCAAAGACACTCTGAGGGCCACCAACACCCAAGACACCAGTGAGATCGTAGATGGAGGCCCGAGGAGCCCTGTGTCGGAAGCTGGGGCCTCAAGTGTCTTTATACATCAGTGTCCCTCCAATGTCACCACGCGTGTGACATCCGGGAGTGACCCAGCAGACACTGAGCAGCTGGTATAACCCTAAGCCCCACTCCAGGCTGCAGGGGTTAATGGATTATAGGGGCTGGGGTCATTTGCACACAAGGCTCTAAGCAGGGGAGATCTGGGCTGGGGGAGACTGGGATTGAAAGCCAATCAACTGGCCCCAAAGCCTCAAAAGCAGCCAACCCAAGAGAAGCAGAGGGAGGTGGATCAGCATGGTCCAATCAGAATAGTCATCTGAAAGAAACCAATCATGTGGGCTATAAGAACTAGGGAATGGGGGTTGGGAATGGGCCAATCAGAGCAGGCGCACAGGGCACGCGCAGCACCAGAGTGGTTGCCTCTGCAAACGCTGACCACCGTCTGGGTTCGGGACGCACAGCGCAGAGAGGGTGGGGTCGGGTATGGGGGAGGGCTTGTCCCGCCCTGGACTGGGAATCTGGGTCAGGATGCCCCAAAATATCCAGCTGAAAAGAGACTTTGTTTCTCTTCTAACTTATATGTTATATACGGGGAAACTGAGGCTTATGTTAGATAAAAGATTTGTTCATAATGTCATTGGCCTCTGAACTTGGGGATCTCAACCTTCTCCACAGGATTCACTGGAGAGTCCACCACCCTGACCCTGAGTGTCCCAGATCCTCAGCCCCAGGGGGCATGGGGGTTAGAAGGAGAAGGGTGGGCGCAGCACAGCAATGGATGGCTGGGGAATTACCGTTTTGGCGATTGATGACTGGGACAGCCAACAGGATGGGAGGAGGAAGCGGGAGAAAAGAGGTAAAAGAGACAGAGACAGACAGAAGTACAGTGACACAGTTGGGGACAAAGACACCGACACACAGAGATACGAGCACAGAGAGAAAGAGATGGCCATAATGAGACAGGAGGGAGTGGGTTAGCAAGGAAGAGGAGTAAGGAGAAAGCCAGGGCAAGGAGAGCGGGAGAGAGGGAACATGAATGAGAGAGAGAGAGAGAGAGAGAGAGAGAGAGAGAGAGAGAGAGAGAGAGAGAGAGAGAGAGAGAACCCAAGAGAGGCAGGAGGCAGAGTCAGGGTGGAAAGTTAGACACGTCAAAACACAGCAAAGAGAAGACTTGATTAAACGGATTAGGGGCATTAATGAACAGCAACCAGAGTGAGACTTGGGGCACGTGGAGGGCAGGTCCACGAGGTGATGGGAGAGGTAACACCAGACAGAATGACACCCAGGGGCGGATCCCATGGGAAGGGAGACCCTGGAGGGATGGAGGGGGGTCCTCAGGACTGGGGATCACAACCCTGGGGGAGCCCGGAGGAACTCTTGGGAAGGGGGTTGTCTTGGAGGACCAAGGCTGTGGGCTGGGCAGTGGCAGCGGATGGAGAGGGGGATCCTGAGGAAGGTGATGTCCCAGGGAGAGGAGGACCCAGAAGAAGGTCTCACCAGTTCCATCCTCGTTCACCATGCCCAGCCCCTCTGCCTTGTTCTGCCTCTCGAAGGCATTGAGGTCCAGGACACTGGGGAAAGAGTGATTGAGGTGATGAGGGTCTGGTGTCTGTCCATCTGTCTTGTCAATGGTCTGACGGTCCCCACTGTGGCTGAAGAGCCATGCAGACCAGAAGGAACGGATTAGAGGGCAAGCAGAACCCAAGAGCAGACGGAAGCTATGTCCCGGCCCCACCCCTCGCCTTCCACAGATCCTCCATCCCACCCTCACCCTGTCTACCTCCTGAACAATCTTCTCACCCTCTGCCTGAACTCCACAGACTTCTACCCTCCGTCTGTGCCCCCAGCCCCACCCTCCACCCTAAGCTTCCTCCACCCTGGCCCTGTGAAGAGAGGCAGGTCAGTATGCAAGCTGAAATCATGAAGAAATGGAAAACACCAGCTAACAAAACCTACAGAGGGGTAGGAAAACATCAGCCGAGGGCACAAAGGGAGGAAAAGCAGATGACAGAAGCCGTATAACACAGTCATCCAAGAGTGTTCGAGCGTCCTGCTGTGCCCCCTTGAATTGCCAACAACCTCCCGGTTCTGCTTGTGAGCCTCTATTCCTCCCTCTCCCGTTTTTGAGATAGCTCAGGCTATCCTTACACTCTCTGTAATCCTCCTGCCTCTGCTTTCTGAGTGCTGGGGTTCCAGGCACACATCACACCTATCCTTCCTTCCATGCTGGAGAGACTGCCAGGCCTTACACAGCCTAGGCAGTCACTCTGCCACCAAGGTATAGCGCCAACCTGTAACTCATTCTTACAACTTGTGACATTGGGCCTTCAGCATTAACTCTTCTAGTCAACTCTAGAATTCGCACTCCTCTGTGCAGGTCACTTTCCTTGGCCCGGGACACTATAAGTAGAACAGGAATAGCCCGGGGCAGGAGGACACAGCCACCCAGGAAAGCAGAGCTGGAAGATAGGCAGGGTCCCACCTGCAGGTCTGCATCAGCGCCTGGATACTCTGGAAGAAGCCCACTTCCTTCTTGTCCTTCAGATAATCCAGCATTTTCTGCAGAGGAAGCAGATAGGAGATGGGGGTGCGGGAGACCCGGGAGCCACTCGGGAACGTCCACCCGCACCCGCTCACCCACTCTAGTTACCTGCTGCACTTCGGCATTCCCCCCATTAAGGATGGAGATGCCCAGCTTCAGGGTGGAAGACACCATGGCGCCCGTCTCTCCTGGAGGTAGTGGAGATAAGGCAGAATAAAAAGCAGCCATCACAGGGATGTGAAGGGAGGAGATGGAGTGTGAGCACAGATGGGGGGGTCACCAAAGGGTGGAAGGGAGATTGAAACGCAGGCATGCAAAAGGAATTTGCGAGAGCCGGAGTGTGTATGCGGGTCGGAGGCACACAGGGAGCCGGCAGGGTCAGCAGGGATGGGTGCACTGAGGGCGATGTGGTGGGCGTGTGCTCATAGGGGAGGAGGGGAGCGCCTGGGATGGGGGGCAGGCGGCACCTTTGCAGGCACTGATCATCTGCAACACCATCTCAGCGGCACCTCGGTTGTGCAGCCGTGACTGCTGGTACAGAAGTCTCTGCTTCTCCATCTCCTTCTCCTGGGGTGTTGGGGGAGCAGGTGTCAGTGGTCAGCAGCCTAGCCAGGGTCCCCAGGGCCTCACCCTTCTCCCTGTCTGTCTCCCCAGTCACATCTGCCACTCTCCGATAGTGAGATCCCTCCATCCCCCCAGGGTCTTACATCCTGCTTGTCTCCTGTACCTGGCTCAGGTCTAGGGACCGCAGGCAGGTCAGTGCCTGGAGCCTGAGCCATCTGTGAACGTGCACGAGGAAAAGCCCCACGCTCCTGTGCATCGCTCTCTAAGGCAAGCCTGGCATTCCTTCTGCTATGGAAGTGTTGTCAGAGCCCATGGCTCAGTCACTAAAACATCCGTGTCCCAAAGCTGCCTCAGACATCAAACACCACCTAACGGTCATGACAGCCTCTCCATTATCCCCTGCTACATCTTGCTTCAGATCCAACTACAGATTTGGTTCTGATAAAGGTACTGGCCTGGAACTTCTGGCCATCCTCCTGCCTCGGTCTTCCAAGTGCTGATATTACAACCATGAATCACTATGGCTAGCTTATGTATTTCAGTTTTCAAATATATTTTTAAAAAGATATTTATTTCCTGTGGTTGTGTGTGTGCACGCGCGCGTGTGCAAGCACACACTCCTGAGGAGCTATATATGTAATTATGCAGTACTCACAGAGACCAGAAGAGGGCATAAGATCCCCGGAACTGGGATTACAGTAGTTTGTAAACTGTGTGTTAGGAACTGAACTCAGGGCCCTCTTGAAGAGCAAGAGCAAGCGCTCTTACCCACTGAGCCACCTCTCCAGCCCTAAATATCTTTCTCAAAGCTCATGGTGCCCCCTAGGCAAGCTTCAAACTCATGATTCTCCTGACTCATCCTCCTGAATGCTGGATTACAGGTGACACCGCAGCTGGCTCCTGTATTGTACTCTTACCCTGCTTAGCGCTGTCTTCTCTGAGATACTTCCGTTGAGATAGTCTCCCACCAGGCTGGGCCAGACACTGTGTCTGGGCTGCTGTACCCACCCATGCCCTGAGTTGACCCCACCCTCTACCCATGCCTTCCTACACCACAGTGAATAGCTTGTATTATTCATGTTTGGTTCCTGTGTCCTTCACCCTTGAGGGCTAACTTTGTGGCTACCATGTACCCAGGGATAGCTCTCTGCTCACATGCTCAATGCATGGGAGTCAAGAATTCCCTACCCTTCCTCTGGGATCCCGCGTCCCACCTACCTCGAAGGACACTTCCGATCCCTCCTCTTCACCTTCTTCGCCATTTTCCCCGCCCTCCTCCAGGTGGCAACTCTGGGGAGCAGCATTGGTTGGGGTGAGAGTGGGCCAAGTGAGTGTCCTGTCCCCCACTTGTCCCTTCAGTGTGCGGGGCACTGCGGCTGGGGAGAAGGCAACACTGCAGAGCAGAGGCAGGACTCACCTTTGCCATGATGTCAGCATATGCCATGTACAGGTAATCCTCGTCCAGTTTGCTGAGGAAGGAGGGAGACCAAGTGGTGACACCTCCCAACTTTCTTCTTTTCTTTCTTTTTTTTTGGTTTTTTTTTTTTTTTTTTTTTTTTTTTTTTTTGTGGCTGGCCTCGAACTCCAAGAGATCCACCTGCCTCTGCCTCCCGAGTGCTGGGATTAAAGGCGTGCGCCACCACCGCCTGGCTTCTTTCTTTCTTTCTTCCTTTCTTTCTTTCCTTCCTTCCTTCCTTGTTTTCCGAGACGGGGTTTCCTAGCTGTCCTGTAGTCCTGGCTGGTCTCGAACTCACAGAGCTCTGCCTGCTTCTGCCTCCTCCTTTTCTTTTCTTGAGGTAAGGTCTCGTGTAGCCCAGGATGGGCTTAAACTCAAGATGTAGTTGTAGTTAAAATGACCTGAGTTTCTCACCATGGCATCTGCACCTCTGAGTGCTGGGATCCCAGGTGTGCACGCCCACGCCTGGCTGCTGTGGTGCTGGGGACTAATCTCCCAGCTGAGCTACACCCCCTGGCCTTCAACGCTTTCATCTCATCTTTCCAAGGGCTGGGATTACACATAGGTAGTGCCGTGCTCATCTTGAGGCCGCCCATTTCATAGCTATTATTTTAGAAGGCTGGCAGGTGTTCTCCATGTCTTTGCTGTGGTTCTATCAGGTAGGTAGGTATATTACCAGCCCCATTTTACAGATATGGAAACTGAGTCACAAAAGATCTTGATTGGATAAGGTTGCATGGCTTGCACTGGGATTTGGCCTACACAGACTAACTCTAGAGCCACGAGTTTCCCACAGATGGGAAACAAGGCATTCGGCTTCCCCATGTCCCTTCTGGCTATGATAGGTGGATGTCAAAATCTTGACCCATGAACTATGTACATAGGATCACCAAGGAGAAAAAAGGTCAAATGTCTTGCTGGGGTGTGGAAAGGGAAGGCTCGCCTTTCCTCCTGTCTGGCACATCGTCACGATGTGAAGTCTCCCACTGCCGTGCCTTCCTAGCCATGATGGACTGAAATCCACCAAAACTAGAAACAACATATATTTTTGAAACAATATTCAGATGTATCCCAAGCTTGCAATCCTAGAACTCAGGAGGCTGAAGCCAGATCATCGTCAGATTCACAGAGAGACTGTCTCAAAAAGAACAAAACCAAGCTGGGCGGTGGTGGTGCACGCCTTTAATCCCAGCACTCATGGGACAGAGGCAGGCGGATCTCTGAGTTCGAGGCCAGCCTGGTCTACAGAGTGAGTTCCAGGACAGCCAGGGCCACACAGAGAAACCCTGTCTCGAAAAACCAAAACCAAAACCAAGCCAAACAAACCAAAGAACAGGAGCCAGTGTGCAAGTTCAATGACCAGTACTGAGTCAGCTGTAACAAGCACTACATAGATGTTGATCTATTATTTATTTTTAATTTGGTCGATGTGTGGATTTTTTTTTTTCTGAGACAGGGTTTCTCTGGAACCTGTCCTGGGGCTAGCTCTTGTAGACCAGGCTGGCCTCGAACTCACAGAGATTCGTCTGCTTCTGCCTCCCTAGTGCTGGGATTAAAGGTGTGTGCCATCACCGCCCAGCTTATGTGTGGATTTTGAAACAGGGTTTTCTCTGTGTATCCTTGGCTGTCCTGGAACTCTCTCTCTGCAGACCAGGCTGGCCTCCAACTTACAGAGATCTACCTGCCTCTGCCTCCAGAGTTCTGGGATTAAAGGTTTGCACCATCACTGCCTGGCAAGACACTTTCTATTTTTTTTTTCCTTTGGTTTTTCGAGACAGGGTTTCTCTGTCGTTTTGGAGCCTGTCCTGGAACTAGCTCTTGTAGACCAGACTGGTCTCGAACTCACAGAGATCCGGCTGCCTCTGCCTCCCAAGTGCTTTCTTCTAACAAACCCAGGTAGTATCTTCTGTGAGTCCCTCAGATAAGATGCTCTTGTGAAGTGTTCAGTCCCTGCGGCAGTATACAGTAGCTATTTACTGTATACAATGTGATGCTAAAAGGCCATGATCAGGGGCCAGGGAGATGGTTCAGAGGACAAAGGAGCTGCCAAGGACGGTTAAGTTTCATTACCTGGACCCACACATGGCGGGAGGAAAGGACAGAATCCACATGAGCACTGTGCACATATATGCACACACAATGAATAAATCTATATAATTTTTTAAAATGAAGGTCAGCTGTATTTTCTTTTTTCCTTTTCTCTCTCTCTAAGGATCTTTGGGATGTTTTGGGGGCAGGGAAGAACCCTCACCTCTTTTCGGTCAGAGCAGTGCGGCTGAAATGCAGAACCAACTGGTGGAGGGGGTCTGGCTTCTTCTCTTCCACCTCTTCCTCTTCCTCCTCCTGCTCTCCAGCTTTCTGGAGGGATGGGGTGAGGGCTGGAGGATGGTACTTTTGGGGTCTCCTTTAGTCTCCCCTCATAGCCTTGCTGGACTAAAATTTTCTCTTTTCCCAAATCAAGCCTAAGGGGTCACATTTCTTCTCTTTTTAATTTTTCTTTCATTTTATGCGCATTGGCGTTTTGCCTGCATGTATGTCTGTGTGAGGGTGTCAGATTCCCTGGAACTGGAGTTACATGTATGTATGTACTGCCATGTAGGTGCTGAGAATTGACCCTGGGTCCTCTGGAACAACAGCCAATGCTCTTAACTTCTGACCCATCTCTCCAGCCCCCAAGGTCCCATTTCTGTGTGGAGGATTCCCTAGCCCCACCCAGCACTGCTCCACATCCCCAGGCAGTCCCCGGCTCACTGATAGATCATCTATCATGCGGTCCTCGAAACTGTGGTCTTCAGTCAGGATCCAGGAGGCCTTGTAGCTCTCCAGGAACATGTTACATGCTCGGTGCCTGCAAGGGCAAAGGTCTCTAGGCCACTGTGTCTCCCGAGTACCCTCGCAGCTGCAGCCCTCAGTCCTAAGACTTAACCCTATTGGCCCTCCATCCTCCCGACTCCCAATTCGCTTTCCTTCCTGCAAGTTCCTGGCGCTCTCCTCTTCCCCGGAGGCCTTACGTGGGCAGGTTGTACAGGGGCGTCATCCGGAAACAGGCTACCACTGCCCTCCGGCGCTGCTTGGACAAAAGTTTATGCCACACCGCCTTCTTGGACTTGTAAGGATGCTCCGTCTGGATAGTGGAACGTTATGTCATGTCCTCAGATCCTGGTACTGGCCCGAGTCCCACCCAACTCTGAGTGGAGTTGCCCATGCGTGTGTAAGTCTACACGCAGAGCGGAACAGGGTCAAAGGAACATGCGGGCTCTTCCGCCAACAGACCCAAAGCATCTTGGGGAGACCTCACTCTAGCCCCAGTGCTTTGGCACACTTGTCCCTAGATGCAATATGCTCTTTCCGCAGATTCACACACCGCTCCTTACACACAAGGCTCCATCCCTAGTCCCACCCATCACTAGAAGGCCCCGCCCACAGACCCAAGACCAGGCTCTGCCCACAGCCACAAGAGGCACCTACCTGGTCCAGGTGGTAGAGCACAGCAGACACCTCCTGGACTCTGCGCACAATTTTCTCGGGGTCATCGGCATCTTCCTCGCGACCTGGGACACCGCGGTACAGTGCCATCTGCCAGCGAAGAGACGGGGAGCCTTCGACCTAAGGGGAATAAGGACGCCTGCGTGAAGGCACCTACCTGGCCCCTTCCTACTACCAAGCTTAAGTGGGTTCATGAGAACCAAGGTCCCTTCTTCAGAACTGGGTCAGAGCCCTTGCTGCCAAGCCTGAAGATCTGAGTTCAATGCCTGGGACCCACGCGGTAGGAATTAGTTCCTGCAAGTTGTTCTCTGACTTCTACAAGTTTGCCAACACATACACTAAATACATAAATTTAATTTAAAAATAAATTTTAAGCCGGGCGGTGGTGGCGCACGCCTTTAATCCCAGCACTCAGGAGGCAGAGGCAGGCGGATCTCTGGGACTTCGAGGCCAGCCTGGTCTACAAGAGCTAGTTCCGGGACAGGAACCAAAGCTACAGAGAAACCCTGTCTCGAAAAACAAAAACAAACAAACAAACAAACAAAAAACAACAACAACAAAATAAATAAATATTTAAAAAAGGTCACCTATTCCATGTGTGGCGCTTCACACACACACAGAAACACACACACACACACACACACACTCACACAAAGCACTTACCTTTCCCTGAAGGTTGAGGTTGTTTTGAAGGAATTCACGCACCTCCTCGTCTGTGTCTTTCTGGGAAGACAAGGCCCACTGGGTCACTCTGGGGGCCTCCCCATCCCCCATGACCAGAGGCCTCCCCCTCCTACACCTGACACCCAGGGCTTGATGGGTATGACCTGGGGAAACAAGAACATAACTGTGGGCTGTGGGCGAACAGGCGTCTAGGGAGAGTCACAGGCTCACCTTGAAGGGACAGAGGGATTAGTGAACCTTGGGAGTGGGGGTGTGACAGGGGACACCATCAAAACTCAAAAAGCCCAAAGAGGGACTTCTCAGGAGCTGAGTAGGATGGGGAGTTTGAGGATCGGAGGGTAATGGGGGGCTATGAGGGTAACTGGCAAAGCAGAGGTTACAGGAAGTTGGGAAGGTCTATTAAATGTCTGGCCACATAGGGCCAAAAGGAAAGATAGATGGGTGAAGAGGGACCTCAAGGCTCAAAGTGAGGGTCGTGGGAGCTCTGGAGGACTCTACAGTGTCCGAGGACACCTGTCCTAGGAGGGTAAGGTTGAGGAGTGGCCTCTGGGGTCCCAGGAAGGGGTCGCTGCAATATAACAGATCAAGGACCCTCCAGGCCTTAGCGGGGTAGGAAGCTGTCCAATGTTTAGAGGGGCCTTGGGGCAAAATCTTAGATGGCTTCTTAGGGGTACTGAGGCTGAAAGAGATACCATCTCGCCATTCTATGTATGGGAGAAGTGGGTCCTGTGGAGGTTTTGGGGGTCCCAACTGGATTAAGAAGTTCTAGGGCCTGGATTAGTTGATCCTTAGGACCTTTCGGGACCTCAGAGGTTGGGAGTGGTGGCTGTGGGGAAGGGGACATTAGGATTCTGGGAGGCAGTTCTTTGAACCACAAAGGTTCACTGGGTGTCTGAAGACAAAAGGAGGTGAGCCAGAGAGTTCCAGAGGGACCCAGACCTTCAGCCATGAGGGTATATGGGGCGTTCAGTTATAAGGCGTTCAGTGAGTCTCAGGAGACTTGGGGGGGGGGGTCTTGATGAAGAGTTCAGCGACTCCAGGTGTCTTGAGGGATCATCAGGGTCTCAGTGGTTATAACAGGGCTGTTGGGGAATCCTAAGATTCTCTGGTTGCATTTGAGGGTTAAAATGTGTCCAAATCCTCAGGTTTCCTGGGTGGAGTCCTCAGCATCCTAGAGGGTTTGGTAAGTGTTTGGGGTCCTGCAGGGCTTTGGGGGATCCTATGGTAGGATTCTGAGCCTCCCTTAGATTCTATCATTCACTGGGATCCTAGGGGCAGTGTGGGGTATCAGGAGGGGTGGACAAGCACCAGGGCATAGCGGGCCTTGGCCAGCACAATGAGGTCCTGGTCGGTGGGAGCACACATGTTTAGTCCGATTGGCAGCATCTTCTTGAGCGTGGCCACAATCAGAGATGTCTGCACTGAGTACCGGTCCCCCCGGCGCTTCTTCTTGGTGCGTTCCTGGTCCGAGCCACCTGACTGTGGGGACACAGGGGTCAGTGCTTGTTCAAGTCCCCACCCCACTGCCCCAACCTCAACTTACAGCCATTTTATACAATCCAGCTCCTTACGTGTCTGGCAAGCCACCCTCCCTAACATCAGAGTACATGTCTATGTCCACTCTTTCCACCCCATCTTACTCACCTTGGGCCACAGCCCTGACCATTACCTCCCCACCCCATCCAGAGCCTGCACCCCCACATCTCACTAGAACCCTTCTATGGCCCTGCAAAATTTCCAAGCTTTAGTGATCCTCTCTCAGAAAATTCTTGGGTCCTGTGCTGTCTACCACGCTCCAGTCCACTCTTCACACCCCCAAACCATGTTTCCAAGAACAAAACAAAGATGTGGGCCCACAAAGCGCACCAAAAGACAAGATAAATTGGAAGAAAGGGGGAAACACCAAAAGACTGAGGGAGACGAGGACACAGGGGGACAGATGATGCAAGAGAGATCTAGAAAGATCTGGAGGCCAAAACACGGAACACAGGGTCCCACAGCCATGTCCTGGCGTCTTAGGTGCAGACCACTCCCATCATGCTGACAAGAAATCCCCGGGGCAAACTGCGGCCAGAGCCCCATCCATGGCGATGCCGAGCATGGTTCAAGTGCCAGACACTGCCCAAGTCCTCACATGCAGCACTTCTGAGTCTTTAAAGAGGCCCGAGCCTGGCCCCATGGGCTGGGTGCCATCAGAGGCTCAAAAAGGTGACATTTGGCAAGAGTCACGCAGCTCACTACATCAGAGGGCTCTACCCACGTCCGCTGGATTCCAGAGCCCCACACATACATCTGTGCACAGCCAGGGCTGCCCCCAACCATGCATGGGCCACACTCTACCCCCTGGAACTCAGCCCACAATGCATGTTGATTTTTTTTTTTTTTTTTGGTAATAAAACCAAAAAAGAAAAAAGAAAGAAGAAAAGAAAATCCACTGAAAACCAGAAAAGAAATCATTCAACAACTCATCAAAACTTGTCAAAGCCGAGAGTGAGGGAAGGAGTGGGTGGTGGGGAGGAAGAAGACAAAGATGGAGAATGGGGGCCAGGAGCTAAGGACGAAGGGTAGGGACAGGGACGGTGGGGGTGTTGGGAGGGTGGGGCTCTGGGTGGGGAAAGGTATTAGCCAAAAGCCATGCAGAAGGTTCCAGATGTGGCGCTGACCTGTACGTCTCCCGCCTGCTTCAACAGGTTGCAGACAGAGACAAGAAGGGTTACCCCAGCCAGACAGAGCCCCCCAGACCCAAATCCAAGTTAGCCAGACCCTGACTCCTCTGCCCCACCCACCCAGCCTTTAGTTGAGCATTTCCAGACCTGGACTTAGGGGGGTGCAATTTATTTTATTTTATTTTATTTATTTATTATGTATACAATATTCTGTCTGTGTGTATGCCTGCTGGCCAGAAGAGGGCACCAGACCTCATTACAGATGGTTGTGAGCCACCATGCGGTTGCTGGGAATTGAACTCAGGACCTTTGGAAGAGCAGGCAATGCTCTTAACCACTGAGCCATCTCTCCAGCCCCCGGGGCGCTATTTTTTTAAGACCCCCCCCAAAGAGGGCAGTTGTGAAAAGAGAGAAGAAAGGGAGGGTATGGAGTGATGGGGGAGAAGGAAAAAATGGGAGATAAGAGAAATGGAAAGTAATGGGGTGGGGGAGAGAAGGGGGAGGAAATGAGGAAATAGAAGAGAGTCCAGTTGGAAGATGGTGAAGGGAAGGAAGTGGGGAGGGGGAGCTATAGGGAGGTAGAGGAAGAGGAGGGAGGAAAGAAATCTGGAAGATGGGAGAGATGGGGGAAATGGGGGGTAATAAGAAAAGTGAGGAGGGAAGGGACCTAAGGAGGACGGACATAAGGAAGAAGTGTGCCCTGAGAGCTAAAGGGGAAATGACGGGAACAGGAGATTGCTGGTTTAGGAGGGGCCAAAGAGGTAGTCCTGGGGTGCCCCATCCCCACATCCACAGATCGGCTAAGCACTCACTTTGGCCATTTTGCTCTTATTGTCGGCCGTCAGAAAGGACATGTTGTTGATCTCATTCTGGACCACAAAGTTCTGTTCCTCACGCTTAAAGTTCTGGTGGGAGAAGCAGTATGGGGCTCAGACCCAGAGACAGGGAGGAGGCACCCGCTTCGGGACTCAGGAAAAGGAGAGTGTGGGTGGGGGTTCACACAGGGATAGGGACTCACGTGGGACTTGGACCAGTAGATGAAGATTTCGCCCACCATCCTGAACAGCTCCTCTGCGTTGGGATTGGGCTCTGTCAGCCAATGTGCCCTGGGGTCCAGGAAGAAACAGGTAAGGTGTGCAGGTATCCCCAGGGGAGAAGGTCACCCAGTGAGACTCAGAGGACGTCATGGGAACCAAGAGATGTTCAGTGTGTGTGTGGGGAGGGGATGTTTTAAGGAAACCTGGTCAATTCAGTAAAAAATTAAAATTTCAGCATTTTTAAAAAAATAATTAATTTAGCCCAGGAGGACTTGGAACTCACAGCAATTCTCCTGCCTCAGCTACTTGAGGCATACCACCGTACCCAGTATAGAATTTCTATTTAACTTTCTAACCACTATGAACTGAAGATAATTGATCCTGTGGATAAGAGGATAAAAGTGTCTTCTGCTGTTTTTTTGTTTTGTTTTGTTTTTTTAAAGCAAGACCTATATTATTGTGTGTATAGTGAAAAAGCTCTATGTCCAGCATCAGGGGAAGGATAAAGAGGCCTTGTAGGGACAGGCATGGCAGCACACCCGTACCCCCAGCTCCAGGAGGCTGAGCCATCAGTCTGAGGCCAGCCTGGGGTAAATGGCATGTTCCAAGTCAGACTGGACAACAGGGAGAGAACCTGCTGCAAACAAAAACAAAAGGAAGGAGCATGGCGCACCAGTGCTGCAGCTGCACCACTGGCTGGGCTGTGACAGCTGTCACAATTCCCTTAGTCAGTAGATCTGCACTCTGCTCAGTGCCCTCTCTTCCCTACGTTAACCAGAAGTCCATCCCAATAGTCCAATCTCTTCTATGCCTAAAGATAAAACACGTGGCAGAGGTAGAGGAGAGTGGGGTCAGATGGTCCGGTAAAGCCCTTTGCTGTGATCCGAAGGAGATGGTGCCAGCAGAGTGCTCTGGGGTGAGTGCCTGCCCTCATCCCTTCTGCTTAGACAAGAAGGAAAACAAAAACAACAACAACGAAAAACCCCACAACAAATAGAGCCAAGCTGGGAGAAGAGGAGATTTCTATTCGATAAAATTTGTGTCTAAATCTGAAGGTTTCTAAGTCCAGGTTGAGTCAACGGATATTAGCATAATTTTGCTCACAAAACTTATGGCTGAACCTGGAAGGCTGAGGCAGGACATTTCTCTGAGTTTACCAGTCTAGAGTGTTCTCATTCTAACTACAGAGCGAGACTCGATCTCAAAAACAAACAAGACAGCAGCAACGACAAAGACCGCATGGCTGATTTGGTAGTGATGGATTGCAGTCCAAGGCAGTCCAGATCTGCAACGGCACTTGCACGAATGCACACCAATACTTCCCGTTCTGCCCCCTGGCAGACATAGCTAATCAATCATAGAGCCCAAGGCAACCTTACAGTCTTTTTCAATCCAGAGGGATTTTGGAGTTCAAGCTATGTAGCTAGTGCTTTTGGTTTAGAAAGGTATTAGTTAGCGTACATCTTTTTCTTAAAGACCTATGTTCTTGGGGGGACTATTAGGTTCACCAGATGCCATCTAGGCTCCTCTTTTCTCTCTGTGGAGGAAAGCCTGACCATTGGGCTTCACTACAAAAGCTAGGCATTTAGTTCTACACACAGGTAGACACAGCTCTGGAGGCGGGGTATAATAAGTCTCCCTGTAGTGCATGCTGCAACCTTCATGGGGTAAAGGAGCAGAGGAGACAAACCTGGGAAGGTTGAAAGTGTGGTGTGTGTGTGTGTGTGTGTGTGTGTGTGTGTGCAGGCACTTGCCACCGTGCACATGAAAGTCAGAGGACAACCTCAACTGTTAGTCCTTGCTACCTTGTTTGAGACACAGTCTCTTTGCTGTCTCCACAAAGGGCTCCAGGCTAAGTGGGCTACAGGTTTCCAGATACTGTGCCGTCTCCACCTCCCATCACCACAGGAGCACAGGGATAGCAGATGTGAGCTGCTGTGCCCGCTTTACATAGGTTCTGGGGTTCGAACTCAGGACCTACCACTTCACCCACTCAGTCATCTCCCCAGCTCAGAGGGGATAGGGAGGGGAAAGGGCTGGACAGGGCTGAGTGGGATTGAGGAAGCCTGAGTCCGGCTAGGGCTTTGCTGACCTGTTGTTGTCCACGTAGCGGATGAGCAGAGGGTAGAGGGCATACAGGTCCCGGCAGAGCACAGAGAACTCGTCCCGCACCAGGAGCTCGCCCTCCTCAGCTTCTGCCTTGGCCTCCAGGCGCAGCTGCTCCTCCTCAGCCACCACCTTCCCTGCACGCTTGCGCAGTCGCCCAATGGTGGGGATGAAGTGGGAGCGCAGGAGCTCAGGCCTGGCGCGACTCACAATGGGCTGGGCGAACACTGCAAGAGGGTGCGTGTCTTTCACACCTGACCTCCAACATAGCCCCTGACCCTCATTCCCAGCCCATCCCCTCCCAGAACTCCCTATTCCAGGGCCGCCAACACACTGCTCCCCCGGGTTCACAGCCCTGCGGACGCACCAGCCAGCCGCTTCATCCACGAGGCCTCATCGATGCCCAGGTTGTTGACGATAATGCGAAGGATGTTCCCCAGTAGGGAATTGAGGTGGTCAGAGGTGACGGCTGTGCAGGGTGGCGGAGCCCCTGCAGGCAGGGCTGGTGGGGGCGCCTCGGGTCCTCGCTCCCACCAGCGGGGCAGGTAGCTGCACAGCATGGGTAGTGTAATCTCGATCACGTGTGGCATCTCCGTGTAGCGTGCCCCGGACTCAGCCAGTCCCCCGATTTCTGCCATGAGCCGCTCTAGCACTGGGATGTCGGGACACATCTCCTCGACACTGTTGGGGAGCCCCAGGACTGGGGTGCAGGGACAGGTTAGGGTATGCCAACTGTCACTGCTCTACAACTGGCTCTGCAGCCCACCTGACACCAGTGAATCACCCTGTACCTAGAAGAGTCCCCAACACCCCGTCCCTCCATCTCACCTGCCAACCCAGGTTCCTTTCACAACCCTTCCACTGAAACCCAATGGCCCCCAAATACTTTATGCCCCAAATCTGATTCACCTCTAAAATCACACTCATGTGCAAAATTTGGCCCCAATCCAAAAATGCACTCCTGACGTGGAACTTGTCTCACTATACAGACCAGGCTGGCCTTGAACTCACAGGGGTCCACCTGCCTCTGCCTCCTGAGTGCTGCAAGTAAGGGCATGTGCCACCTTGGCTGAAATGACATGGAACTTCCTTACTGAACTTCTGAAGCAAGAATCCCAATTGTTTTATCCAGACATGGTCTCAGGCAGGCCTCGAACCCTAAAAGCACGTTCTGACCCTGATACCCCCAGCCCTTTCTGAGATAAGATACAGTGAAGTAGCCCATGCTGGCCTGAAACTCGAAACTCAGCCTGCAGAGAGGAAGGGCTCGTGCTGTCGCAGCCAGCTTGAGCCAGTTCCATGTCTCTACACTCCATTTTGTCCCTTGGAACTCAGTTTCCCTGTTCCCTTCCAGGGGCTGGGGATACAAGCTCATGCCACCACAGCTGGCTGGGTTTGGGGAGACAGCGTGACCAAAGGACATTTTCTGAGACCCACACCTGGCTCTAACCCCGGGGCTGTGAAGACAGGACATTTGCCTGCGGCTTGTCTAGTCACTTCTGAATCTTGTCCCTAAGTGGTACTCCACAGACACTGAATGAAAAACCCTCTCATTCAAGCCTCAAGGATGCTGGGAAGTCCCCGCGTCCCCAAGCTTCATAGTACCAACTCCGTAATGAACCTCACAGCTCCCAGTTTCACTCTGACCCCATAATTCTCCCAATGCAGGGGCTTGGGATGGTCCCCTAGAGCATGGCCAGGGCATGCAACACTTCTACCCAGGAGAATTCTCAGCGGCTCTGTGACCCTGAAAGCAGCCCCAGCCCACACAACTCACTGGCCCGCTCTCGAGGAGACTTGGTTGTGTAAACGGAGCAGGCGTTGTATTCATTCAGCTGAGGCTCCAGAAATGCCACTGGCATGGCTGCGGCCAGGCGGGCCAGGCATTCCCCGAGGGCTGGCTGCAGCCTGGAAGAAGGGCCGCAGTTAGCTTCCGTGCGTCCCTCCGCGGAGTCCTGAGGGGAGCCCCATCCTGCACAGAAGCGCCCCTTCTGGTCCTCTCGGGCATAGCTCTTGTGTGCACCCTTCGCTGCGCGCCTTGCAAAGACTTGTATGCAAACTGAAATGTCCCAGCATGCTGCCGCCCCTTTTCTCTGCACCTCCTACCAGGTCAAGCTTACTCCCCAGAGAGAGCCGCTCAAGTATACTTAGCAAGTGTCTGATTTCCACCCTCTCCCAGATCCCACAGCCTCTGTTTCTACGTCTGGCCTTTCTACTACGCGGCCTCTTGTGGGTACTGGTGTGAACTTCAGCTACCCTGGTACAGTGGCAGGGCCAAGATTAAACATCTCCAACTTTGCATCCCAACTCCACTTCACAGGTCCCTTCCCTTCCCCCATAGCCCCACAGTATGTCCCAATTTTCTTACTTTTCCACGTAGGGGTTCCTGGTGGTGCCCAGAGAGTAAATACTGCACAATGTTCGGTAGCAAGACACTTGCACGTCATCCACTGAGGAGAGGGGAGGGAGAGGGAGGGTCTGGGCTGTGCCCATCATGGCAGCTCACTCCTTACCACCTTCTCTGTCACTACATGGCCGGTGAGTAAGAGATGAAGCCATAGAGACACCCCCCCCCCCCGGCCATTTATGCCTTGTGATTCAGCCAAGACCAAGTCTCTTTTAGTCTCAGGTTCCCCATCTGTGAAGTGGGATCAATATAGTGCCTTCCACATTAGATAGTTTGAGATCAAATGAGTTTATTTATTTATTTTTAATTTGTGCTCTTAGGGATAGAACTTGGAACCACACACACTCTAGGCAACTGCTCTGCTACTAAACTACACCCAGTCCTCAAATGGATTAATATCTATCTATCTATCTATCTATCTATCTATCTATCTATCTATCTAGATATTTATTATGCACACAGTGCTCTGTCTGCATGTATGCCTGCATGACAGAATAGGGCACCAAATCTCATTACAGATTGTCGTGAGTCACCATGGAAGAGCAGCCAGTGTTCTTAACCTCTGAGCCATCTCTCCAGCCCTGGATTAATTCTTTAAAAGTAATTAGAAAAGAGGACACAAACTGGCAGTGGTGGTGCACGCCTTTAATCCCAGCACTTGGGAGGCACAGGCAAGTGGATCTCTGTGGGTTCAAGGCCAGCCTGGTCTACAGAGTGAGTTCCAGGACAGCGAGGGCTACACAGAGAAACCCTTTCTTGGGGGAAAAGGAAGGAAGGAAGGAAGGAAGGAAGGAAGGAAGGAAGGAAGGAAGGAAGGAAGACACAGGAGGTGCTTACTAAAGGGTAGTTGCCTGTTTTTCCTTGACCTCTTAGATGAACAGGTCAGTACTTCCTACAGAACAAAGCACACACAGAAGCGTGTGACGTTGGGTGTGATCCCACCTCCCAGAGGGCCAAGGTAAGAACAACACTGAATGTACAAATGCATGAGACAAAAGGTCAGGGGAGGTCAAAATTGAGAAAAATGACCGAGAGAAAGCTGAATACAATAGAGTGACTTCACAGCATCCGTATTTCTCCCGTGTATGCATGTTATGTGTATGTGTTCTGGTGTGTGTGCATGTGGAGGCCAGAGGTCAAAAGTGGTCAACTGCTCAATTTCTTTCTTTACAACTTAATTTAAAAAAAATATTTATTTATTCACTTATTATGTATACAATATTCTGTCTGCATGTATGCCTGCAGGCCAGAAGAGGGCACCAGACCTCATTACAGATGGTTGTAATTGAATTGTGGTTGCCGGGAATTGAACTCAGGACCTTGGGAAGAGCAGGCAATGCTCTTAACTCCTAAGCCATCTCTCCAGCCCATAATTTAATTTTTTAAGGACAGGATCTCACTATGTAACTTTAGCTGGATTGGAACTCACTATGTAGCCCTGACTGATCTGGAACTCATTACATAGATAAGGCTGGTCTTGAACTCACAGAGATCCACCTGCCTCTGCCTCCCAAGTATTGAGATTACAGGTCCAGCTCACCTTGGTTTCTGAGGAAAGGCCTCTCACTGACCCTGGAGTTCACATATTCCACTGGTGTAGCCGGCCAGTGAGCCTCAGGGATGTCCTTGCCTGTCCTCCCAGCACTGAGACTGCAGGTACATGCCACTGCACGTGGTTTCTATGAGGATAAAGGGATCCAAACCCAGGTCCTCGTGCTTAAACAGCTTTTCCAACTGGGTCGTCTCCCCAACTTTTGGGAGTATGAATTTTTAAAACTTAAGGACAGCTGAGTTCCATGGTGCATGCCTGTAATCTCAGCACTGGGGAGGTAGAGGCAGGAGGATCAAGGATGAAGGCCTGGGCTGGGCACAGTGATACAGGCCTTTAATCCCAGGACTTGGAAAGCAGAGACAGGAGGATCGTTGTGAGTTCAAAGCCAGCCTGGTCTACAGAGCAAGTTCCAGAACAGCCAGAGCTACACACTGAAACCCTGTCTTGAAAAAACAAAATAAAACCCAAACCGTCAACCACACACACACACACACACAAAAAAAAAAAAAAACCCACAAACAAACAAACAACAACAACAGAAACAAAACTGAAGGCCAGCAGGATGGATCAGCAAGCAAATGTATCTTCTACCAAGCCTGACAACCTAAGTTTGATCCCAGAACCTTTGTGGTGGAGGAAGGGAACCAATTCCCTCAGATTTATTGTCCTGTTTGTCCTGTGTCCTCCACTATTGTTGGCACGATAAAGAAATAAATGTTTTGTTTTATTTTTTTTTTTAAAAAACACCCACCCCAAACTAGTAAAGATTCTAATTTCAAATAGGAAGTGAGTTCAGGCAGAGCTGTACTATAGCCTACAGCCTACAGTCCCTGCAGACCTAACCCTCACACACACCTCCCACCCCAGAAGCAGCAGCACCTGTTCTGGTTTGAACATAAAGTGTTTTTCTCAAAGGCTCACATGTTGCAGAATCAAGGCAGTGCTGTGCAGATATGGAAGTCTGAGATCTGATTGGGCTATAAGGGCTCTGATCTCATGCTGCTGGTGGACTCAACTGGACAGAGACTGTGGAAGGTGGGGCCACACTGAAGGAAGTAGATCCTTGCAGACAGGCCTTTGGAGGGTATGCCTTTCCTCTGCCTCTTTATCTCAGTGTCTCTCCCCAATTCCTGTGAGGTCAGCAGCTTGCTACGTGTTCCTGCCAACACGATGCCACCAGTGAAGAGAGCCAAGTGACCAATTACTGAAACTTCTGAGAGTGTGAGTCCAACAGATCCGTCCTCCATCTGAACTGTTTCTTTTAGCTAGGCCGTCACAGTGAGAAACCCTGACTAAGGGACCCTTCTACACCATTCATCACAGTGAGAAACCCTGACTAAGGGACCCTTCTACACCATTCATCACGGACTGCAGCAACTCCCTGCTGCCTCTTCCTTTGCCTGGGAGGACACCAGTGAGGCATAGTGCACCATGAGGGAAAGACAGTGCTTTAGAGAAGGCAGAGCAATGAGACGGAGAAAACTTGAACTTCTGCTCTTAGGACTTTATGATCTACTTTGGGGACTGCTACATTCAAGAGAAAGAAACTTCTAGCTTCTTTGAGTTACAGTGATTAAGGGTCATTGGGTCTCGGGTGCAAGTGTATGTGCGGTGCTGGGGATGGAACCCAGCACTCTGTGCATGCTAGGCAAGTGCTCTACGGCTGAGTCACAGTCCTCACTGGGGGATTCCAGGCAGGGGCTCTACGGCTGAGCCACACCCCAGCCCCTCACTGGGGAATT